>NC_091767.1:65721414-66346414 GCF_029378745.1 Bos indicus | reverse complement strand
CAGATGACATGATCCTCTACATAGAAAACCCTAAAGACTCCACCAGAAAATTACTAGAACTAATCAATGACTATAGTAAAGTTGCAGAATATAAAATCAACACACAGAAATCCCTTGCATTCCTATACACTAATAATGAGAAAACAGAAAGAGAAATTAAGGAAACTATTCCATTCACCATTGCAACGGAAAGAATAAAATATTTAGGAATATATCTACCTAAAGAAACTAAAGACCTATACATAGAAAACTATAAAACACTGATGAAAGAAATCAAAGAGGACACTAATAGATGGAGAAATATACCGTGTTCATGGATTGGAAGAATCAATATAGTGAAAATGAGTATACTACCCAAAGCAATTTATAGATTTAATGCAATCCCTATCAAGCTACCAACAGTATTCTTCACAGAGCTAGAACAAATCATTTCACAATTTGTATGGAAATACAAAAAACCTCGAATAGCCAAAGTGATCTTGAGAAAGAAGAATGGAACTGGAGGAATCAACCTACCTGACTTCAGGCTCTACTACAAAGCCACAGTTATCAAGACAGTATGGTACTGGCACAAAGACAGAAACATAGATCAATGGAACAAAGTAGAAAGCCCAGAGATAAATCCACGCACATATGGACATCTTATCTTTGACAAAGGAGGCAAGAATATACAATGGATTAAAGACAATCTCTTTAACAAGTGGTGCTGGGAAATCTGGTCAACCACTTGTAAAAGAATGAAACTAGAACACTTTCTAACACCATACACAAAAATGAACTCAAGATGGATTAAAGATCTAAACATAAGACCAGAAACTAAAACTCCTAGAGGAGAACATAAGCAAAACACTCTCTGACATACATCATAGCAGGATCCTCTATGACCCACCTCACAGAATATTGGAAATAAAAACAAAAACAAACAAATGGGACCTAATTAACCTTAAAAGCTTCTGCACATCAAAGGAAACTATTAGCAAGGTGAAAAGACAGCCTTCAGAATGGGAGAAAATAATAGCAAATGAAGCAACTGACAAACAACTAATCTCAAAAATATACAAGCAACTCCTACAGCTCAACTCCAGAAAAATAAATGACCCAATCAAAAAATGGGCCAAAGAACTAAATAGACATTTCTCCAAAGAAGACATACAGATGGCTAGAAAAATCTTTTGTAGCCATCCTAATAGGTAGATCCAGTGGACCACACTCTATCAGACCTCTCCACCATGACCCGCTAGTCTTGGGTGGCCCCACGGGCATGGCTTAGTTTCATTGAGTTAGACAAGGCCGCGGTTCTAGTGTGATTAGATTGACTAGTTTTCTGTGAATATGGATGGCTTCAGTGTGTCTTGCCCTCTGATGCCCTCTTGCAACACCTACCGTCTTACTTGGGTTTCTCTTACCTTGGACATGGGGTATCTCTTCAAGGCTGCTTCAGCAAAACGCTGGTGCCTCTCCTTACCTTGGACGAGGGGTATCTCCTCACCGCCGCCTCTTCTGACCTTGAACATGGAATAGCTCCTCTAGGCCCTCCTGCTCCTGCACAGCCACCGCTCCTTGGAGGTGGGGTAGGTCCTCCGGGCCGCGGCCCCTGGCCTCAGGCGTGGAGTAGCTCCTCTTGGCCGCCTCCCCTCGGGCATGGGGTCCTCCCAGCTTCTACCCCTGACCTTGGACATGGGGTAGCTTCACTTGGCCACGCTAAATGCGCCAGTGGCAGCCGCCTGTGCTAAATGCTCCGGTCGCAGCCGCCCCTGAAACATCCCAGAGAGAGATATTACACTAATTAAGTTCATTTTGTATATAGAGTTACATGTAGGGTATTGTCAAGTTAGCAATAAGTCTTGGGTTATATTGTATGGTAGATGTTATTAATATAGATATCCTAGAAACTATAAAGTTCCTAAAATTCTGATATGTTTGGGTAAAATGTTACCAGGCATAATTCCAGTTACTATCTCAAAATATTGTCATAGAACAAACCAAGTTTTGCCTCTTCAAGAAGATTTATAAAAAGGACTTTTGGATAAATACCAGTTTCTGAAATGTGTACAAATTCTAATAGAAAACCTGATGACTTCACAAAGTTTAACAAAAGGACTGAATGAACTGGTGAATATGCTTATAACTTTTGTGGTTTCTCTCTGAAAAATTACTGATTTGAATCTGTGTTTGCCAGGTGTAAAAAAACCTTCCCCTCAAATGAATTATGACAGTAATTTGGTAAAATATATTTTATAAACAAATTGAAACATTTAATGTTTTCTAGCTGAACCCTCCAGAGCTTGGAAACCCTTAGTTTCCAGTAAATTTATCAGGTAAGTTAGGAAGATTATCTCAATAACAGGTACAGAAATCTCAAGGAATCTTGGAGACCTTGAGAAAGGAGGAGTTTACTTAGATCTGTTAGGCAAAATCTGTGATAAGCCTTTGGCATGACTTTCCTAGCCCTAAAAACTCTTATTTTAAAAGTTCAGTCTGAGACTCTATAAAAGTCTAAGCAAAGCAGAGTCTATGACCAATTATGGTTATATAAGTCATCAGGCAAAGTTTATTGATATCAGACCTATATTACAAACAACTCTCAATTTGGTTATATTTGGTAAAAATGACAGTGATTTTAGGTAGAAAGAGATGTTTCAATGAATGTTAAATCCCAGTTTGTTGATGGAGGTCTGTATCTACAGACTGGTTCCAAATAGGAAAAGGAGTTCGTCAAGGCTGTATACTGTCACCCTGCTTATTTAACTTTTATGCAGAGTACATCATGAGAAACGCTGGGCTGGAAGAAGCACAAGCTACAATCAAGATTGCTGGGAGAAATGTCAATAACCTCAGATATGCAGATGACACCACCCTTATGGCAGAAAGTGAAGAGGAACTAAAGAGCCTCTTGATGAATGTGAAAGAGGAGTTAAAAAGTTGGCTTAAAGCTCAACATTCAGAAAACGAAGATCATGGCAGCTTGTCCCATCACTTCATGGGAAATAGATGCGGAAACAGTGGAAACAGTGTCAGACTTTATTTTTCTGGGCTCCAAAATCACTGCAGATGCTGACTGCAGCCATGAAATTAAAAGACGCTTACTCCTTGGAAGGAAAGTTATGACCAACCTAGATAGCATATTCAAATGCAGAGATATTACTTTGCCTACAAAGGTTCGTCTACTCAAGGCTATGGTTTTTCCAGTGGTCATATATGGATGTGAAAGTTGGACTGTGAAGAAAGCTGAGTGCCGAAGAATTGATGCTTTTGACCTGTGGTGTTGGAGAAGACTCTTGAGAGTCCCTTGGACTGCAAGGAGACCCACCCAGTCCATTCTGAAGGAGATCAGCCCTGGGATTTCTTTGGAAGGAATGATGCTAAAGCTGAAACTCCAGTACTTTGGCCACCTCATGCGAAGAGTTGACTCACTGGAAAAGACTCTGATGCTGGGAGGGATTGGGGGCAGGAGGAGAAGGGGACGACAGAGGATGAGATGGCTGGATGGCATCACTGACTCGATGCACGTGAGTCTGGGTGAACTCCGGGAGTTGGTTATGGACAGGGAAGCCTGGCGTGCTGTGGTTCATGGGGTCGCAAAGAGTCGGACACGACTGAGCAACTGAACTGAACTGAACTAATAGGTAGATCATGGTATCTCATTGTTACTTTATATTTCCTTGAGATAAATGATGTTGAACATTTTTCTTAGCTTATTAGTGACATCTTTAGTGTTATGTATCCTGCTCATTTTTAATTTTAATTCAATCTTAATTTTAATTTTATTTTAATCTTTAATTCATCTTTAATTTAATTTTAATTTAATCCTGCTCATTCCTTACAGCTGAGGTTTAAGAGATCTTTGTATATTTTGGACACATCTCTTCTATCAGACAGACATTTTCCCAATAGTTTCTCTCAGTCTATGACTTGTCTTTTCATTCTCTTAACAGTGCTTTTAACAGAGCAGAGGTTTTTAAAAAACATTATTAAAGCTCTGTTCATCAACTTTTTCTTTTATGGATCATGTTTTTGGTGTTGTAGCTAAAAATCCAGCCCTAATACCAAGGTTACTTAGATTTTCTGTTATTTTTTCTTTTTTATTTTTGCTTGTTTGCTTGTTTTACATTTAGGCCTATGATTCATTTTTATTTAATTTTTGTAAAAGATCATTTACTTTTCAGAGTCCTCAGATAGCTGCTTCATGCCTTCCATCTAGGATATTTATGTTGCATTTGGTGGTAGAGATAGGCTAGAGTTTGTTTCTCCATATTTCTCAGAACCATTTATAAGCATTTAATATTTTGTTTTATAAGTTTCTTTTTTTCTTTTTGCTTTATTTAAAGTTTTAATTTGTTCTCTTTTTTCTTAGCAAGTTTCTGTGTAAGAATAATAAAGTGTAAGATCAGTATATCAAGGAAACAGTGACACTCATTACTGTAAGTCCCTGAATTTTACAGTTTATCACAGACCAAATTCCAGCTATCTCTTTGGATCCAAATTACTATTTTTTTTTTTTTGAGGAACAGTAAGTAAACTGCAAACTCACAAGAATAAGAATATTGTATTTCTTATACTGTAGGGATTAAAATTCCCCTGCTCCCATTTAGAGGAAAGCTCCTTGCAGTTGTCAGTTCTAGAAATCCATACTTTTAGATTCTGATTCTAGTCCTGCTCTCTCCCTGAATCCCTATTACTAAAGAGACTCCAAGGAATTTTAAAGTGTTTGCTATTTTAAGACATGAAACTAGTCATTCAAAGGGAAATTTAAAAATACATTTTACCACTCATATTAAGGCAAGACTGCCTTTTCCTGGCCTGTCTCTGTCTTCTCAAGAAGTTCTAATATATACAAGGAGAAACATTGTGACCCAGAAGCTAACCTGTCCAGGAAAAATCTAAACCATAAAACTATATAAAAGACCCACTTCTGGGAAACTTTTGCTCTTGTTCTAGAGCATATCAAATGTTGTTTTTAGAAAGACTGAATTCCACTCGTTTGTGAAAAATTCATATTAATTGTGTAGCTTCGATATTGCAGAATTGTATGTCAGTCGCTCAACCCTAACCATAGCCTTTTCCGGTTACGTGCAATGAACTAAGCCTTCCACTGTACTCCTGCTACCCCCTAATCTAAGGAAGTCAAGATCGAAAAGGATGATAGAGGATTCTAACCAATAGTAATTTGAGTTTTTAGCCACGTGTTCCTAGGGGTCATCAGTCTGCATCAAATCCTCTAACGTCTGTCCTATTTACCATATTGGTTTCCTCCTGATGCTACAGATCCTATAAATGCTTTTTACTTTTAACCTGAGATATAATTGATATATAACATTATATTATTAATAGTTTAAGGTGTACAATATTATTTGATATGTATATATATTACAAAATGATTACCACAAAAATTTAATATACATCACACATAGCTACATTTTTTTCTTGCAGTGAGAACCAAATTTTAAAAAAATTTTATTTTATATTTGACTGAATTGATTAACAATGTTCTGCTAATTCAGGTATACAGCAAAATGATTCAGTTATTTACATGTATCTATTCTTTTTCAAATTCTTTTCCCATTTAGGTTATTACAGAAACTAAATGTCTTTTTAAAGCATGTATTTCCTGATCCTTCACTTCCCCCCCCCCCCCCAAATCATCGATTATATGCTGAGGGGCATCCTTGATTTGTCTAACTTGAAATTGGCCCCTTCTCCTTCGCACCAAACATTTGCATAGAGGCCTATCTGCACTTCCCCAAATTCAACATTCTTATGTTCAAATAAGGCAGCAACTAAGCTTACTTAAATCTTGCACAACTGATTTGAGGAAGGTGAGGAGGTTATCTCTAATTGTGCTGAAGTCACTAAAAGAGACTAACAAACCCTATGATAAAACAGGGCAAGATGTCGCTGGGTGTAGGTAAGGGAATACATGAATTTGAAGAGCAGTACTAATCATCATAGAGACGTTGTGCTCTCAAAGTCAACTCTTTGAGACTCCGACTCCATGGACAGTAGCCCACCAGGCTCCTCTGTCCATGGAATTTTTCTGGTAAGAATACTGGATTGGGTTTGCCATTTCCTACTCCAGGCAATCTTTCTGACCCAGGGATCAAACCTGTGTCTCTTGCGTTTCCTGCATTGGCAGGAGAATTATTTACCATTGTGCCACCTGGGAAGCCCCCATACTACACTTGCTGTTAGCTGAAAGGCCAAGAAGGCTTCTCACAGATAAGTTAGGAGGACAAGAATGTAGATCCTCAGATTGCATGCATGGTGTGTTCTAAGTTGCTTCAGTCGTGTCCAGCAAGAATACTGAAGTGGATTGCCATGCCTTCCTCCAGGGGTTTTTCCCAACCTAGGAACTGAACCAGTGTCTCTTGTGTCTCCTACACTGGCAGGTGAGTTTTGTTTTTTTTTTTACCACTAGCACCACCTGGGAAGCCCAGAGATCCTCAGATATTATTGAGGAAATCGTATGACTGCACTTCTCAGCCTTTAGGTGGCTCTCCTTTCATTTATGTGTTCATTCATTCATTCATTCATGTCCTCACCAAATACTATTAAAGCTCCTAGCATCTTCTAAGAACAGTGCTGGGCAAAAGGATTAAGTCATGGGCACAATAGACATACTTTGTGTTCCCACAGGTTACATTGGAAGAATTTCAAGTTGTATGTGTTTAGTGTTATAACGTGGTATATACAGAATATCACAGAAGAAAAAACAAGGGCATCAGATCAAACCTGGTGTGTTCTGAAGCAGTCAGGATGGAAGGCTGGGATGGCCCATGGGGAACACCAGGATGTCTCACTGCACATGGGATACTTAGGCTGTGATCAGAGTAAGTAGGTAGGAATAATCAGAATAAACCTTTACTCCAATTTGCTTTGAGTGAATATCACACATCTCCAGAAAGTGGTGTGGGGATCTACCACCAATAAAAAAAAGGAGAAAAATACACAGCACAAATGGTCACTTTCTCCTCAATCCCTTCCATTTGCCTTGAATTATTATTTACTTGCTTTTTCTGTGAATTTGTTTCCTCCAGAATTAATTGCAATCTCTTTGAGAGCAGTCCTCTTGCATTTCTGAGCACTTAGCACTAATGAATGTCAGTACAACCTGGTCTTGTGACTGAATTTTGTTTCAGTGGAAAATAAAAATGTCCTCCAATGTCTCATAAATTCAGATAACTGGGTCTGAGAGATTCTCTTAAAGCTGGAGTGTTTAGAATACATCTTCATAGAAACAACTCAGGCTTATCCCTTTTGCTTGAAATTATTTGATTTCTCAGGTATAATGTTAGACACATGCTCCTATTTTATCACCTAGGCCTATTGGAAACATTTTTTTTTTCATACTGGAAATGTTTAGGATTTCATATATGTACAATGTGGATGTTAAGCTCCAACTGTATCTATTAAAGATTCCATGATTAAATAATAAAATCCATAGCATTGGTACATCACCCATACCAGAAAGGGCCGTCACCATGTCCCTCATTAGCAGCATGCCACAAGAGACCTGGGTTCGATCCCTGGGTCAGGAAGATCCCCTGGAGAAGGGCATGGCAATCTACTCCAAAATTATTGCCTGGAGAATTCCATGGACAGAGTAGCCTTGAAGGCTACACTCCATGTGGTCGCTCAGTGGGACACAACTGAGTGACTAACACACACACACACACACACACACACACACCCCTCCAGTGTTTTCCCCAAGTTTTTGGGTAGCTTTGATAAACAGAAGATGTTAGTCATTAGCGTAGACTAAAATGCTGAGGACTTTCCTTTCTTATTTATTGAAGTTGTTTTAAGTTAGGGAATAACAACAAAAAATGATTATAAAAGTAACCTATTGCTACTTACAAAGTATATTTCATAGCAGAAAAATTGCTCCTGCACAGTCAGCTTTTAGGCTAAATTTTAACTCTATGGTGATTTTTTTAAACAATCATAAACCCCTGCTGACAAAAGTCTTAACTCTATTGGTGACAGCAGATGCTACTAAAATACTGTTTTGTCTTAGAGTTTCATGGTGTATCATAAACCAAACAATTATGATTGTTTAAAAGCCTGCTCCCAGAGTGAGCTCCACACCCGCAGCAGGAAGCATATTGTCTAAAAAGAATACAAAGTAATTGGAATTTTATCTGACAAATACAGCAGTGAATATATTCATGGGAAGTGTGCATGAGTGCTACAGAATTAGTCTCATGACTTGACATGAAGAGCAAATAAAAATCTAGACAAAATGTTAAATAGGGGAAAAAACAATGATTTCTTTTGAGCACTTGGAAGACTCTTGGAGGTGTTTGTGCCGAGGCTTCCTTCAAACTTTGGTTGTGCTAAGCTCACCTTATGTGGTGTGGCAGGGACGGCACCAGACTGACCCCAAGCTTGGACCCATTACCACAGTGGTGTGACCTTAGACAAACTTATACCAATATATTTTATTTTTTCCTCATCAGTAACACTAATTCTTTCCCTCATCATTATTGATTTGCTATTGATCTGACTTCTAATCACTGATAACTGTGAGTAAAGAAGGTGGAGGAAGAGAAAGAGGAAGAAGATAAAGTAAAGAGAGTGTGTATATGAAAAAGAAAAGTAGAATTCCATGTGCTCTACAGTGAATCTTTATTGGTTATCTATTTTATATATAGTAGTGCCTATGTGTTGGTCCCAGGACCTAGTTTACACCCCCCATTTCCCCTTTGGTAACCATGGGTTTGTTTTCGAAGTCTGTTCTATGATAACCTATATGAGAAAAGAATCTGAAAAAGAATGGATATATGTATAACTGAATCACTTTGTTATACGCCTGAAAATAACACAACCTTATAAATCAACTATATTCCAATATAAAATAAAAATCAAAATGTTTAAAAAGGAAATGTTTGCATTTCAGTTCAGTTCAGTTGCTCAGTGATGTCCGACTCTTTGCGACCCCATGAACCACAGCATGCCAGGCCTCCCTGTTCATCACCAACTCCCGGAGTCCACCCAAATCCATGTCCATCGAGTCGATGATGCCATCCAACCATCTCATCCTCTGTCATCCCCTTCTCCTCCTGCCCTCAGTCTTTCCCAGCATCAGCGTCTTTTCCAATGAGTCAGCTCTTCGCATAAGGTGGACAAAGTACTGGAGTTTCAGCCTCAACATCAGTCCTTCCAATGAACACCCAGGACTGATCTCCTTTAGGATGGACTAGTAGGATCTCCTTGCAGTCCAAGGGACTCTCAAGAGTCTTATCCAACACCATAGTTCAAAAGCATCAATTCTTTGGTGCTCAGCTTTCTTCACAGTCCAACTCTCACATCCATACATGACCACTGGAAAAACCATAGCCTTGACTAGACGGACCTTTGTTGGCAAAGTAATGTCTCTGCTTTTTAATATACTGTCTAGGTTGGTCATAACTTTCCTTCCAAAGAGTAAGCATATTTTAATTTCATGACTGCAATCACCTTCTGCAGTAATTTTGGAGCACAGAAAAATAAAGTCAGCCACTGTTTCCACTGTTTCCCCATCTATCTGCCGTGAAGTGATGGGATCGGATGCCATGATCTTAGTCTTCTGAATGTTGAGCTTTAAGTAATAGCAAATTAATTTTCTATACTCCAAAGTGAGTTATATGTGTTATAGAATACTGGCTAATGAAAGATTTCTGTATGCAAAAAAAGGTGTGCCCTCAAAGTCACAATAAAATGTTGAAATGAAACAAAAAAGAATTTTAGAAAAACACATAATGACTTTCTGAGATGCTCAGAATAAAACCAGACATTTTTAACCATGGCTGGCAAGGTGGTATCCACAATCTTGCCCTAGCTCCCTCTCCACTTGGATCTCCTGACAGTCTCTCCCTGATCACCTGTGCAAAGCACCTAGGTCTCCTTGCTATTTCCCTAAAATGACAGTACCAGGAAGTTTTCACTTTCTGTTCCCTTGACTGGAACCCTCTTTCTCCAGCTATTCCTTTCTATCAGGGTCAGCCCACATCTGACATAAAATTATATGGCTTTTAATAAGTCTTCTTTCAAGTTTGTAATAAATGCACAAGCCCACTAATAAAAAATATGGGGGGAAGACAAGAATAAATAACTTAGACAAAGATAAAAAGTATTAAACAAGCAAATGAAATAGTGGGTATCCTTACTAAATAGATCAACTGATGAAACAACATTTTATAGCTAAAATTAACTTCTAAATCAACGACTTCAATGTTGTAGTGAAACTGAAATATTCATGTCCTGCTATGCTAGTGGCATTTTAAATTATAAATGCTTTTGGGGGTAAATCAATTGGCAATGTTAAGAACTAAAAATGCTTAAAATCTTTCACATAGAAAATTCACTTTTAGAAACAATTCCTAAAGAATGTCAATGTCTATGCATTGCCTGTAGTATTGGTAATTTAGCAATCCAAATGTTATAAGATGATTTAAATATGTGGTAGTTGAACAACAAAATTATACTATAGGTAGCTTTAAAATGTTAATTGCTAGGAATATGTAGAAACCAGAAAGTATTTATGCTATGTTGCTTAGAAAGAAGAAAAAACTTATTTGAACATGGACAAACACCAAAAGGTGATTTATAGAAGTTAAATTAGGATTGTCACTGTTCTTTTTTAATTTTGTATTTAGTGTTTGATTCTAACATCTTTGCAATTTTAAATGAGGAAGCAGTGATCTCATGTCCATTGTTCAGTTCTCTTGCTGATTTCTGACTTTGCCAAAGGTATCAGCTCTGTCTTAAACATTAGTAAATAATTTGTGTCATTCTCTGCAGACTCTGACACATAGCACAGTGGCTGGACTCTACTGACAGCTGAAAGGCTATCTTTCAAATTGAACAGTGATGGACGTGACAAATAGGCTGAGAAAATTGAGATCCTCCCATCTACTCCTCACTTCTAACTGTGTTAAATTGCAATCAAGTTGACTAAAAAGAAACCATATTGATCCTGACAGCATGTGAGGAAATGCAAGAATACAGAGTTTCTGAGGCTTTGACCAGTGAAATAGTTGCTAATTTTCTAATGATGTTTGCCTCAAGAAGTGTTAATTTAATTTGGTTCTTTATTATAGTTCAGTAAGTGATGGTTCCCCTTTCTGATGCTATGTATAAATTCCAGTTTGGATAATTAAAATGATGATGAAAAGGGGGAGACAAATTGGAACGTATTTGAACAATGTAAAAAAAAAATGGATGAGCATTTTATTGAAGAAAGACTGAGAGAACCAAATGTATTTTATCCTGATGCTACATGAAAGGGAAGGGATCCCCAGACACAGTTGATGCTCCTGCAAGTCAGTGAGATGTTGAAGAACAAGGCATATGGGGACCCTTCCTGGGAAGGCAACAGAGAGGTATTTAAGAGGTAGTGGAGACAGCAAGAGAAGGGGTTTCTTGGCTGTGCTAAGAAACAAAATTTTTATCCTAAAAAGATAAGGAGACTTTGAAAAACTTCTAAAAAGAAAATACTATTATTTTTTGTTTGTTTTTCCCAAAAGAGAAAGAAAAAAAATACCATGGGCTGCATCCATAAAGCTTCTTCTACAGATATATAGGAGGTATCGGAGTTGTAAAATATGGCATAAAACTTCGAGAACTACATGAAGCAGAAAGGGCAATAAAAATTTTAAGTAAAATATTGGCTTTGGTGGCTTGTGATATTATTACAGCCCTCTTATTTCTTGGTGCCCTAAAGCTACACTGTGCAGTGACTATTTGCACCCTCAAATTCATAGATGGTTTTCATGCTGCTTACGTAAAGAAATGTATTTAATGATTTTTTCCTTCGAATAGCATCATTTGTTTCACAAGAATTATAGCAATTGAAACTTGTTTTGAGACACATCTTACACTAATGTTGGAGATGTCCTCCAAGTTCCTTGAGTATATTCTGAGTTCCCTTAAGTGCAGTTCAAAATAGGACTGATAAAAGAGCACAGACAGGGAGACAAGAGTCCACCTTGAGAATCTGCCTCTAACTAGCTGTTCAACCTAAACATTTCCAAGACCACAGTCAGGTCATCTAGCAGTGGGCCATGGTTTTCTAATTAGGTTGTCAGACAATTGGAGTCATGTGGCCACTGTCCATTATATTTGCAGATGCTGAGGAGGTAGACCAGATGTCTTCTGAGTAGAATGCCAGCTAGCAAATAAAAATACAGATCAATTAGTTAAATAAATTTTCTGATACATCTCAAATATTATGTGGGAAATACTTGTATGAAAACAAAATTTGTTGTCTGTCTGAACCTCAAATTTAACTGGGGACCCTTCCTTTGATCTATTAGCTTTGCAAGCTCTGAGGACTCTAAGAAAACCATGATATGATAAGCCAACAGACAAAGCACTCCCAGGGCTGATTAGTGACTCAACCTCAAGTGAAGTCAAATTTCAAGGCAAAGGGAAGTTACTGCCTCCTTGATGATAAGTTATTACTTAGACATTATCCCCCGACCCCACTCCACCAGAATATAGTTTAGAGGCCAAGCCCTAATCTGAGTCCTTGGTGCTGGTCTCCACGGTCTTCAGGTGAGGAGACCTGGACTGTCTGCAGGAATCCCAAACCTCTGGGCACCTGTCCTGCTCAGAACATAAGCACAGTCACCATGACACTTTTAATCCTGACCACTGAGGCCATCCAGACAATCTTTAAATCATTAAGCTTCATTTACAGCTTTATGATTTTGTGACTTGGCTTCAAGGTTCTAACCTAACATCTCTCCTTCCCCTCTCTGTATTCTCCTTCTCCTTCTTTTTCTCCCTGCCCTTTTCTCAGTCTTGCCCCAGGACTGTCCATCTCAGACCTGTCCTGAGATGTGATCTAATTCGTTAGATTTTCCAGTCCTGTCTAGAATCCAGGGAGGCATCACTGGCCAAAATGCGGGGGTGGGGGGGGTGCTTTCTAAACCCCCCACCAGGCCAATGGCCCTAGCTGTTGTCTGGAGCTATAACCCCTGTGCAATCTCCTTATTTCCCTTCCTGAACCCCAGAGATGAGCATAACTCCTCTATGTGCTAACAATCAAGGAGAAAGACAAGAGGGTCAAATATCCAAAACTTGAAATCAAGAAAGATGCAGAGGAGTGAGAGCGGGAATCTAATTCTGAATACAGCTTTAAATGAAATTTTAAACCATTAAAAAGAAATCAGCAAGCCAAGTTTAGGCATTCTAAGCTGCAAATTGCATTTACCTTCAGAGCTTTAGGTGAAAATTTGAAAGCCTAAGTCTTTCCTTTGTATTCATGCATATAAAACCTTCACAATCCCACTAGAAAACAAAACAATTTCACAAAGTAATTTGGACACTTAAAGAAAGAATTGTAAACATCAGGGTTTAAAAAGTTGAAAACTATATGTCCACTGAAACAAAAAGAATTGCTAATTTGTGTACGGGACCCTGGGGACTGAACAGAAGCAACTGGCAAGGATTCAGGGAAGTTGAATTTTCAGTTCTTTAAACTGTATGTCACTGTCTAGAACAATGTCAAGGGGATTTTAGTTCATAGGACATCATGCATGTCATGGCCATGGCTCTCTGTTTCTGACACAGTTGGTATCCTGTTTCAATTCTGTAATTTCTAAGATTTTATTTGGGGGCAGCCAGATACCATTTGCAAATACAAGACTATCTCTTATTTATAGGATATCAGGTACCTCTGGTTAGGAGAGAAAACTTTTAAAATTAAAATGTGATTTAATGGGAAAGTAAGAGTTAAGTGATACACAGATTCTCAGGAGTGGGTTTTATGGCAGATATGGCCTCTTGGCCCCTCTTTCAGCCTTTGGCTCTTTCCCCATATTGCAATATTCCTCTTCATCTTTTTAACTCACCTCATTCCTATTCAACCTTCGGAGAAACCATGAGTCCCTATTCACAGTGACTGTGGCTTAGTCCATTAAAAAAAAATCCTCTCTAAACTTTTATTATATCTGAATTCCAGGAAAATGGATTTTTAAATAACAATTAACAGTGTTCTACTGTTCTTTCTGCATGTACTGAATTTTTCCAATAGTCATGTATGGATGTAAGAGTTGATCCATAAAAGAAGGCTGAGTGCTAAAGAACTGATGCTTTTGAATTGTGATGCTGGTAAAGGCTCTTGAGAGTACCTTGGACTGCAAGGAGATTAAACCAATCAATCCTAAAGGAAATCAACCCTGGATATTCATTGGAAAGACTGATGCTGAAGCTCCAATATTTTGGCCATCTGATGTGAAGAGCTGACTCACTGGAAAAGACCCTGATGCTGAGAAAGATTGAAGGCCAAAGAAGAAGTGGGTCACAGGGGATGAGATGGTTAGATAGTATCTCTGACTGAATGAACAAGAGTTTGAGCAAACTCTGGGAGATAGTGGAGGACAGAGGAGCCTAATGGGCTACAGTCCATGGGGTCCCAACAAGTTGCACACAACTTAACAACTGAAAAACAACAACAAAAGTGTTATTAGTGTGTGTGCCTTAATGTCCCATCCACTGTAAAGATGCCTTTGTAAGCCCTCAGAGCTTTAGTTAGCACAGAACCATCCATATAAGAATGAGTTCAAAGGTCCTCTGCTTGTCATTCATTACATGGCACTTCACCAGTTCTCATAAGTAATACAAAGATAAATAAACCCAGTTTCTAAACTAGTAGGCATTTTTATTTAAAAAATACTTAAAGAAATGAAATAAATATAAATTTTTTTCCTTGTTTTTAATATGGAGTTTATTAAACAGTTTGCTTATATTTGCAAGCTTTGTGTTGATTTCTCATGTATTCTTAGTTTATTTCTTATATTCAGTATGTGGACTTCAACATGTGGACTCTTTAGACACCAGGTAGAATTCTTTTCTAGGAGATTTTTTCCCTTGATTCTGTTTTATGTAGCAGGGTTGTATTTCCCCTTAGTCTCTCTTGTCTTTCTGACGATCTTCTTCCCATGAATCATATTCTGGGCTTCCCAGGTGGTGTTAGTGGTAAAGAATCTTCCTGCCAATGCAGCAGATGCCAGAGATGTGGGTTGGATCCCTGGGTCGGGAAAATCCCCTGGAGGAAATGGCTACCCACTCCCATATTCTTTTTTTTTTTTTTTTTAACTTTACATAATTGTATTAGTTTTGCCAAATATCAAAATGAATCCATCACAGGTAAACATGTGTTCCCCATCCTGAACCCTCCTCCCTCCTCCCTCCTCCCTCCCCATACCATCCCTCTGGGTCGTCCCAGTGCACTAGCCCCAAGCATCCAGTATCGTGCATCGAACCTGGACTGGCATCTCGTTTCATACATGATATTTTACATGTTTCAATGCCATTCTCCCAAATCTTCCCACCCTCTCCCTCTCCCATAGAGTCCATAAGATTGTTCTATAATAAATATAAATTTAAAAAACATAACAGTAAGGATAAAAGGGATACAAGAACAATCATTGTTTCCTAGCTGAAGAGACAATGGCATTCCAAGCATGAGGTCTGGGAAGAGCAAAGACAAGATATTAAATGGGGCTGGAAGGCCAACCACAGGGAACTGTCAAAAGAGAAGAGCAACTTCTGTCAGCCTAACAGCCAAACACCTCTACAAGAGCATCTTTTCTGTTCTGCTTCTAAGACCGGGGACAGCTCCTATCCACAGCTCACACCTAGCAAGGATGACTTGAATTAAATGCTCTGTAATAAAGAAAGTGGTTTCACATAGATTACATCACTGAAAGGAGCCAGTGCAAGTATAATTGTGCCCATTCAATATTTGAAGAAGCTGGAACTTAGAAGAGCCTCAGCAGTGTGGCTTGGAAATAGGAGAGGCAAGGCTGGAGGCCAGGACTCATGTCCTCTGATGAATGGACAGCAGAATGAGTCTCAAACTTTAGTGAACCACAGAATTATGTGCAATTCTTCCTTACAAAAAATAAAAGCCAGCATCTATGATCTTACTCAGGACTCACTGAGACAGCATCTCTGAGTGGAAGCCCTGAGATCTGATATCTTAAGCTCCACAGATAATTTAGATGCACCAAGGCTGAAGACCATGAACCAGTTGGAAAGACAGCCAGAGGGCAGAGGCCTCAATCTCTGATGGTGGCTCTTCTTTTTTTTTTTTTAATTTTGACTGTACTGGGTCTTCATTGCAGTATGCAGGTTCTCTAGTTGTACTGGGTGGGTTTAGTTACCCCATGGAATATGGGATCTTAGGTTCCCCGCCTAGGGACTGAACCTGTGTTCCCTGCACTGGAAGGTGGATCTTAACCACTGGACCACCATGAAAGTCCCTCTGATGGTGCTTCTGGTCAGTACATGAGAATCACCTGAATTCAATGACTTTGAGAAGTCCATTGTTTTAAATCTTTGTCATTTTTCATTTAGTTACCCTGCCAAATACACTTTGATCAACATAGCTCTAAGCTCTGATGAGTTTTATTCTTTCTACATTAAGAGATATGGAAAAAATTGAGAAGGCAAAAATACTTCATGTACAATATTCTCATTATGTACATTCTTAAATGTTGTCCAAACACCTCACAATCCCAAACTGCATTTTATTCCTTGGTTCTCAAACTCTAAGGGATTGTACCATAAATCAGGCCTGGACACTTTCCATTTCAAGCTCAATCTAATAAAAATATGAAAAGGAAATTCTTCCAACACTCTCCAAAAATAATGTTTACTTCCTTCTGGTAAATACCAAACACTTTATGATGTATTTCAATATTTTATTTGAACTGCATGCTTTAATAATCTTAGTAAAGCAGAGTGGCAGAAAACAACTTAGATGAGAACATGCACATTTTTAATTTTTCCCTTTTTACAAGAATCTGTCATTTTCCATAAAGTAATATATTTGCATTATTTTTTTTTCTTTAAGAGCACACACAAGCATGTAACATAACAGAAACTTTTTGTGTGCCTTTGTCTTAATGTTTCAAGTCTGTTTTTCAAGATTCCTGGGGTAATCAATGGAAAAACTTCAGAACAGCTTTTGCATGCCCAAGTGTGAACAAACCCCACCCCCTACCCCCAACTCCTCCAGCAAAGCCCACTCCTTCTTCTTGGTGAATTGCTGGGAGTACCATGCACATTCAGGTGACATAAAGTATATTCACAGAGTGTGTGATTACTCTGATACAAGTCTGCAGGCTTGCCAAACCACAGACAGAACAGGAATGACAACATTCAAAATGAAAGCTATCAGACTAACGAGGCTGTCTTCAAGTAGCTCTGGCTCTACACTGGACTATGAGGAGTTGTTTTGCTATTTTCATTTCATGCAGTTTGAGGAGGTGATGGAGGCTGTTCATCACCAAACAACAGTTTTCAGCACCAATTAAAGTTCCTGCCAGTTGTAGCAACACAGCTAGTAAATCCAAACCAGCCTCTCCTCTGTCAGTGCTGCACTTGGAACCCTTGGTAAATAGGATGGAGTGGGAAGAACTTTGACAGTGGCAGTAACTGGAAATCTATTCTCTACCCCATTCTTAAGGAGGTGGGTCATTGAAGAGACAAGGAAAAAAATGAAATTATTGTGGAAAGAATGCTTATTTTCCAGCTAATTTAAAGTTGCCATGATACTCAGTTCTCTGGCACCTCCCCACAGGATGCCCCTTACCACAGATTTGTTTTCTTAAGTAGGATTTTACTCTAGATTAGAAATCCCAGATTTATTCACTTATGGTTTAAAATACATCTTCTCAATGTGAGAACAAGCTTCCCAAAGAGAGGACAGTTGATTGATTGAACCCTTTCTAGAAAGTCTAATCTCAGAATGACTTTAAATCTCTGAATAAGGCTAAGCCCCATTCTTGAGAATCAAGCTTAACTTAATTCCTTTTTAAAATTTTATGTGAACCATTTCTGAAGTCTATTGAATTTGTTACAATATTGCTTCTGTTTTATGTTTTGGTTTTTTGGCCATGAGGTCTATGGGATCTTAGTTCCCCAACCAGGGATTGAACCCACACCACCTGCATTGGAGTCTTAACCACTGGACTGCCAGTGGTTCAAACAAAACTGAAAGAAAATATTTTTTAGAAGGGCACATAATATATGGTCCACATGAGGATTCTGAAGCTTCTCAGTGAGAGGAATTGTTAGAAAAGGAGCTAAGAGGCAGGTTTGGAAGGATAAACGGACAGCTACTTACTCTCTAAAATGTGGTTTAGCACAGGTTGTGGATTATCACAGTTGATAACAGAATTGCATGTGGGAGGAAGAGGATATAACAAATTGAAACCCTACCTCCCCAACCCAGACTGGGGGCTTCTTGATTCAGATTCTGTAACTTTCTGGTTTCTTCCTTGAAGAAACCCCAAATGCTTCCTCTGGCCCCAGAAGCACAAAGCCTATTTTATCCCACTGTTCATACATTACAAGAAGAAAAGCAAGGAGACCTTGTTCTGCAAATCATTTCTGGCACCTTATTTTGTTCTATTCTAAAGTAACAAGTTCGCAACAGCCATGGAACAAGACCTCATCTTAGCTGGGCAGGAAATAAAAAAGAATGGAGATGAGATTCACACAAGCTAATGAAAGTCACTCCAAGTGACTATGCTGAAAGAGCACAGGCTTTAGAATCAGATGAACCAGAACATTAATCTGACTGGACTCCTTACTTGTTGTATAATATGACCAAATGTATTCTCTGAGTCTTCACTTCTTCAGCTGTAAAATAATAATAATACCACCTGTTGCACGATGTCATCACTATAATTACTGTGCATGCAGCACCCAGCGGATACTGGGTTTTGCAAGGTGTTCTGTAAGCATGTTTGTCCTCTTCCCCCAGTTCAGATGACTATATTTCTATGAAGAAGAAAATATATATGTAACTTCAACATATAACACATGCATGTGGAACACAATGCTGTCAGGCAAATGTTTTCTAGGATTCTACATGTACTTATACTGTCAATGGCATTTGGTAGCTACCTCACCGATCTGCAAAAACAGGCTTAGGATGTAGTTTATTTGCTTCATACTATCAACATGTTCTTTCTCTTTTTAAACAGACTTTATTTTTTAGAATAGTTTTAGGTTCACAGCAAACTGAGAAAGTATAGAGGTTTCCCACACATAGGTGCAGACTCCCCCATTATGAATATCCCTCACTAGAGTGGTATATTTATTACAGTTGATAGACTTACATTGGAAGGTAATAATCACCCACAGTCTACAGTTTACATTAAGGTTCACTCTTGTACATTCTGTGAGTTTGGACAGATGTCTAATAACACATACCTAGCCTTATGGTATTATACAGAATAGTTTCACTCCCCTAAAAATCCTCTGAGATCCTCCTATTCATTCTTCCCTCCTGCATACCCCTGAAAATCACTGATCTTGCTGTTGTCTCCATAGTTTTGCCTTTTCCAGAATGTCATAGAGTTCAAATCATATAGTATGCAGCCTTTTCAGATGGGTTTCTTCAAGTAGTAATGGGCATTTAAGTTTCCTTCCTTTTCACAGCTTGACAAGTCATTTATTTTTAGTGAATAATATTCCATTACTGGGATGTTCCACAGTTTACCCATTCACCTACTGAAAACCAGCCGGGTTGCTTTCAAGTTTGGGTAGTTGTGAACAAGTCTGCTGTAGACATCTGTGTGCAGGTTTTAGTGTGGACGTGCTTTCGGCTCCTTTTGGTAAATAACAAGAAGTGTAATTGTTGGATTGTGTGGTAAGAGCATTCTTAGTTTGGTGAAAAACAAACTGTCTTTCAAAGTGGCTGTAACATTTTGCATTTCCATCAACAAAAAATGAGAGTTCCTGTCACTCCACATTCTTTTCAGCCTTTGGTGTTGTCAGTGTTCTGGACTTGGGCCATCCTAAAGGATATGATATGTAGTATCTCATTATTTTAATTTGCATTTCCCTGTTGCATGATGTGGAACATCTTTTCATATGCTTGTTTTCCATCCTTAGTAAGGTATCTATTAAGGTCTTGGTCCATTTTTAATCAAGTTGTTTGTTTTCATTTTAGTGACTTTTCGGACTCCTTTGTATATTTTGGATAGCAGTCCTTTATCAGATGTGTTTTATGAAAATATTTTCTCCTATTCTATGGTTTGTATTTTCACTTCCTTGACTTTTATTTCTTTTTATATAGTAACATCACAGTTTTATTATGTAAATTTAACATAATTTCACGATATGCTGTAAGTAATCAAGATAACGAAGTTAACTTGTACTGCTAACTAACGTGACACAACACTCGGTCTGTATGTCTAGTATGTGTGCACGTGTGCATCTGCATGTGTATGTCTATGTGCTCAGGCAACATGCTGACATTGGAAAAACAGTTTTAAAGCAGATGAGCCCCTAACCCTGGAGACACTGACAGTTACTTCTGAAGTAGGGAGGCTGCCTCAGTTTTGAGCTATGTGATTAGCTTTATTATGTTTCCTGTACACCTCATTGAAGCAGGTGTGTTAAATACTAGTGGTGTTTTAATGATTTAGGGGCATTAAATTAAGTCCTGATTTCAAGGTTTGTGTTGGGGGGACCAGCTTATCATATCTACAACAAGCAATGCTCTGACACTAGCTGGGTGTCCTGCAGTTCAACTCAGTTCTGACTCTATCAACTTATAGCATCAAACTCCACAAGAACTCATTCCTACAAAACTGCCTTCCATTGCAAGCCCAAGATGTTATCCTTTTTTTTTTTAAAGTCCTCTTACTAGATCACAAGTGGGTTCCTCAGGGACAAAAGAAGGCCCATCAAGGAGACCTCCACTCCCTCCAATGCCAGCTGAACCCTAAGAATTCACACTAGGAGGGACATTTCTGCTGACTCAGCCACCTGGCTCCTCAAACCTTGCTCCTGCAGAGGAAAAGGACAAGGGACAGTGTGTCCCAGCTCACCCCTCTTCACCTGAGCCCTTAGGGGCCAAAGCCATTCCAAAACCCCACTGCTGAGAAGCAGCAACCCTGGGTTGTTATCTCTGCTTCTGACCAACTGGTGCCAGACTGATGGTTCCAAGGACTTCTTCCTTGGATTTGACACTCCAGTCACAAGTCCAGGTGGTTATTGACTGGCTATAAATCAGAGGTTCCCACAATCCCTTCTTTGAGTTCATTTAACTTTAGCTAAAGTAGCCCACAGAACTCAGAGAAACATTGTATTTACCTGATTACCAGTTTATTTTTATTTGGAGAAGACTCTTGAGAGTCCCTTGGACTGCAAGGAGATCCAACCAGTCCATCCAAAAGGAAGCCAATCCTGAATATTCATTGGAAACACTGATACTGAAGCTGAAACTCCAATACTTTGGGCACGTGATGCGAAGAACTGACTCACTAGAAAAGACTCTGATGCTGGGAAAGATTGAAAGTGGGAGAAAAAGGGGACAACAGAGGATGAGATGGTTGGATGGCATCACCGACTCAATGGACATGGGTTTGAGTAAGCTCTGGGAGTTGGTGATGGACTGGGAAGCCTGACGTGCTGCCATCCATGGGGTCTCAAAGAGTCAGACGCAATTGAGTGACTGAACTGAACTGAATTGAAAACTCAGGAACAGACACTTCAAAGCCATGTATAGGGCAAAGTATGAGGAAACAGGGCACAGCTTTCATACTGTCTATGAGCAAGCCACTCTCCCCAGTTCTTCACATGTTCACCAGATTGGAAGCTCTCAGAACCCTGTTTTTTTGGTGTTTTATGGAGGCTTCCTACCAGGCTCCTCCGTCCATGGGATTTTCCAGGCAAGAGTACTGGAGTGGGGTGCCATTGCTTTCTCCACATTATAGAGGCAGGGTTGGTCAAACCACTGGCCTTTGGCAACTGATCCAATCTCTCCTCCCTCTAGAGGTCAGCAGAGAAGACGGGTGAATGAAAGCTCCAACCTTTCAATCACATGGTTGGCTTCTCTGGCAATCAACCCCCATACTTAGGTATTTTGCGAAAATCACCTTGTAATATAAGACACCTTTATGTTGTCTTTATGTTGTCTGAATATTTCGTGACCAAATATTCAGAGACCAAATATTTTAATATATTTTTTATTATGAATCATAAGATCATAGGCATCTGACTAAGATGTAAGTGATTCAATCAGCTGCTGAATGTTTGGCCCAGGGAATTACATGCAGTTGTTAGAGGTTTAAAAATGCACTATTTTTCAGCATACTATTGACAATAATAACCTGAGGGGTCTCTTTATTTCTACAAACTAGCACTATCAAACATTGTGTTTTACTTCTTTTCTGTAAAAATACTTTAGAATATAAAGTACATCAATCCTTTGAATAAAGACAATGAGGAAATTTTTTTTTTAAATAAAGACTTTAAGAATGAAACAGGAAAAAACAGCTGACTTACTTTGCTTTAAAAATAAAAATCAAAGACTATTGAAGACATGAACTTTGGTCTATAAATGGACATAATACTGGTAGAAATTTACATCTCCTGCTAGGGTTATGTCAAATCATATAAGTTATTTTGTATAGTGACTCAATCTGCATTACTTTTCATCACAATTTCAGAAACACATGAATATTTCCATTTTTAGTAATTAACAAAATTCATTTTTCAAATCCTTATGTTCACTTCATGTAGCATGGAATGCATTCACAATTATTCAGACTATGTAACTATTACATTTTAGCCAAAGAAAATAGACATTCATGATATTTTCATACTCACTTTAAAATAAACAATCTCTTTAGGACTTCATACAGGATAGCACAGTGTGGACATTTAGCAGAAAATGTTGCTTGGAGAGAGGAATTAGTTTGATAGTGTTATAACAACTAACACTTAACAAAGAGGCCACTCTTCTAATCAAAAACCCCATAACCAGGTATCTTCATTAAGTATTCAATAACCAACAGATTCTGCTCTGCTTTGAATTCTAAGTTGCTAATTTATTCAGAAAGTCTTTAAAATTTGTTTTTGGTGTTGAAGACAAACACTTTTTCTGCATAGATAGTACAAAGAAGGCAGTGCTGATTGGGACCCTGTAAATTTCTTACCAAAGGCCATAGGATGCTTTCAGGTATATGCTGTATAAGTTCTCTATTGCTATTATGATCAGTTACCACAAACTTGTGACTTTAAAGAACACAAATGTGTTCTCTCATACTTCTGAATGTCAGAAATCTAAAATGGTTCTCAATGAGTTAAAATCAAAGTGCCTGCAGGATTGTGTGTTTTTTTCTGAAGGATCTGGGGAAAATCTATTTTCTTGTCTTTTTCTGCTTCTGTAGGCTGCCTGCACTCCTGAAACTGAATAGAATTCTGCCATTTCCTATGAAGTACAAAGGCCCCTCCAGGTTCTCAGCCTCTTGTTTGTAGAAAAGCTGAAGTCTCTCAGGCCTCCCTGAGTCACAAAGAGGAGGCTCACGCAGCTAATGATTAAGACAAGAGACTCACAGAATCTTTCAGTGTCTGATGCACGTTCTTGAGTTGTTTGGCAGATACTGAAACTACCACCTGAGGGCAAAAACTAACTGCGTGATGAACAGACTGCAGCCATGGTGTTAGCTGCTCCATCCTGAGCATTACCGAATCCATGCCTAGCACAGTTCTAAGAACTGGCCTTAAGATTAGAGAATTAACACTACTGCTTTTAATACTCTGTATCTTTGTGGGCATCGAAATAATTGTGGTTTGCTCTGGCCAGATACATAATCAGGCAACTAAAATTGTCCACAAAGACAGGCTATAGATCCATGTCAACATCTTCCACTCTGAGAATATGGTGCCCTGAGTCAACATGAAGAAGTTACAGAGGACAGATATTCACCCATAATCCCATAGAAATAGAATGATGTCTGACAGTGGGAACTTTTGAGTAGCTTTTTTGCAGGAAAGAACTCTATGCAAGAAGCCCCTTTTGTCTTGCCACTTTAGCAAAGCCATATTTTAACTAATCTTTGGCCCAAGCACACTTTTCAAATCTTTTGATCACACAATACTTTGCCTAACCTGTTGGCAAAGAACCTGTTCATTCTTTCCATAGATCAAATAAATAGAAATGAAGAATAAATAATTAACAGAAGACTAGGGCTTTTCCCTTGCTTGCTCTTCAGTAACCTTGTGCACAAACTGTATGAACAAGAGATAATCTAAAGACAGGTTACAAGGAGTCAAAAAGCCTGCATGCAGTGGAATGTGGCTAGAAACCTGACTCCCTACAAATCTGACTCCCCGTTTAACTAAGATTGCTTCTACTTTGTCCCTTTAAAAACTTTCATGGCTGAGTAGAATGTTTGGAGTTGCTTCTGGGACATGAGTTTGCCTTCTCTCCAGGTTGCTGGCCTTCTGATTAAAGCAATCTTTCTGTTCCTACCAGCGCTTGTCTCACTTTTGAGCAACAAGCACCTGAACCTGAATTCAGTAACATTCCTAGGCCCAAAGCCTTCCTCCATCCTCAAAGTCAGCAGTGTAGTATCTTTAAATATCTCTCTGATTCTGTTCTTCCTGCTTCCCTCTTATATGGACTCTATTATTACACTGAGCCCATTCAGATAACTGATCTCTCTGACTCTGTTCTTCCTGCTTCCCTCTTATATGGACTCTGTTATTACACTGAGCCCATTCAGATAACTGAGGATAATCACCCAATGTCAAGATTTTTAATTTAACCACATCTGCAAACTCCCCTTTGCCATGTAGGAAACAGTCACAGGTTCTGGGGACTGGGATATGGACATCTTTACAGAACCATTTTTCTGCCTACAATGCATGCTATGAGGAAAATAACAGTATATTACTGTCCAAACTTTATCAATTTAAAAAGGTTTGCTAAACAGACACAAAGAAACACTAATTTATTGTACTTTGTGTGTGTGTGTGTTAATTGCTCAGTTGTGTCTGACTCTTTGCAACCCCATGGACTGTAGCTTGCCAGGCTTCTCGGTCCATGGAATTCTCCAGGCAAGAATACTGGAGTGGGTAGTTATTCTCTTCTCCAGGGGATGTTCCAACCCAGGGATCAGACCCAGGTCTCCTGCTTGGCAGGCAGATTCTTTATGATCTGAGCCACCAGCGAAGCCCTTATTATACTTTATTCGGTATCAATAAGTATCCTCCTTTTCACTCAAGGAAAGCTTTCTGTTCTTTACCTACCTATTGTTTTAGGTTACTAAATATCTCCTCTCCTAGGAACCACTTCACTTAATCTAGTTAACATTTGAAAAGTTGAAAATAAGATTCAAAAAATGGTATTGATTAACCTATTTGAAGGTCAGGAATAGAGATGCAGAAGTAGAGAATGGACTTGAAGACACAGTGGGGGAAGAAAGCAGGGCGAATTCGGAGAGTAACATCAACATATATATGCTACCACGTGTAACACAGATAGCTAGTGGGAAATGCTGTATCAAATGAAAGGGAGCTCAGCTTAGTTCTCTGTGATGACCTAGAAGGGTGTGATGGGGTGTGGGAGGGAGGTTCAGGAAGGATGGGATAATAGCTGATTCACACTGTAGTACAGCAGAAACTAATACAATATTGTAAAACAATTATCCTCCAATTTAAAAAATCCTATGATAAACCACAATGGAAAGGAATATATATATAAAACACTGAATCACCTTGCTGTTTAAGAGGAATTAACAACATTGTAAATCAATTATGCTTCAAGGAAAACAAAACTAAAACAACAACAAAAAGGAAATGAGATTCAAATATTTTTGAAACTCAAGAACCCAAAAGGAATCCCTTCAAGAAATGACATTAAAAAAAGACAGCTTTTTGTATAGTTCTCACCTGGTTATTAGGAGAAGGCAATGGCACCCAACTCCAGTACTCTTGCCTGGAAAATCCCATGGATGGAGGAGCCTGGTAGGCTGCAGTCCATGGGGTCCCTAAGAGTCAGACAGGACTGAGCGACTGACTTCACTTTCCCTTTTCACTTTCACGCATTGGAGAAGGAAATGGCAACCCACTCCAGAATTCTTGCCTGGAGAATCCCAGGGATGGGGGAGCCTGGTGGGCTGCCGTCTATGGGGTCACACAGAGTGGGACACAACTGAAGCAACTTAGCAGCAGTAGCAGCAGCACCTGGTTATTATGCTTCTTTTTTCTTAAAGAGTTGAGTTGGGGTTCACATAAAATCCTTTTGCCTTTAATCATTCAGATAGCCAGAAAAAAGCAGTCCAATTTTATATTTCTGATTAGAATAAATTTCATGTCACAGTTTTTATTTTTGGTACATTTGCCATCATAAAAGGATCAAAGGAGTCATTTTGGTAAAAGAACAACCCCCACCCCAGGGGAACAAAGGATTTTAGATGTTTCTTCCTTCTTTAAGACAAGTAATTCCAGATGAGATTTGATTGATGAGATGAAGTTTATGCATCTGGGCCTCATTCTTGATAGTATTTAAAATTAAAACTCTCATTAGTGCTGTCAAGCTTGAAATTCTTTGGTTTTTCAAATGAAACAATATTTGCATGATTTTGTAAAACACCCTGATTACCATATACAATTGAATTCAACTCAATTCTAAACCATACAAAAAGAAGATCAAATAACCTGTATTTAAATATTTGTATTCTGTTTTGTCACAAAAGAGGAAATCACCTTAACACCAGAGGTCCTGCCCACAACTAGGAACTCAGTGTGGGAAGGCCTGGATGTTTGCACGCAGTTTATGTGTGGTCTTCATTTTCTTGGGAGAATTTGAAAGAACAGATCCGGTTGTGGAATCAGTGGGTTACCCCCTGCACATCCTCAAGCTACTTCTTGGGTTCCTGGTTGTTATGGCCAGTTCCAAAATAGGCACTGATCAGCCGCAGGTCTAGTTTCACAGCAGATGAGCACTCACTGTCTCAAGTTAAAACACAATATTTCATTTGGGACAAAGCTGCAAATACTGGGACATGTGAGCACTGGACCTTGTGGCTCCTGATGAAAGGAAAGGGTCCCAGGACATGGGCAGCTGGAGCTGACCATCTCCCCCTGGAGCTTGAGGGTAGGAACCTGGATGGGTGGGCATGGGGATTGAAGCAATAGGGTGCTGATGGAAAATGGGGTAGCATGTGGCTGAAGGGCTTTGGGGTTCTGAAATACTTCATCCAGTCTTCATTCTTGGCTTGGAGTGAGAAAAGTCTGGTAAAGTACCCCTACTGAGAAAAGATGTATATTTTCAACTTTCAGAGAACCAATTAGACAAATTCTACAATGATGGAGCACTCTGTCATTGGTACTTCCAAAGTGGGCTGCAATTTTCAGAAATGAGTGAATGAATTACTGTTCCATCAGACAGAGTTTACAAATCCAAGAAACCATATGCGGCATCCTGATCACACGTTCCTCTTAGGCAAATCACAGAACTGGACCTTGTGTCTTCTGATGAAAGAGAAGGGTCCCAGGATGTGGGCAGCTGGAGCTGGCATGCTGTCCCATTTCTCATCAGCACCCTATTGCTGCAGTCCCCATGCTCACCCATCCAGGCTCCTACCCTTAGACTCACAGATGCTCTAAGGGGAGATGGCCAGCTCCAGCTGCCCACGTCCTTCTCTTTCATCAGAAGCCATAAGGTTCAGTGCTACATGCCCCAGTATTTTCACAGCTCTTCAGTATATTAATAAAACAAAACTGTTTTACTACAGACTGTCCATCCTAGATTGATAAAACAAAAGACTGAATGTATAAGCACCATTGTTTTTACATGAGGTTTTCAAAAATCATGGAGATACCACTATATGTCAATTATTATATGAATACATTCAAATATGTTACCTCATTTCCAAAGAAGTGTGATTTAGACACCATGAAACTTAAGGTTGTAAACTCAGGAAAAAGCAATCTGCTTTATCATGTCTCCAACAGAAATCACAATGCAATTAGGAAGTTATTATGAAAACACTGTGCTAAAGACTTCTATGTCCAGCATCTCCGTCCTATTGCTATTTCCTGAAGTCACCATAGACTCACAGGCAGAGTTGGCCCCTCTTCCGTGGCTTGTCCCTGGTTCTCACGGTTTCTGCCTCCTCACAGTGTAGCGCCCTAGGTACTCTCACTCTCTGCAAAGCCCCCAGAGCCAGGCTCCTCTCTCATTACCTAGAACAGTGCCTGGCACCTAGGAAGTCTTTATCAGATATTCCTGAATAAACAAATCACAAAATTCTCCCCAGCATGCTTGGAATATTTGCCTGAGTCCTCCTGGGAAAAAGAATGCTATGAAGGCCAGCATTTTATTACATTTACTCAACAATCAATTCTCCCTGAATCTGCATGGGGGATTTGCACACAGTAAGCACTGGATGAACAGGTTGAATTTAGCAAATAAAGGGATTGCTGTGTGGGTGTAAAGATTATTTAAAGTGAAAGTATTTGGACAGAAAGAAAGAAATCTTATCTGAACTTCCTTTATCTGACTAAAGCAGAGCCTCCTGAAAATACAGCTGCCATTAATGTCTCCCTCCCCCACCACCGACACACACCCCTCAGAGAGTTTCCTGAGAATTCAGCTGTTACAGAGATAGATTGCCTATTGACACTGGTATAAAGAAGCTCACAGAATCTTCCATGCTATCCCACAGAAGCCTTAAAATTCTCCTTTCTTGTTAAATCTGTAAATAAATCTTTGCTTCTGGCTATTTAAAGAGTTACTCATTACTGAGAAACTCACTGGTTGCCCCTCTGAATGATTCTTTTTTTGTTATTTTGTTTATCATCCATTAATTCAAAAGTTCTCAATGACTAGAACATAAGGTAATAAAGGAAAAAATTTCCTCCCGACACCATTACAACCATGATGATCTGTTCTTTGATACCAGACATCTTGCTTTCAATGGCTGGTTTCTAGACCACACTATTAGTTCAATTGTTTCATTGCTAACTGATATCTGATATTTGCCACAAGGATACTAAATGTTATACATCATCTGCAAGATAGTTTAGCAGAAAATTAAATTCGTTGTAGGGATTTCCTTGGTGGTCCAGTGTTCAAGATTTAGCCTGCCAATGTAGGGGACACGAGTTCCATCCCTGGTTTGGGAAGATCCCATATGCCTCGGGGCAACTAAGCCTGCTCGTGGCAACTACTGAGCCCAGGAACCTACAGTCCTTGCCACATAGCAATAGAAGCCAATGCAATGAGAAGCCTGCATACCACAACTAGAGAGTAATTCTGTTCACTACAACTAGAGAAAGCCTGTGTGCAGCAAGGAAGACCAGTGAGGTCTTCCTTTTCGTCCTCCCTTTTTGTCCTTTAAAAAAATTAAGTAAACAATTTTTTTTTAATTCATTGTATGAAGTAGAATCGGTCATCAATATATTTTTTCAACTGGAAAATGATAGTACTCAACCATTTTCTATCCTCAGCATACTTTGAAAACCAGAATTTCAGGTTGCGTCTGTGATTATTACAATCTTTCCATGGGCATCTTCTGAACAGGGTTCCTGAGTGCTCTATCTCATCTGTAGTTTTGGCCCAGGCAGGGCACACTCCCTTTTTGGATGGTACTGTGGGATGGAACACCATGTGGTATCTTTCTGATCTCTGAAGCCCATTCAGCTATTCTCTCAGTCAGCGTGTCAGGTCATATCCACTGGGCTCCAGCCAGGCAACAAGGCTAAGGCAGTCAGCATGAGAAAGAGAGGAAAAGGGTTGGATTCCAGCAAATGCTTTCCTCTCCAACACTGAACTTCAGAAACAGATGAGGCTGGATAAAGACTAATAAAGGTTCTTTGCTTGACCGAACTTTGATCAAGCTTCAGAATGTTCTCCTTGGCCTACCTGTACACTTTTTTGTAGAGTCCAGTTTTAGCAAGAACTCTGCTAAATTAGTTTAGCTCCCAATGCTCCTTAGTTAGTCATCCTTGATATCTGATCAGGAGGATTTGGGGTGACCCATCCAAATAAGATTCCATGGGTCACCCCAAACCTCCTTACCCTGATGTTTCCTATTAATGATCTACTGACCTGCTCCCCACCCCCAACTTGGATCCCCAGCTGTAAATTCACACTAGCTTATGCTATATTCAGAATAGAGCCCAGTGCTACACAGAGGTCTCTTTTCTTTATTGCAATAGTCCTGGATAAAATCTTTTTTTTTTTTTTTTAACCGTCCAGCTCTGGATTTTCCTTAACAAGGTCCATTATTTTTTTATTTTATTTTATAAAATAGTATCACTAATGATTCTAAAAAGCCACTAGCTAAAAGCCACTTTTTAAATTATGTGTTTGAATGTGTAACTGATTGTAGCAACTTAAATACCCCAATTATTGGTTTTGCCAAATGTACTTGCACTTTTCAGAAGTATCACATGAACTACTTTAGCACTGTCATAACATAAAGAGTTTACACTGTTTTTGTGTAAAAGTAGCTATGGTGTTACAGTGGTAAAAAACTCGCCTGACAATGCAGGAGACATAAGAGAGACTGGTTCTATCCCTGGCCCAAGAAGATCCCCTGGAGGAGGGCATGGCAACACACTCCAATACTCTTGTCTGGAGAATCCCACAGACAAAGGAGCCTGGCAGGCTACAATCCATGGCATTGCAAAGAGTGGGACACAACTAAAGCAACTCAGCATTTATGTATCCAGATACGGTTGTTAGGCTTTTTTATTTAATTTTTTTTCTTTAGATCATATGTATACTAGAAAATAGTACCTTTTACTTATTAAGTGATAACTGAATGTGAATTATATTGTTAAACCAACTTCATTCGTAATTTTTTTTCTATAAATTGCACATAACACACAAAAATGAGACTAGCAGGAAATACCCAGAATTTGCGTAACTTAAATATTCCAGAGAGGTTCCAATTTGCCCTTACAGGGTGGGTGGTCAAAAAACATATGCCTCCTCTCCCACAGTAAGCTGCCATATCCTTGGACCTACTCATCACTCCCATTTTTGTTTCCAATGATTATTATTTTTTAAAAGCATTTTCTTTTTTAAGATTTTCTTTGATATGGACAATTTTTTAAGTCTTTATTGAGTTTGCTACAATATTACTTTTGCTTTATGTTTTGTTTTCTTGACCGCGAGGCATGTGGGATCTTAGCTCCCTGTGTCTGTGTGTTTAGTTACTCTGTTGTGTCCAACCCTCCACAGCCCCATGGACTGTAGCCCATCAGGCTCCTATGTTCATGGAATTTTCCCAGCAAGGGTACTGGAGCAGGTTTCCATTTCCTTCTCTAGGGGATCTTCCCCACCCAAGGATCGAACCTGCATCTCTTGCTTCTCCTGCATTGACAGGCTGATTTTTTACAACTAGTGCTACCTGTTGGTATACAGTTTAGTTGCTCAGTCATGTCTGACTCTTTGCGACCCCAAGGACTGCAGCATGACAAGCTTCCCTTTTCTTCACTATCTCCTGGAGTTTGTTCAAACTCATGCCCATTGAGTCAGTGATGCCATCCAACCATCTCGTCCTCTGTGGTCCCCTTCTCCTCCTGCCTTCAATCTTTCCCAGCAACAGGGTCCTTTCCAATGAGTTAGCTCTTCGCATCAGGTGACCAAATTATTGGAGCTACAGCCTCAGCATCAGTCCTTCCAATGAATATTCAGGATTGATTTCCTTTAAGATTGACAGGTTTGATCTCCTTGCAATCCAAGAGACTCTCAAGAGTCTTCTCCAGCACCCCAGTTTGAAAGCATCTATTCTTTTACACTCAGACTTCTTTATAGTCCAGCCCTCACATCCATACATGACTACTGGAAAAACCATAGTTTTGACTATATGGATCTTTATTGTCAAAGTGATGTCTCTACTTGTTAATACACTGTCTAGGTTTGTCATAGGTTTTCTTCCAAGGAGCAAGTGTCTTTTAATTTCATGGCTGCAGTCACTGTCTGCAGGGATTTTGGAGTCCAAGAAAATAAAGTCTTTCACTGTTTCGATTGTTTCACCATCTATTTACCATGAAGTGATGGGAGGAGATGCTAAAAAATCTTAGTTTTTGAATCAAGAGCACCACCTGGGAAGCCCAAATTTACAGATAATGCCCCATACAGGGGTTGAAACTACAACCTTGGTGTTATTAGCACCAAGCTTTAACCAACATAGCTAACCAGCCACGCTTGGGATAACCAGCCACTTTGGCTGGTTAGCTTCCTGACCAGGGATCAAAACTACACCCCCTGCATTGGAAGACTGTGTTTCAACCACTGGACCACTCAGGAAGTTTCTTCACTGATTAATTTTTTGTTTGTTTGTTTGTTTTTTCATTTGAAGTTTATGGTTTTTTTAATTTAAATTTATGTATTTTAACTGGAAGCTAATTACTTTACAATATTGTATTGGTTTTGCCATACATCAACATGAATCTGCCACAGGTGTACACATGTACTCCATCCTGCACCCACCTCCCACCTCCCTCCCCATACCATTCCTCTGGGTCATCCCAGTGCACCAGCCCCGAGCATCCTGTATCCTGCATTGAACCTGGACTGGCGATTCGTTTCTTATATGCTATTATACATGTTTCTTAATTTTTAAAGCTATAATTGCAAATATACATCTGCGACCTCTGCATGCATTTCTAAAATCTTGTTCCAGTCAGTATATTTTTTAAGCCTACTAAATTCCAGGCATTCTGTTAAGTGTTTTTAGGAATAAAACAATGAAAAACAAGGGGAAAGAAATAATTCCTACTACAAAGAGTATCTTCCCTGGTGGCTCAGAGGTTAAAGCATCTGCCTTCAATGTGGGAGACCCGGGTTTGATCCCTGGGTCGGGAAGATCCCCTGGAGAAGGAAATGGCAACCCACTCCAGTATTCTTGCCTGGAGAATCCCATGGATGGAGAAGCCTGGTAGGCTACAGTCCATGGGGTCACAAAGAATCGGACTCAACTGAGCGACTTCACTTACTTACAAAGAGTTTAGAATAAGTAGAATGAGGCTGATACTGACAGAGAGCTGGCTTCCAGAGACATTACAATGGTACGAAGCAGAAAAGAAGCAAGTAGAGCAAGCAGCTATATCACAAAGGAATTGGAACTGGGGAGCTGGGAACTGTTTGGAGGTGTGTAAAAAAATCTTCATTTCTCAGGTTTAGAGATTGTTTAGTTTTGGGGTCAACAAAGACACAGAGAAAAGCCCTTCCAGATAGGGGGTCAGTGAATCCATATATAAAAAGGTGTGGGGCCTCCAGCATCTTGAAGACCTTAGCCTGGTTAAGGACTTAAACCTTATTCCTTAGGTCTGAGAAACCCAAATTGTTTTGGAAATGGGTATATAATGGCTACTTTGAATTCTCCTAGGATTCCTGCTCAGTCACTGTATTTTAAGCACCACTCTAAGCTTAATGTCAGTTAGAATTTGAGTAACTAAACATTATTATTTATTCAGTATTTTATCTCCTGTGTGCCAGTACAAAAAACAATCCAAGTTATTGCTTTGAGTGTGTTTAGTAGCCTGTGTTAATTTGTTCTGAAATGCTCTGGTGCTCAGAGCAGAGTGAACAGCAATTTGATGAACTTGCTTTACAAATAATAGTCCATGGGCGTATTTCATCATCATATTGCAAGATTAAGATGATTACTCTGAAGATTGGGAGATAAAACAACTTTCATTTGAAGCAAACACTTCTCTTCCATTTGGAGCAAATGGTTATTCATTTTCAATCTTCAGTACTGAGCTGTGAAGAAAACTTGGAGCCTTGAAGGAGAGTCTTATTTCATTTTTTTTTTAAAGAAACCAAAGATGGACAGTAAAAGCATTTTCTGTCTGTGTCTTCATGGTGGCCCTAAGTGTATTATCCCTTTTAAATACCACTGTTGCAAAACAGATAATCAATTTTCATTAAAATAAACATTCCATTTGGAATATAAAGCATAATAGATAATGTCAGCAATTAGTTTTATTAATAGAAATTATACAACCCAGGCAAGAAAATTCAGTAGCACAGTCTACACTGGTGCCAAAAAAAAAAAAAAAAGCCCTGTACCAAAATTGCAAGAGTGAAAGAGAATAATTGAGATATGCATGAACAATTAAAATGATTCCCTCCTTACAAATTTCCAGTGTTTTAATTCAAAGAATTTTGTTTGTTTTAAAATGATGTAGTTATAAATATTTTATGCAGAACACTGACCTATTTCAACTGAGCCAAACGCAGGGAAGTGGCTTCAACTAGGAAACTTATTTATGCTTAACTTAGCTATAGCGTGCATGCAGATGAAGAGAAAAATGGCCACATTTACATTTATTCATACTGGTTTGTAACTTTCCTATTTACTCTTATAATATCTTCCCTTCAAACTAATAGAAGAGTGTGAAAACAGCAAGAAAATACACATACAATTAAATCAAAGCAAGATATCCAGTTCAGTGCACAGCAGTAAGGCAAATCAGCTTTTGGCTGTATATTCATCAGGTCCAGGGGAATTCAGTTTATAGACTTTTCTATTTATAAGGAACCCAAGTCTTCTATGGAGAAAAATGGCATCCAACTCCAGTATTCTTGCCTTGGAAATCCCATGGACAGAGGAGCCTGGTGGGCTATGGTCCACATGGCTGCAAAAAGTCAGTCATGAGTGAGCATACATGCGCTCCAGGTCCTCTGCAAGATGAAGACATGTTTGGCTCCACAAGTCTTTACAGTACAGACCAAAAATAGAAATTGAAGACTAGGTTACAGCAAGACTTTAATTCCCATAACCATCAGATGAAGGAAAATATAAGTCTAACTTGGATTTTTACCTTTGTTAATAGGTTAACTCTCCCATCATTCTATGCTTCATAAGAAAGAAATAATTTTTAGTGCTTTGCTGTTAATATATGCCAATGTCAGCACACACCAAAAAAATAATGTAGAGAATGAGGGAGTCAAAAAGTGTATTTGGTCACAAATGAACCATTTTAGGGAGGCCACAATCAGCAACTATCAAAGTAGCATAATAATTCCCTATGGTATTCCACATTCTTTGCCTGTAAAGACACTCTCTACTTCACACAAGCACAGAACCATGCAAAAATAGCGAAGGATTAAATTGGTTAATAGCAGAGAAAATTGAGATGGTGCCCTGCAGAATCATTTCCTCCTTTGTAATTTTATGCCCAGTAGCTGGGTCATGGTTAGCCCAAATGCATAATAATTCCCTCTCTCTTAATGTGTCTTCCACCATTTTCTTATTTGAAAATAGATCACATGGTTTAATTCACTTTTGCAGGTAAGTGCCATGCTAATATCTGTAATGGGCTGCCCGATGTGCATGGGTCTAAGTTGCTTGTGTCAGGTCTGACTCTTTGTGACCCTGTGGACTGTAGCCTGCCAGGCTCCTCTGTCTATGGGATTCTCCAGGAAAGAATACTGGATTGGATTGCCATGCCCTCGTTCAGGGAATCTTCCTGATCCAGGGATCATACCCATATCTCCTGTGGTTCCTGCATTGCAGGCAGATTCTTTACCACTGTACCATCAGGAAGCCCCAGTGAGCTGCCCTGGTGTACTTTAAAACTCTAACCACTGGGAATGGGGTCACTCCCTACACCTTTGCTTCACTCAAAGTATACCAAGACTGTTCTCACATCAAAAACTGGAACTCCAAAGGAGTAACATCAGAAACATGGCTGAATAAGATGTCCCTTGTGGTATCTCCTGTTCAACAATAGCAGTTTAGCATCCATTCACCAACAAAAGTGCTTTTTTGGGAGCTGTAGTACCAAACACCATACAACAAGAGACCATGGAAGAATATTGCCCATACATTCACCAGGTGATAGGCACACAGATCTTAGCCCTGGCTGTGGATCCTTCGGTGGTCCAAGGACAGACTCTTGTCCCTCTCAGTCACAGTCCAGAAGCCCTGCAGAACACTGTCTTAGGCAATTATCTTGGATGAGCAACATTTTATAGGAGTCCAGGTTTCCAATGGAGAAGGTACAGCACACTATTAGAGCAATATATGAGTACTGATGCACTGGAGAGGGTAAGATAGTTTTACTTTAGTGACATCAGCCCCCACAAAGTGACATGATTCTGTGACAAGTGAGAATTTCTTGGCATGTGACTTTGTTCTGTGGAGGAAGTGAGAATGTGTCAGTGACTGCCCAGCTCTCCAACTATGTGAGATGATGCCAAAGAAGCAAAAAGTCTCACTTCTCTCTTCTTCTATCCAGAGTACTGAGTTGCAAGGTGAATGACTCCAAATTAGGACAAGGCTGACAGAGCGGGGAGTAGGACCCTTGTAGGGCATCACAGGGATGTGGACCCAACTAACTGCACCACAGATTCTATAGGAGGTTCATGTATGAGTTGCTTGGGATCCTTTTTCCATAAATACTTCCATCTGCCTATCGGGCAGTGTCACAGTACCACATGCTTCATCCACACACCCTTTCACTATGTGGATGGATCTCTGTGTGTTCTCCTGACAGTAGAAAGAATGAGATTTGGCAAATAGCTAGTGACCGTCTATTAGTAAGCTAGCCTGAATGAGCTTTAGTTCCATCATTCAAGAAGCAAAGGGGAGGCTGCCCGCTCTCAGCCTGGTGCCTTGCAGAATCGAGAGAAAGCTTATAAACCTGATAATTCTGCCACAAGAGGGAGCAAAAGCATGAAGCAAGCATATTCATAGAAGTCCAGAGAAAGTCTCAGAATCACTGAGAGGGAAGATGGTAGGCATTTCTTTCCAGAAGTCAGTTACTAAAGACTGAGTGAAGTGAGTGCTATTGAAAATTCAAAGACAGCAGTGCAAGACCTTGAGGGAAATTTTCAAAAAAACAAAAACAAAAAAAACCCAACAACGAGGAAACATGACATCAACAAAAGATTGCAGTAAGTGTCCAGTAACCAACCACAAAGACGTGCAGGTATGTGAACTACCCAGTTGTTGTTGTTCAGTCGCTAAGTCATGTCTGACTCTGTAAGATCCCATAGACTGTAGCACATCAGTCTCTTCTGTCCTTTGCTGTCTCCCAGAGTTTGCTCAAATTCATGTCTATTGAATTAGTGATGCTACCTGACGGTCTCATCCTCTGTCACCTCCTTCTCCTTTTGCCTTCAATATTTCCCAGCATTAGGTCTTTTCCAATGAGTCAACTCTTCACATCAGGTGGCTAAAGTATTGGAACTTCAGCTTTAGCATCAGTCTTTCCAATGAATATTCAGGGTTGGTTTCCTTTAGGATTGACTGGTTTGAACTTTTTGCAGTCCAAGGGACTTTTTTTTTTTTTTTCCTGTGGCTCTTGACTTTTTTTTTTTTTTTTTTATTCTTCCAATTTTATTTTATTTTTAAACTTTACATAATTGTATTAGTTTTGCCAAATATCAAAATGAATCCACCACAGGTATACATGTGTTCCCCATCCCGAACCCTTCTCCCTCCTCCCTCCCCATACCATCCCTCTGGGCCGTCCCAGTGCACCAGCCCCAAGCATCCAGCATCGTGCATCGAACCTGGACTGGCAACTCGTTTCCTACATGATATTTTACATGTTTCATTGCCATTCTCCCAAATCTTCCCACCCTCTCCCTCTCCCACAGAGTCCATAAGACTGTTCTATACATCAGGAGCCTATTATACAGAGTGAAGTAAGCCAGAAGGAAAAACATAAATACAGTATACTAACGCATATATATGGAATTTAGAAAGATGGTACCAAGGGACTTTTAAGAGTCTTCTCCAGCACCAAAGCACCATCAATTCTTCAGCACTCAGCCTTCTTTATGGTCCAACTCTCACATCTATGCATGACCACTGGAAAAACCATACTGGGCTATATGGACCTTTGTCGCCAAAGTGATTTCTCTGCTTTTTAATACACTGTCTAGGTTTGTCATAGCTTTCCTTCCAAGAAGCAAGCGTCATTTAATTTCATAACTTCAGCTACTATCCTCAGTCCTTTTGGAGCCCAAGAAAATAAAATCTGTGTATTACCCGATAGAGAATTCAAAATATTAATAGCTTCTTTAAGGAAGCTCAATGAGCTATAAGAAAACAGAGAAAGGCAATTCAATAAAATCAGGAAAAAAGTAAATGAGCAAAATGAAAAGTTTAACAGAGATACAAACAGAAATTCTAGAGCTAAGGAATGCTGTATCTTCTCAGGTGGCACAGTGGTAAAGAATCTGCCTGCCAATGCAGCAGATGCAGGAGATGTGGGTGCAATCCCTGTGTTGGGAAGATCCCTTGGAGAAGGAAATGGCAACCCACTCCTGTATTCCTGCCTGGAAAGTTCCATGGACAGAGGAGCCTGGCAGGCTACAGTCTATGGGGTTGCAAAGATTTGGACATGACTAAACAGTTGAGAGCAAGGAATACTATGAATAAAATAAAACACAAAAAAGAACCTCAAAATCTTAAATGGATCAAGAAAAAGAAAGGATTAGTATTGATTTAGAATATAGGAACTCTGAAATTATCCAATGAGAAGAAAACCATGGGAAAACAGTAAAAAAGAGTGAAGGAAGCTTATGTGAACTAATGGGAAATCATCAAAAGAAAAACAATCTGAAAATTATTGGTGAACCAAAGGAAAAGAGATGGAGCAGAAGACAGAAAATTATTTAGATAAACAATGGCTGAAAGCTTCCCAAATATAGAAACAGTTTTGTAAATCCTAGTTCATGAAGTCATAGGTCTCCAAACAAACGCAACTTAAAAAAGATCTTCTCCAAGACATTTTATAACAAAACTCTCTTTTTCAAAGACAAAAACTAAAGCTTAAGAGCCACAGTAGAAAACTTTTTAACTTACAAGAAAACCTGATTAGACTATAAGTCAATTTACTACCAGAAACCATACAAGCCACGAGACTGTGATGATATATTCAAAGTAAATGGAAATAAAAGAAATGTAAACCAAAAATACTCTATCTAACAAAGTTGCTCTTCAGAAATGAAGAAGAGATAAATACTTTTCCAGATAAACAGAAGCTGAGACAGATCATCAGCAGAACACCTGCCTTACAAGAAATGCCAAAATGAGTTCTTCAGGCTGAAATAATAGGATACCAATTAGTGACATGAACACATACGAAAATATAAAGCGCAAGGGAAAAATAAGTTCATAGTCAAATTCAGATTACTCTAATACTATAATATGATAAAGTGTTTACTACAAAGATTAAAGTACAAAAGTATTTTTTAAAAAACTATAGCTATGATTTGCTAAAGCACAAAAGTATAAATAAGAGGCAAGCTGTTACATCAAAATGAAAAATGGTGAGGGAGTACAAAGAGTTTTTTGTATGCAGTCAGGGCCAGGTTGTTATCAGCATAAAATAAATTTTTCCATCTATAAAATATTTTATATAAGCCTCAGGATAACCACAAAGCAAAAACCTATAGTAGATCCACAAAAGATAAACGCATAAAGACATCACTGGGCTTCTGATGTGGCATTAGTGGTAAAGAACCTGTTTGCCAATGCAGGAGACACAAGAGACATGGGTTCAGTCCTTGGGTTGGGAAGATCCCCTAGAGGAGGGCAACCCACTCTAGTATTTGTGCATGGAAAATTCTATGGACTGAGGAGCCTGATGGGCTACAGTCCAAAGGGTTGCAGAGTTGACTGAACTCTGAACATGACTGAAGTGACTTGGCATGCACACAATTTAAAGACACCACCAAAAACTCACAGGACCAATCAGTGAATTCAGAAAAGTTGCAAGATACAAAATCAGCTTACAAAAACCTGTTATATTTTATACACTAACAATGAAATGTCCCAGGGAACTATGAAAAACAATTCCATTCACAATAGCATACAAAACAATATAATACTTATGAATAAATTTAACCAAGGAGATGAAAGATCTGACACTAAAAACTACAAGGTTCTGATGAAAAAAAATTGAAGGAAATACAAAGAAATGGAAAGATATTTCATGGTTATGAATCCAGAGAATTAATATTGTAAAAATGTCTATATTACTCAAAGTTATCTATAGATTACATGATATCCCTATCAAAATTCCAATGGTATTTTTCAAAGAATCCTACTATTTGTATGCAATCACAAAAGTTCCCAACTAGCCAAAGCAGTCCTGACAAATAATAAAGCTGGAAAATCACATTTCTAATTTCAAACTACATTATAGTGATAGTAATCAAAACATAAAAATATGCATGTAGACCAACGGTACAGAATGCAGAGCACAGAAATAAGTTCTTGCCTATGCCATCAACTAATATTTGACAAGGGAGCCAAGAATATCCAATGGGGAATGCATAGTTTCTTCAACAAATGGTGCTGAGAAAGCTAGATAATCACATCAGAAATAAAATTGAACCCCTATCTTACACCTCTCTGGTAGTTCAGTTGGTAACGGAGACCCAGGTTCGATTCCTGGGTTGGGAAGATACCCTGTGGGAGGGCATGGCAATCCACTCCAGTATTCTCGCCTGGAGAATTCCCATGGACAGAGGAGCCTGGCAGACTACAGTCCATGGTGTCACAAAGAGTTGGACATGATTGAGTGACTAAGCACAGCACGTCTTACACCACTCACAAAAATTAATTCTAAATGGATTAAACATTTGAGCATAAGACCTGAAACAATTAAACTCCTAGAGGAAAACTTTGGTTAAAATCTCCTTGACTTTCATCTTGGCAACATAAGCTGCAAAAGCATACATTTGTGCACACCAAATGCACAAGTAGCAAGAGAAAAAATAAAAAGTTTTCAAACTAAAAAAACTTCTGAGCAGCAAAAGAAGCAATAAAATGAAAAGGCAGCCTACTGAATGGGTGAAAATATTTGCAAACCATGTATCTGATAAGGAATTAATGTCAACAGTATATAAGGAACTGATATAACACAACAGCTATTAATAAAACAATCCAATTAAAAAATGGGCAGAAAACCTGAATACATATTTTTCCAAAGAAGACATATAAATGGCCAATAGGTACATGAAAATATGCTCAGCATCATTAATCAAAATGCAAATCAAAACCTAAATGAGATATTACTTCACACCTCTTTAGAATAGCCACCACCAAAAAGAGATATCAATTGGTGGCAATGTAGAAAAAAGGGAACCCTTATGCACTGTTGATTGGAATGTAAATAGGTACAGCCATTATGATAAACAGAATGGAGCTTTCTCAAAAAAACCCCATAAAAACAGAATGATCATATGATTCAATAATTTCACTTCTGAGAATATGTCCAAAGGAATACAATTCAGATCTTTACATCATATCTGTACTTCCATGTTTATTGCAGCATTATTCACAGCAACTAAGATATGTCATCATAGATGAATGGATAAGAATAGAATATTATTCAGCCATAGAAAGAAGGAAATCCTGCCAGTTGCAACAGCATAGATGGACTTGAGGGCAATATCCCAAGTGAAATAGACAAAGACATTACTATATGATATCACTTATAGTGAGAGAAAGTGTTAGTCACTCAGTCATGTATGACTCTTTGTGATCCCATGGATTGTATCCTGCCAGGCTCCTCTGTCCATGGAATTCTCCAGACAAGAATACTGGAATGGGTAGCCATTCCTTTCTCTAGGGGATCTTCCCGATCCAGGTATTGAACCTGGGTATCCTGCATTACAGGCAGATTCTTTACTATTTGAGCCACCAGGGAAGTACCTGGTGGCTAAGATATCATTTATATGTGAACTCTAAAAGAGCTGACCTAATAGAAATAGTGGCATAATGGTTGCCATGGGTTGGAGTGGGGGAAATAGGGAAATATCAAAGAACACAAACTTTCAATTATAGATGAATGTTTTTGTATCTTATCTGCACACTGTGATTATAGTTAACAATATTGTATTACACTTGTAAAAGTTGGTAAGAGAGTAGACTTTTAAAAAGTATATCAAGTCATCATATTATATAAAATTACACAACATTGCATGTTTATTATATCTCAATAAAGCTGGGGGGATATCATTAAGCTGCTGTGAAGAGGAATAAAGAAAAAATCCTTATTTCCATAGGACATGGTCTTTTAGGTTTGTCCCCCTTTGGAGGTCTGGTTCATGTCTGTTCTGGGATGTCTCATAGAGTTCAATGAATCTGCTAGGATAAAAGAGCCCTAGATTTTGCCCCCAAGCTAAATGGTCATTGCCCTGGACAAGCCAAACACAAGATGGATCAAGTGAATTGAAAGACACCCTCCCTCAAAGGAGGTACCTCCACTCTCACTGTGACTAAGGTTCAACATAAATTGTTGAAATCAAAGGCCTATCTGATTATATATCATGTCTATCTCCTTGCCCAGTGTCCTCATCCCAGTCCACATCACCTACCTTTTTCTGGGACATAACTAGACAGTAGTTAATATCAAGATTATAATCTTGGTAATCATTATCCCAATTAATAAGCACGGCTTTGTCTCTCTTACCCCTTACCTATATTACTACCACATTGAATGTGAATGGATTAAAGAATCCAGTCAAATGTATAAATTGTCAAATTGAATTTTCTCTAAAAATTCAATTATATGTTACTTACAGAAACACCATCTAGATTCAACAAATAGGTGAAAAGTTAAAGGATAAAAACAGAAATAGCATGCAAACATGAACCCAAGAAGATCTGGAGTGTTTACACTAATATCAGATTTTAAGACAAAAATTTTTACAAGAGCAAAGAGGGATGTTTTATAATGATAAGAGATCAGTCCATCAAAAGATGTAACAATTATAATTATATACTTCTAACAACAGAGTCCCAAAATAGATGAAAAAAAGCTAACAGAAAATGTGACAAAAACTTTTTGGTGACAGCAAAAACTGAGGAAGACTATCTGTTGTAGTCTCAGATATGTAAAACAGCATTATTTACTTGTGCTGCTTCTGCGAGGTTGTTTTAGAAGGATACAGATTTTAAAATAATTTGTTCAAATATACAAGAAAAAAGGAAATAAGAATAAAAGAGGAGTGTGAGAGGAGCATTTTGTTTCCCAAAATCTTCCCACGTCTTGAAGTAGCTTACAAAATGCTTAATGTGTTCTGTTACAGTCAACACAGTACTTTTTCTCAGCCTCTTTCCAACTCCTATTGCACCCCCATCACATTTAGATCCAAAGACAACTTCATAAATGACTTGTTGCAGATTGCAGTTTCCAAGGATGACTGTAAAACTATGTCCCATTCTATATATTCTCCTGGAAACATGCTACCTCTTCATCAGAAGTGGACTCCAATGCCCTTTCACTGCGAGCCCGAAACATTGCTGTGTGATTTCCAAGACTAGATCAGAAACAGAGGTATTACTTCCATCATGGTTGGTAGGGCACTCCAAAAAGAGCCATGTAAATAGTTCTCCTGCCTAGAGGCCACTGTGTTGTAAAGGTGTGCAATGAGACTCAAGGCTAATTCCACCAGATCTAGTCCTTTCCAAACTTATAACCACAGAAACCATGCAAGACAACCACATCATTGTTATTATTTAAAGCCACAACAGCTGTGAAGTTTGGGGGTAAGTTTTTTTTTGTTTGTTTTTACATGGCAATAGATAACAAGAATAAATTTTGGTATCTGAAAGTGGATAATTGCTGCAACAAAAAACTAAACCTTTGAGAAAGGAAGGTAGACAGATGCTAAAAGAACCTTGAAGAGATGGATATTGCAACCTAATAAGCCTCCATGAAACTGTCAGTAACGGCTTAAAGGAAAGCAAAGAAAATATTTCTGGAAGCTGGAAGAAAAGAGATTCTCATTCTATACTAGAATTTGACTAGAGAATTTGACAAAACTGTTAACTGAGGTAGCAAGGATGATATAGGAAATATATTTCACAAACTTAGTCATCCAGCTAAGCAAATTCCCAGACAGAATATTTAAAATGCAGTCTTTTTTATCCTTTCTGCCAAGGATAAAATGAGACAGAGGAGATATAAACTAAAGAACAATTATTTAATTCTGAATGGAATTTAGAGGAAATTTAAGAGACTAAAAACAGATTTTTTTCTTCCCTCTTTCAGAAATTAAAGAAATTTCAAAATAAAAATAAGGCCTAGAGACAGAAGAAGATGGTGGAGGAATAAGATGGGGAAATCACCAACCTAACCCCAAATACATCAAAAACTCATCAAGATGTGGAACATCTCCTACAAAACAACCTATAGGAGACAGCAGAAGACCCCAGGCCTCCAAGGGGACAGGTAAGCTCCCAGAAATGAAGTAACAGAGAGGAGGGAGACATAAAAAGGGAAAAGACAGAAGACTTCTGGGTAAGAGCTTGTGCCTTAAGGGAGGGAAGGAGCCCTGAAACAGGAGTTCCAGTGCACAGGGAAACTCCTTCACTGGCGGGCCCAAAGGGGAGCTGCCGAAGTCTTGGAAAACCAGGCAAAGCAGGGACTTGAAGGGCAGTAAACAGAGAAAGCTACACCTCTCAGTCCATTAGCAGCTCGTGGACTGTGGCCCCAAACAGACGGCTGGCTCCCAGGACCGAGAATGGCGCGGCATACAAACCAGCGCACACAACCCTTGCAGTACAGAGGGCAGGCCCAGGTAGCCGAGTGTGATGCGGCAGACAAACACAGCCTGCGCAAAGGGCGGGACAAGGGTGCCCACAGAGCGGAGGCATACAAACTTGGGCAGCGCACACAACCCTCCCGGCACAGCCAAAAGAAGAACAAATAACCCCTGCGACCAAGAATGCAGGCAGTGAGCCGAAATATGTCCACACTAGCCCCACGACGCAGAGGCCAGCCCGGGGAGCTGAAACAAGGGCACACAAGCCCTGCGACGCAAAGGGTGGACTTTGGACACTGAGTCAAATGCACACAAGCCCCGTGACACAGAGAGTGAGCTTACGGGGCTGAGGGAAGCCCACACAAGTCTCCGCGATGCAGAAGGATCCACACAAGCACCTACCTAGCAAGCTTCAGCCAGCAGTGCAGGGCGGGACAGGGAAACAAGCACCAGCAATGATCCCAGGGACAAGTAGGGAGCTGGTGGCACTGCAGTTATGCTGAGAAGGCCACTTTGAAGCAGCTGCGGAAATAGACGCTCCTAAGCCTAACACCGCAAAAGCTAGAACGACGTCCAAAGGCATACTGAACCCGTGGACACTCCAAAACCTACTACTGGATTCTGTACTGTCCTTCAGAGACAGGAGATCCAGCTCCATCAACCAGAACATAGCCACAAGCTCCACCAACCAGGAAAATATCATATGACACTAATCCAACCCCATCTACAGGGGCAGACTCCACGGCCAAGAACTACAACCTTGAGAACCTTTTTAAAATTATTTTTTCTTTTTTTTCTCTTATAAATCACATTCTTTATTCCGCCACTATATCTCCACCTACACACTAGACTTTAGCAGTACTGTGGAGTTTTCTTCTTTGTTTTTCTTGTTATAAAAATTAAAAAATATATCATTTTAAGAGTCTTTCTCTTATAAATCACACTGCCTATTCCCCAACATATTTCCACCAGCGCATTAGCTTTTTGCAGTGCTGTGGAGTTTTCCTTGTTAAAAAAAAAAAATCACTTAAACTTTTTTTTCCTTTTTTTCTTATAAATCACACTGTTTATTCTCCCTACATATTTCCACCTCCATATTAGCCTTTTGCAGTGCTATGGAGTTTTCCTCTTTGTGTTTCTTGTCAAAAAAAAAAAAAAGAGAAAGAAAAAAATTCATTTTAAGTTTTTTTTTCTCTTTCTTACTTCTTTCTTCTTGATAAGTTTTTCGGATTTTGTTTTTGATATATTCAATTGCCTTTCCTACAGTTCTTTACCGGCTGTAGCTATTCCCAAATATATATATCCACATACATCTATTCATCTTTCCTTTTCTATTTTTTCTTTTCTCTCTTTTTTAATTTCTTAATCCTCTTCTCCACCCCTTCCTTTTCTTTTTTCCCTCCATTCTCCTTTTTCTTTTCTCTCTCTCTTTTTTTATTCTCCCTTTTTTCCTTCACTCTTTCTTCTTTCACCAAGTAAGTTAATTTGTTGAGCTCTGTGTGCTGTATTCCCCAATTAGCCCTCTGCTCATGCTCAGATTTCCAGATTGGGCATTAGCTAACTCTGCTTTCAATTGGTTGATATCACCTCTTTCCCTTGCTCACCAAGTCAACCTCCTGAACTCTTTTCTTTAGAACACTTTGGTTATAACTGTATGTGTGGAAGTGTGTGTGTATATGGCCCAGTATTTCTGTAATTACCTACTTGATTTCCTCCCACTAGACACAGACACAAATCACCCCCCAAAAGAAATCAACACAAACCATCCAACCAACATTTCCCTCCAAGGGCAAAAATCAAAAGGAAGAAGTAATACAACCCTAAAGCCTGGGGAAAGGAGACCACAAATGGAGCGAGTTAGAGGAAAATTTAAAAAAAAAAAAAGCTGAAAGACTGAGAAGACAGCACAAATGAAAGAGCAAGGTAGAAACTCTTGACCAAATAAATGAAGAGAAAACAAGTAATCTCCCTGAAAGAGAATTCAGATTAATGATAGTAAAGATCCTCCAAAGACTTGAAAATAGAATGGAGAAAATGCAAGAAGCATTTTTAATACAGTTAATACAATCACCAGGGACATAGAAGAAATAAAGAATAAGCAAACAGGGATGAATAACACAATTACTGAAATTAAAAATATGCTAGAAGGACCCAATAGCAGACTAAGAGACAGAGGAAAAGATAAGTGAGCTGGAGGATAGAATGGTGGAAATAACTGCTGAAGAGTGAAATGAAAAGAATTGAGAAATCCTCAGAAACCTTAAAGTATTGAAAGAGAAAAACCTACAGCCACGATTACTATACCCAGCAAAGGTCTCATTCAAAATTGATGGAGAAATCAAAGCTTTATAGACAAGCAGAAGTTAAGAGAATTCAGCACCTCCAAAGCAGTCTTGCAACAAATACTAAAGGGACTTAGATTGCCAGTAAACACAAAAGAAAGGGCAGACCTACAAAAACAAACACAAAACAATCCAGAAAATGCCAGTAGGAACATATATATCAATAATTATCTTAAGTGTAAATGGATTAAATGCATCAACCAAAAGTTACAGACTGAATGTATACAAAACTAAGACCCATATATATGCTGCCTACAGGAGACCCACTTCAGACCTAGAGACACATACAAACTGAAAGTAAAAGGATGGGAAAAGATATTCCATGCAAATGGAAACCAAAAGAAAGCTGGAGTGGCAATCCTTATTTCAGATAAAATAGACTTTAAAATAAAGGATATCATAAGAAACAAAGAAGGATACTACATAATGATCAAAGGATCAATCCAAGAAGAAGACATAACAATTGTAAATGTCTATGCACCCAACATAGGAGCACCTCAATACAAAAGGCAAATGCTAACAGGCATAAGAGGAGAAATTGGCAGCAACACAAAGATAGTAGGGGACTTTAACACCCTACTTTCACCAATGGACGGATCATCAAAACAGACTCAGTAAGCAAACACAAACCTTAAATGAAACATTAGACCAAAAGGACCTAATTGATATCTTCAGGACTTTCCATTCAAATGCAGGAAAATACACTTTCTTCTCAAGTGCACATGGAACATTCTCCAAGATAGACCACATCTTGGGCCACAAATCAAGCCTCAGTAAATGTAAGAAAACTGAAATTGTATCAAGTACCTTCTCAGACCATAACACTATGAGACTAGATATCAACTACAGGAGAAAACAACAACAACAACAAAAAAAAAACCACACAAACTCATGGTGATTAAACAATATGTTACTAAATAGCAAAGAGGTTACTGAAGAAATAAGAAAAGAAATCAAAAGATTCTTAGAAACAAATGACAATGAAAACACAATAACGCAAAACCTATGGGACTCAGCAAAAGTAGTTCTAAGAGGGAGGTTTAGAGTGATACAATCACACCTCAAGAAGCAAGAAAAGCAATGAATAGACAGCCTAACTCTAAGTCTAAAGCAGCTGGGAAAAGAAGAACAAGACACTCCCAAAGTCAGCAGAAGGAAGGAGATCATAAAAATCAGAACAGAAATGACTGAAAAAGAAATGAAGAAAGCAATAGCAAAGATTAATAAAACTAAAAGCTGGTTCTTTGAGAAGATTAACAAAACTGACAAACCACTAGCCAGACTCATCAAGAAAAAAAAGTAGAAAAATCAAATCAATAATATCAGAAATGAAAAAGAAGAGGTTACAATAGGCAACACAGAAATACAAAGGATCATAAGAAAATATTATGAGCAACCATATGCTAATAAAATGAACAACCTAGAGGAAATGAACAGATACTTAGAAAAGATCAGCCTCCCAAGACTGAAGCAGGAAGAAACAGATATATGAACAACCCAATTATAAACACTGAAAGAGTGATCAAAAATCTCCCCAAAAACAAAAGCCCAGGGCCAGATGGCTTCACAGAGGAATTCTATAAAACATTTAGAGAAGAGCTAATCCCTGTTTTTCTGCAGAGGAAAGTAACACTTCCAAACTCATTCTATGAAGCTTCAATCGCCCCAATACCAAAACCAGGAAAAGACAACATGAGAAAAGAAAATTACAGACCAATATCACTGATGAATATAGATGCAAATTTCTTAACAAAATTCTAGCAAACAGGATCCAACAACACATTAAAAAGCTCATATACCATGATCAAGTTGTCCATCAACAGTTGAATGGATACGCGGTGGTACATATACACAATGTAATACTACTCAGCCATAAAATGGCACACGTTTGAATCTGTTCTAATGAGGTTTATGAAACTAGAGCCCATTATACAGAGTGAAGTAAGTCAGAAATAAAAATATAAATATTGTATACTGATACATATATATGGAATCTGAAGAGTTTTATTTTCAGGGCAGCAATGGAGAAACAGACCTATGGTCCATGTGGGAGGAGAGGAGGGAGAAGGGAAGATGAGATGTATGGAGAGAGTAACATATAAATTTATAATACCATGTGTACAATAGATAGCCAATGGGAATTTGCTTTATGACTCAGGGAACTCAAACAGGGGCTCTGTGACAGTCTGAAAGGTGGGGTGGGGATAGAGATGGGAGGGAGGTCTAGGAGGGAGGGGACATGGGTGTACCTATAACTGATTCTTGTTGATGTATGACAGAAAACCACAAAATTCTGTAAAGCAATTATCCTTCAATTAAAAACTTTGAGAAAAAAAGCCTTTAGCCAATGATCAAATCTATAGTGGAACAATTAAATACTTCATTAAGACCTCACTAAAATCTAAGACAGTAATTCATAGATGCTTTCAGACAGACAGTAGGCCCCCCTAAGAACTTTAAGGGTACTGCACAGATTCTATTCATTAAACAGTGGAGCTTCTAAACTTGAAGGACATTGTCATTCAGTAAAAAGCTCAATTGGGAAAGGCTTATCTCAAAGATATTTATGCTATGGCTCAAATATTATCTATGAACCCAAATATGATTCATAAACAATCCACAAAGTTTTTAAGAGAATTGTTTCAGAGGAAGCACTGCTAGCTTGGACTCCAGGGGACAGAGACAATGAAATAGGAAAAAAGATTTCTAGACTCAAACTTTTATAACCAAGAAGCAGGCTGAGAAAACTTTCGGGTTGCAAATATGGTCCCCTTTCTGTAGAAAAGGAAAGAGGACTCAGAGGGTGGTGCCCAGTGGCCAGAATGCAGGGCCAAGAGCCACAGGAAATAACTCCCAGAGAGTAGGATTGAGCCTTAATCAACAAACTTGAAAAATGTTCTTAGGTGCATTTTAGAAATGGCAACCCATTCCAGTATTCTTGCCTGGAGAATTCTATGGACAGAGAAGCTTGGCGGGCTACAGTCCATGGAGTCACAAGAGTCGGACATGACTTAGCAACTAAACCACCACCAATGATGGCTGTAAGTCTCCCATCCATTCCCTGTTTTGAACAGGAGTACCTATAGTGATTAGCCTACTCCTGTCTCAAGATTATCTATGGGATGTGGGGGAATGGCACATAATTTGCCTCATTGATTCACAAATCAAGTTGCACCTGAAGAACCACACTTGAAAAGATTCAGCTGTACATGGACTTGTTACAGATTTGCAACATCTTAAGAGTGATGCCATGAATGGGACAAAACTTTGGGGGAGTATCCTTAAGTGAAGGTGAATGTGCTTTGTATGTGAGAAGTGTAAGAACTGTTGCCTGAAGACTGACTGTAGATTTAACTTGCCAGAGATAGCTGTAACAATATCCTTCATAGCATGTACTCTACCAGAACCCTACCATTTCCCCATCAAGGTAAAGCCTGATAACTCTCCTCTGGAATCTGGATGAGTCTGTGTCTCTTTATTGAATCACAGGAGGCTTCACTGCATGAATTCCAAGGCTACAACTTCCAAGGCAACTTTCATCACTCACTGGAACACTCATGCTGAAAGCTGGAGCTACCATGCAAGGAGTCAAACTGTCACATGGATACTGAGGAAGCCACACCTACATGGTGTGGAGAGAGTACAAGGAGATGCTCTGAGACTGCATGAAGAGATGGAGCAGGTGCCCAGCCAGCCCCTTCTAATCCAGCCCTGCAGGTTACCTTCCACAGGTTTCTTACTGCAAATACAGGAAAGACCCACACCTGAAGTGCTCAACCAATCCCTCACCAAATTTTTGACCCAAAGAAACCATGAGAGATGGTAAAATACCTGCTGTTGTTTCAAGTCTCGGAAAGATTTGTAATGCAGTGACAGATGAGTGGACCATGACTGAGAGAGCTCTCAGCATCTTCTTACTCTGCCTCAGACTCTATCTGCAGCTTCACTCATCTTTTCTGCACTGACCTCCAACACACAGCCCTTCCAAGTGAAGCTCAGAGGGTTTTTCCTTCCAGATCTTCCTTGACAGTTCCTTAATTTGACCATTCCAAAGACTTTTTCAAACTGATCTTGTAACATACATTAATACAATAATGTTTTGCAAGCATACCTTGCATACCTTAATTGCATGCTCTGTTAAGGGTTAGAGCTTTTGCTCCCCATCTGTGGTACTGCCCCAGGTCTGACTTAATCTGCAGAGTCAGAGTTTGTTCTCTTTAAATGTTTTCCATTTTTAAAACTATAAGTAATTTTTCACCATGTTCCCACAAAGCTGGAGTTTTTAATTGCTGGCTCTACTCAATCAATTGATCACTTGGGAAGGAAATAAACAATCTTTCTGGGTATAGATTAAATGTTTTTACCACATTTACTATATTTTGCATACCTTGATTAAGAAATAAGTCAGAGTATAGAATTATAAAGCCAAATTGTATCAAGACTTTTTAAAAATTGCCGATTTAGTATAAAATGGGAAAACAATGATGTTTGAAAAACTATAAACCTTATGAGAAAGAAACTATCAGTAAAATATTATGTTCATGAATGTCATCCTCAGAATATGTGGAATGGTCATAAATTTGAGTTTTTCATCCTCAGAATCCCCAGTTTATATAAGATATGCATACAATATAAATGGCATCATAATAGTAATCTACAAGAAAACAAAGCATCACTCATATTCCCAGTCAGCAGAACTGTTAATATGTATCTCAACATTTTATTATCACGATGCCAACTTATAAAAATAAAAATAGATAATCAACTCACCTTGATTATCTTCATGTGCAACTGATTATACATATACCTACTCACTGGTTCTTTTACTTTTTGTTTATAACAAGCAGACTTTAAAAATTTTTAATATCTCTGAGACAATAAATGATTAAAAAATACATTCACCTTAGTAAAATAAATCACTCAAAAATTAATAAAGCAAATCTTGATTTTACAAATATTGGAATTAATAACTAATTCTTTCATAACTGCAAGTATCAAGATTAACTGAGGGAAAAATGTCTTTGACATAACAAGGTACAGGAACTTAATGAGCTTAAGACATAAACTGTAAAAGAATTTTAACTACAATTAAAATATGATTTAAATGGAAACTGTGTAACTTTCTGTTAGAGCTCATCAATAATCAATGTTAAAGTTTATGTGTCTATCTCATATATTGCATTTCTATTTTTAATTAGAGTTGATCATATAATTTTGGAAAGCCAATACATAGATTTGTCTCCTGTATCTGCAGGTGCTCACACCATCTGGGAAACCCTTTTCATACAAATGAAGCCCTTAATCTAAGGACTTTAGAGCTAAGCTGAGATCATTATTTTCAGAAGGGCAGAGACCAAGTGTTCACTTTGTATTTGAAGCTTAATCGTTAATTTGGGAAAACTCATCTCCTAGCCCCTACATTTTTTGCCTTTTCAATTAAAAACAGAATAGTTTGGAAAAAATTAGGAGTGTAAGCTATATATTTTAATTAACTCGGTGATGTTACATAACCTTATAGACCTTGGCTTTACGGAATAAATGAATATTCCAGTCAGCAAAACAGCCAGGATTTCACATTCTCTTCCTGTGGGGTCTGCAAAATTATGCTCACTCTCTTATAATGATATCATGGAATATTTGCAACATTCAATTTGAAAAATTAATTTATCCATTAATTTATCCTCCAGACAGACATTCTACACTGGGAAATTATTGATGATTAATTAACCAAGTTTTTCAACCCCCTAGCCCCAGTTCTTTCATCTAATATACTCACATGCTCACTCAATCCATCAGAATTCACAAACATATGAAGACAGAGAACTCAGCCACCAGTGAGAAACCATGACTAGGAGCTAAAACCTCATTAGGGATATTTATGATGTTTTGTAAAGTTTATGTCCATATTAGTTGGGATTCTGCATCTCAATTTTGCATTTTAAAATTAAATGAACAGAGTATCCATCATTCACTGGTGTTGCAAGAAACCTTGCCCTGGTGAGAGAGCTAGATTAATGTTCTGTTCTTAAAGATTCTCAGGGGAAAGAAAAATGATACTTCACAAATTTTAAATTCTAAGTGCTATTTATAGAAAATAAATGTATATAAATTCCTACTTGTTTATAAATACGGTAAACTAAACTCTAAACTTTTTGCACTTATGCTCGTTCCTTTGTTCTCCAAGAGCCCCTAACCCCTTGGGTAACCTACACTTGATTGATAGATCTTTCACTAGATCTGATCTGTGTTCATTCTCCTCCTATAAACTCCAGGCTCTGTATTCTGTAGAAGCTATTCTTTACAACAACCTTTTATATACAGCTATCAATTCACTTCTCAGATTCTGATAAAGTATTACACTGAACTTAATTGTATTCATAAATATTAATTCGCATTCAAGTATTACATCTCTTTCTTCTCTCACTTATATTCTGCTCTTAGATGAAGGCTTGGTTAACCATGTAAGTCAGTTAACAGCTTGCTAATATCATCAGGCTGCCCATCTCTCAGTCTATCTGCCAGTCTCTCAGTCTGATTCTTTTTTTTTTTTCCTGTATCAGCATTTTATTTTATTATTATTTTTAATATAAATTTATTTATTTTAATTGGAGGCTAATTACTTTACAATATTGCATTTGTTTTGCCATACATCAACATGAATCTGTCACGGGTGTATATGTGTTCCCTATCCTGCACCCCCCTCCCACCTCCCTCCCAATACCATCCCTCTGGGTCATTCCAATGCACCAGCCCCGAGCATCCTGTATCATGCATCGAGCCTGGTCTGGTGATTTGTTTCACATATGATAATATACACGTTTCAATGCCATTCTCCCAAATCATCCCACCCTCTCCCTCTCCCACAGAGTCCAAAAGACTGTTCTATACATCTGTGTCTCTTTTGCTGTCTTGCATACAGGGTTATCATTACCATCTTTCTAAATTCCATATATATGCATTAGTATACTGTATTGGTATTTTTCTTTCTGGCTTACTGAAGTATAATAGGCTCCAGTTTCATCCGCCTCATTAGAACTGATTCAAATGTATTCTTTTTAATGACTGAGTAATACTCCATTGTGTATATGTACCACAGCTTTCTTATCCATTCATCTGCTGATGGACATCTAGGTTGCTTCCATGTCCTGGCTATTATAAACAGTGCTGTGATGAACACTGGGGTACACATGTCTGTTTCAATTCTAGTTTCCTCGGTATGTATGCCCAGCAGTGGGATTGCTGGGTCGTATGGCAGTTCTATTTCCAGTTTTTTAAGGAATCTCCACACTGTTCTCCATAGTGGCTGTACTAGTTTGCATTCCCACCAACAGTGTAAGAGGGTTGCCTTTTCTCCACACCCTCTCCAGCATTTATTGCTTGCAGACTATTGGATAGCAGCCATTCTGTCAGTCTGACACTTGATGAAGGTGAAAGAGGAGAGTGAAAAAGTTGGTTTAAAACTCAGCTTTCAAAAAGCTGAAATCATGACCCAGTCCCATCACTTCATGGCAAATAGATGGGGCAAAAAAAAGTGGAAACAGGGATAGACTTTATTTTCTTGGGCTCCAAAATCACTGCAGACAGTGATGGCAGCCATGAAATTAAGACTTGCTTTTTGGAAAAAAAAGTTATGACAAACCTAGACAGTGTATTACAAAGCAAAGACATCAGTTTACTGACAAAGGTCCATCTAGTCAAAGCTATGGTTGTTGTACAGATGTGAGAGTTGTACCATAAAGAAGGCTGAGTGCTGAAGAACTGATGCTTTGAACTGTGGTGCTGGGTAAGACTCTTGAGAGATCCTTGGACAGCAAGGAGATCAAACTGGCCAACCCTAAAGGCACTTGATCTTGAATATTCATTGGAAGGACTGATGCTGAAGCAGAAACTCCAGTACTTTGGCCACCTGATGTAAAGATTGAACTCATTGGAAAAGACCCTGATGCTGGGAAAGATTGAAGGCAGCAGCAGAAAGGGATGACAGAGGATGAGATGGTTGGATAGCATCATCGACCCAATGGACATGAATTTGAGCAAATTCTGAGAGACAGTGAAGGACAAGGAAGCCTGGCGTGCTGCAGTCCATGAGGGTCACAAAGAATCGGATACAACTTAGCAACTGAACAACCGTAGTCTGACCAGTTATCTATCTGTTATCTCTATCTCTGCTCTATTCCTCCCACCCAGAGCAACAAATTCATATTATAAATGTTCTCAAATATGAATGTATCTCTGTTAAGTAGGTTATTTTGCATATGATTATTGAATTTGCATAGATATTCACTGCATTTATTGTTTTCTTCTACTTTTTACTTCTTCCTATATAGCCTTTTTCAACACTGTGCCTTTAAGCTTTATCCTGTGGCTGAGGTTCTAGCTTTCTGTTTCCAGCTGCTACACGGCATTCCACCACATCCGTCCACCACGCTTTATTTACCTAAGCCTCTCATGACAGGTACACAGATGATCCGAGATTCCCCACTGCCATAGGCACCACCACTTGCGCTTCATCTGTGGACTAGTTCCCTCACAGATCTGTTTTTTACAGTACCCTCCTCCCAGAAATGGGATTTGAGGGTCAACCAGCACACAGAACTTAACCTTAGCTTGCCTTCCAGAATGCTGCAGAGTTTCCATACCCACCAGCAGTACGTTGAATTCACATCTCAGCCACCATTCCCGGCATTTGCTCTTTTTCAACATTTTTCATCTTTATAAATTTAGTAAACCCTAAAATCACAGGGTCATAGTCCCGTCTGATTATACCTTATCTAAAAAAAGTTGAAGGGATGCAGCTTGGGGTCCTTTGTGTGGGTAAAATAGAGTTCTATGTACCGTAAGTATTCCCTGGAGGAAGGCATGGCAACCCACTCCAGTATTTTTTGCCTGGAGCATCCCATGGACAGAGGAGCCTGGTGGGCTACAGTCCATAGGGTCACAAAGAGTCGGACATGACTGAAGTGACTTAGCATGAAATGCAAGATGACTTATAATACATTGAAGACTTTAGAATCTGCACACCTGTCCAAAAAAAAAGGACAAACTTACCTATAAAAGGTTTGAATAACATTCAATCTGTAACCTAATCTGATTTCCACTGGATCCTAATCTGTTTTATGTTAATTTAGTTTAACTTGTGTAGGTTCCAGGCAAGTCACCCACCACTCTGAGACTCAGTCTCATCATTCATAAAATGGAATCATATTCAAGATTAAGATTGAATTAATAAATGTAAAGCAAGTAGTCTGGCTCCTAACTGTGGCCTCTGGCTGGCCAATATTCTGATTTCCTGGCTGAGGGCATTCCCAGGACATGGAGATTTTATTGCCAAATCCAGGACAGCCCTAGGAAGATCAGAGCAGTCAGTCGTCTCCAGTGGCAGATATCCAGACACCCTGCTGAGACCTTCTCAAGAAAGGTGGCTTATTGAGGGTCCACCTTAGTTTTGAGCTGAAGTTGCACTCTTCTTACTTCAGAAAGGAATTGATAGCCAAGGTTGTGGTTTTCTTCAGCAAAGGAGGGATAGCAAGGCCTAGACATTTTCAACATACAGGGACTTTTCTAGCTGGGAAGCTGTGCTCCGGAGGCCACTGTTAATCAGGGAGACAATTTATCAATGGTGAGTCATGGCCTAATGGCTCTCCCTGCCCAGTTCTTTCTTTCTCTTTTAAGTGTTACCATCTGAACGTCTAACTCCATCTTAGTATCAGCTTCCCAGATAACTAGCCTGCAACACTTTGTCATATGGCAGGCTCAGTCAATGCAAGCTATTATTTTATAATTATTTTGTTGTTTTAAACATGAGAGGATGTAGAATTCACTGATTATCTATTATGCATAACACAGTCTCAGTCACCCACACCCACCCACACCCAACACACACACACACACACACACACACGCACACACACACACTCCTTCTCCTAACCAGCCATGTGCTAGATCCTGAAACAGCTATGGTTGAGGCAGATATGGATACTTTATTGAGAAGTTTCAAGAAATTCTTTTCAATGGCTTCTTTTTTTATCATTGTTGTGGCCACTGTTGATGTTGTTATTTGTTTATTGTTTTCCCTTAGCAAATCCTACTGTAGATTTAATGTGCCCAAAATTAACAATTGCTTGTCTCTAGTTAGTTCAGGACAAAATTGACCTGATGCTTTACATTAAACACTGGCCCAAAGAGAGGCATGACATAGACACTGAAGAGTGTATAAGGTTGCAAAAGCAGAAAACCTGCAAGGGTAAAGACGTTATTTATGGCTTCATCCTTTTTTATCCACATCTCTTTAATAAATTGCCATTTTCTGTGGTAGTGTACATCAAGAACATCTCATAGGCTAAAGGAGTGTTTGAGGGTAAAAGGAGGTCAATAGGGTGCTGATGAGAGCCATCCTGAAAATGAGTACAGACCTCAGATACCAAGACAGAGGTCACATCCTCAAGGGAAAATGCATTCACCCTTCTTCAGTCTTAATGTTTCCATTTGTCTTTAGAGCAGTTATTTAAGGATCCTCCAGTGCAACCTTCCTTCTGGGGTCAGAATCCCTCCAACATTCTCCTACACTGGACATCCATCTCTACTCAGATGGTGTCAAGGACTCTTTATTCATGTGAATCTCTAAATATTAGAATATATTACTTGAACCAAAATCATCTTCCTGCCAGGCCATCCGGAGTCCTATATCCGTGACTGGAGCTAATGAGGAATCTGATCATTCCTCGCCTACTTTTGAGCACCACAGAGAGCTGAAGGAATCAGTGGTGTTCTCCCATGTCTTATCTAAGAGTGACACTGATTCTCCTAGGGTATCTCAACATGACATTGTTCTGGACCTCTCATATCATCTTACGATATGAACAGACATTTAAACATGGCACACAGACTGGAATGCAATACTTGCAATGGACCCATTAATGCAACTTATCATTGCATAGATTGGTTTCATGTTGTTAAAATACCTGATTACAGTGTTAACTGCCTTTGGGCTGAAGGCCAATAAACATCCCTCAGATATCTCTTTACGGGAACTGTGCTGAAGAGGGTCCTTCTTTCTAGCATCGTTACTAAGTATGTGGGCCAGGGCAAACAAATAATAAAATAGCTACACTTCTCTGCTACAACAATAACAATTTGGATCTCAAAATAATAAAAGAGACCAGAAAAAAAGAGCATGTACTATATATTTTCATTCATACAAAATTCTAGAAAATTCAAACTAATCTTGGAGGGATAGAAAATATTTGTGATTTCTGGGGGATGCAGGGTTGGGAGGCAGCCATCAGGAAGAGAAATGAGGAGACTTTGGGGATTGATAGATATGTTTATTATCTTGACTCTGGTGATGGCTTCACAGGTGTATGCACGTGTCAAAATGCATCAAAGTGCATGCCTAAAATATGCCCTGCACTGTATGTCAATTATACTTTGATAAAGCTGTTTTGGAAAGGGATTAGAGTGCAAAGTAATACATGACTAAGGATGAAAATAAATAAGACAAACAACAGGTGCAATAGGAGTGTCATGGGGAAAATTAATGTGATGTAGTTAGGGAGGGCTGCTTAGAGGTGGTACAGCTTGCGGTAGACCTTGAAGCAGGAAGGATATGGCCAGGAAGAAGAGAGGAGTAAAGGTATTTTACTTTAAATAAGTTGAAGACATGTTCAGTTTGGAGGGATAATGATGACTCTGGCCTCTGGAAGTTGGGGAAGAGTGTGAAACTGGTTAGAGAAGGTGATGGGTCCTCAGATGTCAGGTTGAGAATTCTATAATTTGGGATAAGAAGAGAAGAGTAGAGAGAGATTTGTGGGCCACATCATGATGGAAAATGAAGCAGTTCAGGTGTCTCGGTGGGAATAGTGCTGAGTCATAGCAGTAAAGTTGAGGGTCACAGTATCTGAAAAATAAAATTCTAAGCAATGCTTTTGCACAGTATGCTAATACAGAATTTAGCGAATACATAGTGTGTGCCATTGTGAACAATCTGTATTAAGTTAAATAAAGAAGAGTCACCTGAAATATGCAGGAATTTTAGAATTGAATATAAATTCATTTAATCAGACACTTCTCTGCACATGGCATGTATTCAGCCTGGAAGGGTGGTTCCAGTGATTAGTTCTTTATGAGAAATGGACCTGAGTTGTAACTGACCCACCAAACAACACCATGCACCAGTTGCAGTCACCCCCATTCATGTCCCCCTTTGTCTCTATTTCCCAGTAGCATAAGTGGAAAACTATGATGAAATATTTCTAAAGTATGATACATAGAACCATAAACTATTGTGAAATCTTCTATAAAAATCAGCAGTTTTTTGTTATATGATTTAATATTTGGCAAAATGTAATCATCCTATGTGTATAAGCCAAAGTACAAAAACACAAAAATTTTATTTTCACCAAAAGAAGACCCACATATGCTAGAATTTTCCTCTCATTGACTAAAAATTGCTTTGGATACAAAACGGTTGAATGATCCTACTTATGTATAGCAAATAAGGGATAGCGCAAAAATCCAAAGAAGGTTTTGGAAGAAAAGAAATATTCAGGAAATCTGAAAATAATGATGACTGTGGAAAATTCTTAAGAGAATTTGGAACCATATGAGTTCTGCTTACCAAAACAAGAGCTTCATATCTGTAACAAGAACCAGCTTTGACTCAATCAGAAATATTTGTCAAGTGTTTATGAATGAACCATGCCTTCTCTTCTTCCTCAATAAGGAAATGGGGAAAGTGACCCTTATATCTATCAATCATTTATTTTCTTCCCAAGCAATGTCACTGTGATCTCCTTGATTCTGTCCTACATAAAAATCTTAAAAATTTCCTACAGAAGTCCTCAATGAATTTATTTGTAGTCTCAAAAACATGCATTTTTATTGACATCTGTTTCACAAATAAGCATAAAGAAAGAAAAAAGTCTAGTAACTGAAATATAATTGCCTCCAGATTTCAAATGGCCTCAGAGATCTTGGAAATACTGAGATTTTAGCTGAATTATAACTACCCAATTAATCTCTGTGAGCCTGTTATCCACTGTTCAATACCTTAACATTCACTTTTCTGATTACAAAAATGAAAAAAAGACTCTTTATAATAAAAGGTAATTTTGTTTGTATCTCAATAAAGCCATTTTGCTGCTGGGTTTGAGTTTTACATGGAGCTAAACAGAGTCTTAAAAAAAATTGATGCTTGTTATTATCTTACAAGTTGGTAGCACTTTATATTTGTCCAATCGACCCTGATTCCATAACACTTTAACAGCTATTTCTAACTGTGGCTCAGTTGAGATGTGAGAGTTTTTCAATCACTCTATAAGTCTATAAAGCTGATTTGCACATAAGATAATTTGTAAGTATTCTGATGAAAAAGGATATGTTTTTTCTAACTAGCTAAATAGAAATAAAAATTTCTAGACTTTTTGGCAATTACATGAAACAACCCTGATAACAATGGATGAAGCTGAATTGCCTTCTTTCTGGTACAGTAGCTGGCATAGAGCAGCTCAGCAAATGTGGGTGCTTTTTATTTCTTAATTCCAATCATTTCTGATTTTTTTCCAGAGTGGATGTTTGGATTGTTTTTCTTTGCCGACCAAAGCAGTAATTAAGATATTTGAATTAGATTCTGTACAGATCCTCTATGATTTGCAGATTTTTATTCTATTAAAACTTTATCTAAGGGTAATTGTTAATTAGGTTCCAGAAGTGTTTAACATTCCCTAAATTTTAACATTCAGATCTACACCAAAAAAACATATTTGTGTGTCTACTTTAAAAATATTTTTGACATTATTTCTCTTTATTTATTTATTTTTTAATTTGGTATTAAATTGTTGTTTCCTTTTCATTTCACTGGCTTCAGGGAAAAGATAGCAGAGAACAGCTGTCAAGGGAATCTGTTACTCTAAAAATGCTAATAGCTAACTGAGGCCTCTAACATCTCTCTTAAAAAAATTTTTTTTTAATTTATTTGGCTGCATCAGGTCTTAGTTGCAGTGTGGGTTCTCTAGTTCTGGCCCAGAGGCTTAGTTGCCTTGGGGATGTGGGGTCTTCTCAGACCAGGGATGGAATCCATGTCTCCTGAATTAAAACTCAAATTCTTAACCACTGGACTACCACAGATGTCCTTCTAACGTCTCTTATAAGACACCAATTACTGAGTAAAATTAAAATTTACACTGAAAATTATCTTTAAAGAAAGGGAACAAGATAAAATAAAGGGAACAAATAAAAAGGGAATAGAAAAAAAGGAACAAATAAAAATTGCAGATTTTATTCAACGAGAAGCCTAAAAGCATCAGGTATTATAGAATTACAATGCATAAAACTCTGTCCTTTGAAGTAGGGCATGACCTGGTCATATGGGTCAGTGGCTGGATGCCCCTGCACATAGAGCTCAGGTCTCTGTGGAGTGTTTGTTTACCTTATTTCTGAATTTTAAGCACTGCTGTTTTTAGATCTACTAAACTTCTCTAAAGGGATACCAGGAAGTTTGGGATGTAAAAGGCAAGGTATTTAAGGAAATTTAATTGAGTTAAAACAAGAATAATATCAGCAACATGGTAGACTAGAAAGTCTCATTCCACCCACCCCCACCCGCTATGGAGACACATTCTTAAAAATAATATAGAGGATTATTTGCCTTTTAGATAACTGCACAACCAGTTAAGAGCTAGCAGCACAGCAGGTAAGGACAAAGCCAAGAACAAAAGGGTGCGTAAGGAAATTCTTTGTATTGACTTTTGTAGTTCCTCCTCCTTACCACCGCAGCCTAGTCTAGTTCCCAACTCCTGGCTGCGCCTCCATGAGGGAAAGAGGAGGAGGGGGCATGAGTTGGAAGTTCTGGCTTCCCCAGGGCCTGGTCTGGAAGACTCAGGGCACTAAAGGGCATGGCAGGTTAAGGGCCAGTGAGAACAAAGGCAGCACAGTGGCATGTTACAGAACCAACAAGCTTTGAAAGCAAAAGTGAAAGTTGATCAGTCGTGTCCAACTTTTTGGACCCCATGGACTATATACAGTCCAAGGAATTCTCTAGGCCGGAATACTGGAATGGGTAGCCTTTCTCTTCTCCTGGGAATCTTCCCAACCCAGGGATCAAACCCAGGGCTCCTGCATTGCAGGCGGATTCTTTACCAGCTGAGTCACAAGGGAAGCCCAAGAATACCGACTGGAATGGGTAGCCTATCCCTTCTCCAGCGGATCTTCCCGAACCAGGAATTGAATTGGGGTCTCATGCATTGCAGGCGGATTCTACTAACTGAGCTATTAGGGAAGCCCTCCAAAGAACATTATACTTAGCAAAATAAACCAGGCTTATAATTCCAGGGCCAGACCCCTCCCCTATATCCTCTGCTTTAGCTCCTCCCTGAAATACCTAAATAATAATCTCTAGTGAGTATTTCCTGAGTTTTTTCAGATGCTAAAACTACCACCAAATGGAAGAAATCAACTCTCTGATGATCATGAACATATGGCCTCCAGATTTCTTAAGGATTGATAATGTTAGCCCCTGTGATACTGCCCTGTTACCTCACCATTAATCGATCAGAGAATTGTGCACAGGTTTGGCACTTGGCTTGAGACCCCCTCCTCTCTCACCTGGCCTTTAAAAATGCTTTGCTGAAACTCTTTGGGGAGTTTGGGGGCATTTTGAGCAAAAGTCACCCATTCTCCTTACTTGGCCCAGCAATACATCTTTCTTTGCTCCAGTCTATGATGTTTAGGTTTGTTTGGCCACATTATGCATTGGGCACATGAATTTGCATTGGGTAAAAATACCACTTGAAGAATCTAAAGTACCCAAACTCATAGAAAAAATGGGTTGCCAGGCCTGGGGGAAGGAAGTGGAAAGTTGTTTTTTGTTAACTATAGAGATTCAGTTTTCCAAGACAAAAAAATTCTAGAGATATGTTGCAGTACAATTTGAATATAGTTAATGGCAGTGAACTGTATACTTAAAAATGGCTAAGATAGTAAATTTACTGTTATGTATTTTTTACCACAATTAAAAATCTCTGGTAGCTCAGATAAAGATTCGGCCTGCAATGCGGGAGACGTGGGTTAGATCCCTGGGTCAGGAAGATCCCCTGGAGGAGGACATGGCAACCCACTTCTGTGATCTTGCCTGGAGAATCCCTATGGACAGAGGAGCCTGGCGGGCTACAGCCCATGAGGTCGAAAGCAGTTGGACACAACTGAGCAACTAAGCGGACACACCTATTATAATATAATTTACATATAAATAAATATAAGTATATAATTATATAAATATAACATGAATATACAATATATATTATTAAATTAAAATAAAATACAATAATATATATATGGAGAAAAAAGGCCACCTAACTGAATTGATAACTCAATGGCTGTATTTTTAAGTAAGACCTTTTGGGTTCTGGTAAAAACAAAAAAGAAATCTAATGGCAATATTTTAAGCTTAAGAAAAAAGTCACCTGATGCTGTGTTAAAAATAAAAAACTCAAGCCCCAGAGTCACAACTACTGAAGCCCACATGTCTAGGGAGCCCTTGCTCCCCAACAAGAGAAGGAAGTCACTGCAACGAGAAGCCCAAGCACCACAACAAAGAATAATCCCTGCTTGCTACAACTACAGAAAACCCACACTCAGCTATGAAGACCCAGAACACCTCAAAATGAACAAATACATATTAAAAATGATCTACCCCCAAAGAAATCTTTGGCTCAAGGTGACACATTCTTTTATTGTATACTTAGTTCTCTAGGTTGGAACAGTTTGATATTGTGCATCCCATTTTCTCTCATCAGCAAACTGTCCCAGTTATCAATAAATACTGCAGCCAGGGGCTGGGGGTGGGGTGAAGAGGGAGAAGGCGGACTGAGTGTTTAAAGCGGACAGAGATGCAATTTAGGAAAGTGAAAAATTCAGGAGACAGATGGTGAGTCCTGCACAACAGTGTGAATGTACTTAGTGCCATTGAACTGTACAATTGAATATGGTTAAAATAGTATGTTTTATATTATGTGACTTTTACCATGTTAAAAAAAATAAATAAATAAAGTACTGCTTAGCTTCCCCAGTACAAGGAGGCTCTTTACAGCTCTATTTCTACAAGTCTCAAGGGCATCTATAATTCTTCAGTCTTTAGTCCTAGATGTGGAGGAAGGAATCAAATTCAAATTCAATTCTGCTGATTTAGTCCTAAATCTTTGAGTCACCCTCATGGAAGACTAAGCTGATGCCCGCCTGTGTCTGACATTCCATCACACATATTCACATACACTTGGCTCAAAACCTTAAGAGCCCATATTCTTGCCCATGAACTCCTGAGACTCTAGAATAGAAAATAGAGACTCATGAATAGAAAGATCTTGAATTGATCTGTGCACAGGAAGAAAAAGATGGCTTATTTTAACAAGCCGTCAAATGGGATTATGGATGTCCTTCAGGCAAGGGTTACCTTCTGGAAAACCCAAGCTCTAGTACGTGAACTGAGTGTTAGTTGCTCAGTCACGTCCAACTGTTTGTGACCCAATGGAGTATAGCCCACTGGGCTCCTCTGTCCATGGAATTCTACAGGCAAGCATACTGGAGTGGGTTGTCATTTCCTTCTCCAGGGATCATCCTGACCCAGGGATAAAACCTGGGCTTCCCACATTACAGGCAGATTCTTTACTGTCTGAGCCACAGTAGAGGCCAAACTTTTAAATAACCCATGGGGGTCTCAAAATCATTAGTGGGAGGCCGAAAGCATGCTGTCTTCCCAAGGGGAGTCTCTCTGAGCTATTCCAGATGTCCGTTTGAAAAACTAGGATAAGCTTTGAAGTGTCGGCCAATAAAAAAAAAAAAAAGCACAACCTAATAGTTGAGAATTTGTTTTATTTAGTGGATTTTCTGAAGAATTCAAACCATGGGTGCAGCTTTTGGGTAGCTCTGAGAGACTCCAGTATTCTTGCCTGGAGAATCCCAGGGATGGGGAGCCTGGTGGGCTGCCGTCTATGGGGTCGCACAGAGTCGGACACGACTGAAGTGACTTAGCAGCAGCAGTGCAAACATCAAAAAGTTAAAGAAATGAAAGAAAACCAGATATGGTGAGTTAATGGTGAGTTAATGAATTGAGTACTTTTCTTTTCTGTGTATGGGAAGATGCAAGAGCAAGAACATGTGCTCATTGCTATCATTTCTTTGGTATGCACCTTAGCTGTCTAGAAGCCAGTATCCTGTTTTCTCCATCCTGAATACCCCCAGGGCTCATCCTGTAGTGACTCTTTGGCTGCGACATCCTTTGTTTACTGACATTGCAGGCAACGTTTTTAACTCACATGAATTATCCCATTTTAAAAGGTAAGTTAGAAAGTCGTTCCTGAATATTCCTGATATGAAAAATACGAAGACATTTAGGCCAGATAAAACACCCAAATGTAAAGACCTCATTCTGTTCTTTCATTTATCATTTACACTTTGGACATCAATAAAGAGAAGTTATGATACTTAAGAAATTATCTGTTTGGGGTCTTCAGTGTTATATTTTCTGCCTATCTCACAGGCTTTGGGATAAGTGCTTTAAAATTCTTCAGTTCTATTTCTTGTCAAATATTTTCCTAGTTGAGTGGGTTGACATGTGACTCATTCCTTGTCAATTGTGGAAAAGAGACAATCCTCCTCCTCATTATTGCTGCACCAGGTGTAGCCGAGGAAACCCATAGAGAAATGGAAAGACACATATTCACACGGGCCGTTGGAGACGTGCTGGATCCAATGCAAATCAAATGGGGCATTTTGACATCTTAGAGTGTAAACTCGGGTTCTATCGAGATGCCTGTGCACTCCCTCCTGTTACTGATGTCTGAGGGTGCATTGCATTACACAGTGGACACAAAATGCTAGCTCAGAGCCAAATCGACCCCAAAGACAGAGGCCTCTGGAGGTCTCACCAAGACTGGTGTCAACTTAAAAAACTGCACAACATGAGAGTTGCAAGTTAAATTTTATTTGGGGCAAAATGAGGACTGTAGCCCAAGAGACAGCACCTCAGATAGCTCTGAGAAGTGGTTCCAAAGGGAGGGGGGAGGTCAGTATATACGTGATTTTAGCGAAGAGGGAGTACATGAAATCAACCACTACTTTTTGCAGAAGGTTTTCTGCTAGTCACAGGGAGCAGCTGTCACTGTGAAGGATTTTAGTGCTTTTCTAGATATGAGGAGATACAATAAATGGTCTTATAAAATCAGCTCCTGAAAACATCTAACTGTCTAAAGACCTGTTCTGCCAATTTTCTAGAGCACGTGCATGCATGCTAAGTCAGTTCAGTCGTGTCTGACTCTTTGTGACCCCATGAGCTGTAGCCCACCATGGGATTCTCCAGGCAAGAATACTGGAGTGGGTTGTCATGCCCTCCTCCAGGGGATCTTCCTGACCCAGTGATCAAATACACAACTCTCATGTCTCCTGTATTGGCAGATGGGTTCTTTACCACTTTGCCGCCTGGGAAGCTGCTTTCCAGAGCACAGAATGCTTCATTTCTGCTCTCCACCCTGAACTCCATTCAGTGGTGTGTTGAAAATCAGCAGATGCAGCAGCACATGATATAATCCTTGTAGAGGTAGATGGCAAGTGCCAACTTGTAGTTGACACTGGATATAAATCATCAATGCCACTCCTACAACAATCCCTGCTGAGAAATCGCTCCTGGGGCCCTGGTTTCACAGCAGCACCATGCGTCAGTGTTCCTCCTGCCCTGACAGGATGTGGGCCTTGCAGATGATTTAGCAAGGGCTCATGCCAAGTTCAGTTCTTCTGGACTGAAACCTCATTCAGTATCCACTCCCTTTGTAATGCGCACAGTGTGTCTTCCAGCCTTCATGATGATCTGCCACCTGAGCCTACCAGAGCTGCTTCATGGGTCTCCCTCCTCTAGTCTTGCCCCTGGTCTCTGTATTATTCTTACTGCTACCACGTGTATAATTCTAAAGATGTCTGGTTCTCCTGGGAACTTCCCATAATGTCCCATTGCCTACAAAGTGAAGACCAAATTTCCTAGCAAGGCCTCAAGGCTCTGAGTTTCCACACAAGGCTACATTCAGGGGAGAAGGAAATGGCAACCCACTCCAGTGTTCTTGCCTGGAAAATCCCATGGACAGAGGAGCCCGGTGGGCTACAGTCCACGGGGTCGCAGAGTTGGATATGACACACACACCACATTCAGGACATCTGCTTCTCCCCACTTCCTAAAAATATCCTTGTCCTCCATCTCTCTGTACCTACAAACCTGGTTTCATCAGGTGGAAGGGCTTCAGCCAGAGCGGCTCCATGGTCCCCATCTGCAAAAGAGCCCGCATTTGGTTTAATGTTCTGTTGCTGTTTTGAAATTCTTGACACTTTTCAAAAAAAAGAGTTTTGCATTTTTGTCATGCATTAAAACAGCAGTCCTCCTAACTTAGCCCCTCATCCCATACAGGCCTAAGGTTTAGTTCAACAGCCTTTGTGAATTCCCTCTTCTCTACCCGGGTGCTCCTGAAACCTTTTCCATGTACAGACACACCGTGTAGTATGGTGTCCTGCTCCTGCACAGTGTATCACTGGCCTTCAAAAATGGTGTGTTGGACTTCCCTGGTAGTACAGTGGATGAGAATCCACCCACCAATGCAGGGGACACAGGTTCGATCCCAGGTCCAGGAAGATTCACATGCCGAGGAGTAACTAAGCCCATGCCTCACAACTACTGAACTGGAGTGCTAGAACCCATGATCCACAACAAGAGAAGTCATCGCAGTAAGTCCTTGCCTCGCAACAAAGAGCAGTCCCCACTTGCTGGGACTAGAGAAAGCCCGTGTGCAGCAACAAAGACGCAACACAACCAGAAATAATAAATACATACATGTTTTAAAAAGCAAACAAACAACCAAAATATGTATTAATTGAAAAAATTAGTAATTTTTGCCCCGTTTAGCTGAAGAGGGAACAAGTATCTCTAAAAGTATTTAAAAGATTTTAAAATTTTCAATCAGAGATAACTGAACAATTTCTCTCAATGGAATGCTTAGATAAATATAGAATATAAACATAAATATCAAACTGTTCTTATAAGGCATAGATTTTGACTAAGTATTAAAGAAACATTGCAATTGAAAAGATGATTAGGTCCATTACTCAGGAAACTAAGATTTTTTTTTTTAATTACTTATTTGAAACTTTGTTTTCCCTCTAGCTTAAATAAAGGTAATTCACACTGATTTCCCCAGGTTTCAAGTAAGCCTTCTTTAAACTCATTTATAGCCCAGAATCTTTAAAGGTTTTTTTTTTTTCCTGGCTGTGCAACCTGGGAATCTTAGTTTCCTGCCCAGGGATTGAATCTGTGCCCCTTGTGGGGGGAGCATGGAGTATTAACCACTGGACCACCAAGGGAGTCCCATGGACATTTTGGCCTCAAAAGTGATTCTGAGAGTCTAGCTTTTTTTAGCTGCTCCACTGTCCTCATGGTTCATTCTGGACCATTTGCTCTGCTTAGGTGAGGGTTAGGATAATGGGAATAGTGCCTGGCTTTCCTGGGCAGTGAAAGTAGAAGGGACAAGAATTGATGGCATGGTGGATAACATGTCTAGGCAACATGTTTTGTTTAGCTGGACAGTATTAAAAATCATGTGATTTTGAAGAAAACCAAGATGCTAAATTTCTCAAAAAGAGTGTCTGGTCTGGTAGCATATCTAGGTCTAGAGAAGTGTAGTCTTGGGAAAGGCATGTGTTTAATGGTTTGTGGAACCTCATGAGGAGCTTCCTAGGTGGCTCAGCTGGTAAAGAATCCCCCTGCAATGCAGGAGACCCAAGTTTGATTCATGGGTCAAGAAGATCCCCTGGAGAAAGGAAAGGCTACCCACTCCAGTATTCTTGGGCTTCCCCAGTAGCTCAGATGGTACAGAATCCACCTGCAGTGTGGGAGACTTGGGTTCAATCCCTGGGTTGGGAAGATCCCCTGGAGGAGAGCATGGTAACCCACTCCAATATTCTTGCCTAGAGAATCTCCATGGACAGAGGAGTCTGGCAGGCTATACAGTCCATGGGGTCACAAAGAGTCAGGCATGACTACGTGACAAAGCACAGCATAGCACAGAGCCTCATGGACCCTCCTTGTCTCATGCCAGTTACCATTGATGGTCACCTTTGCATCCCCCAGAAATATTTCTTTAAGCCAATATCTTTAAAAGACAGGAATTACAGAGATGACAGTGCTATGACTCCAGACTTAAATGCCAAGAATACTCTAGCAGGTGAAATATGTGCCACTACCAACTCTGAGATGCTGGTTTTCCTGCTAGCTAACAACTAGGTCTGTTTGAGCAGCAACTTGTTTTGGTACAAATTCTTAAAGTAAAGCAAATGAAACAAATCACCTTTCTTCTTTCCCTTAGCATCCCTTAGGATAAGAAATCATAATCCCATGACATTTTGAAACAGGTATAAAGTCATTCTCCTGAAATGGTCATTATATTAGCTAGTGGTAGAGAATGTGGTGAATTTACTTTGTTCCTCCATTAGTGATTGTTATACAAGGACAATTTTAAAATGCAGAATAACTTATTAAAAATACTGGAAATCTTTTTGTGGGGGAGGGAGTCAGAAAACAATGGACTAAAATATGACAGTATAATTAATCCTATCTTCATCTATGGAATATTTTACATATGGTATTAAATATAATGGAGCAGCTTCTTTTCTTTCTTCTTCACACTGAATTCTCAAATCGTTGGGCTTTACTGAAAATACATAATTTCAGTGAAAGGTAGACTTGGGCTCTCCTTTCAAATTGTTAGTCATTAGAAAGGAAGTTGCAGTGGAATAATCAAAGATGAATAACTAAAAAAAAAGGGAATTTCATTGTCAAGTGGACTGCATGTGCCCCGCTGTGGTGTGGCATGAAGAACAGCTCTGAGATTTGAGTGAAGATGGAAATTTTTTTCCTGATTTGATTACCAGTCAGCAGAGTGGACTTGGGAAAGTTGCTCATCCATTTCTGACACATGTTTTCCATCTAAAAATGAGACAATAGACTCCATGAGGTCACTGAGCAAATTAAATGAGACAATAAATGTGAAAGTGCTTTGTAAAATGTAAAGTCTTACAGAAATGGAAGTATACCAGAATATGTGTAGAATAATCTATCTGTAAAATGGAGTTTCTCAAAACTCATCACACCAGGACTTTGTGCAGATCCTGGTACCCCCATCAGCTGTCCTTGCCAAGCTTGTGTGATTAGAATGACCTTTATATGATGAAAAAGCCTGCCCTCGCCGCCCTTACTGACAGTAAGAACTGTGAACTTTAAGAATGAATTAGTCTCAATTTGGTCCAGTATGATTGATTTAATTCCTAATTTAAGTAAACCCTCTGAGAGCTGGTATTGAGCCAAGCACAATGATAAGCACACACGAAGTGTTCAAGTACCTACAATTGATTGATTGCTTATGGTTATAGGACCACATAAAAAAGGTTGCCTTCAACTGACCTACTGAGGTAACCTTATTTCTTTCTTTTCATGATGAAGAAATCAACCTTCATCTACCATCATCTGCCTTTGTAGGGAAAGGTCATACAATTTGAAAGCATGAAGACTTGTTAAGACGGTGGTCAGAGCCTAGCTCTCCAGCAAGAATCTGGTGCTTTTGTTGAAGGAGAAATTCTGAGATGGAGCTTGTTTTTGGGAAGAGTGGACTGTCCTGTAGGCTAGAGTGGTTGATGTCTAGCTGGACCAATGATGCAGTGCCCTGCCAGGGGTGCTCACCTGAAATCATATGTAATGGGCACTGGTCAAAGACTCTCTCCAATTACTGACATGTCATGCTTAACCCAATACGATTTTCTTATCCTCTTCTTGCAATTACAGAAGATTCCCTGATTGTAAAACGTCTGCCTGCAATGCAGGAGCCCCAGGTTCAATCCCTGGGTCGGGAAGATCCCCTGGAGAAGGAAACGGCAACCCACTCCAGTACTCTTGACTAGAAAATTCCATGGATGGAGGAGCCTGGTGGGCTACAGTCCATGGGGTCACAAAGAGCTGGACATAACTGAGTGACTTCACTTTCTTTCTGGCAACCCCAAGGCTTCCTTAGAAATGGGGGACATCTTCTTGACACTTTCTTTGTCCCAGAGAATCCTTGGCAAGGGATAGTAGATGATCCCTTCCTTCTTGAAAATATTGGGGATTCTGTATCAGCCAAGATGTCATTACCCAATCACTGACACCAGAATGATTTAAAGTACTAATATATGAATCATGTGCCTTCCTTGCCACTCAGATGGGTTCAGAGGGAAGAGGCATTCCCCCCTCCAAAAAAAAAAAAAAAAAAATCAGGCAATGGTAGTCACAAAAATCAGGAGTGGTTGCTTTTTATCTGGATTAGTGATTTTCCACAACAGTGATGTTAAGACTCTCCCACCAACATGTCAGTGGCACTCTTAAATTTTGCCCACTGCTGGAAGATTTAAATGTTTGAATGCCATATTCTACCCTAAAAACATCTCAAAGAGGTTGTTTGCAGGGTATGTGTAACACTAAGATCTAAGGAAAGGGGTTTGTCCACTAGATGCTGAAGTTATTTCCATCAATAAGAGTAAAAGGAAAATGGAAGAAGGTAGGTAAGCAGTTTCCATGGAAATTTTAATAGAAAATCACAGATAGATAGAGTAATAAGGTAGATTACACAGGCTGACCACCATTTATTTTAATAAACACTGAAGTCAAACTCTTTTGACCTGTCTTGAAATTTCCTTCCAATGTATAGCTTTTATTATTCCCTATTCATCCATCTAGAGTGACTAGTGATTAAATTCCTTAAGATGAAAAACTTTGGTTGGCCTCTTTGGCGAACCAGATAGGAAAAAAGAAGATAGAAAGCCATAGCTCTAGTCTGGCTTTAACTTTTTAGAGAAAAATTATCAGGGCAATATGGAAAGTGACAGCTGGGAAGAGATGACAGGTCAAAAGAGGGATTCTCAGTAAGTCTTGAAAAAGAAGGCTAATGAACTGGGGGTGGAGGGGTGGCTGAGGGCCCTGCCAGTTACCGCTGCTGCTGCTGCTAAGTCACTTCAGTCGTGTCCGACTCTGTGAGACCCCATAGATGGCAGCCCACCAGGCTCCCCCATCCCTGGGATTCTCCAGGCAAGAACACTGGAATGGGTTGCGATTTCCTTCTCCAATGCATGAAAGTGAAAACTGAAAGTGAAGTCACTCAGTCATGTCCGACTCCTAGCGACCCCATGGACTGCAACCTACCAGGCTCCTCTGTCCATGGGATTTTGCAGGCAAGAGTACTGGAGTGGGGTGCCATTGCCTTCTCCACTGCCTGTTACTAGGAGTGAAATAATTTGTTGCCCATAGTTATGCAAATTCTATAGCCTGTTAAAACAACGATAATAATATTCTTTCTTAAGATAACCGATTGATGTATTGTTTCCATAATCTTATCTGAAGTGATAACTAAAACACCTTTAAAAACTGCTTTTTTATTGCCATTTAACAGACATTCTAAGTAAAAACAGTGTGCTTTTTCTAGGCAAACACAATTTCAAGGAATATTGACCAACCAGGCTGCTATCCCACAGGGTCTCCATGTAGCATTTCTTAAACCACCAATTTTTTGAAGATTCAAGAGTTCTCATTATTTTATTAAAATAAAATGCTATTCCAAGGTTCAGTGGCTGACACAGATGATCTCTTCTATTCCTTTCAGCTCTAAATGTCTATAACCATTTATTTCATCCTAGAAAATTGGCAACCTTAGCATTTTAAGCCTGGATGTGTAAACTTGCTTCTTTTCAGACTTTTTATAGTAAAATATATGCAATAAAATTTAGCATCTTAATTGTTAAATGTACAATTCAGTGGTATCAACTGCATTCACAGCATTTTACAACCACCAACACTGTCACTACCTGAATTTTTCACCCTCCCAAACAGAAGCTCTGCAATTGTTAATCAATAGCTCCCTATTTTCCACTCCTCATAACCTCTTTTAATCTCTATTCTACTTTTTATCTCTATGAATGTGCCTATTCTAGGTTTCTCATAGAGATAGAAACATACAACTCTTCCTTTGTGTTTAGTTTATCCCACATAGCATAATGTTTTTAAGGCTCATTCATGTTGTAGCATGTTTCAGAATTTCATTTCTTTTTAAGACTAAATAATACTCTATTGTATGCATATACCACATTTGCTTACTCATTCATCTGTTGATGAACATTGAGTTGTTTCCGCTCTTTGGCTATTGTGAATAATGTTGCTCAGAACATTGGTACACAAGTATCTCTTTGAGTTCTTGGTTTCAGTTATTCTGGATATATAAGCAGAAATGAAATCGTTGGGTTTGTAAAATGAAATTTCTCCTGCCATATCCATAAACAAGAAATGTCACAACTATCAACAATTTCAGGCCTTCAAATGTGAATGAAGCCTCCCAAAATGGAACACAATGCCTGTGATCCAGAAGATACCACCACCACCCTCCACGGTGATTGCTGAGGAGCTGGGGTTGAGATGCAAGAAGCAGCCATCTGCCCCATCTGGCATTCATTAAGGTGAACTAGGGAACAGGATTTCGTCCTAGAGAACTAAGGTGCGTATGAAAGGAATGCATTCAGTTAGCCCAGAGTCTTGCATCTTCCCACACATAGAATGCTAAATTCTTTAACTTGATATCTGGTTTTCCTTACCTCACAGAAATCTTTGATGTTCAGACTGCCTGCTTCCTGTTTTACAAACTTGTATGTAGCCTGAGTCCACTTCTCTCCTCTTTGAGGCAGTTTTCTCAGAGCTACTGAGATGTTGACTCCCAGACTCTGTGTCCTAAACATTCCTACCAAGTAAAACAAACTCTGTTTACAGGTTGTGACTAATATGTTTTTTTAGTTGTTGGGTTATATGGTAATCCTATGTTTAAACTTTTTGAGAAACCATCAAACTCCATTTCACAGGGGCAGTATCATTTTACATTCCTATCAGCAATGCATGAGTGTTCCAATTTTTCCACGTTCTCAACAATACTTGCTAGTTTTTTTGTTTGTTTGTTTGCCTGCTTGTTTATTTTGGATAATAGCCATCCTAATAGCTATCCTGAGTGTGAAGTGACATTTCATTGTGGTTTTGATTTGCGTCCTAATGAGTAGAGAATTTGAGCATCTTTTCATGTACTATTGGCCTTTTGTTTATCTTCTTTGGAGGAACACCTATTTTTCAAATGGATTAATTGTTTTGGGTTTTGTTGTTGTTGTTGTTTTTATTGAGATGTAGGACTTCTTTATATATTATGGATATTAACTTATTAGATATATGATTTGCAAGTATTTTCTTAAACTCTGTATGATGTGTTTTACATTCTTAATAGTGTCTTCTGATTTATACAAGTTTATCTGCCAAGATTTTTAGAGTTTAATCTCTTACATTTAGATGTAAATATAAGATTTGATCCATTTGAATTAATTTTTACATACAGTATATGGTAGAGGTCCAACTTTATTCATTTGCATATGAGTATCCAATTTTCACAGCATCAGAGAAAAATCTTTTCCACCAAACAGTATCATTGGTGGAAAAAATTGTTCTTTCCCCATTAAATTCATGTGGAATTCATCAGAACAATCTTGGAAAGGAAGAACAAAGTTGGAAAAGAAGAACAAAGTTTCCTGATTTCAAAACTTAATATAAAGCTACTATAATCAAAACAGTATGGCCATGACATAAAAACAGATATATAGTCCATTGAAATAGAATAGAAATAAATCCTCAAATTATTTTCAATAAGAATTCCAGTTGTTTTTATGTCAAGGTTCATTTATATAACCATTGTGATTCTGACGGAGCTTGAAAGTTTCCTGCAGACAATCTTGGGATAGTTGCAGCTCCGTCTCTGCTGAAACCTACAACTTCCAAACAGGTACTCTACACTCATGCCCTTATAGTGGGCCGCTCCTCACCGGTATAAAAGACAGTAGCAACAGTCAAGGCAGATGATCAGGGGTCAGAAAACCATGGCTCATGGGCCCAATGTGATCCACAGCTTATTTGTAAAGAAAGTGATATTGGAACACAGCCATTGTTACTTGTTTATGCATTGTCTGTGGTTGCTTTTGTATTAAAAGGACAGAGTGGAGTCATCCTGACAGACCCTGTAAGGTCCATAAAGCTTAAATTATTCACTAGTTGATCTTTACACAAAAGGTTTGCTGACTTTTGGTCTCTAGGCTGGGCTGGATGAAGCACAAGCTGGAATCAAGATTGCCAGGAGAAATATCAATAACCTCAGATATGCAGATGACACCACCCTTTTGGCAGAAAGAGAAGAAGAACTAAAGAACCTCTTGATGAAAGTGAAAGAAGAGAGTGAAAAAGTTGGTTTAAAGCTCAACATTCAGAAAACTAAGATCATGGTATCTGGTCCCATCACTTCATGGCCAATAGATAGGGAAACAGTAGAAACAGTGACAGACTTTATGGATGGTGACTGCAGCCATAAAATTAAAAGATACTTACTCCTTTAAAGAAAAGTTATGACCAACCTAGACAGCGTATTAAAAAGCAGAGACATTACTTTGCCAACAAAGGTTCATCTAGTCAAAGCTATGGTTTTTCCATTAGTCATATATGCATGTGAGAGTTGGACTATAAAGAAAGCTGAGCAAGGACGAACTGATGCTTTTGAACTGTGGTGTTGGAGAAGACTCTTGAGAGTCCTTTGGACTACAAAGAGATCTAACCAGTTTATCCTAAAGGAAATCAGTCCTGAATATTCATTGGAAGGACTGATGCTGAAGATGAAACTCCAATACTTTGGATACCTGGTGCGAAGAACTGACTCTTTTGAAAAGACCTTGATCTTGGGAAAGACTGAGGGTGAGAGCAGAAGGAGACGACAGAGGATTAGATTGCTGGATGGCGTCACCGACTCAATGGTCATGAGTTTGGGTAAAGTCTGGGAGTTGGTAATGGACAGAGAGGCCTTGTGTGCTGCAGTCCATGGCATCGCAAAGAGTTGGACACGACTGAGTGACTGAACTGAACTGAACTAGTCTCTAGGTAGAGATAGGAAAATGGGAGCTCTTAGGAATATTTTTTCCAATATTAAGAATATAAACATATTCATAAAAAGATTGCGTATTTATTATCTTTTGTTTTTTTCACCTTGATTCTCATGATATTAATATTTGAACATAGCTAAGATTAATATGCAAAGCCAATATTCTTTTCATTAACATATACTCCAAATGATACTTGAGAGTACATTTGAAGTGGAAAATAAAGCAATCTAATTTTGCTCAGAAATCCACTCTAAATTTCTTTTGCTTAACTTCATTTTATTTTTCTTAAGTTCTCATATCAAATAGACATCTAAATTGTACCTTCACTTGTATGGTTCTGCTTCAAAGAGTATAATAAATAGATTCAAAGAATAAAATTGGAGATTTCATATGCACAAGGAACTCCTGAGTATTACATTAGTGGAATATGCTTATGACTGTTTTAATTTGTCTTTCATTATTCACTGGAGATTCGTATTCCTGGAAGATATGAGTTTGAAGTTCAGTTGATCTTAAGAGTCTAGTACTCTCTAAGGGGGAGATTTTTTTAAAAGCAAAAGGAAAAAAAGCACAGAAGTGCATTTCTTTTTTCAACCCTACAATTTTTCTTGAAGGAAAAACTGGTAACATTTCCAGGTGGCCTAAAATTCTGATTAGTAAAGACATCTGAAAGGAATTCTGTTCAATTAATAATAAACAGACAAAAACAGGTACCCCTGTCACTTCAGCCCAGTTCAGTGGCTTTTCCTAGAAAATGCTTAGCTGTACTTGGCAGAGATTTTTTAATTCAAACATGTGTCATCCTGGAGCTACAAGCTCACTGTGCTTTAATTCCAGACCATCTTAAATCAATGCAAGCTGCACATGCCCAAAACACTTCCTTTCCAGACTGGTTTGCACTTCCCAATACAGATGTTGTGAGCTCTGGAAGATGCCTAGAAGCAGGGAAGAATAATTAATATTTATAACTTATAAGTAATAGTTTATACGTAAACTATCACTTTAAGTCATTTGTTATAAATGAAGAAAGAGAACTTAACTTTTTGCAGTTGACATATTGAATGGCAGGGTCTTCTACAAAAGAATTTCCTGGTGCCATTGTCAGAAACCATATATGGAGCCACATATATCTCAGATCTAAGTCAGTGGGCATTTCCTGCTTCCTTACCAAAAAGGCCATCCAGGATTTTTGTTTGTTTGTAATATACATACTCCTTTTTGTCTTTTGTTCATTCACCTAACAATTATTTTGAGATTTCACATGCATCATTATTAGTTAATTTTATTACCATACAGTATACCATAATCTCTTTATCTATTTGTGCGTTGGTGGGCATTTTGTTGTTTCCAGTTTTAGGCCATTACAAATAAACTTGTTATGAACATTTGTGTATAAATCCTTGTATGAATTTAAGGTTTTTTTTTACTTGAGTACATATCTAAGAGGAAAGGGTGTCATCATACGATAGGGAAAAGCATGTTAACTATTAAGATACAATTTTCCAAAGTGATTACACCATTTAACATTTCTACCAGCAGCTTCTGAGAATTCTACTTGCTTCACATCAATGCCAAAACTTGGTCCAGTCCATCTTTTTAACTTTAGGCATTCTTACGAGTATAGTGATATGGGCATTGTGGTTTCAACTTATATTTATTTAATGATGAATAATGTGTGATATTTTTCAATATATTTATAATTTTTTTATTTTCTTTAGTAAAATGTCTTCTTAAACTTTTGCCTATTTTTAATTGAGTTGTTGTTTTTAGGGCATGAGACCTTTTTCAGATATATTAATATGATTGCAAATATACTAACAGTGTCTACTGAAGAGCAGAAGTTTTTAATCTTGATAAAGTTCAGTGTATTGAATTTTTTATGTGGCTCACACTTTTTGATTCATTTAATATCTAAGAAACCTTTGCCTAACTCAAAACCACAAGGACTTCTCTTCTAGGAGATGGATACTCTTAGGTTTCTCATTTTGGTCTATGATCATTTTGAGCTATTTTTTTAATATGGCTCAAAGCGTAGATCAGAATTTATTTTTTGTTTGTGGTTAATTATTCCAGCACAATTTTTTGAAGAAACAGCTATTTTTCCACTGGATTGTTTTTGCACTTTTGTAAAAAATCATGTCTATATATGTGTGGGTTTATTACTGAACTCTATTCAGTTACACTGCTGTTTGTCATCTTGATGCCAATACCACACTCTTGATTACTAGAATTTTATAATTAATCTTAAAATCGGGAGTTTTTAGCCCTCTAACTTTGTCATTTTTCAATTTTTTTTTTTTTGTTCTGGGTCCTATGTATTTCCATATGACTTTAGAATCAGTTTTTCACACACACACACACACACACACACACAACAAAAACAGATCTACTGAAGTTTTGATGGGGAGTGTATTGAATCTGTAGATCAATTTGAGGATAATGACAACTTTACAATACTAAACCTTTCAACTCATGAACAAGCTGTATCTCTCCATTTATCTAAGTGTTCCTTAATTTCTCTTAGTAATGATTTTTCAGTTTTTCTTTTTTTTTTTGATTTTTCAGTTTTTACATACAGAAGTGGTACATCTTGTGCCAGATTTATCCCAAAATATTTCGTATTTTTGATGTTACTATAAATAATTTTTAAAACTTCAAATTCTGAATGCTAATTGCTTTTATATAGAAAGTGGTTGGTATTCCTTTTTTGATATTTTTCTTGGTAGGGGCAAGTTGTAAATGTGCACCATGTGCAAATGTTCCATATTCTTTTATTTTTTTAAGAACTTTTAAAATGTAAAAGTGGAATTCTCTGGTGGTCCAGTGGTTAGGACTTGGCGGTCTCACTGCTGGGGCCAAGGTCTGAGCCCTCATCAGGGAGCTAAGATCCTATAAGCCCTGTGGCCCGGCCAATAAATAAATAAAATGTAAAAACAAAGAAAATTATGAACATCTTTCATGTAAATAGACCTTAAAATTAGTAAATATGATGACTTTGTTGAGAACAGGAATGTAAAAATAATTCTTAGCTCACAAACTGTACAAAAACAGGTTGTAGGTCAGATTTGGCACACGGGCTGTGGTTTACTTACTGTCTAAGTAGAGAATTATGGATTTTTGTACATTGATCTAGTATTCTGCAAAGTTTCTAAACTTGCTTCTTCTTGTAGCTTTTTTCTTTTTGGTAGATACTGACATGACTGTGTCATTGACTAAACTTCAGCCAGGCTGCTCCAAGCCCTATAGGATTTGATCTTGGCATCTGGTCTTGTCAGTCCTGCAGCACCCAACAGTAGCAAGAATCTTACTAAATCAATTTATGGAAATCTTTCAATCCTGATATCTGATCATTCTAGATAGCTGATCAAATTATTTATCCCTATGTGATATCTTCTCATCCTGGCCTGCATTCAGCCAGACTTCTGTGATATTAATTTAGTCAGAAACCTCCTTACCCTGATGTTTCCTCAGTAAATTTCTACCCACTGACCCTACCATGCAAATTGGCTATAAATCCCCACTTGTCCATGCTGATTCAGGATTAAGTCCAGTTCTATCCTTAGGTCTCTTTTCCCTGAGTTCCTGAATAAACTGGTTCCTGATAAAATCTTCTTTCATTGCTTTAACTTCTGTCCAGCGATGGTTTTAACAGTACCATCAGATTTTCTACAGAGAAAATGATGTTTTCTGCAAACAAAGAAATCTTCTTTGTTTGTATTTCCAAACTGGGTACCTTCTATTTCTTTTTCTTGCCTGATTGCACTGTATAGTGTTGAGTAGTACTGATGAAAATGGACATCCATATATTGTTCCTGGTCTTGACTATTAGAGGAAACACATTCATCCTTTTCCACTTAGTAAAAAAAACATAACCTTATGTTTTTTATAGATGCTGTTATTCAGTTTGGGAAAGTACCTTCTAATTCCAAGTTTGCTAAAAATTTTCATCAGGAATGAGTGGTGATTTTTTTTTCAAACCTTTTTCTATTATTCCTTTTTTTAGTACATTAACATTAGTGAATTACATTGATTTTTAAATATGCAAACAAATGTTCATTCCTGATATAAACTCCACTTGGTTGTGAGGCATTGTCATTGTTCTATATTGTTGTATTTGATATCCTAAAACTTTATTTATAATGCTTGAATATATATTCATTAGGGATATTGATATGTGCTTTTGTTTATATTTTTTCTATTCTCATAATATTTAAAATTTTTGAATTTTAGTAGTCTGTGTAGATTTAGTATTATGTCTTCCTTAAATATTTGGTACAATACATGCCTTCTGGGCCTGGGGTTTTCTCTGTGGGAAGTTTCCAAATATAATAACTACAATATCTTTAGAGTTTCCCATTGGAGAAGGAAATGGGAACCCACTCCAGTGTTCTTGCCTGGAGAATCCCAGGGACAGAGGAGCCTGGTAGGCTGCCGTCATGGGGTTGCACAGAGTCGGACACGACTGAAGCGACTTAGCAGCAGCAGCATGTGGTGCTAGTGGTAACCAAACCTGCCTACCAATGCAAGAGACAACAGGAGACACGGATGCCTTCCCTGGATCTGGAAGATCCCCTGAAGAAGGGAATGGCCTCCAGTATTCTGGCCTGGGAAATCCCATGGACAGAGGAGCTTGGGGGGGCTACAGCCCATGGGGTTGCAAAGAGTTGGACACCATGACTCAAGCAACCTAGCATGCAGGAGCAGCACATGCACACGTGGTAATGTTACCTCTCTCATTTCTGATATTGTTAGTTTTTTGCTTCTCTCTTCTTTCCTGAGGTTTTTCAATATTACTGATCTTTCCAACAAATCAAATCTTAGTTTTAAAGATTTTCTATATTTTCTGTTTTGTATTCCTTGCTTTGATTTCTGCACTGATTTTAACTATTCTCTTTTTTGGGACTTGAGCATGCGTGCTAAGTCATGTCTGACTCTTTGAGACCCCATGGACTGTAGCCCACCAGACTCCTCTCTCCATGCAACTGTGGGTTGCCATTTCCTCCTTCAGGGGATCTTCTAGGCCCAGGGATTGAACCCAGGTCTCCTGTGTCTCCTGCGTTGGCAAGCAGATTCTTTACTGTGCCACCTGGTTACTTTATATTTAACTTTCTTTTTTTATTTCTTAAGGTTGAATCTGCGATCATTGATTGAGACCCTTCTTTTGTTAGAATACAGGTGATTTACAATATAAATTCTCCTTAAATACAGCTTTAGCAGCATCCTACACAGTCTGATACTGCATTTTATTTTCATTCAATTCACAATACTTTCTTCTTTTTGTTTTAGTTTATTTTATAAAAATTCCTGTTAGTAGGTGTTTTTCAATTATATGTCCTTTGGGGTTAATAATTTTAACATGGTCATTTCTCCAAGTGGTAGGGGGATGCTTGCTTTCATCTAAGTTTTTCACATAAAGACATGAACTCCTTTGTATCCTCCTAAAATTACCTCTTGGACTTAGACCTGGCCATTTGTACCTTCCTTCCTCTGAATCAGAGATGTCTATTACAGAGGACTCTTTTGTTCTCCCCCGGTTTGACTGAACTGACACCCAAGAGTTTTACCATGTAATAAGAAATGCTACTTGGCAAGCCGTTGATTTCATTCAATTTAATGTATTTATTACCCTCCAGTTTCAAGGTCACTGGACCCAAGGTAACTTGGAAATGGCAAAAGATGCAAAGACTTTTTTTTTTCCCTGAAAACTTAAATGTCTCCTAGGCCACAAGAAACATGAATTACCAAATTTTGTACTTATTATTTTTGAAATCTACAGAATAATGATACAGAATAGCTGCATATTATGCATTCTTTTTTTATTCCTCATCAAAATTCTGTCTTCTAGAATCTCTTTGATACTCAAGATGCCTGAGGACCCTTTCTATTGGGTGGAGAGATAGTCATTTAATCGTGATACAAGAGACCCTTACTTTCCCAAAGATCAAAGATTCCTTATTTTGCTGTGCAGGGTCCCCAGGTCAGCATTCCCACTGTGATTAAGGTCTGAATTTGGACACATGCACTTTGAAGCAAAAAAAACTGTCCTTCCACCTCTTGTGCTTTAGCCTTGAAGTTAGCATTGGAAAGACTCTTCCAATTTTTGCTTTGTGAGGGAAGGACAAGACTTGCAGAGTATAATAGCAAGGCGACTTTGAGAAGCCAGCCTGAGGGAGAACTCCAGGGATAGAGAGCCTTCTGGTGTGGGTTACTGGTTTTCCCAGTGTAAATCAGCACTCAGGCCACTTCAGTCCCGGTGTTAGGGCATACTTACAGAATCTTTTTCTTGTCAACATTATGCCACTAATAAAAGCTCATCAGCTCCCTGAGAACTCTCCTGCTGCACATCTGTTATGTTGGGCTCTTTGCTACTTCTTCCCATTCCTACCTTCGTGGGGGTCCAGGCTCAGGCCATCCTGCTGAACTGCCTCCATGGTTTCCATTTCCAGAGACAGCTAGGCAGCATCTGGATTCTAGATAACAGACTCACCAAACAATAGCCAAACAGCCATAGCCTGGGTCTTTTCCCTCAATTGTCACAAAATCCATCTGCAACCTAAAGATTATTCTGTCTTTGTTGGCATACTCTCAGGAACTGTTTTGTATTCATAAACCTTTATTGCTTATCTTGTTCATTTTCAGTGTTGGTAAATATTTTACAAGTGAGACAGCAAACAAGTTTAAGTCAAGGGCTAGAATCTGTGCAGAGAAAACAAACTTTGTCATTAATTTTTGAAATATGTTTGTTAATATCACAGTAGGATTGTGGTTTGCAAATACGAAGTGGATTTTAATCACAGTATCTTTATTTGCCACCCTTGCATCATTCCCCCCAAATTTTATCACCATCTGTGGGGTGACTACTCAGATTTAGATACCAAGCATATTTTCTTCAATAGTTAAAATACATAAATGTAAACATTTTATGTTTGTGTGAATGTTTCATGTTCATGTAAATACCTTGTGTTTATGTAAAAGAGGCTGGAGTGCATGGGAAAGCTTTCTGTGTCAAAGAGACTCTTTGGAGATCACAGAGTAACTGGACAGAGCTGGGATGCAACAACAGGTCATCTGATACTAATGCTGTTAGAGTTCTTTCCAGTTCATTGTGCTATTCTTATCTTCAGAAGCAGATAGGAATACTTTGCCATTTTCACATTTTTTTCTACAGAAATATTTTACTTGCCGTATGATTAAGGTCGGTGACCTCTTCTGCAGAGGCATGTTTCATGTAACATTTTATAGACATATGTTATCACATATATACAATAGCAAGCATGTTACAATGTTGGCATCAACAGTGATACTGTTGTAGCCATGCGTTCTGGGAAACTCACTCAGAAGGACAATGCAGAGAGTGGAGTGCAGTTTATTACACCGGCAGGCCCAAGGCAGAGTCTCCTCTTAGCCAAGGACCCTGACCCAGCATCTGTGAAAATCTTTTATACCCCACGTATAAGTGTCTGAACCCACCACCCCAAATTCCTTAAGACTTACATAAACCAAGGAAAATACAATCCCAATAACCCCATCATTCACGTGCTATGTGCTCAAACAGTCAAACAATTAGCCAATAATCAATAAGCCTGAGGTTATACTCTGATAGATACAGAAAAATGTATGGCCTGTCTGGAGGAAGGGGTTATTAGTGTTATTATATGTTTTCTCTTAGGCGGTGAGTAACCTAGATACGATCTTCAAGGTTCCCTGGAGGGGGTCTTATCCTTCTGTTGTTGTTTTCATAGGCACTAAACACAGAGTTCAGAGTCCATTGGAAAGGTGGCTGAGCATGACCAGCATGAACAGGCCTAAGATGGAGCCCAGGCCCTATGAATTCCTTCTTCAATACCAGGAAGATTTGAGAGGCACTGACATGAGGTGAGGCCAGAGACATTTTAGCTGATTATCCCTATTTTGGAGTCTTTGGAGGCATTTTCTTGGGAACATGCCAAGAGACGTGAGAGGCAGATTAGCACATGGCAGGACTGGGAGGAAGATGTCAACTGGGTAAGTCCCAAGAGGAGTCCTGAATTCAGAGAGGGCATTAGAATTTAGGATTCTTCTATGGCAAAACGACAGCACCTCATCTTGTAGCCCTGTTGCTCTGTCCTTGCACCCTACCCATTTATGTGGAACTGCTCTGCTGGCTCTCTGTCAGGCCCTCTCAACTTACTGGGAGAGTTGTTGCTCCAAGATTATATAGGGAAAAGAGGAAAGGCTATATGTTGGAGAAGAGGCAATCTTCTATTTTCAGAGATGATGGTCTTGGTCATGTGACTCCAAATAGCCATCAATTCATGCTTGCAGCTGGAATGTTATCTAAGTCATAAATCTCTGGATAGCTAGTCCTGAAAAGCAAGAAAAAAGGAACAAAGAACAAATTGCTGAGAATCCCTAGTTATAATCTCACTGCCTCAGTAACACTCCCCATTGCCAGATTTTCCTTCCAATTTTACAGAAATGGGATAAAAATCTGTTTTCTATAAATTTTTCAAGCTGAACATGGGTGACAAGGATTTTTAGAATGAGAGGATCTGACACGGTATAAGAAATTTTCTTTGGTTCCGCTATTTGCTGCTTTGAATTCCAAAAGAGGCTTCTCATTACTCACTTTTTTAGTTATTTTTGCAAAGAGTTGTCATGCTAATCATGACACCCTTTGGCTCAGTGGGAAAGAATCTACCTGCCAGTGCAGGGATGTAAGTTTGATCCCTGGGTTGGGAAAAGTGCCCTGGAGAAGGAAATGGTGACCCACTCCAGTATTCTTGCCTGGAAAAATCCCATGGACAGCGGAGCCATGGACAGGGAAGCTACAGTGCATGAGGTCACAAAGACTCAGACACGACTGAGCACACACACATGGCTAGAAGATAAAACCCCACAGTAATTAGTAAAAGAGTTCATCCCAACTGAAAGATTCCTTTAAGCCTTATCCTAATCTCAGAGGGGATCTAAGAAAATAGGTCAACAAACCAATCCCATTCACCTTGAAATAGGGGAGTATGGTGATCTAAAGTCTGTTGATGTCAGGTGGTCTGCTGTCTAAGAGCAGCAGGTAAGGCCTATGTGCAAACAGCACAGTTAGCCCTGATGGTCATCATGAAACTGATCATGTAGGGCCTGATCTGTATCATCTTGATTATTTTAGATCAGGTGATCTTCAACTCAGTGTTGGTTCGTTCCCTTTCCCTTGAGGCCAGTTCTTGAAATCATGTAAGTCATAGATTCAGTACTGCTTGAGATGAAGCAGCTTATGTCAAGGTTATATGGCCATCATGCAGTTAGCATTTTCCCTCTGATAGTGGTTATAACAACTCAGGAATATGTATCAGACACTGTTATTGACGTCCTTCAGGGGAGAACTAAAGATTCTGTGACTCTATTGTCCTAATCATAACTGCTTGAGCCTGCTCTTTTGTGAGTGGGGGAGGCCTCAGATGCTAAAACTTTGCAACAAACAGGAGACAAGGCCCATGGAGGGCCTTGTTCCTGGGAGGGTCCCATGGGGGTCTTTCTTGATTTAACCTTCTCTGGGAAGCCTGTCATATTATATTCCTCTTGTCTCTCTTTCCCCAACTTTGTTAACCAAACTTTTAAATTTTAACTTTTCAAAACCAAGCGGGGAAAGGTGAGATCAGATGAAATGGGAGACTGGGTTTGACATATATACACTTCTATGTAAAAAGTAGACAACTAATGGGAACCTACTGTATAGCACAGGGAACTCTACTCAGTGCTCTGTGGTGATCTAAACGGGAAGGGAATCCAAAAAAGAGGGGACGTATGTGTACATAGAGCTGATTCACTTTGCTGTACATCAGAAACTAACATAATATTGTAAAACAACCATACTACCCCAAAAATTTTAAAAATAGATTACTTCAACCACTTTGAGATTACAGACATCTCTAATTAATAGTTGCTTGTAAAGGACACTTCCATTATAAGGAGAGAAGTACTGTTGATGAGGTGCAAAATAAGATCATACTCTAAACAATAAAGTCATCAAATATAACTTTTTAGCTGGATCATGAAAAATATTTAAGAATAAAATCATGTTTATTATTTTGTTGTTGTTATTCAGTCGTTCAGTCAAGTCTGACTCTTTGTGACCCCATGGACTGCAGCACACCAGCTTCCTTGTCCTTCACCATCTCCCAGAGCTTGCTCAAACTCATGTCCATTGGGTCAGTGATGCCATCCAACCATCTCGTCCTCTGTCATCCCTTTCTCCTCCTGCCTTCAATCTTTCCCAGCATCAGAGTCTTTTCCAATGAGTAAACTCTTTGCATCAGGTGGCCAAAGTATTGGAGCTTCAGCTTCAGCATCAGTCCTTCCAATGAATATTCAGGACTGATTTCCTTTAGGATGGACTGGTTTGATGTCCTCGCAGTCCAAGGGACTCTTAAGAGTCTTCTCCAACACTACAGGTCAAGACATCAATTCTTTGGCACTCAGCTTTCTTTAGTCCAACTCTCACATCCATACATGACTACTGGAAAAACCATAGCTTTGACTATAAGAAACTTTGTTGGCAAAATAATGTCTCTGCTTTTTAATAGGCTGTCTAGTTTTGTCATAGCTTTCTTCCAAGGATTAAGTGTCTTTTAATTTCATGGCTGCAATCACCATCTGCAGTGATTTTGGAGCCCCCAAAAATAGTCTGGCACTGTTTCCATTGTTTCCCCATCTATTTGCCTTGAAGGCAATGGCACCCCACTCCAGTACTCTTGCCTGGAAAATCCCATGGACGGAGGAGTCTGGTGGGCTGCAGTCCACGGGGTCACTAAGAGTCGGACATGACTAAGTGACTTCACTTTCACTTTTCACTTTCATGCATTGGAGAAGGAAATGGTAACCCACTCCAGTGTTCTTGCCTGGAGAATCCCAGGGGGAGCCTATTGGGCTGTCGTCTCTGGGGTCACACAGAGTCGGACATGACTGAAGTGACTTAGCTGCAGCAGATGAGACTGGATGCCGTTATCTTAGTTTTCTGAATGTTGAGTTTTAAGTCAGCCTTTTCACTCTCTTCTTTCACTTTCATAAACAGGCTCTCTAGTTTTTTGCTTTCTGCCATAAGGGTGGTGTCATCTGCATATCTGAGGTTATTGATATTTCTCCCAGCAATCTTAATTCCAGCTTGTGCTTCATACAGCCCAGCATTTCGCATGATGTACTCTGCATATAAGTAAATAAGCAGGTGACAATATACAGCCTTGATGTACTCCTTTCCTGATTTGGAACCAGTCTGTTGTTCCATGTTCAGTTCTAACTGTTGCTTCTTGACCTGCATACATATTTCTCAGGAGACAGTTCAGGTGGCCTGGTATTCCCATCTCCTTAAGAATTTTCCACAGTTTGCGGTGATCCACGCAGCCAAAGGTTTTGGCATAGTCAATAAAGCAAAAATAGATGTTTTTCTGGAACTTGCTTGCTTTTTCAATGGCTGACCCAACAGATGTTGGCAATTTGGTCTCTGGTTCCTCTGCCTTTTCTAAATCTAGCTTGAAGATCTTCAATTTCACATTTCACATACTGTTGAAGCCTGGCTTGGAGAATTTTGAGCATTAATTTGCTATTGCAAGCATTAATGAGTACTACTGTGCAGTAGTTTGAATATTATTTGGCATTGCCTTTCTTTGGGAATGAAATGAAAACTGACCTTTTCCAGTCTTGTGGCCACTGCTGAATTTTCCAAATTTGCTAGCATATTGAGTGCACTTTCACAGCATCATCTTTTAGGATTTGAAATAGCTCAACTGGAATTCTATCACCTCCTCTAACTTTGTAGTGATGCTTCCTAAGGCCCATTTGACTTCATACTACAGGATATCTGGCTCTAGGTGAGTGATCACACCATCATGAATATCTGGGTCATGAAGATCTTTTTTGTACAGTTCTTCTGTGTATTCTTACCACCTCTTCTTAATATCTTCTGCTTCTGTTAGGTCCATTCCATTTCTGTCCTTCATCGAGCCTATCTTTGCATGAAATGTTCTGTTGGTATCTCTAATTTTCTTGAAGAGATCTCTAGTCTTTCCCATTCTATTGTTTTCCTCTATTTATTTGCATTGATCACATAGGACGGCTTTCTTATCTCTCTTTGCTATTCTTTGGAACTCTGCATTTAGGTGGGTATATCTTTCCTTTTCTCTTTTGTCTTTAGCTCCTCTAAGGCCTCCTCAGATAACCATTTTGCCTTTGTGCATTTCTTTTTCTTGGGGATGGTCTTGATCCCTGTCTCCTGTACAGTGTCATGAACCTCTGTCCATAGTTCTTCAGGCACTCTGTCTATCAGATCTAATCCCTTAAATCTCTTAATCACTTCCACTGTATTATAGTAAGGGATTTGATTTAGGTCATACCTGAATGGTCTAGTGGTTTTCCCTACTTTCTTTAAGTGTGAATTTGGCAATAAGGAGTTCATGATCTGAGCCACAGTAAGCTCCCAGAATTGTTTTTGTTGACTGTATAGAGCTCTTCCATCTTAGGCTGCAAAAAATGTAATCAATCTGATTTTGGTTTTGACCATCTGGTGATGTCCATGTGTAGAGTCTTCTCTTGTGTTGTTGGAAGAGGGTGTTCATTACTTAATAACCATAAAAAAAAAATCACTGAGATTTTCTGAAAAAATACCTAACACTTTATAAAAATTACAACTTGTTCAAATAAGAATTCAAATAAATTCCCCACATTGCAAAAAGTTACTTATTTATTTTCTTTTGTAGCTCTTGACTATCTTACACTGCAACTGATCTGTTTGTGAATCTCTGTCTTCCATCATTCTGTCAGGTAGGAATTCCTGAAATGCAGCAGCTGAGCCTCTACAGTGACTACTGTTTGCAGCTTAGGATCAGTGGGCAGATCATCGTCTGCATCCACAGACAATGCGAATAGCCATCCTCTGTGATGTTGGACTGAAGACTCTGGATCATGCCATGCAGATGACAGAGAAAGCTATAGCAAGGCTCCCTATGGACACTGACAAGGCCAGTTGCCAGGAGGTGGGAGTGGGAAGCACAGAGCAGAGTCCACAAAACTGAAGCAACAGTACTGGAACAAAAGGCTCAGGCAGGCAGCAGTGGTCCAGGGGATGACAGTGTGTTATCCCACAGAAAAGACTGTCAGGTTTGGAATATTTGGTTTCTAAACCCAAATGCACATTATGTGTGTTTTTATCCCTGAGACCTAAATTAAAAAACACTTAATGAGCAATGAAGGCAGGAAAGAGCCACTGATTGTGCCGCTCTCTAAAAAAGCGAATGAGTCATTAAGATTGAAAGCAATAGCTAATATAAAAATTATGGATTCCCAGGTAGTGCAATGGTGAAGAATCTGCCTGCCAATGCAGGAGACACAGGAGACATGAGTTTGACCCCTGGCTCGAGAAGATCTCCTGGAGGAGCAAATGACAACCCATTCCAGTATGCTTGCCTGGTAAATTCCATGGACAGAGGAGCTTTGAGGGCTACAGTCCATGGGGTCCTTAAGGGTTGGACACAACTGAGTATACTTGCATCTTACTAAAACACGTTCCAGCATGCACTGCTCATAAGACTCCTATTTGCTTTCTTTCTTTTGCAGGCTTTGATCACAGCACTTGGAATGGGGAATGAACAGACTGGGTCCTTCTGGGACCTCAGCCCCCACCTTCATGGCCAATGTTTAGCCTGAATTAGAGAAGGCCCCTTGCAGTTGATCTCATTTTAATTAATTCCCAAACAAAAGAAAGCAGCTCAGAATAAATATCCTGTACAATTTTTTTTTCTTTTATGTCAATCTGTTGTTTGGGCTGTATTTGCATTTTATGCAGATTTTCTTGGAGAGATTTCTTGGCATAAATCTGGGGAAGGGATGAGCTAGAATGAGCTGGAGCTGGGCCGTGGACCAGCAAGCAGAGGAAGAGAGACTGAAACACACAGAAGGGACTTAAAATGCTGAGAAGAAAACAGGTGGGACATTGGGAAGAGGCCAGGTCCTAAGGTTTGGTCAAGAGCAAGGACTGATCGAATTGTACAAAAATTTCAGCCAAGTAAAAATAATTCTTCCTCAACACTGTTTGTTTTTTTTTTTAAACTGTAATTGCTTTTTAATGAAGCAATTTTAGTCCTGTATTAAGTTTGTTCAAATGGGATTTTATCAGCTATCTAATAGATTCTGGCTCTCATGGTCATCTCAGGGGATCACCATGGACTTTGGATTTGCAAATTTGGGAGTGTAGGGGAGCAGAATATGCTACCCCCCAGTTACACCCCTTTGGCATGGGGATTGTTTGGGGCTGATTATTTTTAAGAAACACCAGAGAGAGGAAAAGCTCTGAAAAACTGAGTAGTAGTGACCCTTTGTAAGAGACATTTGCAAGGTTGTCTCCTCTGTACTAGGAAGAGGAGGATGACTAAAACTCTAGAAACTCTCATCAATGGAGTAGACAAGGACTTAACTCTGTTTAACAACCTTTACCTTGTTTACTGTGCTTTTACTGATTATCTCCCATAATCAGTCCCCTTCACACAAATCGCCTTCTTTGGTCTGTATTTGGTGGCAAAGTATATGCCTGCCAATGCAATAGATGAGGGAGGGTTCAATCCATGGGTCGAAAAGATCCACTGGAGAAGGAAATGGCAACTCACTCCAGTATTGTTGCCTGGGAAATCCCATGGACAGAGCATTCTGGTGGGGTACAGTCCATGGGGTCACAAACAGTCTGACACAACTTAGCGACTAAACAACAACAACAAAACTAATTTAAGGTGGTGGCTTGGGCTGTTAAAGAGCTATTCACTTTTCCTGATTATTTCCCATGAATGTGGGGGCCTTCAGTTCAGTTCAGTCATTCAGTCGTGTCCAACTCTTTGGGACCCCATGAATTGCAGGACGCCAGGCCTCCCTGTCCATCACCAACTCCTGGAGTTCCCCCAAACTCATGTCCATCGAGTCAGTGATGCCATCGGCCATTTCATCCTTTGTTGTCCCCTTCTCCTTCTGCTCCCAATCCCTCTTAGCATCAGAATCTTTTCCAATGAGTCAACTCTTCGCATGAGGTGGCCAAAGTACTGGAGTTTCAGCTTTAGCATCATTCCTTCCAAAGAAATTCCAGGGCTGATCTCCTTTAGAATGGACTGATTGGATCTCCTTGCAGTCCAAGGGACTCTCAAAAGTCTTCTCGAACACCACAGTTCAAAAGCATCAATACTTTGGCACTCAGCTTTCTTCACAGTCCAACTCTCATATCCATATATGACCACTGGAAAAACCATAGCTTTGACTAGACAGACCTTTGTGGCAAAGTAATATCTCTGCTTTTCAATATGCTATCTAGGTTGGTCATAACTTTCCTTCCAAGGAGTAAGTGTCTTTTAATTTCATGGCTGCAATCGCCATCTGCAGTGATTTTGGAGCCCCAAAAAATAAAGTCTGACACTGTTTCCAGTGTTTCCCCATCTATTTGCCATGAAGCGATGGGACCAGATGCCATGATCTTCGTTTTCTGAATGTTGAGCTTTAAGCCAACTTTTTCACTCTCCTCTTTCACCTTCAACAAGAGGCTTTTTAGTTCTTCTTCACTTTCTACCATAAGGGTGGTGTGATCTGCATACCTGAGGTTATTGATATTTCTCCCGGCAATCTTGATTCCAGCTTGTGCTTCTTCCAGCCCAGCATTTCTCATGATGTACTTTGCAAAGAAGTTAAACAAGCAGGGTGACAATATACAGCCTTGATGTACTCCTTTTCCTATTTGGAACCAGTCTGTTGTTCCATGTCCAGTTCGAACTGTTGTTTCCTGACCTGCATATAGTTTCTCAACAGGTAGGTCAGGTGGTCTGGTCTTCCCATCTCTTTCAGAATTTTCCACAGTTTATTGTGGTCCACACAGTCAAAGGCTTTGGCATAGTCAATAAAGCAGAAATAGATGTTTTTCTGGAACTCTCTTGCTTTTTCCATGATCCAGTGGATGTTGGCAATTTGATCTCTGGTTCCTCTGCCTTTTCTAAAACCAGCTTGAACATCAGGAAGTTCACGGTTCATATACTGCTGAAGCCTGGCTTGGAGAATTTTGAGCATTACTTTACTAGCGTGTGAGATGAGTGCAATTGTGCGGTAGTTTGAGCATTCTTTGGCATTGCCTTTCTTTGGGATTGAAATGAAAACTCTCCTTTTCCAGTCCTGTGGCCACTGCTAAGTTTTCCAAATTTGCTGGTATATTGAGTGCAGCACTTTCACAGCATCATCTTCCAGGATTTGAAATAGCTCAACTGGAATTCCATCACCTCCACTAGCTTTGTTTGTAGTGATGCTTTCTAAGGCCCACTTGACTTCACATTCCAGGATGTCTGGCTCTAGGTGAGCGGTCACACCATCGTGATTATCTGGGTTGTGAAGATCTTTTTTGTACAGTTCTTCTGTGTATTCTTGCCATCTCTTCTTAATATCTTCTGCTTCTGTTAAGTCCATTCCGTTTCTGTCCTTTATCAAGCCCATCTTTGCATGAAATATTCCCTTTGTATCTCTAATTTTCTTGAAGAGATCTCTAGTCTTTCCCATTCTGTTGTTTTCCTCTATTTCTTTGCATTGATCGCTGAGGAAGGCTTTCTTATCTCTCCTTGCTATTCTTTGGAACTCTGCATTCAGATGCTTATATCTTTCTTTTTCTCCTTTACTTTTTGAATCTCTTCTTTTCACAGCTATTTGTAAGCACCACCCCTACCCCCCTCCCCCACCCTCAGACAGCCATTTTGCTTTTTTGCGTTTCTTTTCCATGGGGATGGTCTTGATCCCTGTCTCCTGTACAATGTCATGAACCTCCATCCATAGTTCATCAGGCACTCTATCTATCAGATCTAGTCCCTTAACTCTATTTCTCACTTCCACTGTATAATCATAAGGAATTTGATTTAGGTCATACCTGAATGGTCTAGTGGTTTTCCCTACTTTCTTCAATTTAAGTCTGAATTTGGTAATAAGGAGTTCATGATCTGAGCCACAGTCAGCTCCCGGTCTTGTTTTTGTTGACTGTATAGAGCTTCTCCATCTTTGGCTGCAAAGAGTATAATCAATCTGATTTCGGTGTTGACCATCTGGTGATGTCCATTTGCAGAGTCTTCTCTTGTGTTGTTGGAAGAGGGTGTTTGCTATGACCAGTGCATTTTCTTGGCAAAACTCTATTAGTCTTTGCCCTGCTTCATTCCACATTCCAAGGCCAAATTTGTCTGTTACCCCAGGTGTTTCTTGACTTCCTACTTTTGCATTCCAGTCCCCTATAATGAAAATGACATCTTTTTTGGGTGTTAGTTCTAAAAGGTCTTGTAGGTCTTCATAGAACTGTTCAACTTCAGCTTCTTCAGCGTTACTGGTTGGGGCATAGGCTTGGATCACCGTGATATTGAATGGTTTGCCTTGGAAATGAACAGAGATCATTCTGTCGTTTTTGAGATTGCATCCAAGTACTGCATTTTGGACTCCTTTGTTGACCATGATGGCTACTCCATTTCTTCTAAGGGATTCCTGCCCACAGTAGTAGATATAATGGTCATCTGAGTTAAATTCACCCATTCCAGTCCATTTTAGCTCACTGATTCCTAGACTGTCGACGTTCACTCTTGCCATCTCCTGTTTGACCACTTCCAATTTGCCTTGATTCATGGACCTAACATTCCAGGTTCCTATGCAATATTGCTCTTTGCAGCATCAGACCTTGCTTCTATCACCAGTCACATCCACAACTGGGTATTGTTTTTGCTCTGGCTCCATCCCTTCATTCTTTCTGGCATTATTTATCCACTGATCTCCAGTAGCATATTGGGTACCTACTGACCAGGGGAGTTCCTCTTTCAGTATCCTATCATTTTGCCTTTTCATACTGTTCATGGGGTTCTCAAGGCAAGAATACTAAAGTGGTTTGCCATTCTCTTCTCCAGTGGACCACATTCTGTCAGACCTCTCCACCATGACCCGCCTGTCTGGGTGGCCCCACACGGCATGGCTTAGTTTCATTGAGGTAGACAAAGCTGTGGTCTGTGTGATTAGATTGACTAATTTTCTGTGATTGTGGTTTGTGTGTCTGCCCTCTGATGCCCTCTCGCACCACCTACCGTCTTAGTTGTGTTTCCCTTACCTTGGACATGGGTTATCTCTTCATGGCTGTTCCAGCGAAGCGCAGCTGCTGCTCCTTACCTTGGACGAGTGGTATCTCCTCACCACCACCCCTCTTGACCTTGAACGTGGAGTAGCTCCTCTCGGCCCTCCTGTGGGAGGCTTACATTTTACTAAACTTCTGTTTGTTTTCTCTTGTTAATCAGTCTTTTGTTACAAGAGGCTCTCAACCAAGGACTCTTAAGGGTGGAGAGAGAATGATTTTTCCTCCTTAGGGAGGTAACAAAGTGAAATAAGCATAAAGTGAGGAAACAAACAAACAAACAAAAGAAAAGCATGTGCCAAGGGCAAGCAGTTGTGTGGCTTAAAGCCAATGAATGTGTCTTAGGGTCAGATGACATGGGTTGGGAGCCAGCTCAGCCTCTCAGGGTGGCAGAGAAGCATGGAAACTAATCAGAGCTATTAATCCCCCCAAAGGCTGCATGCAGCAGCTCAGGGCAGCCCTCAAACAGTAAGCCTTGTAAAAAGTAAAACAAGTCACTTATTTGAGGATGGGGAGAAGTGCAATTAACTACTCATTCCCCATCTCCAGGACAAGACACTCTCACAATCCAACCTAATGTTGTTGAAAGAGCTGTGATGGTGATCCAAGCTTAGACAGGGACTTGAGTTTGGTTCCTGTCAAAGCTGCAAGAGGAGAAGGGGAAGCCCACAAGACTTCAGCCCAATAGGAGGGCTGTGCCATCTGCCACAGCTCCAATGATCTCCATCCTCAGAGAGGCTGCACCTCTCATCCTCAACCCCTCTTCAGACATAAGGTCCTAAACACCATTCACACAGTGCTCCTCCTAAGACCCAGCCAGAGAAGGCAAGAGGGCAGCAATGCACTATCACTGGCCCAACTCTGCTCCCTATTTGATGAGAATAAATGTGGGCAAGTCTCTGGAACCCATCTTTGCCAACACATCTGCCTACTCAGGGCCACAGAGTGTGCTATCACTTACAAGCGTCACAGCCCAGAAACAAGACAGCTGCCTGAGGGTGCTCAGGCCTCCGGGGTCACAGTTTTCTGTTGCTGTTCCAGACATAAACGTCCCTGGTTCCCTGATGGAGTTGCATAGCAGACTCTGGGCAGCAGGCTTCCCTGGTCTTCATGGTGGCAGCTCTGCCAATGCTGAGAGATCAGGGCGTCATTCCAGTGAGAAAGCAAAGTGTATGATTTGGGGCTGTTTCCCTAAAATGCTATGAGAAGCATATGAATAGGAACAGAAAGAAACAAAAGACAGATGGGATATTCCAGGTAATGTGCACAGTTGCTTTGAGGGTTTAAAGCCACCGTAGTTATTTACACAGTTCCCAGACCCAGCCTGTCCACAAGCTTCCCTGATGGCTCAGCAGGTAAAGAATCTGCCTACAATGCAGGAGACACAGAAACATTGGTAGGATCCCTGGGTTGGGAGGATCCCCTGGAGGAGGAAAATGGCAACCCACTCCAGTATTCTTGCCTGAAAATTCCTATGGACAGAGGAGCCTGGCAGGCTACAGTCCATGGGGTCACAAGGAATCAGACATGACTGAGCCTACAGCCTGTACACAGTAAACTCCTGTGAGTCTACCTGCTAGGAATTCACTTCAGGGTAACTATTATTAATATAAAACATACTTGATGATGTCACATTTTTCAAAGTTAAGGGCTGGAACTGAGTTGGAAGAAAGATGAAGACCTGTGTTATTTGCACAGAGTGTCACTGGCTCACTGAACATCCCTAGGGCTGTCGAATTTCCCTACCTGGCTAACAGGTTACTTCAATCAAAGCCTATGATGAAAAAAATCCCCTGGGACCAGTTGCAGTCCTGTTGGTCTTGGATCCTTTTTCGTGTTTTCATATTTTATTTACTGTCTCAAAAGGGATGATGGGCATCTGAAGGTTGATTCTTTCCTTCTGAAGATTGTTTTATGACCCCTGGTTTGGGAGAAAGATTGATTTTGGCTCAGAGGAAAATGATCTGTCCTGTATGAAATACAGTCCTGTGATGTGGACAACTGAACAGCATGAGTAACTTCTGCTGGAGAAAGACACACTGCAGCTCAACCTCTCTGCCCATCTCCACCTGCCCCTTCTGTCCATGTAGGAGTCACAGCAAACCATGGATCTTCTAGTTTGATTTTATCTTAATGGTAGGTATCACTGAATCTGACTTAACTTTCTTTTCTTTGAAGAGCTTGTGTTCCTTTGAGCATTCATCAGGTACCTGATGACCAATGGGCATTTCACATCAACCAGCTCTCTGACCCTCTCTACTTGCCTATGTGATCAGATCAGATCAGCCACTCAGTCGTGTCCAACTCTTTGCGACCCCATGAATCTCAGCACGCCAGGCCTCCCTGTCAATCACCAACTCCCGGAGTTCACTCAGACTCACGTCCATCAAGTCAGTGATGCCATCCAGCCATCTCATCCTCTGTCGTCCCCTTCTCCTCCTGCCCCCAATCCCTCCCAGCATCAGGGTCTTTTCCAATGAATCAACTCTTCGCATGAGGTGGCCAAAGTACTGGAGTTTCAGCTTTAGCATCATTCCGTCCAAAGAAATCCCAGGGCTGATCTCCTTCAGAATGGACTGATTGGATCTCCTTGCAGTCCAAGAGACTCTCAAGAGTCTTCTCCAACACCACAGTTCAAAAGCATCAATTCTTCACACTCAGCATATGTGGTAGACATCATTATTTCCCTTTTGTACCTTTTCCAGGTCCCGTGGCAGGAGGAGGTGACAAGGTCCCATTTGGAGCAAGCCAACCCCAGTCTCAGACTCCTGGCTGCCTAACTTTAAAAAAATGTGTAAATGGAATGGCAGAGCAGGATCCAGAGCCTAACTGCAGACTCACAGCTCACTGAGGTGCCAGGCAGTTCGGCTGGTCCTGGGCTCCAGATGAGGAATAAGGATCTGAAAAGCAGGGAAAGAGAAAGGAGCCACCACCTGTACTTTCTATGAGTCTAGGAATTGCCAGAGATCCCAGCCAAAGTGATGGGCTTAGCAGTGAGCTGGGTCTGAGGTCCCAGGTCACTCCTCTGGCCATGGAAGGACAGTCATTCTTCTCCTAAGTCTAGAGACAGGTGGCCTGAGAGAGGACTTCTTTGGGAAAGAATTATGTAACTGAAGTGCTTTCAAGTGCTCCACCAGTTGTGGCAGTGCTCAGTGCCCAGGACATGTGAGCAGCCTCAGGACAGCTGTTCCACTCACATTCACCCAGTTGAGCTGATTGCTGAGACCTGCTCCTCCCAGGAGGCACCCTGGGATTGCATGTCGGGGGAAAGGAAGTCAGGCATTTTCTGAACTAAGAAGCAGAATAAAACAAAGAAGAAATAAGAAACAATTAATAGAAGTGTCCACTAAACAAATATTTTTTTCTTTCAGTACTTGTGTCAGATTTTGGAAAGTTGACAGAAAAATAATGTGTCTATATTTCAAATATTCAAAAAAGAAAAGAAACATAAAATCGTATTTTTAAAGTTCACAACTAAAAGCAAAACAGATGTTTATAATATAGAGAGTAAGAATTCTTCATGGATGAGGTCTTTTTACAAACTTTTTAATACAATGAAATAAGTTCTTCTTAATCTTTTTTATACAGCTTGGGGGAAAAAGAAAAAAAAAAAAAAAAAAAACCTCAGACTGTGATAACCTGTGTGAGGATATACAGTTAAGTGTGCATGTTAACATAATCTTTCACTAAAGACAGAACACACCCTTAGGGTCAGATCATGGGCCAGGCACTATGCTTATAACTCTGGACAAGACTGGTGTGGTCCACCCCTCCTGGAGATCACCATCTAGAGACCCAGAGACACACAACTCAGGGACAGAAATGCATGAAATAAAACAACTCCAATTGAGTTAAGTAACAGGAAGGAAATACACTGGGTAATAATAACAGGAATGGAAGTTTCTCTGCTGTTGTTTTTTATTTTTGTTTGCTTGTTTTGTTTGGGTTTTTGGCCATACTCAGTGGCAAGTAGGATCTTAGTTCCCCAGGCTTGTACAAGGTGAGAGCCGCATGCAGACTGGCAAAGAGTTAACCAGCCTGAGAGGTGGGGAGCCCTAGAGGTGGGAGGAGCCAGGCATTGCCAGGAAATTATGGAGAACAGGCCACTGTGAGTGCTTCCCGGGTGCCTCAGTGGTAAAGAATCCACCTGCCAATGCAGGAGATGAAGGCTCTATCCTTGGTTTGGAAAGATACCTGGAAAAGGAAATGGCAACCCATTCCAGTACTCTTGTCTGGGAAGTCCCTTGGACAGAGGATCCTGGTGGGCTAAAGTCCATAAAGTACCAAAAGAGTTGGACATGACTTAGCAACTAAAACAACAAATTCTAGTTCGATGGTAAAGGGGAGCATGATGGGAGTGAGGTGAGAGAGATGGGCAACAGGGAGGTGGGTCAGTTAAGCTGGGACCCACTGGGAATGCCAGATCTGATTTTATTCTAATTGTAGTAGAGTCAAAGAAGAGTTCTCACAGGGCAGCAAGACAATCTGCTTAACTTTTTAAGGAGACTCTCAGGAGTATGCAGATAACGAACCAGAGAGAAGAGGCATGAGCCTCATGATTCAGTTATGAATCTGTTGGAAATCTGGACAAAGGAGAACCAAAGCTCTATCTAGGGTAATGATGCAGTGAGAAGAAGCATATTAACACCAAGGTCAAGCTGCAGGGAGGGAAATTTCAAAATGGACATCTTTGAGGGAAAACTCTGGCTTCACTGGATTGATGAGTGAGAGCTCCACGTGGAAGCATCCAGGGACTGTGTGATTACAGACCAAGGCTGAATTTTAGGAGAGACTTCTACAGCTGGGCTTCCCTGGTGGCTCAGATGGTAAAGAATCTGCCTGCAATGAGGGAGACCTGGGTTTGATCCCTGGGGTGGGAAGATCTCCTTGGAGAAGGGAATGGACACCCACTCCAGTATTCTTTCCTGGAGAATTCCATGGACAGAGGAGCCTGGCAGGCTACAGTCCATGGGGTCCCAAATAGTCAGATACAACTGAACGACAAACACTTTCTATGGCTCACCAAAGCAGAATACATTAGAGATTATTCCATTCTTGACAAAGGTAGAAAACTACAATGGTCTGGATTTTCTCTCCTGCCTTGCAGCTCTGTGGTCAGGGCTCTGGTTTAGCTCAGACATCTGGAGCCCTGGCTGGAGCTGTCTGTATTCATCTGACTCCCCGGATTGGGTGGGAAGGTGACTGGACAACACCCTGGCCCCAGTGGCATTTCCCTATAACTGTGGATGATCTCCTTGCTCTCCCTCCCCTTCCTGACCCCAGAAGTTTCCATCTGTGGAAGTCACTTTTTGTTGCTGGGTTTCATGATTTCTGCCCAAATATCATAAACTTGTGTCACACTCCTGATGATCAGCAGAGAAACTAGAAACTGAATGTCACTAAAGAAAGATGGCTCTTCCTTGGCAAATTCAATATAGACCCCATCTAGAACTTTGTACACCTGTGACTGTCCTTCCAAGGACATGTGGTAAGGTTTGGTTGGGACTGTGATATCCATCACTTTATTTATATTAAAGATCTCCTGGAAGAATTCTGCTTCTCTTTCTGCTCCAGCTTTCATTTTCTTTCTGAGGTACAAGGAATAAGACAAAACTAAACAACAAACAAGCAATTATGCTCTAAGAATTTACAAGAAAGTTGGCTAAAATTAACCTTTCAATGAATAAAAAAGGAATTTGGGGGTTGGTAAAAATCTAGTCTCGATAAGAGACATGAGGAGATGGAATATTTTAATGACAAAGACATACAATTTTGCAAGACCCTTAAATTCTTGAGAATCTTGTATTTGTATACAAGCGGTTGATAGAGCAAAGAAAAATCTTTCCTGTTGGGTAATGAAGGCTGGTCTCCTAAGGACCTTTCCTCCAGTAATTGGTCACCTGCTCCTTCATTACTGCATTTTCTCACAAATAATAAAGCTGAACTTCTTTAGAAATAGTCTGTGGCTTTTTAATGCCTCCCAATTATTCAGAGTCTGTGATTTTACAGAGCAGAGAGCTGCACAAATGAGGATATTACTCTTTGGATCTCAGCAGGCAGAGGCCTGAAGCACTTTAAGACACAGCAGGTTCAACATCACAGCATTTGCCATGCCCCATACCTGCTTCTCTCTGCCTCCTAATTTGGCTCTGCAGGCCCCAGCACTACACACATACACACACTTTAGATTTTGTGCTCATCCTAGAAGGGCCATGAACTCTTATTGTAAAACTTCTTCCAACTTCAGTACCTCCTGGATAAAGGCTTTACCTCATGTTTGCAGCCAAGAGAGACCCAGGCCCACATCCACTCACCTTGCTCTGGCCTCTGGGGTGATGGTGGCTGTTATAAATCTGATATACAGAAGCTTGTGGGTAATGTGACACTGTCAGAATCCCTGACAATGATGCATAGACTTCTGGAAGATTTCATGTCCACCTACCATCCTTCCTTACAAGAGCCAAAGTTAATTGCACTCTAAACAGCATTTTATCTTGTAGGCAAGAGCTAAGCTAAAAAAAAAAAAAAAAAGTAATATATTCAAAGCATTTTTAGTGGGAAAATGCAATGCTTTCCAACTTGGTAATGCATGGAGAAAATGTTAAACATGATTAATTAATAGACGTAGGTATCTCTTCTCATCAGTATAATGCTTCTAAACCAAACCTAATATAATTCAAAATTATGTCAAAACCTTTAATAAATGATTCTCCAATAATATAAGTATTTGTAGTTTTCTGAGATTTTTTTTAATTGCTTACATCATTTTTGTTAAGATGATCAAATTTTTAAAATGTGTATGCTGGCCCGATTCACATAGCAAGCTGGCACCAGGGAGAGACAATTCCCCTCCAATGAAAATTACTTTAAAATTACTCACAGACATCAAGAGACATTATTCCTAAGTAAAAGCAGTAAATAACTACATTAAGTGAAATAAGCTGCATGATGTACCGTAGTTGGCAGTCTACATATGACCTCAGGTGATGGGGATACACTGGGGACAGTTTCTCTGGATGCAGTTACTCTGGTTGGTTAGGTTGTCCCGGTGGCTCAAATTCAGGAATCAGTTATTTGACATTTTGCTCTGCTTTTGTATGGAGATTTAGCCAATGCATGATTTCTTGGAGACATTAAGCAATCTAAATTTCTTATTTCCTTTCCCTTACTGGGAACAAACTTCTGATACCTTTTAAGTCTAAACCTAGACAGTCATTTGTGCATAAATACCCAGCTGCTCAGTCGTGTCTGACTCTTTGTGATCCCATGGACTATAAGCTTACCAGGGTCTTCTGTCCATGGGATTTTATAGGCAAGTATACTGGAATGGGTTGCCATTTCCTCCTCTAGGGGATCTTCCCAGTCCAGGGATCAAATCCACATATCGTGTCTCCTGTGTTGCAGTTAGATTCTTTACCATTACAGCACCTGGGAAGCCCCAGACAAGTCCTTATTACAAAAACCAGAGCCATGAGACCTTTGCAGTCTAGTTGTTTTTGAGCTGCAGATGACATAGTTAAATGATATTTTCCAAGGAAAAGAAGCAATAGGAAATGTGGGGCCAAGCAGAGGACTAAATGAATAGCAGTTAGAATGGAGCACTTTCCAGGGAGGACCCGTCACTCCTCTAACTAAATAGTCCTCCCAGGAAGTCAATGTGAGGGACCCAGTGTTCACACCTTGCCACTCAACTTTACAGATCTAATACTTAGCTGGTAATTGGTCCTCACATGTCACAAGGATGTTGGGAGATTAATGAGACAATAAACAGAAAGCGATTTCAGATCTTTTGAGACAGACACTTTATAAATTCCCATCCTTGGGAGGAGGCCTCTGTTCTCTCCTTGACAGTTTAACCCATTGGTTCCATGATGCCTTTTATGGGCTTATATAGCCTTCATAGGCCATGCCTGGGGACTTGTATCTTGTTTGTGTCCCCAACAGTGATAGTTGAATGTCTGGTGTACAAGTGTAGAACCAATTAATTCAGGGATACTGGAAATAACTCCCATATGGCTAACTTCTTCAGTCTCTTAACTTTTCCCTTGGTGTTGATCCATGTAGAAATAAAATATTGCTCATCCACTCTGGGAATGTTACATATCACTAAAATCTAATGAGATTTTCAGAAAGTATCACAACCTTCTGAATTTCATAAAAGTCTGAATTATTTTAACTCTCATTCTAAATAGAACTGCAAGTGGGAGACCCCAGGAATTCCCTTAGTGTCCCATGGCCATCTGTTTTCTCTGATCATGGGTTGCACTATTGAACAGTCATTGGTTCTTCCTACCACATTAAGTAACCCACTCCAGTGTTCTTGCCTGGAGAATCCCATGGACAGAGAAGCCTTGTGGGCTGCAGTCCGTGGGGTCGCACAGAGTCGGACACGACTGAAGCGACTTGGCGCCAGCGGCGGTGACCACATTAAGTATGAGTATTTTGCCAAACTGTTCAGACATCTTCACATAAAATTGCATCCTTTTGTAAAATTGCATAAATACTAACATGCAGTATCTATATTTTTATTGGATTGTAAATGATTGTATGGGGCTACTAAGAGACAAAATATGTTAAATCAGGTATTAAATAATAGTGTTTTATTTTAAAGTGACTTTTGAGGGGGCAAGGTTCAATTTTATTTTAATTGTGAAAGGGAAAATGTATGCATGTGTGTATAAATAGTATGCTGATGATCTGTTCACACCTATAAGGTGCCCCTAAATTCTTAGTTTCTGATATCAAAACTGTACTATAAAATAAATAAGCTACAAAGATATATTGTACCATACAGGAAATATAGGCAATATTTTATAATAACTTCATTTAAGATTTTTTTGATGTAGATCATTTTAAAAGTCTTTATTCTTTTTAATGGCTGAGTAATACTCCATTGTGTATATGTACCACAGCTTTCTTATCCATTCATCTGCTGATGGACATCTAGGTTGTTTCCATGTCCTGGCTATTATAAACAGTGCTGCGATAAACATTGGGGTACACGTGTCTCTTTCCCTTCTGGTTTCCTCAGTGTGTATGCCCAGCAGTGGGATTGCTGGATCATAAGGCAGTTCTATTTCCAGTTTTTTAAGGAATCTCCACACTGTTCTCCATAGTGGCTGTACTAGTTTGCATTCCCACCAACAGTGTAAGAGGGTTCCCTTTCCTCCACACCCTCTCCAACATTTATTATTTGTAGACTTTTGGATCGCAGCCATTCTGACTGGTGTGAAATGGTACCTCATAGTGGTCTTGATTTGCATTTCTCTGATAATGAGTGATGTTGAGCATCTTTTCATGTGTTTGTTAGCCATCTGTATGTCTTCTGGAGCCTATTATACAGAGTGAAGTAAGCCAGAAGGAAAAACACCAATACAATATACTAATGCATATATATGGAATTTAGAAAGATGATAACAATAACCCTGTGTACGAGACAGCAAAAGTGACGCTGATGTATGGAACAGTCTTATGGACTCTGTGGGAGAGGGAGAGGGTGGGAAGATTTGGGAGAATGGCATTGAAACATGTAAAATATCATGTATGAAATGAGATGCCAGTCCAGGTTCAGTGCACGATACTGGATACTTGGGGCTAGTGCACTGGGACGACCCAGAGGGATGGTATGGGGAGGGAGGAGGGAGGAGGGTTCAGGATGGGGAGCACATGTATACCTGTGATGGATTCATTTCGATATTTGGCAAAACTAATACAATTATGTAAAGTTTAAAAATAAAATAAAATTAAAATTAAAAAAAAAAACGTCTATTGAATTTCTTACAATATTGCTTCTGGTTCTTTTTTTTTTTTTTCTTTTTTTGGACATGAAACATATGGAATCTTAGCTCCTTGACCAGGGATCAAATCTACACCCCTTGCGTTGGAAGATAAAGTCTTAACCACTGAATCGCCAAGGCAGTCCCCAATATAATACCTTTAAATGAAGTATAATCTGTAAAAAATTTGAATCACTATGTTGTACACCTGAAACTAATATAACACCATAAATCAACCATGCCTCAATCTTTAAAATATTAAATTTTAAAAGCTTCACTGAATTTGCATTATTGCCGTTTCTTTACTTAATGCTAATATAGCATTCTGTGTTGTTGTTCAGTCACAAAGTCATGTCTGATTGGGGCTCTCATGGATTGTAGCTTGCCAGACTCCTCTATCCATAGAATTTTCCAGACAGGAATATGGGAGTGGTTAGCCATTCCCTTCTCCAGAAGATCTTCTTGACCCACAGACCAAACCCATGTCTCCTTCACTGGCAAGTGGATTCTTTAACATTAAGCTACCAGGGAAGTCCTATAGCATTCTATATGGGAAACTTAAAAAAAAAAATCAAAATGTAATTGTAGGATAATTAAGAAAAACTGCAAACTCTTCTAAATATCTAAGTTTGAGAGAATTAGCTAGAAGTATTCTTTTTAATTTAACAACATCAATTATACTATTTTGAGAGATTATACTCATTTAACATGGTATCATAGACTTCAAAATTAGAACTTACACCTCATTCAGTAAGGTTAAACTTTTTTGAAGGGCACATAAATCTGAATAAAATTCTTCCAGGATGTAGACGAATAAAGCAGGTAGTGCAGCGTCACCCTGGTTGAAGAACAGGTGAATTCCTGGCCTCATCTTACTTCCCCATCTCAAAATGGTGATGGGTGGAGATCAAGGATCAATGTCAGAGGTCTTTAGTGAGGGTTACTTTATCACAGGAGCTTCCCCTCAACATTCCTCAAGAGTGTGGTCCATTGTACTGTCTTGCTCTGGCCGATAGCTCATTTTGGTTGGATAGTTATTCTTGCAAAAAAGAGAAAAAAGCATATTGAGTGACAATATATCCTCCTGTAGTTACATAGTTAAATAACCAACCTTTTAAACATCTTGCATTCAACAAAAGTATTATGTGTTGTGGATAATTAAAAAGCCTGAAGATTAAAGCACCTGTGGTTTGGACCATGTTTTACCCAAAGCATGGATTCCTTCATGAGTAGGTAAAATTATAGACAAGCATCATGCTTTTCATGCATCAGTTCTAAACTGCAGTATTGACAGAAAGTCACATCTCCACCCTTGCCTATGATCTAGGTTTTCATCAGATCACTGTTTATTCCAGATTCAGTAATAAGATGAGGCTCATTGGAAATGACCCTGATGCTGGGAGGGATTGGGGGCAGGAGGAGAAGGGGACGACAGAGAATGAGATGGCTGGATGGCATCACTGACTCGATGGACGTGAGTCTGAGTGAACTCCAGGAGTTGGCGATGGACAGGGAGGCCTGGCGTGCTGCGATTCATGGGGTCTCAGAGTCGGACATGACTGAACAGCTGAACTGAACTGAATGTTTGGTTTAACAGGGAAAACATAGGACACATTGATGGAGTGTTGGAAGTTTTATTGAGTTTTTCTGTGGTTTATACAAGTTTTTAATATGGTTATTCTGTTGTTAAGTTCTTCAGTCACCCTAGAATCATCCTGCAAGTTAGACCTTCTTCCAGGTCTTTTTTTTTTTTTTTTTTCTAGAATAGAACCTGAATATGCATCATACCTGAGGTTCCAATTGAGATCACAGGCAGCCCTAGAGATAGCAGGGAGATATTCCTGCCATGAGAAAAGATTCTTGAAATATCCTTTTCCCCTCCCAGGACAGCATGGGATGGGGCAGCTTTTCTACAATGACTTTCATGATGGGATCCTCTGCATATATTTGGTCAATGCTCCTAAGAGACATCTCTCTAGAGAATCCCAAGAACCAGTTGTGATGTCATACGAGACTGAGGCTGGAGATTAGGTCTCACATGAGCACTGGTAATGGTGTGGACACTGGGTCCAGCAATGACATTAAATCAAAGCAATGAGAATGAACATTCTTTCTTGTTCTTGACTGTAGGGGAAAGCATTCAATCCCTCACCATTAAGTATGATAATAGCTGCAGGTTTTTTCACAGACAATTTTTATTAGACTAAGATGCCCTTTTTAAGGCTGGGTTTGCTGAGAGTTTTGTTTTTTAAAAATCATAAATGGATATTGAAAATTGCTGAATAGTTTTCTGTATCTAGTGAACTGATCATATTTTCTTTTCCTTATTTAATCCCTTTATATGATAAGTTATATTGACTGTTCTTCAAATGTAGAACTATTCTTAAATTCCTGAGATGAATTCCACTTGATCATGATGTCCTTATCCTTTTTTATATTTTGCTGAATTTGCATTTATTTTGTTGAGGATTTTTGCCTCTATGTTTATGAATGATCTGTAGGTTTCTGTTCTTGTCTTTGGTACTAGGGTAATTCTGGTTTCATAAATTTTTTTAAAATAGTTTACTGCTTTTTTATTTTCTGGAAGAGATTTTGTAGAATCAGTATTATTTGTACTTCAAATGTTTGGTGGAATCTGTTACTGAGTCAGGTTACATGCTGCAAGTTAAACACTGAGACTCAGAGGTTTGTAGCAGAGAAAGGATTTATTTACAGGGCAGCCAAGGTTACTTGACAATATGGTTTAGGTCATCTATATCCTTACTGATTTTTGGCTCCTTGTTATATGAATTACTAACAGAGGAATGTTGGAATCTCCAAATATAACTATAGATTTCTTTATTTTTCCTTTTAGATTTGTCAGTGTAGGGCTCTTGTTTTTTAAGCTCTTTTACAAGGAATATATACATTTAGAGCTTTTATTTTCTAGAGAATTGACTCCTTTAGGATTATACAATGTCCCTCTTTGTCTCTGATAATATTCCTTGTTCTGAAATATATTTTGTCTGAAATTAATGTAGCCATTCCAGTTTTCTTTGGTTTGTGTTTGCACTGTACATCTTTTGCCATCGATTTAGTTAACCTATGTTGTTATAGTCAAAGTAGCTCTTGAAGGTGGCATATAGTAGATTTTATACAATCTGATATTCTCAGTATTGTAAATCTAGCCTTCAAATTCCCCATGAACAGAGTGGTAATTGATATACTATGAATAAAACACTTAACCTTGTTAAATATTTTCTATTTGTTCCATTTGATCTTTGGTTATTTCCCCCCCCCCCTGCTCTTTTTCTATTCTCTCAGGGTTTAACTGAAGACTTTAAATAATTTCATTGTATATTTTATTAATCTATTATGTCTAACGTTTTAAAATAAATACTGTTTATGGCTGTATTAAGCTATAGTGAATCAATAATTTTCTTATTCTGCTTCTGCTTCTTTTCTATAAGTTTTACCTCAGTTTCCTTAGACAGAATGCTTCTAATCACTTCTGGGTTGGTGCTACCTCATTCAAAACATCATTTTCTCAAATTCCTAAAATTTTAGCATGTCGCAGTTTATCCTTTAACAGTTCTGATGTCAGAAGTAGGACCCAAACAAGACTCCTATCAATAGCCTCCAGGAGCATTAAGTAACTATGCAAATGACCATACACTGTAACCATACACTGACCCTGCTGAGCTCACGACATTCTTGCTGCTTCTGGAGGCTGTTGTAAGTCCCTCTGCAATCTGAGCTCCACAGTTTTTCCATTTGAAAGAGCTCCAAATTAATTTGATCATTTCTTTCTCTAGTCTGAGTTCAGAGTCAGCTGACTTAAATGAATAAAAACTGACTCATTTCTGGTAAGATTGGGTCTGTATTAGAAACTGGACTGTCTGACTTAAGTTGGACTGGGTCCAGTGCAAGGCCTCAGGCAAGAAGGAAAAATGAAAATAAAAGAAAAATAAGCTCTTCTGAGTCCACACAATCTGGGACTCTTTCATCCAAACCCCTGGCTAATCATAAGGATAAACAACTTGTATTTTTCTGAATCAGTGGATTAACCTTACCAAAGATAATCTTGAACTATCCTGCTTATTTAACTTATATGCAGAGTACATCATGAGAAATGCTGGGCTGGATGAAGCACAAGCTGGAATCAAGATTGCCAGGAGAAATATCAATAACCTCAGATATGCAGATGACACCACCCTTATGCCAGAAAGTGAAGAGGAACTAAAAAGCCTCTTGATGAAAGTGAAAGAGGAGAGTGAAAAAGTTGGCTTAAAGCTCAACATTCAGAAAACTAAGATCATGGCATCTGGTCCCATCACTTCATGGGAAATAGATAGGGAAACAGTGTCAGACTTTATTTTTTTGGGCCCCAAAATCACTACAGATGGTGACTGCAGCCATGAAATTAAGAGATGCTTACTCCTTGGAAGGAAAGTTATGACAAACAGCATATTAAAAAGCAGAGACATTACTTTGCCAACAAAAGTCCATCTAGTTAAAGCTATGGTTTTTCCAGTAGTCATCTATGGATGTGAGAGTTGGACTATAAAGAAAGCTGAGTGCCAAAGAATTGATGCTTTTGAACTGTGGTGTTGGAGAAGACTCTTGAGAGTCCCTTGGACTGCAAGGAGGTCCAACCAGTCCATCCTAAAGGAGATTAGTCCTGAGTGTTCATTGGAAGGACTGGTGTTGAAGGTGAAACTTCAATACTTTGGCCACCTCATGTGAAGAGCTGACTCATTTGAAAAGACCCTGATGATGGGAAAGATTGAGGGAAAGCAGAGAAGGGGATGACAGAGGATGAGATGGTAGGATGGTATCACCGACGCGATGGACATGAGTTTGGGTAAACTCTGGGAGTTGGTGATGGACAGGGAGGCCTGGCCTGCTGCAATTCATGCAGTCGCAAAGAGTTGGACAGGACTGAGTGATTGAACTGAACTGAACAGCAACCAAAGAGGGAAACTACCAACCTAGATAAGTTTAACCATTTATGAGGTATTCTAGAGAATAAACGGTCCCAAATTTCCCCCAACAATGAGATGCATCTTTAATTGGAATGCAGAAGCTTCTAAGATCCTAAATAAATGAAAATTCCCTCTTTTAAAGAGTCTTTACAAAAGGTAAATGAAAAGCTTAAGCAACAAGTTGACTGTGAATCTGTAAGGAAACATACACTAACTTGACTTCTGACTGCTCCAACTGCTCCTTCCCTTTATCATCCTCTTCTCAAATACCCTGAACCTACTAATTCCCTTACGCAACTGCCTTTTCACTATAATGATGAGACAAAGGTTAAACAAATGCCTCCCCCTCATGCACACACACTGTTTTTTTTTAATTGGGACATAGTTGCTTTACAATGTTGTGTTAGTTTCTGTGGTACAATGAAGTGAATCAGCTATATGTATACATATATCCCCTCCTTCTTGAGCCTCCCTCCCACCAACTCCCTGCTCCCCGTCTCCCCCCCTCCCCGGTAATCACAGAGTATGGAGCCAAGATTTCTGTGCTTTATAGCAGGTTCTCACTAGCTATCCATTTTACACACAACAGTGTATGTATGTCAGTCCTGCTCTCTCAATTTGTCCCACCCTCCCCTTCCCATGCTGTGTCCACATATCTATTCTGTACATCTGTGTCTCTGTTTCTTCCCCAGAAACAGGTTCATCTGGGCCATTTTTATAGATTCCACATATATGGATTAACATACAATAAACAAATGCCTTTTAAAGAGAAGCCTTCCACTGAGCCTGGAATATCAAATGTAACTCTCTTTTTTCCTGGTTAGAAGCCAAATGGAGGCCCACCATCAAAGATTTTGCCAACCCTGAAGAGACTCCCTAAAATTTTATGAAGAATTTAGAATTTCAATTGACACTTTTAATCTGGGGCTCCTAGATTCTTCCCAATTAATTCATGTGATGTTAGGGCCTGGCAACACCTGAAAATGGATGGCTGAAGCCAAATGGAAAGATTCCAAGGGTGATATAGAAGAGCAAAATACTAATGAGTCTGCCAGGGTGAGCCCAAAATGTGCACAAAAAACAGCCTCAAAACATTGACTAGTCTATCATTCAACCTTGTGAACAAAAAAGGATGAACCAGGCTCAGACTGTAAGACAAAACTGGAAGTTCTTTTTGTGAAACATTCTGGCTGTTCTTTAATAAATGCAGACACACTTAATCCCAATTTTCTTATTCATTAGCAGGTTCCAGCATTAACTAAGTAGTCTGAAAAAGAGATACAAGCCAGGCTGGGAAGATTCTCTTCTTTTTTTTCTATATTTATTTTTAAAATTTATTTTAAATTGAAAGATAATTACTTTACAATATTCTGTTGGTTTTTACCATACATTCACATGAATCAGCCATAGGTATACATATGTCCCCTCCCTCTTGAGGAAACTACCCTTCTTAGTAAATTAACAGCCTTAACTGAGTTTGTAAAAACCTTGGAACAAAATAAAATTTAAAAAGCCAGTACACTTATGGCCCTGAAGTTACAACAGCTCCAAGACTTGAAAGGAACTTCATGTACACATTTCCAGCCAGGACCTAGAGGTCCTCCACTCAGGAACACAGTGCCCCAAGTGCGTGCCTTGATGATAAACAACCAAGGCCCTAGAAAAAGCAGCACCCTCTGCTGAACCCACCCTTTGGTAAACCTTCACCTATTAATCCAGGCTTTCCTGGTGGCTCAGACTATAAAGAATCCGCCTGCAATGCAGGAGACCTGGGTTCCATCCCTGGGTTGGGAAGATACCCTGGAGAAGGGAATGGCTACCCACTCCAGTATTCTTGCCTGGAGAATTCCATGGACAGAGAAGCCTGATGGGCTCCAATCTATAGGGGTCGCAGAGTCATACATGACTGGGTGACTTTCACTTTCACCTGTTAATTCAGACTGTTTTTCCATCAGGGGAAATCTTAACAACTTTGATTACTGAAATACTAATAAACCTAGATGGGGCTCTGAGCAGCCCTCAGTAAACTGCTTCCCATGATTCTTCTAAATGAGAAAGGGGGAAACTAAGATAAAATTAATGGAGAGTCCTATATGGTACTGGTGGATACCAGAGCCACTTCATCCGCCTTAAACTCCACTTTCATAAAATAGAAAAGCTCCGTGAAGACCTAGAAGGATGGAATGGGGAGGGAGGCTCAAGAGGGAGGAAGTACATATATATATATATATATATATATATATATATATATATACACACACACACACACACACACACATACATATACATATATATATATATATGATGACTGATACACATTGATGTATAGCAGAGACCACCACAACATTGTAAAGCAATTATCTGTCAATAAAAAGATAAAGTGGATAATCAATAAGAACCTAGTGTATGGCTCAATGTTTTGTGGCAGCCTGGAGGGGAGGGGAGTTTGAGGGAGAATGGATACATGTATATGTATGCCTGAGTCCCTTCCCTGTTCATCAGAAACTATCACAGCATTGTTAATTGGCTATGCTCCAATATAAAATATTTTTTAATTAGAAAATACCTGTAGTAAAGGGAATATTTTCACAGTGGGGGTTTATAACAAAATTAAAATGATTCCTGTGCCTAAACTAGTCCAGATGACACTGGGGAGTTCCTTATGCATGACACTGCCCCAGTAAATGGTTAGGATGAGATTTGCTTTCTTTTCTGTTAAAAAAATTTTTTTTTAATTTTATATTTGAGTACAGTTGATTTACAGTGTTGTGTTAGTTTCAGGTGTACATCAAAGTGATTAAGTTACACATATATATATGTTTTCAGATTTTTCACACATAAATTATTATAAATTATTGAGTGTAGTTCCCCATGCTACACAGAAGGCCCTTGTTAATTACCTCTTTTATATATCATAGTATATGTATGTTAATCCCAACCTCCTAATTTATCCCGACCCCCTACCTTTCCCTTTTGGTAACCACAAGTTTGTTTTCTAAGTATGAATCTGTTTTATAGATAAGTTTACTTTATCATTTTTTTAGATTCCACATATAAATGATATCATATGATATTTGTTTTTCTCTGTCTGACTTACTCAAGATTTGCTTTCTAAATAAGGAGTCATATAAGATTTAACTCAGAAGAAGAAATAATCTCCAAATTTCCTGACTCTCCTGAGCTGCTTTGCTCTCTGGAAGCAGAAATTGATGCAACTGAGGCTCTGAAATATGATATTCTCAATCTCTCTAAAGTACCCAAATGCCTGTGAGCTTCTTCCTCAAACCACATAGGCAAAATTAAGAGTGTGGAATGCATAAAAATCCAAACAGATCATTACAAGCTCTTGCCTAAATTTCTTCAACATCCACTAAAACCAGAATTTATCTGCGGGCTCTCACCAATTGTAGAAGACTTAATTAAGCAAGGACTTATAATTCCACACACTAGTCCCTGTAACACCCTGACCTTACCATTAAAAAACCAAATTGACAAGACTGAACGTTTGCCTGCAGTTAGTAAAGTCATGATGCCAAGTTTCCAAACCCCAATACATATTTATCTAATGTAACTACAGACTCAAAATGGTTTACTCTGCTTTCTTTATTAAGATTTGCTTTCTTTAGCATCCCAGTTGACAAAGAGAATCAATAAAACTAACAATATACATAGGCTGTAATAATACAAGCATTCATTGAAACCCCATCCTATTTTCCATAGGCTTTATATCAAGACTTGGCAATTTTATAGCTCCCTAAGAACTATATGTTCATTCAATATGTTGATGACTTATCGCTATGTTCCCCTACAAGAGAGGACTCAGAAATAGATTCAGTTTATTTATTATAGCAATTAGCTTGTAAAGGCCATAAGGCCTCCAAGGAAAATCTTCAATTCTCAAAAGATAAGGTCCACTACCTAAGACATAATTTGACTATAAAAGTCATTCCCTTCTCATATGAAAGAATAAAGCCTATCTAATACTTCCCTAGACCTATAACTAACTAAGAAAATTTCTAACTAAAAAACCCAAGGATATTATAGATCTTGGGTTCCAAATTTTTATCTGATTTTCACCCCCCTGCATGAGTTGATACTAAACTCAGTTCCAGAGCCTTTACCATGGGAACAAACTCATAAGCAAGTCTTTAGTCTAGCCCTACCAAACACTTTGGCCCTAGGGTTCCCGAATAATACAAAACCTTTTACCTTATTTATCCACAAGCATGAAAACTAGCCTCTAGGAATTCTAACACAAGATTATGGAGGAAAACAGACCTGTAGCTTACTTTCAATTAGATCCTGTAGCCCAAACATATTCAAGCTGTTTGAAAGCAGTAGCTACAGCAGCTAAATTAGTGGAAGCTTCAGCTGAATTTTTAGGATGTGACTTATACTTACAAGTACCTCGTGTCATTGAGAATCTACTAAACTTACAACAAACTCAACATTTTTCAGCAAGTTGAATTATACGAGCTCTTTCTGCTTTCATTTTTTAACCCCTATCTTGAGTCCTGCAACTTTCTCAACCCTACTAACCTTTCTACCCTTGTCTGGTGGTACTACCCATCACAGTAACCATACAGATGTGGTATCAAGGTTCTTGACCTCTGACATAGACTAACAAGACACACCTTTAGAAAACCAAGATTTGATACTCTTTGCCCATGAATCTTATGCTAAGAATGAAGAAGGGAAATATCAAGCAGAATATGTTGTAACAACTCAATAAGAAAGATTAGTAAAAGAAATCTTTCCCCAGTTTTAATATGCTTAACCAGTAGAATTACATGTTCACCCTTGGGCTTGTCATCTATCCAAAAGAAAATCAATAAACATTTACACCCATAGAAAATATACCTTTAGGGTGTTCCATGACTTTGGTATGTTATGGAAACAGACAGGGATCTTCACTTCTAGCAGGACCCCAAGTAAAGGAATTGCCTTCTGCCTTTCTATTGCCTAAGCAAATTAAAATGATTGAAATTGAAGTTCATCCTGGAAAAACAGAACATGAATATCAGGGAAATGCTCTAGCAGACTTCCATGCTAAATCAGCCAGCAGTAGAGCTGTTCCAATACACAACTTGAATAAACTCCATAAGATTGATTCTAACCAAATTACTTATGATAATTTATATAAAAGACAAAACCAGACTTCTGAGCTAGAACAATAATGCTGATACCAACAGGGTTGCAAATTGAATATTAAATGCGGTCTCACTGAGGGCCTGGAGAGCAGCCTGGTTTTTCTTGAGTCCTTAAAAATGTCATTACTCAAAGCTTTACATTCTGGGACTAATCATGGCCCAGATAAAATGATCCAAATTATGAAAAAGTATTGGTGGCATGACTCTAAGTAATCTCACTGGAATCTCAATGCCACTGTATGCCTAAATTTTTCCACACATCTCTTTTATAAATTAAAACACTAAATCCATATATCCCTATTCCTTGCCTCAATTTAAGTCTGGCCTGGGAATAAAAAACAAGATCTATTGCATATGTATATATATATATATCCCTTCCTAATACTTCAGAAACTCAACATTGGTCCACTTCTTTGAATTTATGAATTTATACAATCAACCAAAACAATTTTACCAGCAGATGTTAACCCCCTAGATGAATGTCATTTGATAGGCCCTTTCCCCTTGATTTGGAGTTAGTACAAACAAATAGAAAGTTCTTCTTAATGCTGGCAACCACTGCTGAGTCTACTGATAAAGGTAACAGTTGCACAGCAAAAGGCCTAGGCTCTCTTGCTATTATGGTTTTAAAAGTGAAGTGTTACTGTTGGTGGGAATGCAAACTAGTACAGCCACTATGGAGAACAGTGTGGAGAGTCTTTAAAAAACTGGAAATAAAACTGCCTTATGATCCAGCAATCCCACTGCTGGGCACACACACTGAGGAAACCAGAATTGAAAGAGACACGTGTACCCCAATGTTCATCGCAGCACTGTTTATAATAGCAAGGACATGGAAGCAACCTAGATGTCCATCAGCAGATGAATGGATAAGAAAGCTGTGGTGCATATACACAATGGAGTATTACTCAGCCATTAAAAAGAATACATTTGAATCAGTTCTAATGAGGAGGATGAAACTGGAGCCTATTATACAGAGTGAAGTAAGCCAGAAAGAAAAACAGCAATACAGTATACTAATGCATATATATGGAATTTAGAAAGATGGTAACAATAACCCTGTATACAAGACAGCAAAAGAGACACTGATGTATAGAACAGTCTTTTGGACTCTGTGGGAGAGGGAGATGGTGGGATGATTTGGGAGAATGGCACTGAAATGTGTATAATATCATATATGAAATGAGTCGCCAGTCCAGGTTTGATGCACGATACTGGATGCTCGGAGCTGGTGCACTGGGATGACCCAGAGGGATGGTATGGGGAGGGAGGAGGGAGGAGGGTTCAGGATGGGGAACACATGTATACCTGTGGCAGATTCATTTCGATATATGGCAAAACCAATGCAATATTGTAAAGTTAAAAAATAAAATAAAAATTAAAAAAAAAAAGTGAAGTGTTAGTCACTCAGTCATGTCAGACTCTTTGTGACCCCATGGACTGTAGCCCACAAGGCTCCTCTGTCCATGGAATTCTCCAGGCAAGAATACTGGAGTTGCCATTTATCCTGATCCACAGACTGAACCCAATTCTCCAGCATTGCAGGCAGACTCTTTACCAACTGAGCCACCAGAGAAGCCTGGTGTGTTTTTTTAAAAACAGGCATTATTTTAGATAATAATGTGGTTTTAGATGACAGAATTCCTTTAGATTACTTGTTGGCTGAATAAGAAGGAGTCTGTGCCATAGCAAATACCTCCTACTGTATCTTGGTAAAGCCTCTGAAAGTGAAAGTGTTAGTCAATCAGTCTTGTTGACTCTTTGCGACCCCATGGACTGTAGCCTGGAAGGCTCCTGTGTCCATGGAATTCTCCAGGAAAGAATACTGGAGTGGGTAGTCACTCCCTTCCCTAGGGGATCTTCCTGACCCAGGGATTGACCCTGGGTATCCGGCATTGCAGGCAGATACTTTACCATCTGATGCACCAGAGAAGCAAACATGCTATTTGGCTAAACAGGTTGATACTCTATCAGGCACATTCTTTGATTTATTTTATAGGGACTGGTTTGGCTCATGAAGATTCTGGCCAAGCAGTATATACTTTATTCTCTTGGTATTCTCCTCTTGATAGTCATCATTGTAGTCTCCCTGGTGTGCTGTGTTCTCTCAAAGACCTTAATTGTGTATTTGCAGCCATTTGCAACACACCAGATGGTTTCACTGTGCTTAGAGAAACAAAAGCAAGATGAACAATGGGATAAAAAGCAAAAGCAATTCTTCCTCAGATCTGACATCAAAACCTATGAGCTTCATGATGAGACAGGAAGAGTTTAAATCTGATGATCACTAAAAGTGGTGTTAATATCAAATTTTGGTCAATCTATCATGTATGAAAAAGGAGAAATTATTAAAATAATTTTTTTTAGTAAGTCATTTGCCTGACATGACTCTAATGCCTAGGGTGTTTGCATCAACAAACCAAAATTCAAGCTTGTAAATATCCTAAGGTTACACAAGAAAAACCTAAGGACAAGCAACCATTAACAATCAGTAATTTCTAAGACTGCCAGAAGAAATACCAACAACTTCAGATATGCTTCCCTGATAGCTCAGCTGGTAAAGAATCCACCTACAATGCAGGAGACTCCAGTTCGATTCCTGGGTCAGGAAGATCCACTGGAGAAGGGATAGGCTATCCATGCCAGTATTCTTGGGATTCCCTGGTATCTCAGCTGGTAAAGAATCCACGTGCAATGTGGAAGACCTGGGTTCAGTCCCTGGGTTGGAAAGATCCCCTGGAGAAGGGCACGGCTACCCACTCCTATATTCTGGCCTGGAGAAATCCATGGACTGTGTAGTCCATGGGGTTGCAAAGAGTTGATCATGACTGAGCAACTTTCACTTTCACTTCCAGATATGCAGATGATAACACTCTAATGGCAGAAAGCAAAGAGGAACTAAAGAGCCTCTTGATGAGGGTTAAAAAGGAGAGTAAAAAAGCTGGCTTAAAACTCAACATTCAGATAAACTAAGATCATGGCTGCAGACCCATCACTTCATGACAAATAAAAGGTGTAAGAGTGGAAACAGTGACAGATTTTATTTTCTTGGGCTCCAAAATCACTGCAGATGGTGACTGCAGCCACAAAATTAAAAGGCACTTACTTCTTGGAAGGAAAGCTATGACAGTTTATTAAAAACAAAGACATCACTTTGCCAACAAAAGTCTGTATAGTCAAAGCTATATAGTTTTTCCAGTAGTCTTGTAGGGATATGAGAGTTGGACCATAATGAAGGTTGAGCACCAAAGAACTGATGCTTTGAAATTATGGTACTGGAGAAGACTCTTGAGAATCCCTTGGACTGCAAAGAGATCAAACCAGTCAATCCTAAGGGAAATCAACCCTGAACATTCATTGGAAGAACTGATGATGAAGCTGAAGCTCCAGTACTTTGGCCACCTGATACAAAGAACCAACTCATTGGAAAAGATCCTGATTCTGGGAAAGATTGAAAGCAGCAGGAGAAGAAGGTAACAAAGGATGAAATGGTTGGATGGCATCACCGACTCAATGGACAAGAGTTTGAGCAAACTCTGGGGATAGTGAAGAACAGGGAAGCCTGGCCTTGTGGCAGTCCATGATGTTTCAGAGACTTAGCAAGTAAAGAATAACAATTATTTCCTGATTTTGCTTCTGCCTTTTCTCTAAAGAGTTTTCCCCCAGCTCCTGTCAACAGAGAAGTTCTAATCACTTTTGGTTCATGCTGCCGAATTCAAATAAATTTTTACTCAAGTAAATTTCTAAAATATTAATGCACTTCAATTTGTATTTTAACTCACTGTACCCATGACTATAACAAAGCTTTTTGATGAGCAAAAACAGACTAAGAAAAGCTGTGAAAAATAAAGAAGTTAGCTGTCAATGAAGACTAAGTTCGATTTAAAACCACTGCCAAAAAGACTAAGTCCATTTTATGTACAGAAATATTAAAAATATATCTGTGTAAATCAACACATGGGTCTCTGGGAAGAGACTTAAAAGTACACACTATTTGAAGAGACATTCTTCAGGCTCAGAGACTCTTGGGGAAAAAAAGGCTAAAAGAAAGGAAGAAGTGTGGCTTGGCAAAAAAAGTGGAAGAGAGGGAAAACAGCAAAAGGGAAACATTTAGAGTTTTGTAAAACAAAAGAATACCAAAGGAATTGAGGACGTACAATATTGCTCCAGCCAAAAACAAAACATAATCCACTAAAGTATCTGAATTTGGCCAAACTTACAGATAGGGGAGCCTTTGAACTAAGAATCTTGTAAAACTTCCCAAAGTCATAGAAGTAACAAGGAAAAGATTAACCAATCCATAGAATTACTGCAAAGTAATTATAAGATAAAATTCAGCACAAATCAACAGAGGAAAACTCCTCCCTCACAGAAACAAAAGAGGGCAGAATAAAATTTAAAGATAGCACTACACATGGAAATAGATGAATATGTAAACAATTATTGGTGTGTATTATAAAAAGTGTGTATTAGAAATTTAAGAACAAACAGAAAATAATAAAAAAAAGAAGAAACAATGAAAATAATGTTGATAAAAATCTTAAAAAGAAATGAAGTGAAATACAAAGTTAACTACATTTGATAGAGAAAACAATAGAAATTACAACAAAATAAAAAAATTATAAAATATTATAATAAAGTTGAGATTTATATAAATATGTCAATAAATATGAATGCACTTAACCATTAGAAGGAAAAGCATTTTCAATTTGTATACCCATGGCTGATTCATGTCAATGTATGGCAAAAATCACTACAATATTGTAAAGTAATTAGCCTCTAATTAAAATAAATAAATTTTAAAAATAAATAAATTTAAAACAAGACTTAATTCCATGCTCTATGCAAGAGACACAACTAAAAGAAGTAATTCAAAAAGACTACAAACAAAATAATGGACAGAATTATGGAAAGCAAAAGAAAACTTAAGAGCAGTTAACTTGATGTCAGACAATGTAGCATTTAAGCTAAAAATCACAGGATGTAATAAAGAAGCACATAAATTCATACCAAAGCCACCATTTGGAAACTATAATACTAATGAATATTATGTATCAAATAAGATAACAAACATCATCATAAAGCAAAAACTTTAGGAATAGGAGGGAAATGCATAGAAACACTGCTAGGAGAAGACTTGATTACACCACTCTCAGTACAAGACAGATCAAGTGAGCAAACAACATGAAGGAATAGAGCCTAAACCACATCCTCAATGTGGTGGATCTTATTGAAACATGTAGAATTCTACACCCTGATAATAAAGCATGCTCTTATTTTTCACAAGCCTATGAAACTTAACAAATGTGTATTAGGTCATATGGAAAACATCAGCAAATTCTGATTTCAATAAAATTAGAAATTACAAATAGAACACACAAAAGTCCTTCCACTTGGAAATTAGTATCCCTTATGTTGAACAAACCTTAAACAAAGACACAGATGTATAGAACAGTCTTTTGGACTCTATGGGAGAGGGAGAGGTTGGGCTGATTTGGGAGAATGGCATTGAAACATGTGTAGTATGATATAAGAAACGAATCGCCAGTCCAAGTTCAATGAAGGATACAGGATGCTTAGAGCTGGTGCACTGGGATGACTCAGAGGGATGGTACAGGGAGGGAGGTGGGAGGGGGGTTCAGGATGGGGAACACGTGTACACCTGTGGCGGATTCATGTTGACGAATGGCAAAACCAATACAATATTGTAAAGTAATTAGACTCCAATTAAAATAAATTAAAAAAAAAAACCTCAAACAAAAGGAAAAATGCAAACTGAAATTACAGAGTTTTCTAAAAATTAAAATGAGAACAGCACATACCAGAAAGCAATGATCAGGGAAAAATCAGTAACACTAAAATACTTTTAACATTAGATTTTAAATAATTAAAATAATAAATTTCCAGTTTAAAGAATTGAAGACAATAGAATAAATCAAAGAAAACATGAGGAAGGAGATAAAAATAAAACCAAAATTAATGACATGGAGAATATAAACAGCAGCCTTAATTAAAAGAGAAAAATTCTGTATTTTGAAAATATTTAAAAATATACAAGTTACTGTCTAGCTTGATTAATATAGGGAGAAAACTCAAATATACAAAATATAATATAAGTACATCACCATTGAAAAATATTTTTGAAAAATCACCAGAGAGTACTTTGCAGACCTTTACAAAAATGAATTTGAAAATCTAGTTGAAATGGTTAAACTCCTTCCTCACATAATATGATTTGCTGGGGGAAAAAAAAAGTTATTTTATTAATGAACCCAAGTTCACTCAAGGAAAGCCTTGGTATTCAAGCTACAGACAGATAGCAAAGCATTCCTCTGTGTTTAGGGGCTTCCTTGGAGAAAAGGAGGATCTCTTTGAATATCTGGGATCATTAAAATGATATATTCGTTTGGTTTGTTAAACTTCTCATCCATTGGATTTTGCTTGAAACCTCCTTAGGAAAAGGAATCAAGGCATTACAGAAGGGCACTACAGCACCACGTTGCAGTTTTTAAAAGGCTGCTTAATTTTTTATATAGATAGAACTAAACTGAATGCCAGTGTTGCAGAGGCTGGCAGGACTCCATGATCTGCTCTTAGTAGTTTTGAATATCAATGAAGGATTACGTGTTAAACTGTCTGATGGGCTGTTTTGTACCTTTGGGCAGGGAGTGGAGCCCCAAACTGTTTATGTAAATGTATTAATGGATAAGGGAGTGTAGGAGTTATGACTATTCGTGAAGGAGCCCTTTGCGATTAGCTGTCATGGACTTACCTCAGCTTGGAGGAGCACACAGGAGCAGACACCTGAAATGACTAGGCTGCCATTGCTGGCACCTAATATCAGTAGCCATCCTAGTAATAAATACCGCATGTTAATATTTTTCTTTATTGAAATGTGACTTGTCAAACTTTACTAACATGACAGAATGATCAGAATTCAAACAGCAAAACACTTCCCAAAATAGCTTGCTCATACACTCTGCTCACAAATGTCAGCAGAGTGAGGTGTCAGAAGGATTCATATGAAAGATTGGTATCTGTTGTGGTAGGCACAGTTACTCTTACAGATAATTCATAAATAGAATTGGTTTGGAGAAAAGCAGGAGGGCAGATATCATCAACAATTAGAGAATCTTTTGAAAAGATGGCCTTTGCAGTCACAAATGGAGGCCCTATCACATTAATGCAGCTTGTACTGGAGAAGTTTGTGTCTTGCTCTGTGCTCTCTGCCTGCAGGCCAAGCCCCTGACACTCTGTGTCAATCTTTCCCAAGGAGAGAAAGCCCAACCCCTATAGCCCAGTCTCAAGGCTTAGATTAGCAAGTGGGATGAAACCAGAACAGCACACTAGCTTTCACTCGACCAAAGGACATTATCACAGGAACTTCTGTTTTCTGTGAGCTTTGAAGCATATTAAATAAACAAGAAGATTAACAAAAAGTTTCAAAACCCAAGTCTAAGCCACAGAGCTAAGTCAAATCCTTTGGGGGAGTACTGTCAGTTAAAACAGCATCGTCCTTTTTACAATTCTATAGCCTCAATTTCCACTTAGGTTCAGTTGGAGGCTGGATCACCCTAATCTCATCACCACTTGCAGAGGCTCCTATGGACTGAAACTTCCTGTTCCTCTTGGTGTTTTGCCACTAATCAGCCTCCAACCTCTTTGTACCCTGGCCCCTTGGAGGTCTCTCTGTTCTTCCAGGCTCTTACACTCACTGTGATCTTTGCCAGCTTGGACCATGGCAGCCAAGCCTTGTCTCAACTGAGAATCACTCATGTTGATGTCAAGTCATTTCTATGTCACTGTCCCCAGTCCTGAGTGGACCTCGTTGCTCTCCTCTCCATGTGCTATGCTACGCTAAGTAGCTTTAGTCGTGTCTGACTCTTTGTGACCCTATGGACCATAGCCCACCAGGCTTCTCTGTCCGTATAAGAATACTGGAGTGGGTTGCCATGCCTTAGTCCAGGGGATCTTCCCAACCCAGGGAGCAAACTTGTGTCTCTTATGTCTCCTGCATTGGCAGGTGGGTTCTTCATCACTAGCACCACCTGAGAACCCCTCTTCAGGATTCTGGTAAAAAAAAAAAAAACAAAACCACAAAGTAAAACAAAAAAAGCCAAAAAGCCAACTACATAAACAAACTGTAGCAAATTAGGTCCTCTAATTTATAATTTCTAGTATCATTTGTCTCCCTCCACGCTGTTGCTCAGCATATATGAGTCAACCTCTTTCTTTGAACTCCCTATCATATTTTCCATTTAATTCCAATCTCATTTTCCTCATATCCTTTAATTCATGGTCACTTTTCCTGGCTCTCAGGAGAATTCCTAAGATGAACACAGATCTAAACATAAGTTTGCTCAAATACCATTCTCCCAACTTCAGAACTATTACATATTTATTTTTTGTAGCTCCTTTTCTTGAAGATGATCCCCAATAATGCTTACTATTTTCCACAGTTCTCTTCATCCTGTTTCCTTCTGTAAACTTTAAAAAATTTGTTCCACCCATTTTCCCAAATACTATGCATGTTGCATCCCTCTTTCTCTGTTGACTGCTTGTACTCAGCCTTGAAACAAATCACTTGCTTGTACGACACAAATGCTGTTGTTCAGTTGCTTAGTCATGGCTGACTCTTTGCAGCCCCATGGACTGCAGCATGCCAGGTTTCCCTGTCCTCCACTTTCTTCTGGATTTTGCTTAAACTCATGTCCACTGAGTCAATGATGCCATCCAACCATCTCTTCCTCTGTTCCCCCCTTCTCCCCCTACAGATATCTACTACCAGAGAAGGATACTTTACTTCGAATTCAAAAAAGTGGACTCTGTGGGAGAGGGAGAGGGTGGGGAGATTTGGGAGAATGGCATTGAAACATGTATAATATCATGTATGAAACGAGTCGCCAGTCCAGGTTCGGTGCACGATACTGGATGCTTGGGGCTGGTGCACTGGGACGACCCAGAGGGAGGGTATGGAGAGGGAGGAGGGAGGAGGGTTCAGGATGGGGAACACAGGTATACCTGTGGCGGATTCATTTCGATATTTGGCAAAACTAATACAATATTGTAAATTTAAAAATAAAATTAAATTAAAAAAAGAAGAAGAGTTTTAGGTTTTATTGCCTTTAATAAGATTTGTAGACAGAGTCTTTATATTATTATATGAAATTGAAAATTGATAATCCATATATGATTAATATAACTCTCAGTTAATCATAAGGATAAAAGAAAACACCCTTAGTTATTCTTGAAAAATATAAATTTACAACAGATATTCAACTTCAATAAAAATTTATAAAGTTGATATTATTTGGGCTGTGAAGTTGATTATCATTGAATGATATATGACATTTATTTTCACTTGCCATTTCAAAAATATTGCTTGGTGTTCCAAAAGTACAAACTATATATTAAGTTAGTTAATTTAATAAAATTTTACTTAGTTTTATGTAGTAATGGTCATACATACAGTGGAAACAGTGATAGACTTTATATTTGGGGGTCCAAAATCACTACTGATGGTGACTGTAGCCATGAAATTAAGATGAGTGCTCCTTGGAAGAAAAGCTATGACCAACTTAGACAGCATGTTCAAAAGCAGAGACATTACTTTGCCAACAAAGGTCTGTCTAGCCAAAGCTATGGCTTTTCCAGTAGTCATGTATGGAAGTGAGAGTTGGACTATAAAGAAAGCTGAGCGCTGAAGAATTGATGCTTTTGAACTGTGGTATTGGAGAAGACCCTTGAGAGTCTCTTGGACTGCAAGGAGATCCAACCAATTCATCCTAAAGGAAATCAGTCCTGAATATTCACTGGAAGGACTGATGCTGAAGCTGAAACTCCAATATTTTGGCCACCTAATATGAAGAACTGATTCATTGGAAAAGACCCTGATGCTGGGAAAGATTGAAGGTGGGATAAGAAGGAGATGACAGAGGATAAGATGGTTGGATGGCATCACTGACTCAATGGACATGAGTTTGAGTAAACTCCAGGAGTTGGTGATGGACAGGGAAGCCTGGTGTGCTGCAGTCCATGGGGTTGCATGTTGGACACGACTGAGCAACTGAACTGAACTGACTGAATACTGAGCTTTTTTAGGATTTCCCTGGTGGCTTAGTTGGTAAATAATCTGCCTGCAATGCGGGAGACCTGGATTCAGTCCCTGGGGTGGGAAGACCCCCTGGAGGAGGGCATGGCAACCCACTCCAGTATTTTTGCCTGGAGAATCCCCATAGACAGAGGACCCTGATGGGCTACAGTCCATGGGGTCACAAAGAGTTGCACATGACTGAGTGACTAAGAACAGCACAGAACTTTTTTAACTCGTAAAAATTCATTTCTTAGGTTACTTTCAGATCATCTAATATGAATCTATTGACTGGAATGCAGACTGATGAGTGATATTCCCCTTAAAACATTTGTTTTTAACTAGCAATTCTGATTTTTCTTTTCACTTTCTTTTTCTCTTGCAATCCCATTATTCAAATTGCCTTAGTTAAGTGGAAAGCTGGGGTTTTTTTTTTTTTAATATTCTTTCTGCATTTTATTATCAAATCCAGAAGAACTATTCCATGTTCTCTTTATTTCAGTGATTGTACATTTTTATTGTAGAGATTTTACTATAGAATAAAGAGCCAATAAAGGAAGCATTTAAGATTAGAGTCAGTCCCCACCCTATGTTTTTGGTATAAACCTTTTCCTAAGGATTGAACAATTTTCTAGGTAGCTGTAACAATTCCCAAATCTGAGTAAGAATTGGGTGGCATGGAGTCCATGAGATTTTTCTATATTTATTTCAATATACAAAATCTAAGAATAAATGTTTCTTTCTTTCTTTTTTTTTTTAAGAGGAAAATTGCTCTACAATGTTGTGTTGGTTTCTGCCATACAGTAATGAGAGTCAGCCATAATTATACATATATCCCTTCCCTCTTAAGCTTCCCTTCCCTCCCCCATTCTCCCCCTCCAGGTCATCACAGAGCCCAACAGAGGGCTGGGCTCCCTGTTTTATACAGCAGTTTCTCACCAGCAATCCATTTTACACATAATAGTGTATATATGTTGATGCTACTTTCTCCGTTCATCTCACTTTCTGCCTCCCTCACTGTCGCCACAAGTCCATGCTCTACATCTGTGTTTCCATTCCTTCCCTGCAAATAGGTTCATCAATCCTGTTTTTCTAGATTCCACATATATGCATTAATATACGATATTTGTTTTTCTCTTTCTGACTTATTTCACTCTGTACAACAGGCTCTAGCTTCATTCACCTCACTAAAACTGACTGATATTCATTCTTTTCTTATGGCTGAATAACATTCCATTGTATATATGTACCACATCTTCTTTATCCATTCATCTGTTGGTGGACATCTGGGTTGCTTCTATGTTCTGGCAATTGTCAATAGTGCTGCAAAAACACTGGGGTACATACGTCTTTTAGAATTTTGGTTTTCTCAGGGTATATGCCCAGTAGTAGGATTGCTGTGTCATGCAGTAGATTTAGTCCTATTTTGTAAAACATCCCCATACTATTTTCCATAATTGCATGTATCAGTTTAAATTTCCACCAACAGTGTAAGAGGGTTCCCTTTTTTAAAAAAATGAAAAGCTGTTCATATAATTCTAATTTTAAATTGATAAATTAAAGTGAATCTCTACAACCTACAGAATTTGTGTTCAGATTACCTTTGCAGTATTCAGTAAGACATGTATGTTTAACCAACAAAGACTTACTGGAGAGCACAGGGAACTGTACTCAGTATTTTAAAATACATTTAAAAAACGGATATATAGGTATGTATAATTGAACCACTTTGCTATACACATAGAACTACAACAACATTGTAAATGAACTATACTTCAATAAATAAATTTTAAAAAGGAATACATGTGTGTGTGTGTAATGTGTGTCTTTGTGTGGATACTCTACCACCAAATCTACCCCTAGATTTTCTGAGTAAAGAGTGAAGCACAGAACCAAGACCAGCTTAGAACATAGGAAGTGCCTAGCAGAGCCCAGCAACCTGGGCATCCAGTACAGAAAGGGCTCTGGAGAGATTTCTCCCCTGAGGCAGAGAGACAAAAGCAACATTCACTGGTTGGCTGATGGGTGCAACCACCACAAATACCTGAATCACTTTGGGACCAAGTACCCCACTCTGGATAATTTGTGAAACAAATTTCAATGTTGCTCTTTTATATAATTTGCAAAATTGTTAAAAGGAGGAGGAGGAGTTCCTCCAAAAGAAGAAAGTACTGGTTTATGAGAGAAGAGCCCAGGAAGAATACTCTGGTCATTTGGGGCTGACTTCCCTCACATGACTTTAGTCACCATCTGCAAAGTCCATAAAGCATGAAAGTCAGATGAAGGCAATACTCAACCCCCATGAATGTGGAGTGTGAAATGGTGAAGGATTTCTCTTTTCACCAATAGTGAGTAAAGCAGTGAGACGCCACTTATATGGCTTTGACTGCTGACTTCCCCTCTTGGGTTTGGTGTCCAGGTCTCATCAGGACTCTGACAAAGTGAACTTCCCCTGGCAGACAGTGGCCAGGCCCTCCCTGACCCACCCCCCTGGCTGTTGTTGCTAGTGGTGCTGTACTTGGTCTGCTCCTCTCGGAGCCCATCACTCTTTTTACCTGTTTCACACTATTTATGAAGCAGAAGCATGGTGATTTATTTTCTCCTTCCACATTCATTAATAATAATGAGTCCTTTACATATTTATTAAATCAGACACTTTTTTGAGTTAGAAAGGATTATGAATGGTCCAAATCTAACATACATTGGTACTGAGGCAGAAAGAATTCTGAATATTTCATAACAAAATTCTTTCAATAAGGAGGAAATAATTTTCTTCAAATATATTTATCAATTTAAAGAAATAGAAATGGCAAATGATAGATTTCCTCATTTTACTTTCATACATCCATTTTCAATAGATTTTATGGGTTTTACTGTAAAAATATGATAATTTTACATTATGAAAATATAACAGAATACGAAATACAATATTGAGAATATGGACTCACTGTAGAGAAGAAGCTACATCTTAAGTGTCTCTTCTAATATTTCCCTACACCCCACCTCACCATGGAGATGTCAGTAATGCTGCATTTCTCACTGATATACCCTATATAAACCACCACATCCACTCACACATCAAGAGAATTATATTGATACATCTTTCACCTTTATTTATTTATGTATGTTTTACTTATTTATTTAGTTAGTTAGTTTAGACAATAGAAATTAATTCTCTAACAGCCCTAGAGGCTAGAAATGTGAGATAAAGGTCTGGGCAGGGTTAGTGCCTTCTGAGGCTGTGAGAAGTTTGTTCCAGGCCTCTCTCCTAGCTCTTGGTGTGTGCAGATGTAATGGTGCTCCTTGGAAAATGGTCAGAGCACATGTGGTAGCACATATGGTAACAATGATGTTTGGGATAAAAAGTCTCTTGAATATGAAACCTGAATTAAAACCCCAGCCATACAATTTTTTTTTTTTTTTGGCAGTGTTGAGTTTTCGTTGCTGTGCATGGGCTCTCTCTATTGTGGTGTGCAGGCTTCTGTAGTTGCACCTCTGGATCTCTGTGCTCCTGGGTTCTGGAGCCCACGAGGCTCCTCTGTCCGTGGAATTCTTCAGGCAAGAATACTGGAATGCGAAGCCATTTCCTTCTCCAGGGGATCTTCCTGACCCAGGGGTCAAACCCAGGTCTCCTGCATTGCAGGCTAATTTTTTACCCTGAACCACCAAGGGAGAGAGCTCTTGGTGACTTGATAGCACTTTTTGATATTCCTTGGCTTGTTGACACATCAGCCATATCTCTGCCTTCCTGTGTGCATGACATTCTCCCTCTGTGCATGTCTGTCTCTATGCCCCAATTCTCCCTTTTTACTAAGAAACCAGTCATACTGATTCAGGCTTCCCAGGTGACTCAGTGTTTAAAAAAAAAAATTAAAGAAAGAAAAGAAAAAACCTGCCTGTCAATGCAGGAGATGCAGGAGTCTCAGGTTTGATCCCTGAGAAATGGGATTGCACTTCAGTATTCCATACTGGAGTTGCAACTCCAGTTGCCAAAAGGAAATGGCAACCCACTCCAGTATTCTTGCCTGGGAAATCCCATGGACATAGGAGTCTGGCAGGTTACAGTTTATGGGGTCGCAAAGACTTGGACAATACTGAGCACAGCACAGCAGCAGCATATTGATTCAGGGCCCCCATCCTGCTCCCCTGTGACCTCATCTTAACTATGTCTGCAATGTCCTATTTATAAATGAGGTCACTTTCTGCAGTATCAGGGGTTAGGACTTCGACATATCTTATGTTGGTTCAGTTCAGTCATTCAGTCGTTTCTGACTCTTTGTGACCCCATGAATTGCAGCACGCCAGGCCTCCCTGTCCATCACCAACTCCTAGAGTTCACCCAAACTCATGTGCATCAAGTCGGTGATGCCATCCAGCCATCTCATCCTCTGTCGTCCCCGTCTCCTCCTGCCCCCAATCCCTCACAGCATCAGGGTCTTTCCCAATGAGTCAACTCTTCACATGTGGTGGCCAAAGTATTGGAGTTTCAGCTTCAACATCAGTCCTTCCAATGAACACCCAGGACTGATCTCCTTTAGGTTGGACTGGTTGGATCTCCTTGCAGTCCAAGGGACTTTCAAGAGTCTTCTCCAGCACCACAGTTCAAAAGCATCAATTGTTCTGTGCTCAGCTTTCTTCACAGTCCAACTCTCACATCCATACATGACCACTGGAAAAACCATAGCCTTGACTAGACGGACCTTTGTTGGCAAAGTAATGTCTCTGCTTTTGAATATGCTATCTAGGTTGGTCATAACTTTCCTTCCAAGGAGTAACGGTCTTTTAATTTCATGGCTGCAATCACCATCTGCAGTGATTTTGGAGCCCCCCAAAATTAAGTCTGACACTGTTTCCATTGTTTCCCCATCTATTTCCCATGAAGTGATGGGACCAGATGCCATGATCTTCGTTTTCTGAATGTTGAGCTTTAAGCCAGCTTTTTCACTCTCCTCTTTCATTTTCATCAAGAGGCTTTTTAGTTCCTCTTCACTCTCTGCCATAAGGGTGGTGTCATCTGCACATCTGAGGCTACTGATATTTCTCCCGGCAATCTTGATTCCAGCTTGTGCTCCTTCCAGCCCAGAGTTTCTCATGATGTACTCTGCATAAGTTGGTTGAGGGGACATAATTTAACATACACTATTTACCATATGTTACTTTTATGACACAATGCATCACTGAACTTTGCCAGTAACTTGATGTGTGGCTGTCCTGAGCAACCAGGAGACTGGGTAGAAGTGGGCAGATTTTTTGCAGATGTAACGGTGCTCCTTGGAAAATGGTCAGAGCACATGTGGTAGCACACATAGTGACAATGATGTTTGGGATAAAAAGTCTCTTGAATATGAAACCTAAATTAAAACCCCAGCCATACAATTCTCTCTTTTTCTTTCTTTTTTTTTTAGGCAGTGTTGAGTTTTCATTGCTGTGCATGGCTCTCTCTATTGTGGTGTGCAGGCTTCCGTAGTTGCACCTCTGGAGCTCTGTGCTCCTGGGTTCTTGAGCACAGGCTTAATAGTTGTGACACCTGGACTTAGTTGATCCCCTGTCCCCTGCATTGCAGGTAGATTTTTAACCCCTGGACCATCAGGAAGGTCCCTACAATTCTTAATAAAGTGGACAAAAAATTTATACTTGAAATTGATCTCTTAAACTTTGCTTAAGAAAGTCATTAGCTGTGATCAACTTTACGTATATGTGTATATATGTATTATTTATGTGTACATGGGTGTGTAGGGATATATGTAGATATATAGATGTGTGTAGATATGCATATATATGTCCATCCCTATATTTTTCTGGATGATTTATTTATGTTTTTGCTTGTTCACTGTTCTCTAATCGCTGTATTTTTATTCATAATTATATCCACATAATTGACTGTGACAAAATTAACTATCTTGCAATTGCAACATGAGAATGTTTGCCTACTGAAATATTTTTGGTTATTGACAAATTTTTGGTTATTTATAAATTTTTAAATAAAATTTTTAATAAATTTTAAGAAAAATACATTTTATAAATTTCTTAAAATTTTATAATTTTTTAAAAATCATAAGTTTTATAAGCATTTAAAATTTTGTCCTTTCACCTTGCTTATAGTTTCCTTTAAGTTTAATTAGGTCCCATTTGTTTATTTTTGCTTTCATTTCCAATATTCTGGGAGGTGGGTCATAGAGGATCCTGCTGTGATGTATGTCGGAGAGTGTTTTGCCTATGTTCTCCTCTAGGAGTTTTATAGTTTCTGGTCTTACGTTTAGATCTTTAATCCATTTTGAGTTCATTTTTGTGTATGGTGTTAGAAAGTGTTCTAGTTTCATTCTTTTACAAGTGGTTGACCAGTTTTTCCAGCACAACTTGTTAAAGAGATTGTCTTTAATCCATTGTATATTCCTGCCTTCTTTGTCAAAGATAAGGTGTCCATATGTGCATGGATTTATCTCTAGGCTTTCTATTTTGTTCCATTGATCTATATTTCTGTCTTTGTGCCAGTACCATATTGTCTTGATGACTGTGGCTTTGTAGTAGAGCCTGAAGTCAGGCAGGTTGATTCCTCCAGTTCCGTTTTTCTTTCTCAAGATTGCTTTGGCTATTTGAGGTTTTTTGTATTTCCATACAAACTGTGAAATTATTTGTTCTAGCTCTGTGAAGAATACCGTTGGTAGCTTGACAGGGATTGCATTGAATCTATAAATTGCTTTGGGTAGTGTAGTCATTTTCACTATATTGATTATTCCAATCCATGAACATGGTATATTTCTCCATCTATTAGTGTCCTCTTTGATTCCTTTCACCAGTGTTTTATAGTTTTCTATATATAGGTCTTTAGTTTCTTTAGGTAGATATATTCCTAAGTATTTTATTCTTTTCGTTGCAATGGTGAATGGAATTGTTTCCTTAATTTCTCTTTCTATTTTCTATTTTCTCATTATTAGTGTATAGGAATGCAAGGGATTTCTGTGTGTTGATTTTATACCCTGCAACTTTACTATATTCATTGATTAGTTCTAGTAATTTTCTGGTGGAGTCTTTAGGGTTTTCTATATAGAGGATCATGTCATCTGCAGACAGAGTTCAGAATGGGAGAAAATAAATAGCAAATGAAGCAACTGACAAACAACTAATCTCAAAAATATACAAGCAACTCCTACAGCTCAATTCCAGAAAAATAAATGACCCAATCAAAAAATGGGCCAAAGAAATAAATAGATATTTCTCCAAAGAAGACATACAGATGGCTAACAAACACATGAAAAGATGCTCAACATCACTCATTATCAGAGAAATGCAAAACAAAACCACTATGAGGTACCATTTCATGCCAGTCAGAATGGCTGTGATCCAAAAGTCTACAAGCAATAAATGCTGGAGAGGGTGTGGAGAAAAGGGAACCCTCTTACACTGTTGGTGGGAATGCAAACTAGTATAGCCACTATGGAGAACAGTGTGGAGATTCCTTAAAAAACTGGAAATAGAACTGCCTTATGATCCAGCAATCCCACTGCTGGGCATACACACTGAGGAAACCAGAAGGGAAAGAGACACGTGTACCCCAATGTTCATCGCAGCACTGTTTATAATAGCCAGGACATGGAAGCAACATATATGTCCATCATCAGATGAATGGATAAGAAAGCTGTGATACATATACACAATGGAGTATTACTCAGCCATTAAAAAGAATGCATTTGAGTCAGTTCTAATGAGGTGGATGAAACTGGAGCCTATTATACAGAGTGAAGTAAGCCAGAAAGAAAAACACCAATACAGTATACTAATGCATATGTATGGAATTTAGAAAATGGTAACAATAACCCTGTATACAAGACAGCAAAAGAGCCACTGATGTATAGAACAGTCTTTTGGACTCTCTGGGAGAGGGAGATGGTGGGATGATTTGGGAGAATGGCATTGAAACATGTATAATATCATATATGAAACGAGTCGCCAGTCCAGGTTTGATGCACGATACTGGATGCTTGGGGCTGGTGCACTGGGATGACCCAGAGGGATGGTTTGGGGAGGGAGGTGGGAAGAAGGTTCAGGATGAGGAACACATGTATACCTGTGATGGATTCATTTTGATATGTGGCAAAACCAATACAATATTGTAAAGTTAAGAAATAAAATAAAATTAAATTTAAAAAAAGAATTTAAAATTGATAAATTTTTAAGAAAATTAAATTTATAAATTTTTAAGAAAATTTAAAGATTAAGACAGCCTGAATTATAGAGAGTTGATGTGTGGTTTTAATAACAGCCTGAAGGAATTCAAGTCAATTTTGATTTGAAGGACACAAAGATAGACTGCACATGACTAGAGTTTTTTGGTTTGTTTTCAAGTACTGTAAACTCTCCTTTCTGACTTGCAAAGTATGAAGGTTATTCATAAAGTAGCTTCATCTCTCCCAACTATCATAGTAGAGGCAGGCCTACTTTTTAGAGTAATTTTAGGTTCATAGTAAAATTGAGCAGAAACTACAGAAATTTCTCATATACTCCCTGCCCCTACACAAGCATAGCTTCCCCCACCATCAACATTGCCCACTAGAGGGTTATATTTGTTACAATAGATGAAGCTATGTTAGCACATCATAATCACTTAAAGTCCATGGTTTCCATTACAGTTTATTTTTGGTGGTGTGTATTCTGTGCATTTGGACAAATGTATGATGACACATATCCACCACTGTAACATCATACAGAATCATTTCACTGCCCTAAAAATCCTCTATGCTCTGCCTTTTGATCCCTCCCTTTCCCCCCTGCCATGTTTCCCTATATCCATCCCACTGTGAAGGTAAGTCAACAATTTCCTATTCATTTCGTGTTCCAGATACAAACCAATACATATATCAACAGGATCATATTGTGTATGATGTTCCTTATCTTGTATTTTATATTCAATAATAAATAATGGAAATATTTCCAATACATAAAATTTTTAAAAAATATTAACCTTCACACAAATCCAGTAGACTTTCACTAAACTTTCTTTTCAATGGCTTCAGAACACTGCTAGAAAAAATTCTGATTGGTAAATTTGGGGGAATTTTTACTGCTCTGTTCCAGTTGCATCCCATAATAGGATGTTGCATGGAATTTCTCTTTTGAACTCTCAAATGATCATTAGAATTCTAAAACAAGTAGGTACTAAGCAACCTATATTCTTGTCAACTAAAATAAAGTCACAGCCTGAAGGTTGAGAGTCATGTGCCTGGGAGGCAGCATCTCAAGTAGCCCAGAGAAACTGTTCTGAGCAGGCAAGGGAGAGGGGAAGAATCAGGTTATATAGAAGATGCCAACAAATGGGACAGATAGCCTAAACATCAAAGATTATTGTTAATTAAAGAAAACCAGATATCTCAAGTTAAGGAATGTAGTTTTCTTTTATCTATAAGAAGATACAAGTATCTGGGCTCACTGAACTCATTCCTTTCATATGAATCTCAGCTATCTAGCACCAGCATCCTGCATTTTCATATTTCCCAACCTTCCATCCATAGGGAGTGGCAGCAGCTGTATTGCAGCATTGTTCTCCCTTTGGGGGGCCTTCCAGTCTCAGCATTCGCATTTGGAAGGCCAGAATCATGGATGGCTCTAACATTTCACATTCTAGAGAGAGCTATCAGTGTGTGGAGAACCTTTCCCATACCTTACAAGTAGTCATAAGAATCCTCCTTGCCTCCTCTATGAGTCAAAAATTTCTCACCACACTCCTCTCTTCAGTCTATACTCTGAGATTATTGATTGGAAGGACATCAGAGAGCAGTTGCAGGAAGCAGGAGTGAGAGCTCTCAGAAGTTCAGGGTTATAGGGAATAGGCCTTGTCTCACTCTCCAAACTCCAGGAAGTCTGAGTGGGTGGAGCTCTGTGAGAATCACTTGAGAGGTAGGAATGCTTATAAGGAGAGTTGTGTATCTTAGTCTCCAGCTCAATGGCTGCTGAAATGAGAACTTTATGTGAAGACCTGGGGCTGCCCCTGGAATGGGAAGAAATGTAGGCCAGACATTCTTGGGAGAGCTTGGCCTGTGTCCCTGAGTGTCTGTAGGATGATGGTAGCATGACTGCCTACTCAGTTGCTTCAGTCATGTCCAACATTTTGTGACCACATGGACTATAGCCCACCAGGCTCCATGGATTCTCCATATAAGAATATTGGAGTGAGTTGCCATGCCTCCTCCAGGAGAATGATGATAAACTGGTGCCTATTTCTTACATGGAAATTTTACAAAGATTGAAGCTTACTGGATAATCCTGCTCTAGTAGGGATGGTTCATACTATAGTGTCACGTTCCTGGGAAGCAGAGAATGAAAGGATTATTTCATTGTACAGTGAAGAAGAGGATCTCAACAGTTTCTGGCGTTCTACCCAAAGTTAGGTGAAAGATAAAGCCATGTGGTGCTGAAGGGAGACTGTCTTTCTCTGAGAGCATTTGCAGTAACAGATGAAGCCAGGATAGAGCAGAGTATCACCCTAAGGAATCATGGAGATCTTCATGGTCTTGTTGCAGAAGAAATCGAAATCTAGAACCCATCAGAGATATCTCCTGGTAATCAAGAGTTTGCTAATTCTCCAGGGAGATCTTCTATCCTCTATTCCTCACCCCAACAAAGTTAGCCTTGGAAGAGGAGGGAGTGAGAGGTACATCAGAAGTGAATTAATTCATTCTCACACTCCAAAATGCTTGAGTAGAAGATGTGAGTGAGCAGATCACTCAACTGTATACTGAGTTGACTGCCTTGCCCAGGTCCAAATGAGTAGATAGGGTAAAATTTGAATACAATTTGGAGTTTTCAACTGGGTTATATTTTACTTTTCAGAACCTGAGTACAGTTCTGGATTCTGCTTAGGATATCTGTAAGAGGTGGAGAAAATGGTTTTGATGAAAGAAGATAAAGACAATAAGATGAAATAAAGCTGGTTTATGGAAACATCCCATAACTGAGGCTGTTGCACAAACTGGATTAGTTTTTCTTAAGGCAAAGTCATATCTATATACCAGTTCAAATCAACTTCTTCCTCAGGGTACATCTCAGAAAAAAGTACTATTTTCTCTAGGATGAGTTACTTCTACCTTTGATTTCATATGGTAATCTGAAGATCAGTGATGCCCTATAGGTGGAGAAGGCCTCATAGAAGAAAGTCATAGAGAAAAATGTTACTTCATATCAACCAAAAGTGATATTCATTTTGATATGTTAGTCCACTGAAGACTCAATAAAAAAGTAAATAAAAGAAGGCAAATATGGTGGAGTGGGAGTACATAGAGTTCACTAAGTCCCACAAACACATCAAAAATGCATCTACATGTGAAACAATTGTCACAGAAAATGAACTAAAAACTGGCATAAGGCATAAGAATTCTTACACAATCAAAGATGCAAGAAAGGTGTCATGAAAACCAAGTAGGACCAGAAAAAAGACATTGGGTCAGGACCTGAACCCTGGAAAGAATCTTAAGGAAGAGAAGGTCTACGCAAGTGAACCTCTAAGCTAGGTAGTGAGCAGATCGAGGTATAATCTGGACCTCACAGCCCTCGTGTCTCGTTCAGATAAGAGGTCTGAAGAAGCTTAGACTCTATTCATGAGGAATGCATGCAACCTGACATGCTACCAAGCAGGGTGGAGAAAACCTTGCACTTGCGGCTGCTGCCTCACTGAACTTCCCAATCCAAAGGGGTGAACATACCATTTTATGGATCCGAAATGCAGTTTTCCATGGAAGAATCAGTTTACATTCTCATCAACAGTTCATGAAGGTTCTCTTTTATGCACATCCTTGTAAACACTTGCTATTTCTTGTCATTTTGGTAATAGTCATTGTGACAGGTGTGAGGTGATATCTTACTGTTTTGATTTATATTTCTCTAATGATAAGTGATGTTGAGCATTATTTTTCAAGTCTGTCTTTGGAAAAATGTCTATTCTGGTCCTGTCATTTATTAATTAGATTGTTTGTTCTGATGTTGAGTTATATGCATTATTTGTACATTTTGCAAATTAACCTATCAGATATATTGTTTACAGGTATCTTCTCTCATTCAGTGGGCAGTCTTTTCATTTTTTTAATAATTTTCTTTTCTTCTTAAAACCTTTTTAGTTTGATGTGGTCCCATTTGTTTATTTTATTTTATTTTTTTATTTTTTTTTTTTGCTTTCTTTGCCTAACGAGACATATCCAAAGAAATATTGCTAAGACAGATGTAAGAAAGTGTACTTCTTATGTTTACTCTAGATTTTTTATGGTTTCATGTCTTATACCTTTTAGTTTATTTTTGTACAGGGTAAAACAAAGTAGTATACAGCTTTCAAGTTTTCCCAACACTATATATTGAAGAAGTTGTCTTCCCACCCCCTGTATATTCTAGCCTCCTTTGTCCTATATTAATTGAACGTATAAGTATGTGTTTGTTTCTGGGCTTTCTATTCTGTTCCATCCATGTATGTGTCTGTTGTGCCAGTACCATATTCTTTTGAGTATTATAACTTTGTAATGTAAGTTTGAAATCAGGAGCCATAATACCTCCAGTATTCATTCTTCTTTCTCAAGATTGTTTTGGTTCTTTGAGGTATTCTGTGTTTCCATACAAACTTTGGAAATTTTTATTTTAGTTCTTTAAAAAATACCATTGGTATTTTGATTGAGCTTGCATTAAATGTATACAGTGCCTTGTATAGGTATGGTATTTTAACAATATTAAGTCTTTCAATCTATGAACACAATGTATCTTGCCATTTGTTTGTGTTCTCTCCAATTTCTTTTAGTGAAGTAACATGAAGTGAAATTCACTCAGTCGTGTCTGACTCTTTGCGACCCCATGGACTATAGTCCCTGGAATTCTCCAGGCCAGAATACTGGAGTGGGCAGCGTTTCCCATCTCCAGGGGATCTTCCCAACCTAGGAATTGAACCCAGGTCTCTCACATTGCAGGCAAATTCTTTAACAGCTGAGCCACAGGGGAAGCCCAAGAATACTGGAGTAGGTAGCCTATCCCTTCACCAATGGATCTTCCTGGCCCAGGAATCAAACCGTGGTCTCCTGCATTGCAGGTGGATTCTTTACCAACTGAGGTATGAGGGAAGCCCCCAATTTCTTTTATCAGTCTCTTATAGTTCTGTGCCAAAGAAGGCTCAAACTACTTGCACTCATCTCACACACTAGTAAAGTAATGCTCAAAATTCTACAAGGCAGGCTTCAACAATACATGAACCGTGAACTTCCAGACGTTCAAGCTGGTTTCAGAAAAGGCAGAGGAACCAGAGATCAAATTGCCAACATCCGCTGGATCATGGAAAAAGCAAGAGAGTTCCAGAAAAACATCTATTTCTGCTTTATTGACTATGCCAAAGACTTTGACTGTGTGGATCCCAATAAACTGGAAAATTCTGAAAGAGATGGGAATACCAGACTACCTGACCTGCCTCTTGAGAAACCTATATGCAGGTCAGGAAGCAACAGTTAGAACTGGACATGGAACAACAGACTGGTTCCAAATAGGAAAAGGAGTACATCAAGGCTGTATATTGTCAACCTGCTTATTTAACTTATATGCAGAGTACATCATGAGAAACACTGGGCTGGAAGGAACACAAGCTGGAATCAAGATTGCCGGGAGAAATATCAGTAGCCTCAGATATGCAGATGACACCACCCTTATGGCAGAGAGTGAAGAGGAACTCAAAAGCCTCTTGATGAAAATGAAAGAGGAGAGTGAAAAAGTTGGCTTAAAGCTCAACATTCAGAAAACGAAGATCATGGCATCTGGTCTCATCACTTCATGGGAAATAGATGGGGAAACAGTGGAAACAGTGTCAGACTTTATTTTGGGGGGTTCCAAAATCACTACAGATGGTGACTGCAGCCATGAAATTAAAAGACGCTTACTCCTTGGAAGGAAAGTTATGACCAACCTAGATAGCATATTCAAAAGCAGAGACATTACTTTGCCAACAAAGGTCCGTCTAGTCAAGGCTATGGTTTTTCCAGTGGTCATGTATGGATGTGAGAGTTGGACTGTGAAGAAAGCTGAGCCCCGAAGAACTGATGCTTTTGAATTGTGGTGTTGGAAAAGACTCTTGAGAGTCCCTTGGACTGCAAGGAGATCCAACCAGTCCATTCTGAAGGAGATTAGTCCTGGGTGTTCTTTGGAAGGAATGATGCTAAAGCTGAAACTCCAATACTTCGGCCACCTCATGCAAAGAATTGACTCATTGGAAAAGACTCTGATGCTGGGAGGGATTAGGGGCAGGAGGAGACGGGGACGACAGAGGATGAGATGGCTGGATGGCATCACTGACTCAATGGACATGAGTTTGGGTGAACTCTGGGAGTTGGTGATGGACAGGGAAGCCTGGCGTGCTGTGATTCTTGGAGTCGCAAAGAGTCAGACACAACTGAGCGACTGAACTGAACTGAACTATAGTTCTGTGAATATAGGTCTTTTATTTCCAAAGTTAATAGACGAAAATAACAATAAATATCAAAGCAGAAATAAAAATAGAGCCTTGAAAAGTAGAAAAGGTCAATGAAACTAAGAGTTGGTTCTTTAAATAGATAAAATTAATAAACCTTTAGTCACACATCAAGATGAAGAATCAAAATAAATAAAAAGTAGAAATAATAGAAATATTAATAGATAATGAGAAATTATAATTTGTTATAGCTGATTTCACAAAAGTACAAAGAACAATCATATATAGCAATAAAATATAACGTAGATAAAGTAGTCAAATTTCTAGAAATGTACACTCTCTCAAGAATGAATCAGAAAAAAAATAAACTATTAACAAACCAATTACCAGTAATGAAATTGAATAAATACTAAAAACAAAACACAATTACAATTCCTAACAGTTCCAGGGCCAGATGTATTCACAGGTGAATTCTACCAAAAATTTAAAGAAAATGTAACACCTGTCTTTCTTAAACTATCCCAAAAAATTATTGAGGGAGAAACACTCTTGAACTCATTCTACAAGTCCAGCACCACTTTGATACAAATCCAGAAAATATATCACAATAAAGAAAATCACAGGTCAATAACTGATGAATAAAAATGTAAAAAATCCTCAACAAAATATTATCAAACTGATTTCAACATTACAAAGATCATACACCATGAACAAGTGGGATTTATCACAGTGATAAAATCATGATTCAATATTCACAAATCAATATATTGCATTAACAAACTGAAGAATAAAAAGATATAGTCATCTCAATAGAGGCAGAAAAATCTTGTGAAAAAAGTTCAACACCTATGTTCTCCTCTAGGAGTTTTATAGTTTCTGGTCTTATGTTTAGATCTTTAATCCATTTTGAGTTTATTTTTGTGTATGGTGTTAGAAAGTGGTCTAGTTTCATTCTTTTACAAGTGGTTGACCAGATTTCCCAGCACCACTTGTTAAAGAGATTGTCTTTAATCCATTGTATATTCTTGCCTCCTTTGTCAAAGATAAGGTGTCCATAGGTGCGTGGATTTATCTCTGGGCTTTCTATTTTGTTCCATTGATCTATATTTCTGTCTTTGTGCCAGTACCATACTGTCTTGATAACTGTGGCTTTGTAGTAGAGCCCGAAGTCAGGTAGGTTGATTCCTCCAGTTCCATTCTTCTTTCTCAAGATCGCTTTGGCTATTCGAGGTTTTTTGTATTTCCATACAAATTGTGAAATTATTTGTTCTAGTTCTGTGAAGAATACCATAAGTAGCTTCATAGGGATTCCATTGAATCTATAAATTGCTTTGGGTAGTATAGTCATTTTCACTATATTGATTCTTCCAATCCATGAACATGGTATATTTCTCCATCTATTAATGTCCTCTTTGATTTCTTTCACCAGTGTTTTATAGTTTTCTATGTATAGGTCTTTAGTTTCTCTAGGTAGATACATTCCTTAGCATTTTATTCTTTCCATTGAAATGGTGAATGGAACTGTTTCCTTAATTTCTCTTTCTGTTTTCTCATTATTAGTGTATAGGAATTCAAGGGATTTCTGTGTGTTGATTTTATATCCTGCAACTTTACTATAATCATTGATTAGTTCTAGTAATTTTCTGGTGGAGTCTTTATGGTTTTCTATGTAGAGGATCATGTCATCTGCAAATAGTGAGAGTTTTACTTTTCTTTTCCAATTTGGATTCCTTTTATTTCTTTTTCTGCTCTGATTGCTGTGGCCAAAACTTCCAAAACTATGTTGAATAGTAATGGTGAAAGTGGGCACCCTTGTCTTGTTCCTGACTTTAAAGGGAATGCTTTCAATTTTTCACCATTGAGGATAATGTTTGCTGTGGGTTTGTCATATATAGCTTTTATTATGTTGAGATAAGTTCCTTCTATTCCTGCTTTCTGGAGAGTTTTTATCATAAATAGATGTTGAATTTTGTCAAGGCTTTCTCTGCATCTATTGAGAAAATCATATGGTTTTTATTTTTCAATTTGTTAATGTGGTGATTAATGACATTGATTGATTTGCAGATATTGAAGAATCCTTGGTCATAGTGTATGATCTTTTTAATGTGTTGTTGGATTCTGCTTGCTAGAATTTTGTTAAGGATTTTTGCATCTATGTTCATCAGTGATATTGGCCTGTAGTTTTCTTTTTTTGTGGGATCTTTGTCAGGTTTTGGCATTAGGGTGATGGTGGCCTCATAGAATGAGTTTGGAAGTTTACCTTCCTCTGCAATTTTCTGGAAGAGTTTGAGCAGGATAGGTGTTAGCTCTTCTATAAATTTTTTGTAGAATTCAGCTGTGAAGCCGTCTGGACCGGGGCTTTTGTTTGCTGGAAGATTTTTGATTACAGTTTCAATTTCCATGCTTGTGAACATAGGCAAAACACTCTCTGACATACATCACAGCAGGATCCTCTATGACCCACCTCCCAGAATATTGGAAATAAAAGCAAAAATAAACAAATGGGACCTAATTAAACTTAAAAGCTTCTGCATATCAAAGGAAACTATTAGCAAGGTGAAAAGGCAGCCTTCAGAATGGGAGAAAATAATAGCAAATGAAGCAACGGACAAACAACTAATCTCAAAAATATACAAGCAACTCCTACAGCTCAACTCCAGAAAAATAAATGACCCAATCAAAAAATGGGCCAAAGAACTAAATAGACATTTCTCCAAAGAAGACATACAGATGGCTAACAAACACATGAAAAGATGCTCAACATCACTCATTATCAGAGAAATGCAAATCAAATCCACAATGAGGTACCATTTCACACCAGTCAGAATGGCTGCGATCCAAAAGTCTACAAGCAATAAATGCTGGAGAGGGTGTGGACAAAAGGGAACCCTCTTACACTGTTGGTGGGAATGCAAACTAGTACAGCCACTATGGAGAACAGTGTGGAGATTCCTTAAAAAACTGGAAATAGAACTGCCTTATGACCCAGCAATCCCACTGCTGGGCACACACACTGAGGAAACCAGAAGGGAAAGAGACACATGTACCCTAATGTTCATCGCAGCACTGTTTATAATAGCCAGGACATGGAAGCAACCTAGATGTCCATCAGCAGATGAATGGATAAGAAAGCGGTGGTACATATACACAATGGAGTATTACTCAGCCATTAAAAAGAATACATTTGAATCAGTTCTAATGAGGTGGATGAAACTGGAGCCTATTATATACAGTGAAGTAAGCCAGAAAGAAAAACACCAATACAGTATACTAACGCATATATATGGAATTTAGAAAGATGGTAACAATAACCCTGTGTACAAGACAGCAAAAGAGACACTGTTGTATAGAACAGTCTTATGGACTCTTGCAGAGGAGAGGGTGGGAAGATTTGGGAGAATGGCATTGAAACATGTAAAATATCATGTAAGAAACGAGTTGCCAGTCCAGGTTCGATGCACGATACTGGATGCTTGGGGCTAGTGCACTGGGACGACCCAGAGGGATGGTATGGGGAGGGAGGAGGGAGGAGGGTTCAGGATGGGGAACACATGTATACCTGTGGTGGATTCATTTTGATATTTGGCAAAACTAATACAATTTGTAAAGTTTAAAAATAAAATAAAATAAAAAAGTTCAATACCATTTATGACAAAAATCTCCAGAAAGTAGATAGAAAGAACATATCTCAACATAATGAAGGCCATATATGACAAGCTGACAACTAACATACTCAGTGATGAAAAGTAGATCTGTAACAAAACAAGGACACCCAGTCTTGCCACTTTTGTTCAATATAGTGTTGGAAGTTCTAGTCACAGCAGTGTGACAAGAAAAAAGTAAATAAAAGGAATCCATATTGGGAAAGAATAAATAAATCTGTCAATGATTATAGATGGCGTAATACTATATATCAAAAATCCAAATATACCACCAAAAAGAAAAAAAAAACCTATTAGAACTCATCAATGAATTCAATAAAGTTGCAAGATCAAAATAAATATATACAAATCTGTCATGTTTCTCTACATTAACAACAAACTATCAGAAAGAGAAACAAAATCTCAATCAAAATTGCATCAAGAAGAATAAAATATCTTGGACTAAATCTATTCTGTTCTTCACTAATTTTTTCCATCTTCTAATTTTGCGTTTAATTTACTTCTTTTACTCAAAGTGGAAATTTAGGTTACTGATATAAACTACTTTTTCTCTTTTGTAACATGAACATTTTATAAATGTCAATTTCTCTCTGAGCACTGCTTTATCTGTATCCTATATGTTTGGATATGTTGTATTTTTATTTTCGTGCATCTCAAAGTATTTCCTAATTTTTTCAGGATTTTTAATTTGCTCTTTTTGCTATTCAAGACTATTTTGTTTAATTTGCGCTCATTTGTGAGTTTTCCACATTTCCTTTGTTACTGCTTTTTAATTTAGTTCCATTGTTGTCAAAGAGCATATTTTGTATGATTTCATTTCTTTTAAATTTATTGAAGCTTGTTTTACGGTCAACCATATGGTCTATCTTAGAAAATGTTTCATGTGCATGGCAGAAGAGTATGTATCCTGCTGTTGTGTAATGCAGTGTTCTATAGATATCTGTTAGGTCTCATTGGTTTATAGTGCTGTTCAAAATTTTAATTTCCTTGTTGATCTTCTGTTAAGTTGTCATATCCATTACTTAAAGTGGGGCATTGATGTCCCCAACTAAAATTACTGACTTGTCCATTTCTCCCTTAAATTTTTTCAGATTTTTTTCTCTATGTATTTTGAGTTTCTCATCTTAGGTACATATACTTTAAATTGTTATATTTCCCTGAAATATTGATGTTTTAAATATTATAATGCATTCTTCATTTTGCTCTACTTTCCCATATGTATTATATCTTTTTGTTCTCTGGGCCCATTTACTCACTTCTTTTGCATTGGGTGGATGTTTACGCTTTAAACTATTAATGATTAAAATAATTTTGACTATATATTTTAAAGTTTTTCTTAGTCATTATTCTAAGTGTTGCCACCTACACATAACTTAGGATAGTCTACTTCAAATTTATATTGAATTTATTCTAGGTACAGATAATTTGGGCTTCCTAGGTGGCTCAGTGATAAAGAACCTACCTGCCAATGCAGGATACATAAGAGACACCAGTTCAATCCCTGGGTCAGGAAGATCCCCTGGAGGAGGGCACGGCAACCTGCTTCAGTACCTTGTCTGGAGAATGCCATGGACAGAGGAGCCTGGTTGGCTACAGTCTCAGTTCAGTTCAGTCGCTTAGTCATGTCTGACTCTGCGGCTCCACAAGCTGCAGCATGCCACGCTTACCTGTCCATCACCAACTCCCGGAGCTTAATCAAACTCATTCCATTGAGTCGGTGATGTCATCCAACCACCTCATCCTCTGCCATCCCTTCTTATTCTGCCTTCAATCTTTCCCAGCATCAGGGTCTTTTCAAATGAGTCAGCTCTTCACATCAGGTAGCCAAAGTATTGAAGTTTCAGCTTCAGCATCAGTCTTTCCAATGAATATTCAGCACTGATTTCCTTTAGGTTTGACTGGTTTCATCTCCTTACTGTCCAAGAGACTCTCAAGAGTCTTCTCCAACACCACAATTCAAAAGCCTCAATTCTTTGGCTCTCAGCTTCCTTTATAGTCCAACTCTTACATCCATACATGACTACTGGAAAAACCATAGCTTTGACTAGACAGACCTTTGTTGGCAAAGTAACGTCTATCCTTTTTAATAAGCTGTCTAGGTTGGTCGTAGCTTTTCTTCCAAGGAGGAAGCATCTGTTAATATCATGGCTGCAGCCACCATCTGCAGTGATTTTGGAGACCCAAAAAATAGTCTGTCACTGTTTCCATTGTTTCCCCATCTATTTGCCATGAGTGATGGGACCAAATGCCATGATCTTCATTTTTTGAATGATGAGTTTTAAGCCAACTTTTTCACTCTCCTCTTTCACTTTCATCAAGAGGCTCTTTAGTTCCTCTTCATTCTCTGCCATAAGGGTGGTGTCATCTGCATATCTGAGGTTATTGATATTTCTCTCAGCAATCTTGATTCCAACTTGTGCCTCATCCAGCCCAGCATTTCACATGATGTACTCTGCATGTAAGTTAAATAAGCAAGTTGACAATATACAGCCTTGACGTACTCCTTTCCCAATTTGGAACCTGTCTGTTGTTCCATGTCTGGTTCTAACTGTTGCTTCTTGACCTGCATACAGATTTCTCAGGAGGCAGGTCAGGTGGTCTGATATTCCCATCTCTTGAAGAATTTTCCAGTTGTGGTGATCTTCACAGTCAAAGCTTTGGTGTAATCAATAAAGCAGAAGTTGATGTTTTTATGGTATTCTCTTGCTTTTTCTATGATCCAGTGCATGTTGGCAATTTGATCTCTGGTTCCTCTGCCTTTTCTAAATCTAGCTTTAACATCTGGAAGCTCACATCTGGGCTACAGCCTACAGGGTTTCAAAGAGTAGGACACAACTTAACTGTCTCAGCACATAGATGATTTATTCTCGTATAGCTCTTGCTTCTGTGAGTATTATGTCTACATATGTTATGCTTCAAAAACATATTTTGATAATTATTACTTATAATTAAATTTAATGAAGCTGACACAATAAAGATAGCAAATATATATTTCTAGGTTTTCTTATATTAATCTTCTTATTTGCTATTTCTGGTTCTCTTTTTTCTTCCAATGGATCTGAGTTATCTAGTATTATTTTCTATATATTTTCAATGTAGTTTTGTTCTCACCTTCTTGCTTTTTAATATTTTGTCAAATATATTACAGTATACAGTTTATATGTTATAGGACCAATAATACTAGATAGATATATAAACATTTCAAATCATTTAAGAAAAGAAAGAAAAAAAATATGCAATTATATTGCCTTTTATAATTATGCACATAATTACCTTTACCAATGCTTTTTATGTTTTCTCACCCTGTGGATTTGAATTATTGACTGGTTTCTTCTGCTTTCAGCCTGAAGAATTTCCTTCAGTGTTTTGTATAAAATAGATTGGCTAATAATGAGTTCTTCTCACATATAACTGGAAATTACTTTATCTCCCTTTAATTTTTGAAAAATATTTTACATGATGTAAGATTCTTACATGAAATTCTTTCCCTTTCGGTTACTCAAATATGCTATTCTATTGCCTTCTGCTCTTCACTGTTGTTATTAAGAAGTTAACTGTTAGCCTTATTGCCTTTCCATTATATGTGATGAGTCATTTTTCTCTTGCTGATTTCAAGATATTCTCTTTGTGTCTGGTTTTCAACATTTTGAGAATGATATGTTTAAGTGTAGTTCTCAGCCCCCCAAACTCAGAAAATCTATTTAATATTTAAGAAGACTGCTGTTTTGATCCATGACAACTATTCCAGGAAGGGCTTTTAGGTCCAATGAGCTGCACCTTTGCCCTCTTGATCTCATTTTTACTTTAAATTTGTTGGATTTTTTTTTTTTAAATACCCCACTAACCCTAATTCTAGGAACTACATTGATCATTGTGAGCAAGTCACTCAACATTTCTCACCTACAGAAATAAGAACGATTTCTTTAAATCAGAGGATTAGTTGCCTGTACATGAAGCAATTTCAACATGCTTTCATGTGATCGTGAGTGGGAATTTGAAAATAGTTTACAAATGAATATTCTTTTCATATTTTGAACTTTGAAAGAATTTTATATTTGGTGTAGAACTCTGTCATTTTGATCACTTGATTCTATGGGTGCTATCCTAAATAGCACAATTAGAAAATCCAAGTTGCCTTTAGTAAATCACATGAAACCACTTCTAGGTGAGGCAATTTGTATCTGAAGTTATAATTCAAGATTTGGTATATGAAAATGTAAAATGACCCTAGAGTTTTCCCCTGATACCTTAGCTGAAATAATTCTAGTTTGTTTAAGGAGCTAAGTGATATAGCTTATGAAAAAGATCATTGTTAGCCTCCAAACTAATCAATTTCTTTCTTGTGGGGAAACAGTACATCCTTGATAACAGCTCTCCAAGGTCACAGAGAACCCCATGACTATCGAAGTAAAGTAGATTTTTTCTCCTTAAGACACCTATGTTAGAGTTTATGCATGGGTGACCCAAAGAAAATACTCCAAAAAAGTACCAATGGTACTTTTTTCAAAATTAAAATACTGCAATCAGTCTATGAAATATCACAACATCAACTATAATATGAATGGTTGCAACTCTAATGAAAAATTAATTACACTATCTAGCAATAAATTTGGAGACAATTATTTTAAAGTGTTATTGGACTTTAACAAATTGCAATCATATTTAGGCTATGAATAAAACAACAGTAAAGTTTGCTAAATAGTGTCATAAAATTCTGGATACATACTTCATTGGATATGGAACTCCTTATTCATGTAAGTGATAATAAATGAGGTAATACTATGCTCCAATTACTCTATATGAGATGGCACATAAAAATAATTGTGTCTAGTTGAATCGATGTAAGGTATTTTAAAAATTGCTTTCTATTGCCCCTTCATTCCATCTCAGATAATTTAAGATTTTATGCTAAATCATTAGTGGTTAATTTAATAGATGTTAAATCAACGCATTGGAATAATGTAAACTAAGTAATTTCATCTGAATAGCTATTTTTTTCCAAAAGCAAGTTTGAAAAAACTTTTTTCTAGAAGCTTTTACTTTTATAAAGATAAAATTTGACAACTGATGCTTAATTTAAAAAAAATTGATCTCTTCATTTTGCTTGTCTTTATTTGGCCTCAGGATGATCCCTGGCAACTCCAGACCACAGCCAATTGATGTTTAACATTTTGGTCTATCCCTATTTTATGTTACATAAATATTCTATATTTTTGGAAAATTCCTATTAGAGTTATTTGTATTTTACATTCTTAGTAATTCCATTTTAAAAAGTTAACTCAATATTTTTAATTTTAGAAGTAATTGCTTAGCCTAGTGTAAGCATACTTGCCTTATTATTTGTCCAGGAAAGTTTTCAAAATATCTATGGAAAGTTTTGGGGTGTGAAAGATTTGGAATATGAAAAACTGGTCTTCATCTGGAATCTAATCCATTCAGTAAAGAACTTCAACCACTGTAGAACTCAATGCATCTGCATAAATGAAAATCAATTGAATTGATTTTGACAGACTTGCTCTACTGACTTCAATTCAAAACTCAATTACACATAGTGTTCCAGAATAAGATAATTACAGTGACCAACAGAAGCCGAGTTTTATTTAATTTTGCAAAGGTCTTGCATTGTTTGAGTTTTCAGTGAAATGAAAATGTTTTAATTTAATCACTTATAGTATGAATCTATAATATGCTTATACTTGGCAAGTGCAAAGAAATCTATTCTTTCACTGATGTGAGAAGAATATAGATGGACAATTACCAGCACTAATGGTTCAGCTCTTTTTCTCCAGACATTTGCAGCATGTACACTTTCTGTCCAAAGGATTCTGATGGGTCATTTTGTGGATAATTTGACATCAACATTTCAGCACTATGAAAGGAAAGGTCTGAGATATAGGTGCTTTTTCCCATTTTGAGGAAAGCCCAGGGGAAAGAAAGAAGGCAGGTGATTCAATCTTACCATCTTATAAACTTGCTACTGACACACAGGAGATCCCTTTTCTATCAGTTGCTTTCAGTACAATATGTGATGTTGTTTAAAACTGCTCCTGATATAACAAACAAACAAACAATGGAAACTTCTGGACTTCTTGGGTACAGTTGTCTGGAAAACGTGGTATAAGCTATGTACTTTTCTAAGTATAAAATGGGGATGATTTACAGCCTAAATGGCATTTTCTGTGTAAATGACCACACACCTCTGCTAAGACCTAAGATGTTAATGCGGGCCAAAGCATGTCCAATGTAGGGAGAAAGAACCTGGGAAGCTTCATTAAGGAGACTTGATTATCTGGAAATGTCTTATTTTCCTTTCACTTTTTAAAGTTTTCCTAGGTACAGGTTTCTTGATCCACGGGTTTTTCTTTTAGCACTTTGAATATGTCACTGCACTTTGAATATGTCATTGCAAAGTCTTCTGACCTTCAATGCTTCTAATAAAAAGTCCATTGTTAATCTTAAGAGATTCGCTTGTACATTAAAAGTCATTTTTTCTTTCTTCTTTCAAAATTTTCTCTGTCTTTGGCTTTCAATAGTTTGAGTATTATATGTCTAGATAAAGATTTTGTTGTGTTGGGGACAATTTTGTTGTGTTGGAGGAGTTGAAAATTGATGTTTTCCATCAAATCTAGAAAGATTCCAGTCATAATTTCTTCAAATAAATTTTCTGTCTTTTTCTCTCTTTCCTCTTCTGGATTTTTCATTGTTTACATGGGTATACATTAATGGTACTCCACACTTCTTTAAGACTCTGTTCATTTCCCCTTATTTTTTCTTTCCATTCTATTGATTAGGTAATCTCTATTGATTGATCCTAATGTATGTTTTTTTGTTTGTTTTTCCAGCAGCTCAACCCTTTTTTTGAGCCCTTATAGAGATATTTTTGTTTAAATTATTGTATTTTGCTAATTGGAGAAGGAAATGGCAACCCACTCCAGTATTCTTGCCTGAAAAATTCCTTGGACAGAGGAGCCTGATGGGCTACAGTCCAAGGGTTGCAAAAGAGGTGAATACGACTTAGTGGCTAAACAACAACAATTTTCTAAATAGACTGCTTCAAACTATTGGTCTGCAAAGAAGACTCAGACTTTAATATCCCAGACTTTAATCTTCAGCATATCAGAGTTATGAAATATTCATAGTATGAAAGGACCTGAGAGATTATTTAGGACAATATCCCCATTTTATATATAAGAGAAATAAGGAAATAAAAATAAGAAATAAAAAACAATGATCTCTTTATCTAAGAATGAGAAATTTCATAGACTAAACTTATATTCATCAGTCACAAATAAAATGAGATGACCATTTCAACATGTAATACACTAGGGGCTATGGCACATACACAAATTACTAGCATAAAAGTAGAAAGTGATTTATGAAATAAGACAACAATAATATTAAAATACACTTCACATTACACTTACTTCATCTATTTATTCATTTAGCAAAGACTTTCGGAACACCTAGTATGTATTTGTAACTTACAAAAAATAACAGCTAATATTTGAGCTTTTACTAATCTTTTGAATACTGTTTTAAGCACTCTGTACCCTCTAACGTATAACAGGTACTCTTATAATCTCAGTTTAGATGGGAGAACCAAACTACCAAGAGGTTAATAGTAACAGCGTCATGTAGCACTAATTTAGGCCAGGCACAGCTATAAGTTGGCTTCCCTGGTGGCTCAGTGGTAAAGAATCCACCTGCCACTGTAAGAGATTCAGATTCAACCCCTAGGTCAGGAAGACCCCTGGAGAAGGAAATGGCAACCCACTCCAGTAGTCTTGCCTGGGAAATCCAATGGACAGAGGAGGCTGGCAGACTGCAGTCCATGGGGTCACAAGAGACAGATTCAACTTAGCAACTAAACAACAACAGCTGTTTTAAGTATTCATTTAGTCTTCATAATAAAGTTCTGAGGTAAGTCTTGCTATTTTGTTATTATTCTTGTTTGCATTTAACAGATGAGGAACTAAATCACAGATAAATTACATAATCTATATAAGAGCAGCCATGAAATTAAAAAACGCTTGCTCCTTGGAAGGAAAGCTATGACAAATCTAGAGGGCATATTAAAAAGCAGAGACATAATTTTGCCAGCAAAAGTCCATATGAGTCAGTGTTATGGTTTTTCCAGTAGTCATGTATGGATGTGAGAGTTAGACCATAAAGAAGGCTGGGCGCCAAAGAACTAATGCTTTTGAATTGTGGTGCTGGAGAAGACTCCTGAGAGTCCTTTGGATTGCAAGGAGATCAAACCAGTCAATCCTAAAGGAAATTAACCCTGAATATCTGTTGGAAGGACTGATGCTGAAGCTGAAGCCTCAACAGTTTGGCCATCTGATGCAAAGACCCAATTCTTTGGAAAAGATGCCGATGCTGGGAAAGATTGAATGCAAAAGGAAAAGGGGGCAGTAGAGGATGAAATGGTTAGATAGCATCACCGCCACAATGGACATGAGTTTGAGCAAACTCTGGGTGATAGTGAAGGACAGGGAAGTCTGGTGTTTTGCAGTCCATAGGGTCACAAAGAGTCGGATGTGACTTAACGACTGAACAACAACACAACAATAAGAGCAGACATGCAGGAAGTGGCAGAGATGCCATTTGAACCCCAGAATCTGGCTTCCTAAGTTTGCCATGTTGCAACCATGATACACCCGTGCTTCTGCTCTTAACAGCTATGTTATGCCATACCTGGGCAACAGCTATCTGTCTGGTAAGTGATACTACAGACCTTAAGACTACTAAATTATTTTCCTAAGCTGCTATAAAAATGTACCCTGAAAATCTGTTTAAGATAACAGATATTTGTCGTCTCCCAGTTCTGGAGGGCAGAATTCTGAAATTAAGGTCTCAGCAGGGCCATGATGCCTTTGAAGCCTCGAGGAGAAGATCCTGCCTTTCTTCTTTCTTTCTGTTAGCCCCAAGCATTCTTTGTCTTGTGGTAGCATAGCTCCAGTCTGTTTCCATTTTCATGTTGCAATTACCCTCCTTATTGCCAAATTCAGACATAAATTGAAGAAAGTGGGGAAAACCACTAGACCATTCAGGTATGACCTCAATCAAATCCCTTATGATTATACAGTGGAAGTGAGAAATAGATTTAAGGGACTAGATCTGATAGACAGAGTGCCTGATGAACTATGGACGGAGGTTCGTGACATTGTATAGGAGACAGGGATCAAGACCATCCCCATGGAAAAGAAATGCAAAAAAGCGAAATGGCTGTCTGGGGAGGCCTTACAAATAGCTCAGAAAAGAAGAGAAGCAAAAAGCAAAGGAGAAAAGGAAAGATATAAGCATCTGAATGCAGAGTTCCAAGGAATAGCAAGGAGAGATAAGAAAGCCTTCCTCAGCGATCAATGCAAAGAAATAGAGGAAAACAACAGAATGAGAAAGACTAGAGCTCTCTTTAAGAAAATTGAGATACCAAGGGAACATTTCATGCAAAGATGGGCTCGATAAAGGACAGAAATGATATGGACCTAACAGAAGCAGAAAATATTAAGAAGAGGTGGCAAGAATACACAGAAGAACTGTACAAAAAAGATCTTCATGACCCAGATAATCACAATGGTGTGATCACTCACCTAAGCCAGACATCCTGGAATGTGAAGTCAAGTGGGCTTTAGAAAGCATCACTACGAACAAAGCTAGTAGAGGTGATAGAATTCCAGTTAAGTTATTTCAAATACTGAAATATGATGCTGTGAAAGTGCTGCACTCAATATACCAGCAAATTTGGAAAACTCAGCAGTGGCCACAGGACTGGAAAAGGAGAGTTTTCATTTCAATCCCAAAGAAAGGCAATGCCAAAGAACGCTCAAACTACCACACAGCTGCACTCATCTCACACGCTAGTAAAGTAAGGCTCAAAATTCTCCAAGCCAGGCTTCAGCAGTACATGAACCGTGAACTTCCAGACGTTCAAGCTGGTTTCAGAAAAGGCAGAGGAACCAGAGATCAAATTGCCAATATCCACTGGATCATTGAAAAAGCAAGAGTTCCAGAAAAACATCTATTTCTGCTTTATTGACTATGCCAAAGCCTTTGACTGTGTGGATCACAACGAACTGTGGAAAATTCTGAAAGAGATGGGAGTACTAGACCACCTGACCTGCCTCTTGAGAAACCTATATGCAGCTCAGGAAGCAACAGTTCGAACTGGACATGGAACAACAGACTGGTTCCAAATAGGAAAAGGAGTATGTCAAGGCTGTATATTATCACCTTGCTTATTTAACTTCTATGCAGAGTACATCATGAGAAATGCTGGGCTGGAAGAAGCATAAGCGCACAAGCTGGAATCAAGATTGCCAGGAGAAATATCAAGAACCTCAGACATGCAGATGACACCACCCTTATGGCAGAGAGTGAAGAGGAACTAAAAAGCCTCTTGATGAAACTGAAAGAGGAGAGTGAAAAAGTTGGCTGTAAGCTCAACATTCAGAAAACTAAGATCATGGCATCTGGTCCCATCACTTCATGGGAAATAGATGGGGAAACAATGGAAACAGTGACAGACTATTTTGGGGGCTCCAAAATCACTGCAGATGGTGATTGCAGCCATGAAATTAAAAGACGCTTACTCCTTGGAAGGAAAGTTATGACCAACCTAGATAGCATATTCAAAAGCAGAGACAGTACTTTGCCAGCAAAGGTCTGTGTAGTCAAGGCTATGGTTTTCCCAGTGGTCATGTATGGATGTGAGAGTTGGACTGTGAAGAAGGCTGAGAGCCGAAGAATTGATGCTTGTGAACTGTGGTGTTGGAGAAGACTCTTGAGAGTCCCTTGGACTGCAAGGAGATCCAACCAGTCCATTCTAAAGGAGATCAGTCCTGGGTGTTCATTGGAAGGACTGATGCTGAAACTGAAACTCCAATATTTTGGCCACCTCATGCGAAGAATTGACTCATTGGAAAAGACCCTGATTCTGGGAGGGATTTGGGGGCAGGAGGAGAAGGGAACAACAGAGGATGAGATGGCTATATGGCATCACTGACTCGATGGACATGAGTTTGAGTGAACTCCTGGAGTTGGTGATGGACAAGGAGGCCTGGTGTGCTGTGATTCATGGGGTCCTAAAGAGTTGGACACAACTGAGCGACTCAACTGAACTGAACTGAAGTGATTACCCTTTTGTGTGTCTTTCTCCTTCTTTATATAAAGACACCAAGCAAAGCAATCAGATTGAGATAGGAGCCCAGGCTATTCCAGTATGGCCTCACCTAGAGTGAAAAGTGAAAGTCACTCAGTCATGTGTGACTCTTTGTGACCCAATGGACTATACAGTCCATGGAATTTTCCAGGCCAGTATACTGGAGCAGGTAGACTTCCCTTCTCCAGGGGATCTTCCCAACCCAGGAATCGAACTGGCATCTCCTGCATTGCAGGTGGGTTCTTTACCAAATGAGAAATCAAGGAAGCCACATGGTCTCACCTTAACTCAGCCAAATACATTTGCAACAATCCAATTTCCAAAGGAGACATTCTGAAGTATTGAGGATTAGGACTTCAACATAGATTTGTGGGGACACAGTTCAAACCACGTTTTTCAGTCTTGATGACCCCATGGACTGCAGTATGCCAGCCTTCCCTGTCCTTCACTATCTCCTGGAGCTTGCTCAAACTCCTGTCCATTCAGTTGGTGATTTTATCTAACCATTTTATCCTCTATCACCCCATTTTCCTGTACTCAATTTTTCCCAGCACCAGGGTCTTCTCCAATGATCCGGCTCTTTGCATCAGGTGGCTAAACTATTCAACCCATAACCACTACAAAATCAGAATCTCCTTCTGGTGAAGTAAACAAAAGTACAAACACACACACACATACATATGCATACAATTACGCTATTTGAGAAATTTGATAGGGTTCCATTTGTCCTACTTTCCATCATTTTGTGTTTTTATTGTGGTAAGTGCACTTAACATGATGTCTACCCTCTTAACAATTTTGAAAATGCACAGGACCCTATTGTTAATTCTAGACACTATGTTTGTACAGGAGATCTTTGAAACTTACTCTTCTTGCATAACTGAAAGTTCATACCCATAAAAGCAAGAAATTAATACTTCTAAAAGCTGAAAAAAATAATTGATTCATTCCCTATCCTAATGAAACCCCTGCCTTTAGTTTTGATTTGTCCACATGTACAAGTCTAAAGAAAGGAAAACTGTAATTTATATGCATTTCACATATTTATCATTTTTTATGCCTCTAAAGAAACTTTATAGATACCAAATTTGTGGCTTTCTTAGTTTATTGCTATATGTTTTGTGGGTCTTTTAATTTATATTATTATTAGATATTTAGGAATTTTTCATTTATTTCAACCAAGATATTAAAGTATGATTAATATTTTCCAAAATATATTTTTAAAATTTATGCTTAGGATCTATTTTTAGGAGTAAGGTTTAATAAATAAGTACATTTTGTAAAATAATGAAATACTATTGTATCCTAGTATGCTATTGTACTATTTTGTATAGTCAGGAGCAAAAGACATTTTCACCTCTTCCAACTTGGATGTAAACTTCTCGAAAGAAATGGAAACATATGTCCACACAAAAACTAGTGCAGAAAAGTTTACAGCAGCATTATTCATAATAACCAAAAGTCAAAAGACTCCAGATGATGATAAACTGTGAATAAACAAAGAAGATGCGGCATATCCATGGACTGGAATATATTTTGGCTATAAAAAAGAGTGAAGCACTGATACAGGCTATAACATGGGTAAATTTGAAAATATTATGCCAAGTGAAAAAGCCACATACAAAGAGGCACAACTGTATGATTTATTTCATGTGAAATATCCAGAAGACGCAAATCCAGAGACACAAAGAGATTAGTGGTTGCTTAATTAAATTAACTAAACCCCATTTCAATTAACTGAGTTTAATTGAAGGGATGGCCAAGAGGGTTTAAAATTAGATTGTGTCGAGGTTGAACAACTCGGTAAATACAAAAAAGCTATTGAATATCCTCATTGCAAATGGTATCATATTCAATTATGTCCCAATAAAACTGTTAAGAAAACAATATACGGAAAATTATATGAGAGTACAGACAGTACCAATTCTGCCAAAGACTCCAAATCAGTAGGCAGAAAGTTAACGTAAGCCGAGGAAGGATTTTAATGTGTACTTGCTCCCCTGTTTAGAAAGATGAAAATAGGAATGCTTGTAATAAGAAATAGTGGTGTTTATTCCACACTAACTGCTGAATCTTCTCAAAAAAGTCCTTGTGCGGTACGCAAAGACACATGAAGACTGAAAATCCTGGAGATGTCCTCCTCACCCCAGGATTCCAGCATTTTTATCAGGACCTTCATCTACATAATAGATGCCTAACTCATCTGAGATTGGTATTGCTCTTCCAGTCTTATACCTAGCACCCAGTACTAAAAAACAATGAAAAAAATAAAGATAAAAATTGTTAGATAGTAAAGAATCTGCTTATAGGTTAATTGAAAAGTATAGTTTTAGTTCTTTGTTCTTATTATTGATAGGAAATCAGGAAAATGCTAGTCTCCCATAAGAAGTCAGATCTTCCTACCAAAAAGCTGAAGGTACTTAAAGGGAAATCCTCTTATAAGTGCCCAAAAAGACAAAAAAAATTAAATTGTGTCCCCAGCTATCGCAGATTGATCTCTGAGTGGCTCAGTTTGTGAGGTCTCACTGAGAGAATGAGAACAGCACCAAGTGAGGTAACTTGTCCCACTCAGTCTTGGAAACTGAGAAAGAAATTAAAGAAGAAATCAGTGTTGGAGTTCCAGCTGGGTTTATAAATGAGGAAAAGTATTTAAATATGCTGCTCCAGTAGCACTGGCTGACCCCAGAGCACCGCCTTAACTTATTAATAGCAGTTCCTGAATCTTGTTTTTTAATGTAAGTTACTGTGCAGAAACTTTCCACCACCTCTTAAATGGCTTCAAGAGGCTTCACTGTAACCTGAGAGGAATTTAAGAGAAGGGAGAGAGAGCTAGCAGAGAAAGAGTGTTGGATGAGATGGACATCTGGGAAAGTAAACGGACAGACTGTCGGAGGAGGTCACAAAGAGACCCAAACAAAAGAAATACAAACCTTAGTACCAAGAAAGCAACAAAGAGACAGAACTACAAGCAAAGACAAAATAGTGATGGGGAGAAAAAGAGATGATGAGTAGAAAAAAAAATTTTTTTTTTAATCAGAGCACATTAGTCTTTCTTCAGACATACTAGGTTTCTAAAGCCACTAATGTGACTTGCCTCATATGCTGAGGACTGAATGATTGTTATATCCTGAAGGGCCTCTGAGAAGTTTGGCCAGTAGATAACTCTGAAAGGGGGAGGGGGAGGGCTGATTTTTAATTTGGAAAAAGATTTCCAGGAAGCAGGCTGTTGTCCAGGATACAATATCTCACAAAAGTACACTTATTTAGAGCTGTTTGTGGGAAATGGTTTGAGGATAGTAGAGAAAATAAAGGCCATTTTAAAAACCTGTTAAAAATGGTAGGAGTTGAATAGGTAAAAGAGATAGGGGAGAACAGTTAAGCGGTGTTAACGCGTGAAGGAAGAGAATAGAGTTGAAGCGAACATCGTCACAGAGCAATGACGAAACATGTCAAATGGAGTGAAGGGCACAAGTTAGGGAATAAAATGTAACATTTGGATCAGTTGCAGAGGCAACTTGATGTCAATTTTTGCTATCAGTGCATGTGTCAATTTCATATGTAAAAATATTAAATGAAATATCTTAGGAAAAATACTTAAGACAGTGCCAGGTACATTTTACATACTCAAAATCTGGTTGCAAAATTTTTCATATATTGGGATATTTTGAAATTTAGATAAGCCAAGACAAAATAATCAGATAATATTGCATTTTAACAAGTGAAATGATTATCAAAATTCACAAGAACATCTTTCAGTTAATGTATAGAATATACATGGAGAGATTGCCCTCAAGATGTAGGACTTCCCTCACTCAGATTGAGTAAATCAATACAGCTATTATTAAATATGTATGTTGCTCAATACTTCCCAAATCTGATGCTATTTCCCTTGATTGACATAAACTTTTTTGAAGTAAATAGGACAAGAATCAGGATTTCCTTTGAACATTTAAAGAAAGTAATTTACAGAGAAGTTATTCTTATTTAAGGTTATAAATTTAATAAGTGACAAAAAATGATAAGACTGAGGTTGTTTCATAATTTTTGTTTGTTCAGATTTAGTGTTTTTGTCTTTTCTAGATTTAACATAGAGCTCTCATTAAATCCTGGTACATCTTGTTTCTATAACAAAAAATGGTGAAATGACTGAAAAGTCTTAAAATTCAAGTATTCTGGGCTTCACTGGTGGCTCAGAAGGTAAAGAATCTGCCTGTAATTCAGGAGACCCAGGTTCAATCCCTGGATTGAGAAGATCCCCTGGAGGAGGGAATGGCAATCTCCTCCAGAATTCTTGCCTGGAGAATTCCATGGACAGAGGAATCTGGGGGCTACAGTCCATGGGGTCACAAAGAATTGTATATAACTGAGTGACTAACACTTTCACATTCTGTTCATAGGTAATGCCAGCTTGAATAAAGGAATGTTACTTTTTCCAGTCTGACTGTGGATCACTCCACTTATCTTGAAAACAATGTTAGAAAATTAAGGAGAGACCGTTTCTTTATTTGGTTGTAAAACTGTCAAAATTAAACTGAAAACAAATAACTAGGGTTTTATTTCACAAGCAAGGCCTTTCCAAAAAATAAAGCAAAAAAAATTTTTTTTAATCTATGATTCTCCTAGGACCCAATATGTGTGAATTCTCATTTTTAATTAATACTCTCACAAAGAAAATTATTGCTTGAAGTGTAAACAACAGAAAGATTAAGTAGATTATTACAGTATACATTATCTTCACTTTGTATCATGTGCAGTGTGCGAGGATTATGGAATTACTTGATCATTTTTAAATCCTCATTCTCACATTCTTTGCACTGTCAAAAGTTGCTACAAACAAAATCTAGTTGAAAGCAAACAAAAAGAGAAGAAAAAAAGGAAGACTTTTATTGCTATTTGTTGAAGCATTTAGAAATGACAAATATGTATGTGGATTTTCTTTATATGTAATAGGTTTGGCCCATAAAAAAGATAAGCTGTTTTGTCAGATCACCTGTCAATAAACTGTCAGTGTCAGATAGGAGTACATTTCAGCGATGTGTTCACTGAATAGAAATCACATTTGTCTACTGCCCATTTAAAAAAAAAAAAAAACTTGTTTCTTTGGGAAGGAATTACACCATGAAAATTGGTTTAAATGATTATTTGCTTAACAGCATTTGAATTGACATTTCTTAAAGATTGTAAAGATGAAAATGAACAAAGGATGAGTCTAGATTTTTTAGTGCTGTTGAGAAATTAAAATATTAAAAAAGGGCAAATGATCTACCAGCCAAGCTGAACATTATTGTGAACATTATTGTGTATTACTGAGACCTTTCAACAATCATGATGCCTCTTGTTGCCCATGTGTATGTTAGCTATTGCTATTGCTGCATATAAATTCTTCCAAAACATGCACAGCAGCTTAAAAAACAAATGCATAATGGCTCACGTAGTCTCTGAGGTTAGGAATCTAGGAATGGCTTCACCAGGTGTTTCTAGCTCAGGGTGTCTCATGAGACTGCAGTTGAGATGTTTGAAAGGACTTCAGTAATCTAAAAACCTGATGGAAGCTGAAGAAGTCAGTTCCAAGGTCTTTCCCTTACCCATGAGCTGCAGCCTTCTTTTCCTCCTTTCTTCATATGGATTTTTGATATGGTAGCCAAGTTCTACTGCAAGGCTCGAATGTACTTTTTTAGTATCTTTGAGTAACTTATCAGTAACAGGTACTGATATTAAATTAAAATATTTAATGAGGAATTATTGGCTGTTTAGGTCATTTCTAAGAAGCTTGACTATTAGCATAATTGTACATTCACATACTTTTCTTTTCCAATTTATATGCCCCAGAGAAGCTGTATCTTTGATACATGTTAATAAATGTATTCATTTTTGCCACTTTGAGAAGTTGTATGAGGGATGTTTAAGGTTTTATACAGTTGTTATAAATACTGAAAAGTACTGCAGTATTTTTTAAAGTATCTCTTAAAATGCTGGTGCAAGATGCAGAGTTCAGTTTTCTACACTATTATAAAATAGAAATTAATTACTGTGGTTAGAAGTGATAATATAAGTGGTCTGGAACTGAAATGGAGAAATTCTAATATTTCATGTATTGGTTCATTTAAAAATAGCAACAATGAACACATTTTATGTTAATAGTATCTTGGTATTACCATGAAATTAATTCTGATCTCACAGGACACCTCAGGCTTCCCTGGTGACTCAGTGGTAAATAATCCGCCTGCACTGAAGGAGATACAGGAGACACAGTTTCAATCCCTGGGTTGGGAAGCTCCTCTGGAGAAGGAAATGGCAACCCTCTCCAGTATTCTTGCCTGGAGAATCCCATGGACAGCGGAGACTGGCGGGCTATAGTTGCAAAGAGTCAGACACAACTGAGCAACTGAGCGCACACACACACAGGACTGTTGATATCAGACATTAAGTTTTGGTGATTTTTGGAACAGGAAAGAGCATAATTAAAGATAAAATTTGGAAAGTAAATTTATTTGCCTTGGCTTATTTACCATAGTTTGAAGAATCATGAAATGCGTTAACATTTAGCCAAGTGTGTTGACTTGTGATATTGTTTACTGCCTTGCCTACAATATGAGTGGTGCACTAATTTTCTATGGGCGCCATAGTAAATTACCACAAACTTTTTAATCAGTTCAGTTCGGTCACTAAGTCATGTACAACCCTTTGTGACCCCATGGACTGCAGCACCCTGGGCTTCCAGCTTTCAAAATGGATCAGTTGTGTCCACAACAATCAGTTGTGGACAACTGATTTTTAAAAATTTTTATTTCTTTATTTACTTATTGGGCTATGCTGAGTCGTAATGTGGCACATGGGAGCTTCGATCTTCACTGCGGTATGCAAGATCTTTAGCTGCAGCATGCAAACTCTTAGATGGGGCTTGTGAGTTCTGGTTCCCCCACCAGGGATCAAACCCAAGCTTCTTGCATTGGGAGCATGGACTCTTAGCCACTGGACCACCAAGGAAGTCCCACAGACTTGTAGTCTTGAGGTAATAAACACTCATTTACTATTTACAGTTCTGTAAAATCAGAAGTCCAGGTACAGCGTGGCGTATCCAGTTGTTGTCTTAGATTCTTACAGGCTAGTCAAGGTGTCGGCAGGGCTGCCTTCCGTTCCAGAGAACCTGAGAAAGAATCAGCTTTTAATCTTATTATTGATGGGTTATTGGTTCAAATCAGTTCCTCACAGCTGTAGAACCGAGTTCTATTTCCTTCCTGGAAGTGAACTGAAAGTTTTTCAAAGCCAGCAATGTCAGCATCCCTTTTTTCTTCTCTCTGCCTCCACTTTTACTTCATTTCTTCTTTTCTCTCCTCCTCTCTTTTTCAGGGCTTGTGGGACTATACTGACATTCCCCAGATAATCCAGAAAAACCTCCTTTTTTAGAATCAGCTGATTAGTAGCCTTAATTACATCTGAAAAGTCCCTTTATAGCAGTACCTAGATTAGTATTTGACTGAGTCACCAGGGACAGGAACCTTGTGGGGACATCTTTAGAATTCCACCTACTACAAAGGATTATTTTAGTTTCCTATATAAGCTCTCTAGAGAGCAAACACTCTGTGATATACTGAAATAATTTTTTTCTGCTTTATATTGTCATTACTATTCCTTTTTATTATTTAAGAAAACAATGTTTCTTCATTTATGAAATACCTAAGATTCTTTTTTAAACAATCATATTACCTTTTTTGTTTACTTATAGATATTTACTGTCACTTTGATTAAATATGTAACCAGACTTTCTTCCCTCAGGCACCCATGATTCTGATTTGGAAACTTTGATAACATCTTTTCTTTTTTTTTTTTTTTTAACTATCAGGTTCATAAAATCCTATCCTAAGTATAATAAAAAAAATAAATGAAAAATTTTAGGGTATCTTTTGCACCTAAAACTCAGAGATTCTCCAGAAGATACCTGATAATTTACAGAGATTTGTTGCTTCATCTTATAAAGAGAGAGTGCTAAGAGTAATTAGTTTTTGTGTTTTGGCCTTGCAGCACGTGAGATTTTTGTTTCCTGACCAGAGATTTAACCTGAGTCGCCTGCAGTGGAAACACAGAGTCTTAACCACTGGACAGCTAGGGAAGTCCCTAGTGTTTTTTTGTGTGGGTTTTTTTTTTAACTTATCAGTATTGATGCATTTTGTGGGAAGAGTTGTCAAATCAGCAGAAATTCTCAGTCATAGCCAAGTTAAATTTGTTTAAGTCAAATGTCTTTTAACTTAAACATTTTAGAAAGTATATACTTCATAAGATGTGCTTAGGAGTTTGTTAATGCCCTCACTTTCCACATGTTATAACATTAGGAGAAGCACTAAAATGCTATGAAATAGCTCCATTGAGTTTTCCTTTGTTTTTGGAGGCCTGGTGGTGCTTTGCATTATATTAGGCAAATGGCCTAATTAGCTTCCTTGGTGGCTCAGATGGTAAAGCGTCTGCCTGTAATGCGGGAGACGCAGGTTCGATTCCTGGGTCTCCTAATTTCCTTGGAGAAGGAAATGGGAACCCATTCCAGTATTCTTGCCTAGAGAATCCCAGGGACTGAGGAGCATGTTGGGTGCCGTCTAGGGGTCGCACAGAGTCGGACATGACTGACACAACTTAGCAGGCAAATGGCAGTGTAGAATTAAAATCATTTGTCATAATTTATTCTATAAAATGCTTACTTGACTACACCATTATTTTTCATTTTTATTCTAGCATCTTAGAGCAGCGGTTCTAAGATGGGTATGTACATCAGATTTACTTATGAAATTTTATAACTATACAGATATCTAGGCCTTACCCCAAATTCACTGCATCTCTTTATTTGATACTATTGGTTTATCTGTGGTGTAGTATGTATATAACATCTCAAAATTATTATATGTTACTTGTCGAGATACTTCCCTTACAGATTATGTTCATTCATTTTTATATATGAGCTGTATCCTTCTCTATCTTTTTTGAAAATATGCTTAATTAGTGTGCTTATTCAAAAGCAGAGACATTACTTTACCAACAAAGGTCTGTCTAGTCAAGGCTATGGTTTTTCCAGTGGTCATGTATGGATGTGAGAGTTGGACTGTGAAGAAAGCTGAGCGCCGAAGAATTGATGCTATTGAATTGTGGTGTTGGAGAAGACTCTTGAGAGTCCCTTGGACTGCAAGGAGATCCAACCAGTCCATTCTAAAGGAGATCAGTCCCGGGTGTTCTTTGGAAGGAATGATGCTAAAGCTGAAACTCCAATACTTTGGCCACCTCATGAGAAGAGTTGACTCATTGGAAGAGACCCTGATGCTGGGAGGGGTTGGGGGCAGGAGGAGAAGGGGATGACAGAGGATGAGATGGTTGGATGGCATCACCGACTCAATGAACGTGAGTTTGAGTGAACTCCAGGAGTTGGTGATGGACAAAGAGGCCTGGCATGCTGCAATTCATGGGACTGCATAGAGTCGGGCACAACTGAGCAACTGAACTGAACTGAACTGATAGGTATTTTGTTTTAAGCTTTTTCTTCCATCTAACTTTATTATATTTTGCATTCCCCAGAAACAGCCAAATTTCATGTCAGTTGATTATTCTTGATATGAACTCATCAGAATCCTCACATTTGAAAATTATGGGTAATAAATTAATTACAATCATTTTAAGTCTCTGTCATCTACAGATTCATAACAATGCATAACAATTTAGTAGAATCTGCTTTTGTAAATTGTAATGAAACACTTTAAATGATATATTATTCTTACTGATTCTTCCCCCAAAACGTGGAAATCTCACAATTCAGAAATTTCTATTCAGTCTTCTTATTTTGCATGACATATAACAATTTGCATCAAAACATGGAAACCCCACAATTCAGAAACTTCTATTCAATCTTCTTATTTTGCATAGAAGTATAAGATTTATATAAGTTCAATAAGAAGTTGTCCTCCTTTTTAGCAGAATATAATTGGAAAAATTGATTATGCAATCAAAACCTTGCCCAGAATGTCATATTTGAGAATAAAGGCTGGTTTAATCAGGTATGCCTAGCAACTTTTAAGGAAGTAAAGTTGACTCTAGGGAACTAATGCTTTCAAAGATTTCTTGGGAAAGTTGACTTGATATTTGACTTACAGGGTTCAGCTTACAAGTTAGTAAGGAGGATCCCTACTTGGCAGGTAAGGATTCTGTAAGGACAGGTAAGGGATGTTTGAGTATACCAAGAAAAGAAAAGTTCACCTAAATTCATAGGTACTACAGGTGAATCTTGTTTTGATGGCTTATCTTTTTATGTTTACCTTAGAACAGTCAATAATGAGGCAAACATGTAGAAATCATATAGACGTTCTATAGATTAATTTCCAGCTTACCACAATGTGGTACCATAGTGGCATTAAGTCAAAACCAAAATCAGCAACAGAAACAAGCCCCCTCAAATCTTGTAGTTTGTGGAAGGGTGAAGTCCATGACCTAATTGCTTAATTAGTGAACTAGGATTGTCCCAAGTGGGAAATATGTGACAGAAGTATAATACTAAAAACAATTTTTGATACAGGGTTTTTAATATGAGCAAGAGTCCATCTTCTAGTAAGATTCTTGATTGGTGCATTAAATCTTCTCTAAGGCAAATTATTGTGATGAGAAAATGCTGCCTTAATTCATTTACATAGTCATGAAGTAAAATGGTCTTGAGAATGGACACTGAGAAGGGCCGTGAGAACCCCCCCACTTAAGTTTTAATTTCATCTTTGTAAAACAAAAATAAGATAGGACTCTGTATGAAATGCTGAGAGGATCAATGAGAAAGGCAGGTCAAGAATTTAACACAGATTAACATAGAACAGGAAAGGCATTACACTTTATCCCCCACATACATAGTCATGCATGCATACATGATCGTTGCTTCAGTAGTGTCCATCTCTTTCTTTGCAACCCTATGGACTGTAACCTACCAGGCTCCTCTGTCCATGGCATTCTCCAGGCAACAATACTGGAGTGGGTTGCCATACCCTCCTCCAGGGCATCTTCCTGAACCAAGGATCAAACCTGCATCTCCTGCAAAACCTGCAAGCAGATTTTTTACTGCTAAGCCACTAAGGAAGCACTCACACACACACACACACACACACACACACACACACACACACACAATCTATCGCATTATGGTGGTGGCTGTCCTATACTTTTCCAGAAGTGATTTAAGAAAGTGGAAATACTACATTATTACTAAAATGACTGAGAAGTGCAAATGATACTCATACAACATATGTATAATCAAAGCCAAGTGTTGCGGAATCTTATTTGGCCTATTCCAAGGCAAAAATCAAACTTAAATTGAAGAAAGTAGGAAAAACCACTAGACCATGGGGTCACAAAGAGTCGGACATGACTGAGTGACTGAACTGAACTGAAAGGTGGACAAACAAGAAATGGAATACATTAAGTTTTTGGTTTGGGAACCACATTTGTCTTTCTTTGATTGCTCTCAAATTGGAAGCAGGAGCACAAAATAAGGAAGTTGACTTCACTGACCTAGCTCTGACTTCTCTGGCTGATGGTTGCAGAAGTTATGGGTAGAGTTCTATTGTCATATATGGTCTGTCCACGTCCATTTGCAAGTTCACTCTTTCACTGGGCTGCTAATTATATTGTTTGTAGAGCCTATTGTGTTTTCAAATCGAAATTGCTACAGAAGCAGAGAAATGCTTTAAGAAACAAATGTTGGTTCCTAAGCAAAGACATTTGTGAGAAAAGAAAAATCAGATAAATAATAGACCTGTCTCAAAATATCACATTAGCCCCCTTGGTAACATTATTGATCTAGATGGAAAGTTTTGCTTGCAAATGTTTATTGAAGTAATAAAGACTGACTGCTGTTTGTTTTCAAAAATTGATCACATTATAAAATTTACTCTCTTTGAATTAAGGAGACATCTGTTAGAGCTCTGGTTGATTCCTCATTGGTTTAAAACTTGGAATTTAAATTTGTTGTGGTTGGTTTAAGATGGGAAAGCATATTCCACAAGGAGATATTGTGTAGACTCAAAGGCATATTCAATTCTGCAGAGTCCTGAGAGACAAGTGCCTTCAGATTGAGATACATTGTACCCCTAAATTGTATCTGCATCCCAGACATTCTTGATTGCCTTTCCTTCCAGTTCAGTGAGGCCTCCTTTCAGGAAAGTCAAACCTGTCTACTCCTCTCACCTCCTTTGAATTAGCCCACTTTCCCTTGGAAACTTATTTCACTTTCTACCAGTTTCTCACCATCAACTTTTTTTTTTTTTTAAACTTTACATAATTGTATTAGTTTTGCCAAATATCAAAATGAATCTGCCACAGGTATACATGTGTTCCCCATCCTGAACCCTCCTCCCTCCTCCCTCCCCATACCATCCCTCTGGGTCGTCCCAGTGCACCAGCCCCAAGCATCCAGTATCGTGCATCGAACCTGGACTGGCATCTTGTTTCATACATGATATTTTACATGCTTCAATGCCATTCTCACCATCAACTTTTAAACTTATTTAATTATTACTCTTCTAAAAACAAGTAAATACTCTTTTGGCTATATTTTCTTATAAACATCTTTCCTCTGCACCATGAAAGAATAGTTGCTGTTTGTCCCCACTTATTTCTCTTTCACTTACTCTTCACTCTTTTCCAATCTAATTTTCATTCAGCCAACTATGATTTTTCCAGTAGTTATGTACCGGTGTGAGAGCTGAACCATAAGGAAGGCTGAGCACTGAAGAATGGATGCTTTCAAATTGTGATGCTGGAGAATACTCTTGAGAGTCACTTGGATCACAAGGAGATCAAACCAGTCAATCCTAAAGGAAATCAACCCTGAATATTCATTGGAAGGACTGATGCTAAAGCTGAAACTGCACTACTTTGACCACCTGATGCAAAGACCCAACTCATTGGAAAAGACCCTGATGCTGGGAAAGATTGAAGGCAGGAGGAGAAGGGATGACAGAGGATGGGATGGGTGGATGGCATCACTGACTCAATAGACATGAGTTTGAGTATCTGGGAGATAGTGAAGGACAGGGAAGCCTTGCATGATGCAATTCATGGGGTAAAGGAGTGTCAGACATGACTTGGCAGCTGAACAATAACAATAGCCCTAATATTGTTTTTTTCTGCAGAAAAAAATACAAAACATTTCCACCAGATTTTTTTCCTTTTTTTCTGATTTATTGTATCTTTCCACTTCCTTTCCTTTTCTCCTTCATGGTCTATCTTCAAATGCATACAACTTAATTCAGAGATCCGGATCTTGGTCCTCTTCCTATTGTATAGTAGTTATTCCTGAAAAGTATGATTTGCCCTTGGACTTCAACTATTGAAATGTTGTTGACCCCATTAACTACATCTCTAGCTTGGAACTCTCTCCAAAGGTATGTATTCTTTTTTAAAATTTTTATTTACTGAAGTATAGTTAATTTATAAGATTGTGTTGATTTCTACTGCATAACAAACTGATTCTGTCTTATATTGCATCTGCTAATCCCACACTTCCAGTCCATCTTTCCCCACTATCTCTTTCCCTTGGCAACCACCAGTCCATTCTTATGTCTATGAGTCTGTTTCTGTTTCATAGATAAGTTCATTTATCTCATATTTGAGATTTTACATATAGGTGATATTTTTTAGAAATCAGTAATTGAGAAACCAAGCACCACACTCAAAGAGTTGTAGAGCTCAGGTTTGTTACACCGGTGGGCCTAGAGAAGTTAACATTCCAAGCTCTGAGCCCTGAACAAAGGGGTTACAGAGTTTTTATAGACAGACTATAGTGGGCAACACTAGCCACTAATAGTCTGGTTTAAACTAAGGGATTTCACACGTGGGAACAGCAGTCAAGATGGGGAGGGGAATGCCTGATCTTTACACAGACAGGCATGATTAAGCAGGTTTGCAGGGCCTGGGCAATTGCAAACAGTCTGACAAGGGTGAGTGAGTTAAACTCCAGCTCCTGTATTGTAAGGCCCCACTTTCTGAGACTACATGACCTACTTGATCCAGACTTTGCAAGGAGCAAGCTGAGTTACAGAGGCAGAACAAGCAGGAGGTTATGTGAAATTTTAACTTTTCCTCTTCAATATCATAGAGTTTTCATCTTTCTCATTTTGATTTACTTCACTTAGTATGATAATCTCTCGGTCCATCCATGCATGCATGTTCAGTTGCTTAGTCATGTCCGACTATTTGCGACCTCATAGACTGTAGCCTGCCAGACTTCTCTGTTCATGGGGTTTCCCAGGCAAGAATACTGGAGTGGGTTGCTGTTTTCTCTTCCAGGGAATCTTCCCAATCCAGGGATCAAACCCAAGTCTCTTGCATTGGCAGGTGGATTCTTTACCACTGAGACACCTGGAAAGCCCCATAGGTCCATCAACTAGCTACAAATGGTATTATTTCATTCTTTTTAATGGGTGAGTAGTATTCCATTGTATATATGTACCACATCTTCTTTATCTATCCATCCAAATGTCAATGGACATCTGCATTCCTTCCATATCTTGGTTATTGTAAATAGTGCTGCAAGGATTAAGGTACATGTATCTTTTCAAATTATAGTTTTGTCTGGGCATATAGTTATATGCCCAGGAATGAGACTGCAAGGTTATATGGCAACTCTATTTTTAGTTTTGTGAGGAACAGCCATAATGTTTTCCGTAGTGACTGCACCAATCTACATTCCCACTAACAGTGTAGGAGGATTCCTTTTTTCCATACCTCTCCAGCATTTGTTGTTTGTAGACATTTTAATGATGGCCTTTCTGACTTATGTGAGGGGGGTACTTCATTGTAGTTTTGATTTGCATTTCTCTTGATGAAAGTGAAAGAGGAGAGTGAAAAGTTGGCTTAAAGCTCAACATTCAGAAAACTAAAATCATGGCATCTGGTCCCATCACTTTATGGGAAATAAATGGGGAAACAGTGGAAACAGTGTCAGCTTTTATTTTTGAGAGCTCCAAAATCACTGCAGATGGTGATTGCAGCCATGAAATTAAAAGACACTTACTCCTTGGAAGGAAAGTTGTGACCAACCTAGACAGCATATTCAAAAGCAGAGACATTACTTTGCCAACAAAGGTCCATCTAGTCAAGGCTATGGTTTTTCCAGTGGTTATGTATGGATGTGAGAGTTGGACTGTGAAGAAAGCTGAGTGCCAAAGAATTAATGCTTTTGAACTGTGGCGTTGGAGAAGACTCTCTAAAGTCCCTTGGACTGCAAGGAGATCCAACCAATCCATCCTAAAGGAGATCAGTCCTGGGTGTTCATGGAAAGGACTGATGCTAAAGCTCAAACTCCAATACTTCGGCCACTTCATGTGAAGAGTTGACTCATTGGAAAAGACCCTGATGCTGGGAGGGATTGGGGGCAGGAGGAGAAAGGGACAACAGAGGATAAGATGGCTGGATGGCATCACCAACTCGATGGACATGAGTTTGGGTAAACTCCAGGAGCTGGTGATGGACAGGGAGGCCTGGCGTGCTGCGATTCATGGAGTTGCAAAGAGTCGGACATGACTGAGTGACTGAACTAAACTGAATAATTAGTGATGTTGAGCATCTTTTCATATGTCAAAGGTAATTTTTATTCTTGTCGATATTTTCATGTTCGTGTTACACATTAGATAAACCATTTTATGTCTTCTTAAATCCATGAAACCAATTCCTGTGATTTCTTCAGAGTTAATGTCTACAGGTTACTGATTCCACAGATGCAGGTTATTGTGCTGGAGGCTAAACCATGGGCCACTGCCCTCCATGTGTGGATTCTGTGTAAGTCAGGGTCATGGAAGGCCATATCTGAGGGTGGTGAAAACCCAATAGGTAAAATAAGGCACAACCATGTACTTTATCATCTTGTTTTTTCAATGACTTGTTTTTATTTAAGTACCACCTAATTCTTATTTATCTAATATTTTTATTTTAAAAATAATATTCATGATTATAATTCTGTTTTTATTGTTGCAAAGCTTTAACTACTCTAATGATAATATATTTCATGAATCACTATTTCTTATGTTTTCTTTTGTGATCATTCTTGTGTAATGAAAGAAAAATGTATGTGATTTTTTTTAATGGAATATTTTTAGAGCAGTTTCAAGTCACAGAAAATTGAGCAGAAAGTACAGAGAATTCTTATATACCCTCATCCTCACAAATGCAAAGCCTCCACTATCAACAGCCTACTCCTAGGTGGTACATTTTCTACAATCAATGAACCTATATCGACCTAGCTGACTATATTTATGTGGATCTATTATACTTTGGGCTCTTTACTCTACTTCATCAATTGATCAATCTTTCGTTTTTTAGTCAATATCACACTATCATTACTGTAGCTTTATAGTAAGTTTTAAATCTAGTATTGTTTTCCTACTCCATACTCTTCCTTCAGTAGTGTGTTAGCTATTCTGGGTTTCTATATAAACTTGAGAATCAGCATATCAATGTATACTAAACATATTGCTGGAATTTTGACCAGAATTTTGCTGAGCCCAGAGATCAAGTTTGGAAGAACTGATATCTTGACAACATTGAGCTTTTCTATCCATGGAATATCTCTCCATTAACTTAGTCCTTTGTTTTCACTTATCTGTATTTTAAAGTTTCCTCAGTATAGATTTTGTACATATTGTGTTAGATTCATATCTAAGTATTTCATTTTTGATGGTATAATATAAATGTATTATGTGTTTAATTTCAAATTCCCCTTGTTCATTACTGGTTCACAAAATAGGTGGCTTTGCTTTTTTAGCTTTCCTGTTACATAGGTTCAAGATAGAAATATAATAACCCGTGACACTTACCCATTTTTTTCAGTAAATATCTGCACTCAACAAAAGTGAAAGTGAAAGAAAATGAAGTCGCTCGACTGTAGCCTACCAGGCTCCTCTGTCCATGGGATTTTCCAGGCAAGAATACGGGAGTGTGTGGCCATTTCCTTCTCCAGAGGATCTTCCCTACCCAGGAATTGAACCTGGGTCTCCCACATAGTAGGCAGACACTTTACCATCTGAGCCACCAGGGAAGTCCATCTGTACTCAACAAAACTAAAACTTAAAATATGAGAAAATGAGCCTTAATTTCCTCCTTTCCACTTTCTACAAGTCAACTAAAATTGAATGGATATCATTATTCTTAAATGAATAATGAAGAAGCTCAAAAGATAAATCTGAATATTTATATACTAAAATTTATTTTTCAAGGACAATTCCTGAAGAATTAATGCCTATATTTCATTTGAAAAAAAAAAATAGAATGCTTATTCACACTCAATATGGTCATTGCAGAGCTCTTACTTCACTGGTCTACATGGGACTGTATCTGCCAGGTCATTATTCTCCAGTCAGGGAAGAAATAACTCCTTTAATCCTTTCTATATGTGCCATTGACAATGGACCTCAAAGGAATGCGTTTCTCAACATAGATAAAAATTATAATATCAGTCGAAAGACTGACATATTGGTTGGCTTAGAAAGGTTTATTATTCAAGATACTCTTGATAATTATTGACACCAAGCCATATGCTCAGACTCTTTATCATATTTGGAATCTGAGAGGTATATTTTGCAGGAGATGTGGAATTAAAGCTCACATGTATTAATTTAAACCTTCTCTCTTTAAATGTGCAGCAGCTTGACAAGGTAGAGTCTTCAACTGTCTGACAAGAAATCAAATTATTATAGATGATTCACACATCCTTCACCTGCAGACCTCAAGAGCCTCATGAAGAGCCTCCCTGTAGCTCTTAGGTTGCTCAAAACTAATAGAATGGCTTTTATTTTTAGGTCTAGCATAAGGTATTGTTCCTACAAGGCTGGCATTTTTGTGAATGCCACTGTTATCACTTACCACATGAAAAGCAAAGCCTGGAATAATTAGTTAAATCATAATACAATGCAGTTATTAGTTTGGACCTTCTCTTTTCTCTTGAGAGTTTGATGAAATCTAATGAAATACTCAAATCCAAGTCCTGTGGAATCCCAACACCTTCCTCAAAAGTTGTGAAATTTCCCAGATAAATTAAGATCTCATGGCCTTTTTGACTAAGAACTTCTGCTTTGTTTCATAGATTACCTTATATTGATAATCCACATAGATTAACTCATTAATAAAACAGTTTCCTTCATTAGTTTCAATAACCATATAAATAAATACAATTAGTCAGCAAATGAGGAAATAATAATGCTTCTATATAAATATAGGGCTATAAAATATGAAAATGACCAACTGGACATCTTGGAAGTGCAAAATGACATTAAAATAAAAATATAGATAAACAGATAAACCTCAAATTATGAGATGAACAGAAGATTAGTAGAAGCAATTTATGGTATAATTTCTAATTTTATAATTTGTTCTGAAATGAAATTTTACTTACTTTGGCTGGAATGAGAGCTGCTTTCTGAACACAGTACAGTGACATTACAAATCAAAAAAGTACATGAAAGAGTCATTAAGAGAGACTGAGAATGTCCATTGAGATGAACCAAATAAAAATTAGTGAAGTTCCAGAAGTATAATAGTGAAGAGAGGGGAATTATTTAATTTCATTTTCCTGATTCAAAAATAGAATCTACCAGTGACTTCTGAAATTACTACATCCCTCTGCCCTTACCCAGGTCATCTTGTTCAGATGAGAGAATCAATAAAATTGTTCTTCCTTTGACATTCTTTCACCTCTCCCTTTGAGTTTTCACTGAATATGTCAATTCTGCATCGTCAAGACATTTTTCTTATGTCCAGGTTCGAGTCTCCATATTTGTTTTAGTATCAAAATTGATATATACAAATTTCATTGCCAATGTTTTTGCTTTATTTTGCTGGTAGGTCTTGATTAGAAGAAATTTATTCTCCAAAAGTTTCTTCAAGTAGTATTCACAGGAAAAATACCCTTTGATTTTTTGCATGTTTAACACTATCAGTTAGACTGGTTGTATAATTTTAGGTTCATGCTAAGTATGAAAGTTATTTTAAAATGTAGTATTTCAGTAATAGTATATAACATTATATTAAGACATATCAACCCCTTTATTAATTCTTTCAAAATATACTTTGAAGACTCTGCCTCCCAATGCATAAGAGTGTGGATTCGACCCCTGGTTGGGGAGCTAAGATCCCACATGTTTTGTGGCCAAAAAAATCAAAGCATAAAACAAATCCAATACTATAACAAATTCAATAAAGACACACACACACACACACACACACACACACACACATATATTCCTGGTGGCTCAGATGGTAAAGAATCTGCCTGCAATGCAGGGGACCCAGGTTCAATCCCTGGGCCAGGAAGATCCCCTGGAGAAGGAATGGCAACCCACTCCAGTTTTCTTGCCTGGGAAATCCCAGGGACAGAGGAGCCTGGAGGGCTACAGTCCATGGGGTCACAGAGTTGGATACAACTGAGCAACTGAGCGTGCACGCGTGCACACACACACACAGAGAGAGAGATATATTTTTTGAGTACCAATTCTATTGGCATCCCTGTAATAAAAATGGAAAACATAGAGAAGGAAAATATATCAGTCTTTTTAATGAAGACAAAGTATAGTAAAGAGAACATAATTAAATAAAGACAATTATGAGCAAGTTATCTTATTCTAAAGTAAATGGTCTTAAGGAAAGAAATTCAATTCTCTCAGATTTTACAGAGGAACTCAAATCCAGCCAGTAAAGACTTCCCCAAAATTTTTATTTTATATTGGACTGTAGTTATTTTACAGTGTTGTATTAGTTTCAGGTGTACAGCAAAACCTTTCAGTTATACATATACATATATCTCTTCTTTTGCAAAGTCTTTTCTCAGTTAGGTTATTACAGAGTGTTGAGCAGTTTCCTGCGCTCTATCATAGGTCCTTGATGGTCATCCATTTTAAATATTGTAGTGTATACATGTCAGTTCCAATCTATCTCTCTTTCCCACACCCTTCCCTCTGGTAACCATAAGTTTGTTCTTTTAATCTGTGATAAAAAATGGAATGCTTCATGAATTTGTATGCCATTCTTGCACAGGGGCCGTGCTAATCTCTGTATGGTTCCAAGCACCAAAGAGCTTGGAGTGAAACTCCAAGACAAAAATACCAGGATGGTCAGCAGGAATGAGCATTAACTGTGCAGGTGATACGGTCTTCAGGTGAAACACCATCCACAGAGCCTCATGGTGAAGAAGGTGTGAACAACTGGAGAGAAGGCCCTTTGACTATGGGAGCAGGAGATGGAGGGGAAGCACTGGATGAGGTTGGAAAGCCAGGCATGGTCCTGGACATCCTGGGCCTTAAAGGCTGTGAAAAGATGTTGGTATTTATCCTGAGAGCAATGAGAAACAAGTAATGGGATTTAATAATGTGTGTGTATATGTAGGAGGATAAAATTATTAGATCTATGTCATGAAAAGAATCTGGCGTCAGTCTGAAGAAAATAAGAGAGAGAGAGAGAGTTCAATTAACTTAAGGAATCCAGTTAGTAGCAATCTCAGGCGGCCTTGGCCTACCGTGGCTTGAAGCAGGATTTTGGTTCCTGGCCAGAGATTGAGGTTGGGTCATAGTGCTGAAGGTATCAAATCTTAGCCACTAGACCAGTGTGGTGACAAGGCCCTGGCCCTTCAACTTTACAGAAAAAAGAATTCCCACAAAGACAAAAAGTAGTGAAATAAGTAAAGTGTTTATTAGGAGGAAAGAAGAGTACAGTATGTGTGGATAGACACACAGGCAGACAGAGAGAGAGAGAGAGCTGAGTCCTCGTGGTAGTTTCAGTCACTTCTATGGGGCATTTCTCCTGGATTTCCTCTGGCCAATCATTATGATTTCCCTGGTTCAGAGTCTGTATTTGGTTTATCTCAGAGTCCTCCCATGTGCTTATGCATCTCTCAGCCAAGATGGATTCTACCAAAGAGGCCTATGGGTATTTAACATCACTGAACATCACTCCCCTTTGGACCTCCAAGGAGCCTTTTTGCTCATGTATAGTCGGGGACGTCTCTTGACTTTGAGAATGAGAAATATGTGATCGCTTATATTCTATCTGGGAAGGTCTCAGCCTTCTCCCTCGATTGTCCTGCTATTTTTGTCTTGGAGTTTCAGTCCACAGAGAACAACTCCAGCTATTTGCCCCAGCAGTCCATCTATCTCCTGCTTCAGTACGGTTAGAGATAAAGTAAAGACAGTTTTCTGGCCTGGAAAATCCCATGGATAGAGGAGCCTGGGAGGCTACAATCCATGGGGTTGCAAAAGATTTGGACACAACGTAGCAACTAAATAACAACAACAATGGCTATTTACTTTGCAATGGTAGCAATGGGTGAATGAAATAAATTAACATGAGATCTAAGAAGAGACTGAAAAGGGACTTAATGATCAAATTAAGTACAATTTACATAAAATCCTATAACAGAGATAGGAAACTGATAACCACCAAGATATGCACCTAAGAGTTGGGTCAACTTAGCAGATGATACTTTGATACTTGAAGTGATGGTTAAGGAATTTGAACAATGCAAAGTTACATTTGTGTTATCTGGGTCTTTATCAAAGCTTAACATATTCTATCCAGTTTTCTCTTGTCTATCTAGTTTTCTCATTTATTTTTCACAGATGAGCTTTTAAAAATTCCTCTACTGGAAGCTGCTCTTTTAGAAGTGAAGTGACTGCTGTTCAGTGAGTAATTTCTAACAGTGTGATATTAGCTGCAAATATTTAGATAATCACATGGCTTGAAAAGAGGTGCCTGTGACAACTTGGCTTACTGTTGACTCTTACTGCATACTTTGGCAGCTCACATCTCCTCTGTGCATCTGCAGGGCTCTAGGACCAACCATGTAGAATAAGATTCAACATGGATTCAATGATAGAGTTTATTAAAGTTATAAGAGTTATTTTTATAGCTATTGATTCTATGTTGTCCAGTGTTTTCCAAGCAGATGTTCAGTTAAAGTGGTAACTTTTTTAAACATATAAGAGATATACAAATATGTTTGCATGTTTGAATCAATAGCACTTAAGTTTAAAAATGAGCCAATAATTTATTTCTGACACTAGGCAGTTGTCAAACAATATTAATGTCTGTAAATCAACAGATGAACACAGAAGAATTGCATTAAGCCCTGTGACACAGATAGCAGTGTAATGGGGTCCATCTTTCATCAACTTAACTAAACACCTCCCATTCCTAATGCCTCTTCCCTTACAAAAGTGAGCTTTGGAATGACATGTGTACAAGTGAATCTCCTACTTAACAGCTGCTGAGGGGTGAGTACTGACAGTAAACAGCCAGATGGTTATTAGACAGATCTCTTGCATGATTCAAGTAGAATGACAACTCTATGCAGAGGTGACAAGGCCTGGACAAACTTTTCATGTAAGTTTTAGAAAATTAGAGTAAATCAAGAATTTATAAATAATATAGTTGAACGTCCCAAACTGGCTGAACTTAGTAAATGTTTCACTAGTAAATCAACTGGAAGTCCAAGCCAAAGTACACTTAGAAGCTGTATGGACAGGAGCTAACAAAGCCAAGTGGTGGTCTTAGGGGGAGATTTTGGCAGCCCAGTCAGGTTACTGAGAAAAGGCTTAGGGCTTAGGACCAGCCAGCACCTCTGGGGGCACCACAGGCTGTGACTTGAGCCTCATCTCCAGGGCATCAATCAAGAAGGGAGATGGGGAGAGCAAGTTTGAAGTGGTCAGAGGAGTTTTTTGCCCAAATTTCAACTCATCCTCAAAGAATATAGTGTCTGCTTCCACCTGTCATCTAACAGGAATGGGCAAGCCCATTCTGTAAGAGATGGCAAACCTTCATGTGTCCCCAGAGTTTTCCTTCTGGGGAGTCTGCTTTACTGTAATTGTCAAATCAAGTGAAGATTCCCCAGCCTCACGTCCAGCTTCTGAATGAGAATCTCCAATGAGATAGATAAAGCCCAGGAGTTCATACAATTTTATGCCCACTGTTCAAACAATCATAAGATTTATTTGGAATCTAGAAGACAAAGATAACTATTTGATTAAATTTCTTATCTTAAAAAGTGAAAGCTCAAAAAGTTACTTATTAAAACAAGGATAAATTGGGATATATTGACATATAAAAACTACTATAGTTAAAATGGATAACCAACAAGGTTCTATTGTATAACACAGGGAACTCTGCTCAGTATTCTGTAATAATCTAAGTGGAATAAGAATTTGAAAAATAATAGACATAGCTGTATGTATAACTGAATCATTTTGCTGTATACTTGACACTAACAAAACCTTGTAAATCAGCTATAGTCTAATACAAAATAAACTAAAAAAGAAAATCACTGTGAACATCAAAAAACACATCTCATTTTAATCTTTGAAAGGAATCTAACAGATATTCACAGCATACAAAGTTCCCAATGCTCAGAAGCTAAATCAAGATGGGAAGAAAAGGATAGTATCAACATCAGCAATTGTATGTTTTTGCAAAGAATTAAAGCAAAGTTTAGGGAAATGAAAGGTAAATAGAGAGATGCAAAAAGCAAAAAAGAAAACACAAGCTGATATGTTTGTGTGTGTGAGACTGATAAATAAAGCTGACTGTCATTCAAAGAAAAGCAAAACAGTAAAACATTTTAACCCAACAAACCGAAGGAACCACAAATCAGTCATTTAAGAACTATCCAAACTAGGAAATTAGTGACATATATTTTAAGGAAAACATCACAAGGGACTAATTTCTTTCTGGTTAAGTATTTAGTTATAGCTAAATCCAGTTTTTATGCATGATAAATTATCATGCTGTAAAATACAATGCTTTCTAAAATCATTTTTACTCCATAAGATGTTTACAACCACAAAATTCATCTACAGACAGGATAAATGAAGAAACAACAGGCTTTTTTATAGGAAGTTAGACAATTATGAGATATATGAACATAATTCTATGGCACTGATTGAGCACCAAAACTTTAAGTGTTCTGAAATATTTTAAAGATTTTATAACTTTTTATTAAAGAGATAGTGTCACATAGTAATCTTTTTACATTAGAAAAAATTTTCAACATTTTATTCTTAAATATACTATTTATAACTTAATCTAAGTTTATCATAAAATGGTACTCTCTCTTTTCCCTCCAATAATAAATCGTCATTTATTAAAATAAACTGGAATGGAAATGCATAATTCTTAAAATTTATAGTATTTTGATAGAGTTAATAGCGGAGACTCTGAATTTATAGACATAATCATTAACAGCTTCTTTTTAGAACTTTGTATTACTTTTTTTTTTAGTTTTGTTGTTCAGTTGCTAAATGAAGTCGCTCAGTTGTCCTACTCTTTCTGACCCTGTGGACTGTAGCCTACCAGGCTCCTCCATCCATGGGATTTCCCAAGCAAGAGTCCTGGACTGGGTTGCCATTTCCTTCTCCAGGGAATCTTCCTGACCCAGGGACTGAACCCAGGTCTCCTGCATTGTAGGGAGACACTACTGTCTGAGCCACTAGGGAAGTCCTGTTGAGTTGCTGTTATGTCCAACACTTTACGACTTTATAGATTGCGTGTGCCAGGCTTCCCTGTCCTTCATTATCTCCTGTAGTTTGCTCAAACTCATATCTATTGAGTTGGTGATGCCATCCAGCAATCTTATCCTCAGCTGCCCCTTTCTCATTCTGACAGCAATCTTTCCCAACATCAGGGGTTTTCCAAAGAGTTGACTCTTTGAATCAGGTGGCCAAAGTATTGGAGCTTCAGCTTCAGCATCAGTCCTTGCAATGAATATTCAGGGCCGCTTTCCTTTAGGGTTGACTTATATGATCTCTGCAGTACAAGGGACTCTCAAGTCTTCTCCAGCATTACAGTTCAAAAGTATCAATTCTTCAGCACTCATTCTTCCTTATGGTCCAATTCTCACATTGTACATGACTACTGGAAAAACCATACAGACCTTTATTGACAAAGCTATTTCTCTACTTTTTAATATGCTATCTAGGTTGGTCATAGCTTTTCTTCCAAGGAGGAAGCATCTTTTAATTTCATGGCTGCAGTCACCATCTGCAGTGATTTTGAAGCCTCCCAAGATAAAGTCTGTCACTGTTTCCATTGCTTCCCATCTATTTGCCATGAAGTGATGGGACCAGATGCCATGATCTTAGTTTTTTGAATGTTTTAAGCCAGCTTTTTCACTGTCCTGTCTCACTTTCATCAAGAGGCTGTTTAGTTCCTCTTCACTTTCTGTCATTAGGGTGGTATCATCTGCATATCTGAGGTTGTTGATATTTCTCCTGGCAGTCTTGACTCCAGCTTGTGATTCAGTTAGTCTTGCTAACAGCTTACAGATTGTATTTATTTTTTCAAAGAGCCAGTTTTTGTTTTGCTGGTTTTTTCCTATTGATTTTCAATTTTCACTTTCACTGATTTATACTTTAATTTTCACTATTTTTTTCTCCTTCTGACTTTGGATTTAAGTTATTCTTCTTTTTCTGCTTTCCTAAGGTGGAAACTTAGTTATTGATTTTAGATCTTTCTTTTTTCATGGTATGTGTATTCATGCTATAAATTATATATGTACATTAAATGCTATAAATTTCCATTGAAGCACTGCTTTTGCTACATTCCACAGATTTCAGTGTTTCCATTTTGTTCAGAATAGCTTTTAATTTCTCTTGAGATTTCCTGTTTAATGCGTGTGTGATTTAGAAGTATGTTGTTTACTTTCCACAATTTGGGACTTTTTTGGCTCTATTTCTGTTATTGATTTTTAGTTTAATTCCTTTGTGGTCTGAGAGCAGAAATTGTATGACTTCTACTTTTTAAGATATGCTAAAGCATGTCTTATGGCCCAGAATGTTGTTTATCTTGGTGAGTGTTACCTACTAGTTTGAGAAGAATGTGTATTCTGCTGCCACTGAATGAAGAACTCTATAGAAGCCCATTTCATCTAGTTGCTTGATGGTATTGTTAGTTCAACTATGTCTTTCTTGATTTTCTGCCTGCTGAATTTGTCTGTTTATAATTTTGCTGTTGTTCAGTCACTAAGTCGTGTCTGACCTTTTGCAACCCCATAAACTGTAGCACGCCATGCTCCTCTGTTCTCCACTGTTTCCCAGAGTTTGCTCAAAATCATGTCCACTGAGTTGGTGATGCTATCTGTCCATCTCATCCTCTGCCACTCTCTTCTCCTTTTGTCTTCAATCTTTCCCAGCATCAGGGTCTTTTCCAATGAGTCGACTCTTTGTATCAGGTGGCCAAAGTATTGGAGTTTCAGTTTCCATAACAAGTCTTCCAAGAATATTCATGGTTGATTTCCTTTAGGATTGACCAGTTTGAACTCCTTGCAGTCAGATAAAGTTAAAGTGTTAAAGTTTCCATATGTGATAGTGGATTTATCTATTTCTCCTTGTAGTTCTATCAGATTTTGCTTCACATATATTGACACACTTTATCACTGTGTAATGACTTGCTATATCCCTGATAATTTTTGTTCTGAAGCCACTCTCTGCAATTAATATAGCTACTCTCACTTTCTTTTGATTAGTATTAATGTGGTATGCTCGTCTTCATCCCTTTGTTTTCAATTTACATGTACCTTTATATTTAAAGTGGGATTTTTGTAGACATTATAGAGCTGGATATTGGTTTTTGATCCACTCTGACAGTCTGTGACTTTCAATTAGTATATTTAGACCACTTATGTTGAAAATGACTATTGATATAGTTGGGTTAATATCTACCATGCTTGTTACTATTTTCTATTTTTTGCTCTCAATCTTTGCTCCTGTTTTTGTCTTATAATCTTTTTCTACCTTTTGTGGCTTTACTTGAACATTTAGTATAATTCTATTTCTCTTCTTTCTAGGCATACCAATTGTACTTTTATCTTCTCTTTTTTATTAATGGATTTCTATTATTTCAATCATTTTTTATTGGTTCAATTATATTTGTGCTTTTATTGTAAAGTCATCTTAGATCTCATTTGGAATTAAGTAGGTATAAACAATTAATAAACATAGGAAAAATCAGGCTAATATATCTCTTGTATGTTTTCTTATGAAAATGAATACTCAGATCTTCAATCCAGAAAGAAATAAGATGGGTGGAAAAGCATTAAAATAAACAACACATTTAAAAAACACAAATGTTAAAAGTAGTATTATAATTTTATCTTGCTTTTATTTGATTTATGCCTTCCTGGAGACTGAACAATAGTCAAAGGAAGAAGGGAGCCAGGAAGAAGGGTTTCTAAAGACCAGGGATGAGAGAGAGTCTGAAAGTGTCAAAGTGTTCAGAGACAGCCGGAATAATCAGTGCTGAAAATAGGCCTGGGCTGGGCTGTGATGAGACACTCTTAGGGAAGAAGGAGGCCCTTTATAGGTCTGTATAGGAATTTTTTTCCCACAGGGATATTGTTCCCACGGGGATAACATCTCTCATATTGGAACCATTGCTGGGGTTTCATTCTCTTTGAAGAAGTACAAAGGATGCTTCATTTTTATTTTAATTAAATGCACAGAGGAGTTATTTAGCAGCATCCCATGGATCCCTGTGTCTACTGGCAAGGAGAGCTGCAAAGCAGTCATGTGTCTTTATGTGTCCAGTGGTGCTGACCAGCCAGTGTGTAGCCCAGAGTAATATGCCACATCATCTTATATATATTCCCAGTGAGAGGGAAAAACCAGGTAAGGAAAAAGGAACTAACATAAAGAGATATTGTCAGAGAAATTCAGGGAAATGAACATAGACTTCCCTAAAAATTCACAATTTACCTACAGGATGATTTTTTATCTTAATGTGAAGACATATACCATGATTACTGCTTACATGATAACTGAGAGATAATATGCACTTATCTACTTCACAACTTTAAGTGATATAATATATGTTCATATTATACATATAATATATATTATATCACTTTACATGTAATATTATATATAAAGTGATATAATATAATATAGAATGGAAGGTAGTCAAATATTTGTAGGATATACAGGTGGATGCTCTTCTCCCTGCTATGTCATTCATACTCACAGAGGACTAAAATCACAGTATTTAGACTTTTCCTGCCCCTCATACATTTGGGTTATATTTACAAGATACTAGAATTAATACCAAACCAAAACTTCTGCAAGCATTTTCAATGAATATCAATATGTACATTTTTGAGAGATTTTGAGCCTTAGCAGAGTTAAATAAGATAACCAAAGACTATTCTATTTAGTCAATTAATTATTTAATAAACTGATGGTTATAGAATTTCTTCTTTAAATTGAAATGGTATAGCAGAAGTGAAAGTTTTCTGAAGTAGAAGTAAAGTTCGTATTTTATCTGAATTGCAAATTCAAGAGACTATATCATCTTAAAAGAACTGAGTTGAATAAAGAATAATGTGAGGCTCTAAAAACATATGGATAAGGTCAGAAGTATCATATTATGAATGCAAAATTTAGCAGATAACTTAGACATAAGAAATGTGATAAAATTCTTTGAGAAATATAGAAATATACTACTTTGACATTTTGCTTTCCTGATAGAATCCCAGTAAAGAGTGCCTGTATTTTGGATCTTGTGTTTCTACTAAGAGTAGGTCTGAGTTCCTTGATCTATATATCAGGTGGAAGAAAGGATAAAAAGAAATATCAAGGGCTTCAGGTTCAGTTCAGTGGAATGTAATGTTTACCTCTAACTCTTCACCAAATCTTTCCAAAAGGCTGGTAAGTGAATTTTAAGAAAGACATGCACTTTTGAAGCTATAGTAAAATGGAAAAGAAAACAGTGACACAAGCTAGAAAACAAGCTCAAAGAAGCCAATGCTAGACTGGCAGAAGGGGAAACTTAGAACATCTAAATGTGCACTGCAGAACTCCCAGAGCCTCAGGAATTAGTAACAACCTATGCCTCAGGAGGTTTAGGTCAATTCACCCTGCAGTGATCAGGGAATGTGCTTATAGGTTTGGCTTAATTAAACTCAGAAGTGCCACCTCATCACTTTTGCATTTTGTCTTTGTCCAGCCCACAGTGAAGGGGAGGGTATTACACAGGGCGGGTAGACCAGGAGGCAGAATCATCGGAGGCTGTCTGAGAAGCTGCCCACCTCCATCAGTATCACCTCCCTAAGAGAGAGTCCATGTAAGAAAAGATCGTCTTCAGTGGGAATTAAGTGAAGTCATCCTTGGAAATGAAAAACGTTAAATGTAGTTTCCAGACCTTTCTCAGAGATGGAGACTGAAGAAAATAATAGAAAAATGCATTCATGCAAAAAATGAAGATGTTATGAAAACCTCGCAGTATAGGTAGTTGTTATTCACCTGACTGATTTCTTCCTCTCAGATCAATGGACTGACTTTCAGATTCCCAGACTCCTGAACAGCTATTTTAAGAGTTATAGATAAAAGTTTGAGATTTTACAAATGCTGCCTGGCCTCAAATTCACTTGACATGTTGACCTCATTTAATTGTTTTCATTTGCCATATCTCCTGTAATAGCAAATATCATTGTACTGAGGTTGGTGAGTTGATTAATAGCCTTGATTTTTCATGTGCTGGTTAATTATGAGGGTTACAATATTATCACACACTATTCAAGAGAAAAAATCATTATGTTTCTAAGCATTATGTAAAATTTATCATTGATTGTGACTCTAGAAAAATATCATTGTTTTAGGGAAAGATATGTAATTGAAGAACATTATTTTATCTTCAACCTAATCATGTCTGTTTTCATCAAGTAGAACTAAATTTGATTTTGACTTATTTACCCTGGTCAATTTATTCAGTGAGAATTTTATACAGTTTTGTTTTAAGAAAAACCTTCTATTGTAAGAAAAAAAAAGTAAACTGCATTAAAAGTCAGCTGTATCATACAATCTTTGTCAATTCTGATGGCATCTTAAAGGTCTTATAAAACTCTGAATGCATGTACATGTTTTCAAATATTCTGTACCTCAACTATAAGATGTTAATGTTAACTATTTTCTGAAATAATTGTGTTTCTTGCCTATATTTTAAGTAATATATCTGTATAATTATTTATTTTACTGTTCCTCTTGAAGATGCTTTGGTTAAATGAGTAGATAAGATTTAATTATTTTCTTTATATATTTCTATGTAATACTTCTAATCAATAGATCCTAATGGGTCTCTTCTTTGGTAAATAATAATGAGGTCAATTTTTAAAAAATATGGAAATACCAGTTTGATTTTCAGAACTAGCACTCAAAAATAATTAGCAACAGAATTTGTAGAAAGTGCTGTGTGTGTGTGTGTGTGTGTGTGTGTTGTGCTGGACATCCATGAAGCTACATTAGGGATGCATTCTACTTATGCTGCTTAGCAGTGTTCAGAGGTAGAGCCTAAACTGAAGGGAAGGACAACTGGTATATACACTCACACAGGTTGGGTCACTGGCTCTTAGAACACCTGACGCTGTTCTCAAATCAGCTAAGCAAATGGCCAAGCGCAAAGAGCTAGAGCCCCTAGACCATGGATGGCTTAGTTTTGCCTCTCATCAGCTTGAGAAATGAAGATTGGCCCTTTCTTCATTGTGACTCTTAGTTTCCTCCCTGGAGAATCCACAGAGCTAGAAGATGGTGCTAAGTGAATGATATGGGGTCCAGGTTATAATTAATCACTACATAAAACAAATGATGCTCAGTTTTAAAGACCACCATGGAGCCTGCTACTGTCTCTGCTGGATTTTACTCATGAACACCCATATATTGTATTAGATGAAATTAGCTATTATCCTCTAATTAAAAATAAATACATTTTAGAAAGAAATTAGCTAATTTATTAAATAGAATGGAGACCAGAGATGGAGTAGAATCATTGTTTAATCAGTACTATGAGGTGTGTATATTCAGAAGCATTTTGAATGGAGTGAAGATTACTGAATGACAAAGGAATGCTACCTTCTTCCTTGTAGTTAGTGAAGTGCTTAGTACTTTGCAAAAAAAGAGAGAGAGACAGAGAGAGAGAGAAATTAGGAAAGGAGGATAAGAGAATATTGAAAGAAAAATAAGGAGAGAATGGGATGGGGAAAAGGAAGGAAAGTGATGGGAAGTGGTAGAATGGTGGGGGGAGGAGTCATGGGCAACACCTACTTAGAGGGCAGGGAGACCAAAAGTGTAGAGAGACCAAAACACAGCTTCTACTGTTCCTGTGCCCACCTGTCCATCTTAAGCACCTCTGATGGAGAAAGGGTTTTGCAATTTAAATGGAAAAAGTGCAACAGCGGTTTATACAACAGCCTTAGTATGTATACCCTAGGTGATCATGGTAAGCGCAGCTGTGATCCAAATGTAAAGAACACAACATAAGTTTCCATGGAAGTCACTGGAACCAGAGGCAAGAAGGCCCATTTGTGTGTAAAAACCTTACCCTAATGCTCTGATCACTGAATTTTCTTTAGCACTTTTTTGAAAATGCACTGATTTTCTAATTGACTTAGAAATCAAAGAAAAAAAATTGCACTCACAGCTTTAGAAGTATTGATTGAGGGAAAACACACAACCTAAAAATTGTGAATTATGTTTTATCCAGGACCTTACTGAGGACATGACCTGAGAATCAGCCTGTCAAATAACCCTGAGGAACTGCTCCCCCGAGGTAAAGGAGGGAGCCAAGATATATGGGGGTTTTTGGCGCACGTGGTAAAGAACATGCCTGCGTATGCAGGAGACATAAGAGACATGCGTTCGATCCCTAGTTGGGAAGATCTCCTGGAGGAGGAAATGGCAATCCACTCTAATATTCTTGCCTGGATAATCCCACAGATAGAGGAGCCCCTGGCGGGCTATATTCCATAGGGTAGCAAAGAGTCAGACACGACTGAAGTGACTTAGCACATCACTGAAATAATGCAATCAAATGTCAAAAGATTAAAGCTAATCGGAAAAAACAGAAAGCTCAAGTTGATGATTTTAGTGCTTTTCTATGTATGCAAGACGCAAGAGTCTGGGCTCATTGAAACTACTCCTTTGACGTGCATCTTAGCTCTCTAATCTGAATTTCCCTCAGGGGGCACTGACAGAGGGGAACTGCAGTGGCTGATGTTTTGATGGTGGGCAACATTCATTTTTAAAAAAAATTTTTACTGCGGTATAGGTGTTTTACAATGTTGTGTTGTTTTCCTCTGTACAACAAAGTAAATCAGTTATATATATATATATATATTATACCCTCCCTCTTGGACCTCCCTCCTACCCACCTTCAATCCAGCCCCTCTAGGTCACCACAGAGCATCAAGTTGAGCTCCCTGTGCTATACAACAGGTTCCCACTAGCTATTTTACACATAGCAGTGTATATATATGTCAATTTCATTCTCTTAATTCATCCCCTGTCCCCTCTGTGTCCACATGTTTGTTCTGTATGTCTGTGTCTCTATTCCTGCCCTGGAAATAGGTTCGTCTGTACCTTTTTTCTAGATTCCATCTATAGGCACTAATATATGATACTGGTTTTTCTCTTTCTGACTTATTTCACTCTGTATGACAGTCTCTGGGTCCATCCACATCTCTACAAATGACCCAGTTTTGTTCCTTTTTGTGGTATTCATTCTTGAGTAATGAAATGGCACGCAACAGATTTTAGTCAGCAAAGGGGAAGAAGAAAACAGGCAAAGCTAGCCTTCAGGGCCAACCCTTCTCACTGTCTGTTCTGTCCTGCACATCTGCCCACAGCCAGAAGAATATTTAAAATGCCAATGATTCACTCTATAGCAGACCAGCTGAGTTGAAACCACAGTCCTGCATTGTCTGGGTATGTAGTAAACAGGGTGGAATGAGGAATCGTTCCTGCCTTCCAATGGCCACAACCCAGGGGACAGACAGGATGAAGAGGTGGAGAAGTTATATGAGGACTGGTTTGAAATATATCTATTATAGATTTTTGTCTAACTGATATGTGGGTAAAAGAAAATACTGTATTCTCTACAAATTTATCATTTACTCTTTCAGAAAATAGGATTCATCTTTCAAATAATGCTTACTTTTCAAAGTAGTAATGTTGGGGAACCACTGGCCTAAACTGCCTACCATGGTCAGGCAAGATAATAACCGCTTTCATAAGTTATCTCACAACAGGAGGTCCTGATAAGGCACACAGAACTAATAAGCTACCACTAGCCAGAAGAATTCAGGAGGGGCCAAAAAGAAGGAGGAGACACCAGCCTGTAATATGTCCTGCCAACCTCCCAGAAACCTTTGCACTGGAATCAATCTTTGCACATACCACCAGAAAGGGCACTGAATGAGACAGAATATGGGTACAAGCAAAATGAATGCCAGAGACAACACGGAAACTAAGCCCACACTCCCATAAAACCTAGAACTGTGAGCCACATGACAGAGCAGCTCTCCTGGGTCCCCTTAACCTGCTTTTCTCCACCCAGGAACCCCTTTCCCATAAAGTCTTTTGCTTTGTCAGTATGTGTGTGTCTTTGGACAGCTCATTTCCAAGTATCAAACAAGAGCCCACTCTCAGGCCCTGGAAGGAGAGCCCCTTCTGGAAACAATATATATATTTTTGAATTTTTACTAAACAGTTTTATATTCTATGCTGTATCTTCTATTTGATGGTATTATGGAATCTAGAAAATATGAATATCTAAGACTTTTTTCTGGCCTCAAGAGCAAACATTTATTTTGGGGAATGAATGGAGAAAATAAGAAAACAATATCTATGAATGTGATGTTTAATAATAAAAAGAATCATTGCGGGGGGTGGGAATGGGGAAAGAAGTAAGCCTAGTGTTTTTAATTGAAGAAAGAGATGTGGGGATAGATGTGGGCAATGCTACAAAGCTGTGGCTGTCCCTGCTGTGGAAGGCAGATTGCTTCAACTGAGAACTGACTGATCAAGTCAGGACATGCAGTTGCTTGATCACCTAGTTTTAAACTCTGTGATAGATGTTGACATATTTAAAAGAAGAGACTTCAGATCTTTCGGAACATGAAACCATCCAGACAGGGGAGAATCTTGAAAATATAAAGGTTAAATATCGGCATCCGGAAAGAGAGTAAATTCATGAAGAGAGGAGGAAAGCTCCCTCCCCAACTCCTATACCACCCCCACATCCAGAGGGAGTGATTGGCTAAGGGATTCCCTGGCTTGTTAGAAGAGAGTAGAGGGTCAGTGAGGAGATGTTCTGCATGGATTTTTTAAATTTATTTATTTTTAATTGGAGGATAATTGCTTTAAAATATTATATTGGTTTCTGCCATACATCAACATAAATCTGTCACAGGTGTACATATGTCCCCACCCTCCCGAACCTCCTTCCCACCTCCTACCCCATCCCACCCCTCTAAGTAGTCATAGAAAACTGGGTTTAAGCTCCTGGCAAATTCCCACTGGCTGCCTATTTTACATACGTTAATGTATATGAATCGATGCATGCTTTTAACAATGATTTCTGTCTAAGACTGAATGTGTGAGAATCACTTACGGGTCAGAAGGACAGCACGCTTGCAAGCTGTGTCTTCTCCTCAACTGGCCCATCTACAGTGACATCAGGCTTAAGGAACAGCTCAAAGATGCAAAACAAAAACCAAGTAAATAATGTCAAAGGCACAAGTGTACAGATCTCAGTGGGATATATCATTTTACAACCAGTGCTACGAAATGTAAGCAATCAAGTGATACAGACCACTTGATTGATACAGACCACAAAGGGGAGGAAAATGCTTTACTTTGGAAAATCCTGCCTGCTGCTGTTGTTGAAAATTGTACAGGGAGGAGGCCCTGTGGGAGAAACATTAGAAACACAATCTTTTGTCATCCTAGAAAACCTCAGCACAAAAGCAAAAGAAAACAATCATATTATTGAATAAGCATTGAACCACACATCACAGGCAGTCTGCTAACAACATTGGACACTGTGAAGAAACGAAAGAAAATCTAACCCTTTCAGACAACTGGACAGCAAAGACCCATTATGTACATGATCTTAAGATAGATGATAATTCGCCCTCGAGTTATTGGGCTGGACAGCACCATTTGTCACACGTAGTTCATCCTAAATTCACTTGATAATTGGGGTGGCCATCTGCGTTAGCTAATTGCCTTTATCCAAAGGAAAAATAAACTTTTCAAGTCTTTATGATAAGAAATAGTTTAAAACTTGCAGCCAGGCAGTTAGGTTCTTGCCCTCCTGCTGAGACTGGGATCTAGAGACTGTAATCTTCCTTTATAATTACATTTCAAAGAGCTGGCTTCTGGGTCATTGAGAAAAGCTCTTGGAGTGTAAAAGCAGCAAGAGGCTTGATGACGTTTTAAAAGGGTTTACATACATCTCAGAAGGACAGAGAAAGAATTTACAATTAGAAGTTTTCTAAAGTAAATGCTCTAAAATAGTGGGGGTAGGGGGATTGATTTTCCCTTTTTTTGTACCAAGAACAACTAATTTTTTAAAAATTTGTTTTTGCCCTTGTAACAGGACATTTCCAGGCCCTAAGAGCCTCCAAGCATGTTTTCTTTGCCCTATAATTAAAAACTTAATCATTTTTAAGTTTGCTGCCCAAATTTATATATCGGAAGATTGCCCATGAAATCCAGTCTTTCTGCAGCTCAGAAAATTTAAATCATTTGGCAGCAGTCAGCTGGAGTGAAGATTAAAATATTGAAGTGTCATCCTACTGTTATTTCAAAGTGAACTTGTTTACTGTTAATGAGCTAATTATTAAGGCTAAACATTGTACAGCACCAAGGATGATGACATTTCTAGATACTCGTATCATGATCATTTATTGAGCATTGTCATGTCCCATGCTGTTTTAATAATCTCTTCGCGCCTTTGGGGAGGGAGGGTTTTCTATCCCAGGGTTATGATGATGCTAAACACAGGACAGTGGACAGATACAGTTGACAGCATTTTATTAGTCACAGATGCACAGCCTTGGGAGGAGGACACTGCACATGCCATGCCGTTCAGGACCATGTGGGGAATGCACTTGGGAACATGTCCAAGCTTGCTCTGCTTGCCACAGGACAGACCAGTAATTCTGAGAGACCAGGTATTGAGGCAAGGAATATGACTTTATGTGGAAATCCAGCTAAGAAGGTGGCAGACTAATATCTTAAGATAGCCATCTTATTGGGGTCTGGATACCAGGTTCTTTAATAGAATAGAGATATGGGGAGCTGAGAAAGCAAAATAAAATGCCCAGTAATCTTGCAAATATCTCCTAGAATGGTGGGCCTTGGGGAGGGGGTGTGTAAATTTCTTCCTTCCTGCCATTGACAGGTGGACAGGGTCTTGAGCAAAAGCACTTTGGTTTAATATTCAGGAAGAGGGACAGGGTTCCTAGAGACAGGCCATTCTGTACAAACAATATCCTTTTAGTGAAAAAAAGCAATGGAAAGCAAAGGTTAAAGTAAAAGAAACAGATGTAGCAAGGAGTCAGTTTTTCCCTATAACAGAGTGAATAGCCAGGCTGTGGGTGGTAGGCTTTGTAGTATCAAGAGGGTGGGTTGTCCCCAGTTCCTATAAGAGGATGTCACTAGCTAGTTGGAATAATCCTATGAGCTAGCAAGGAACTGAAGCCTGGGCCTCAGGGTCAAGCAGGCATCATACCTGGTCAGTTAGGTAAGGAGGAATTTTGACCTGGGAACTTTGTCCACAGGAGCAGAGTATGGAGGAGAACTGTGGTAAGACCATGCAAAATTCTCTTAGTTTTACATTCAGTTGATAATAATAATTTTAGACCTATTCCCATACAGGCATATTGACTATTTCACATTCATAACACTTCTATGATGTAGTCCTGTTCTTACGCCCACTTTAAAGATGGGAAAACTGAGATTCTGAGAAGGGAAGTGATTTAACTACAATCACACAGATAGACATAGCCACATGAGTCTGGTTCCAGGGCCAGGGCCCTCACTGCTACCCAGTAATGAAAGTGAAGGAATATTTTTATAGCTTCTTTAGTGTTAAGTGGTAACACAATCTTTTAAAATGTTATAAATACAAATAAATTAAGAAAAAATAGAAAAACTGTCCTTGCCTGTTGAGTTGAAAGGGTTTCCAGAGTAAGGTGTTTTATTTCCAAAATTGTTTTGCCTCTTTTGAACAAAGATCTGCATCAGACAAAGCCAAGAGCTGATCTATGAATGGTTCAAAGAATAATTATTCCATGCTGTAGTAGTGCCTTATAGCAACTGTCAGGAAAAATTGAGGAAGTCTGAAATAAAAAAAAAAATTACTGGGTGTCCTGTCTAGCACATTTTGGGTTATCTTCATCTTTCACTGTCAGATCTATTTTACAGCCTTGCAAGTTGTAGAATTTTTATAGGAAAGCAAGTTTTCTTATCCTTAGAAAAACAAATTGGTCCCTAGAAATGTGATTGAGTATTATCATGTGGATATTGAGCAACTTTGCAGCTATTTTGTACTCCATTTTAGCATTCCTGATGGCCTACAAATATATGTGTTTGAATTTTTCTTTTAACTACTTGTAACACTTGCTCCCTTGTGCTAAATAAAATCTTAACATGTTTATTTTGTATTTTTATGAGAATCATGATCTGCCTCTTTCTTTTTGTAAGAGTATCACTTTTTTACACAATTTTAATGGCTATATTCCACTTACAGTTGTACAGAATATAGCCAATATTTTGCAATAACTGTTTTTTAAAAAGGTACCTTTTAACACAGCTAACAATATTAAAGCATTGCCTTTGTAATTTAAATTGTATGATACAACTTTGTGATTTGAATTGAAATTATACTTGTGTGAGAAAACATTAACCTATGGTCTATCAGAAAACTGGTTTCTATCTGGTGTTTTAAAAAGAGTTTTCAGTTAGTCAGTCAGTTCAGTCGCTCAGTCACGTCCAACTGTTTGCGACCCCATGGACTGAAGCACACCAGGCTTCCCTGTCCATCACCATCTCTGGGAGCTTGCTCAAACTCATGTCCATCAAGTTGGTAATGCCAACCAACCATCTCATCCTCTGTCAATCCTTATCCTCCTGCCTTTAATCTTGCCCAGCATCAGGGTCTTTTCCAAGGAGTCAGTTCTTCGCATCAGGTAGCCAAAGTATTGGAGTTTCAGCTTTAGCATCAGTACTTTGAATGAATATTCAGGACTGATTTCCTTTAGGATGGACTGGTTGGCTCTCCTTGCAGTCCAAGGGACTCTCAAGAGTCTGCAACATCACAGTTCAAAAGCATCAATTCTTGGACACTCAGCTTTCTTTACAGTCCAACTCTCATATCCATACATGACTGCTGGAAAAACCACAGGTTTGACTATACAGACATATGTCAGCAAAGTGATATCTCTGCTTTTTAATATGCTGTCTAGGTTGGTCATAGCTTTTCTTCCAAGGAGCAAGCATCTTTTAATTTCATGGCTACAGTCACCATCTGCAATAATTTTGGAGCCTAAGAATATGAAGTCTGTCACTGTTTCCATTGTTTCTCGGTCTATTTGCCATGGAGTAATGGAACCGGATGCCATAATTTTCGTTTTTTGAATGTTAAGTTTTAAGCCAGCTTTTTCACTCTCTTCTTTCACTTTCATCAAGAGGCTCTTTAGTTCTTCTTCACTTTGTGCCGTAAGGCTGGTGTCATCTGCGTATCTGAGGTCATTGATATTTCCCCTAGCAATCTTGATTCCAGCTTGTGCTTCTTCCAGTCCAGCATTTCCCATGATGTACTCTGCATATAAGTTAAATAAGCAGGGTGACAATATACAGCCTTGACAAACTTCTTTCCCAATTTGGAACAAGTTTTAGTTCTCAGAAATAAATGTCTAAGAATCAGTAAGTGAGGTACAGGGGAAGAAGAAGTTGGTTCTTAGAAAGTGACAACAGCTGTCTTGTCAAACTACATTAACCTTAAATTTAAAATCTGATGCATGATACTGGATGCTTGGGGCTGGTGCACTGGGACGACCCAGAGGGATGGTATGGGGAGGGAGGAGGGAGGAGGGTTCAGGATGGGGAACACATGTATACCTGTGGCGGATTCATTTTGATATTTGGCAAAACTAATATACAATTTGTAAAGTTTAAAAATAAAATTAAAAAAAAAAAATCTGAGTCATTCTTTGTTTGGTATCACCACATGAATTAGTTCAAAGGAAGAAGCTAACTCAGACGTGCTGGCTCCCAGCAGTCCTTTTCCTCTACAATAACTAAATGCACTGGGGTACCTATGGGCTCCTGGCTCACAGAGCTGCTTTCCCAAGTCTCTTCCCAGGGCAGGGATCTCACTTATAGGGCTACAATAGAATTGGCTAAAAGGTGTCCTTGGGCTTCCCAGGTGGTACAATGGTAAAGACTCTGACTGCCAAAGCAGGAGACACAGGCTCTATCCCTGAGTCGGGAATATACCCCAGAGTAGGAAATGGTAACCCACTTCAGTATTCTTGCTTAGAAAATCCCATGGACAGAGGAGCCTGCATGTGCAAAAGCAATTCAAATATAGTGTTTGGTTATTTTTCATTTTAATTTGGTTTTAAACTTATAGAGTAAAACAAAGAATGCCTCCTCTCTGTATTATTATTGCTATTCTTTGCTTGTTTTCTAAATTCTGAAATTGCTGGACCGTTTCCTCTGGAATACTTTATTCTGTATTTCTGAAGTACATGGACAATCTCTTACACAATGTTCAAAATCAGGATATTTAACATGGATACAGTACTGTCCTCTAATTCACACTCTTTATTTAAATGTTATCAGTTGTGTCAACAATGCCCTTCATACATATTTATCTTCCTGTTTCAGGATCAAACTCAGGATATCAGATTGTCATTACCCTTTTTTGTTGTTTAGTCAATAAGTCATGTCCAACTCTTTGTGACCCCGTGGGCTGTAGCCCACCCAGCTCCTCTGTCCATTGGGTTTCCCAGGCAAGAAGAATACTAGAATGTTTTCCATTTCATTCTCCAGGGCATCTTCCTGGCTCAAGGACTGAACCCTCATCTTCTGTATTGCCAGGCAGATGCTTTACCACTGAGCAACTGGGGAAGCCCCGTTACCCATTTACTTTCCTTTCACCGAGAGCAATTCCTCAGCCTTTGTTTTCCTTTCTGATCTTACCATTAGTAGTGATTACCGGCCAATCATTCTGTAGAATGTCCCTCACTGGGTGACTGGCTTATGTTTCTTTATAACTAGATTCATGTTATGCATTTCAAAGTGAAAACAAAAGTGATGCTGCGTCCTGCTCCAGTACTTCATTATCAGGAGGCACATGATTCCAGTTTGTTCTGTTACTGATTACTTGCCTAGGATAAAATAACTCTTATTTGTTTCATGTATAAAATAAAAAGAGTTTTAAAATTTCATGACTAATCATGTTCATCAGAAACAAAAAGTGGCCCCTTGACACCAAAATTGGCATTTGGTAAGTATATAATATACAAAAGAAGTCAATTTATTACTTTTCTGGAGAATTCCATGGACAGAGGAGCCTCGCGGGCTACAGTCCATGGGGTTGCAAAGAGTCAGACATGACTGAGCAACTAACACTTTCCCACTATCACTGTGGAGAATATGAACCATAGAGTAATATGGGAAACTAATCTAAAGTAGAGTGGATATATGTATAACAGATCTATATTGCTGTACACCTGAAATAACATTATAAATCAACTATACTCCAATAAAAATTTAAAAGAATAACCATAGAGTAAGTGAGATTATTTTTTACTATAATCAGAATTTTTTTCTTTTACAAAGCTGGAGTCTTTCCTTTATTTACATGTATCCTTCCTTACTTCCTTCCTTTCTTCCTTCCTGTCTCTTTTTACCTCTCAGTCTTTTTTGCTTTATAGCTATTTTTTCCAAGTAAAATGTTCTTAAAATACAACTATAAATTAACAGTCCCACTCGTTGCCTGTATATATATGTACACAAATCATTTGCAATATGAATGTATTGTAATGTATTGTTGATTGTTCTGAAGTTATGTTTTCAAAAACACTTCCCAAGTTCTGTTGATCTGCACACATTTACTTTTGCAAAGACAAATAGTGGTTGTATTAGCTTTGATTTCACTGTGACTTGATCTGAGAAACAATGAATATTTAGTCAATATGTATAATGTAAGACAATAATTTCACCATGAAAGTCCAATGTGGCAGATTTTTCTATTTTTATAAAATATTAATTTAAAATAGTCAAATATATTTTTCTTCCAATAATATGTAGAATAATAAAGTTAGCTTTCCAACATACCATTTTGAGCATATTAAAGAACTAGGCAGTCATAAAATTTTATGCAAATAATGATTAGGAGCCAACTCATAGGATATTATATATGACATACCTAAAAGTGAATATAAATTGCATTTAGCTTTCAGGTGGTATCTGGGAATAAATTTCTGATTTAACCAGATATATGATATCTGTTTCAGAATTTATAACTAGTTAACATCACCCAACTGGTACAGATAGTTTTTAACTGATAGATTTTTGCTAAATTTAGTGTCTAGCATTTTGAAAACAATTTTGAACTAGATTTTATATACCCACATATCAGTCATCTTATCTGAAATATTTTGCAAACAAGTTTTAAATATATAGAATAAATATTTTACTAGAGTCATAAGAGAAAACATTTTCTTTATGCTATAAAGTATAATGCATTCCTCATTAATTGCATATACATCATATTCACCAATATTTTAGAAATAATTATTTTGAGAAACAGTGTCTTATAAAGCAAGGAATATGAGGTTCAAAAGTTTTCCAGTGTTTTATTTAGCATAGCATTATTCAGATAATACTAAAAAGACTAGAGTTGCAGTGAAATTTTAGTTTGCCAACCTAAAGGACCATAAATACATACATATTTATTTCATACATATGTATTTTAATTAAAATCAACCATGCCTCTTACCACTCTGCTGGTGCAAATACAGTATAACATATCCTAGGCAAATTCTCTTGTGGTTTTAAAGGTTGGCTTTTTCTTCTTCTTAATAGACTGAATATATACTAGTCTAAAGAATACAATGACTTTTACAGATAATGACAAATATTATAACTAAGTGGGCTTTTCCAATCATGTAGTGATCCCATCGTCTTGTTTCAGGTCCATATTGTAGGTTAAGGAATTGCCCCAAGCTACTCCTGCCATTCCTTTCCTTTGGTCCCCTACCTCCCAATTCCTGTGGCCATCACAGTTTATAAGATTTTTACATTGGATGGATGCAACTATTGCATCTGGTGTCTTAATATTTTCTCTGCCTTAAGAATAAAGTGGTAAAGGAGGAGATAAGAATTTAGGTTAGTTACATGGGTCATCTGGCCTAATAGTCTAGATTTTTTTGACAAGCTGCTCATCTGCTAAAACAATTACAGCAATATTGAGAGAGTCAGTCAATCCCTGGCCTTGATTTTTTTTTAATACTAGGAGGAGCTTAAAAATATTTTCTAGGCAAAAGCCGTTTCTCTGGATCACTTTAGGAAGGACCCTGGCAACAGAGGAGCTGAAGAAATGAGCTCACTGAAATCAGTCATCTGTTCAGACCCTGAAATTCAATTTCCAGGAAAACTGTCCCCTATGTCAAGGCTGAGTGTCACCCATGGAAAATGACTCCTGTAACCTTATTAGAGAAGCCAGTTGAAGAGGCAGCTATGGCTCCCCAAGAAGGAACACACATCATTTGCCCAGTAATCTTTTGAGCAGACCCTTACAGATAGCTCCAATGGGCCAGGAACTGTATGGGCTCCTGGGTATATGGAGGGCTAGACACATTTGCCCCGTTATCTCCACGAGCCCTCTTTCTCAGGGGACAGACTAACAGGATTCCTTTCAACCAAAGTAAACAGAAAACAATGTAAGTTATGGATCCTAGGGTCAGTTCAGAAAGGTCAAACCAATTCACTGTAAATGTGTCTGAAAAGTCAAGGAGGGAATAGAGGATGAGTGTGTATGGAATGTGTAGTGTGTAGTTTGTGTTTGTGGTGTGTGTAGTGATGGGGGTTGGGGGAGAATGGGGCTGAAGATAGAACTAAAGAATATGCTTAAGTCTGAAAAAGTTAACATTTACTGATTTTGCATGAAACTAAGCCCAAGTTTTTATTATCAGCTAATTTTGTGAACTTTTTGGTGGACAGTTTGGAATAAACATATAATTTCTTCTCTGCCATATTTTTTCAAGTCCAAATATTCCAGCTCCTCTGGAGTTACTGCAGGCATTTCTAATTATTTTAAAATTTAGTGCCTGCATGCTGTCAGATTCAAGAGACCATATTAATTAACTCCACCCACAGAAATCCAACTTAGCCATTTTCAGTGAGAAGTAAGGCAAAGGCCATTGGGCACTTCAGTTACTCCATCACCATAATCCTTCACAGTGTACAAGTCTGATTTAGATACTGTGTTATCCTTGCGAGCTTGCTTGGCAGGCACAGACACAGATGGAGGGGATGGTCTGGGTAGTTTTTACCAGTGGTCTCAAAGCACCTTCAAGGGCACCTGTAGACTCTTTTTTTTTTTTGGTACTGACAAGATCTCTCCATTTACACATCTTTCAGGCATATGAAGACTATTACCTAAACAATGTTCTTTTTATAATTTATCTAGATTTAAAGTGTTGCTCCTGGGACTTCTCTAGTGCTCCAGTGGCTAAGACTTCACACTCCCAGTGCAGGGGGCCCAGGTTTGATCCCTGGTAAGGGAACTAGATCCCACATACTGCAACTAAGACATGACACAACCGAAAAAATAAATATTTTTTTCCTGGTTAATGGGGTAGAATTTTATGTTTTCTTGCTGTGAGTTGTCTGAGCTGCCCGCCTCTGCTCGCTGACCCCAAAGCTGTGTGAACCCTGGAATCCCAAAAGGAGACCTGAGCTCTTTCTGACTCCTGACCCCTGAGCTCTGTCAATTGGATGTTTCTGAAGCAAGAGGATCTCAGATCACTTAGAATTCATGCAGGTCACATAAAAAGATGCTCAACATTGTTAATAATTTTTAGAGAAATACAAATCAAAACTACAATGAGATATCATTTTGCACCAGTCAATATGGCCATCATCAAAAAGTCTACAAACAGTAAACACTGGAGAGAGTGTAGAGGAAAGGGAGCCTCTACAAAGACATGGTTTGAAAGGACACATGCACCTCAGTGTTCACTGCAGCACTGTCTACAACAGCCAAGACCTGGAAGTAACCTAAGTGTCCATCGAGAGAGGAATGGATAAAGAAGATGTGGTACATATACACAATGAAATATTATTCAATCATTCAAAAGAATTAAGTAATGCCATTTGCAGTAACATGGATGGACATGGAGATTGTCACACTCAGTGAACTAAGAAAGAAAGAGGAAGACGAATATCGTATGATATCACTTACATGTGGAATCTAAAAAAAAAAAAAATGAACTTATTTACAAAACAGAAACAGACTCATAGACTTAGAGAGTGAACTTATGGTTACCGGGGGTGGGTATACACCCTACTATATTTAAAATAGATAACTAACAAGGACCTACTGTATAACACAGGGAACTCTGCTCAATATTCTGAAATAACCTAACAGGAAAAGAATTTGAAAAAGAGTGCGTATGTATAACTGAATCACCTGGTTGTACAACTAAAGCTAACACAGCATTGTTAATAAACTATGCTCCAAAGTAAAACCAAAAAAAAATTTTTTTAAAGAACTCATGCAGGGGTCAGGGGCATGGGGGTTACGTGTCCAGTAGGCAGCAAGACTAGCGAGGTGCCCCCTATTGCACCCCATGCCTAGGTTACTGTATAGCTAGGTGGTCCATGGAAGAGATGACCTTGCCTGTGGTCCCAGAAACTCAGTGTTTCTGGTTCCTGTCTTTTTCCTACACTTCATCCCTAGCTTTCCCATTGATCTTGTGAGTTGTCTAATACCATTACAATTAATTTCTTGTGTAGCTCTGGAGACAGTTTCTCTTCTTCATATTAAGAAGTCAGTTGTTGTTTTTTTTTCAAATATAGTCTGTAGTTAGGGTGATTTCATCCTTTGGGTCAGCCACAGTTGCTTCTCTAATTTTATACTTTGAGTTTTAGATAGGCATTGTGGCAAATGAACCCTGACTGAGTTAAAAATGTCTTGTTTAAAGACAGTTATGTAAGAAGTGTAAGAACCAAGGCTTGGGTCTTCCAACTTCAAATCTCAGATTTTTCTCTAAATTTTCTAGCACAAAAATGATTGTTGTGGGGGAAATGTAATAAGATTTATCTTATTCTCTCTTTATAGTACAGTTTTAAATTTTTTCTGTCTGAGCCACCAGGGAAGCCCAAATAAAAATAATCTATAGAAGCTCAATTTTCCACACTCTCTTTCAGCCAAAACTGTATGTGCTTAACCATCCATAGAAAGGACAAAATATATAATTTAAGGGTATGTGCATTGTTTTCTAGCTAATGTGACTGTATAAGTAGTTAAGAAATAAAAGCAAGTTCCTTCTAGACAAAAAATAAGCAAAAACACACACAAAACAAAGCATAAAAAACAGACATGATGGACTGATGAACTTTTATTTTACTCTTTCTTTTGTTGCTGTTGTTCAGTCGCTCAATCATGTTCGACTGTTTGTGAACCCATGGACTGTAGCACACCAGGCTTCACTGTCCATCACCAACTCCCGGAGCTTGCTCAAATTCATGTCCATCAAGTTGGTGATGCCATCCAACCATCTTGTCCTCTGTCATCCCTTTCTTCTCCTGCCTTCAATCTTTCCCAGCATCAGGGTCTTTTCTAATGAGTTAGCGCTTCACATCAGAGAAGGCAATGGCAACCCACTCCAGTACTCTTGCCTGGAAAATCCCATGGACGGAGAGGCCTGGTAGGCTGCAGTCCATGGGGTCGCTAGGAGTCAGACACGACTGAGTGACTTCACTTTCCCTTTTCACTTTCATGCACTGGAGAAGGAAATGGCAACCCACTCCAGTGGTCTTGCCTGGAGAATCCCAGGGACAGGGGAGCCTGGTGGGCTGCCGTCTATGGGGTCTCACAGAGTCGGACACTACTGAAGCAATGCAGCAGCAGCAGCAGCAGCGCTTCACATCAGGTGGCCAAAGTATTGGAGCTTCAGCTTCAGCATTAGTCCTTCCAATGAATATTCAGGATTGATTTCCTTTAGGATTGACTTGTTTGATCTCTTTGCAATCCAAGGGACTCTCAAGAGTCTTCTCCAATACCACAGTTCAAAAGCATCAATTCTTCAGTGTTCAGCTTTCTTTATGGTCCAACTCTCATATCTATACCTGACTACTTGAAAAACCATAGCTTTGACTATACAGACCTTTGTCAGCAAAGTAATGTCACTGCTTTTTAATATGCTGTCTAGGTTTGTCATAGCGTTTCTTCCAAGGAGCAAGCATCTTTTAATTTCATGGCTGCAGTCACCATGTGCAGTGATAATGGAGTCCACGAAAATAAAATCTGTCACTGTTACCATTATTTCACAACAGGGCCAACATCTAGACTGAAGCACTTGGGTCCCTGAGCCTAAGGCGTTCCAGTTAAGACATGCCCAGATTCCTGACCCCCAGAACTGTGAGCTAATCAGTGCTTGTCGCTTTAAGCCACTAAATTTGGGGATAATTTATTATGCAGCAATAAAGAAATGAACATGGAAATTAAAACACAGTCAGCAGCTCTACCTCAGACTTTCCCTCGCTTTGAGAAATATTGTGTCCCTTCACCACGGTGGAATCTACCTTTTGAGGATAAGAATCTTTATTGAAGATTAAAATTTTATACACAGGCAAGGACAGAAAATTAAAACAAATGTATGTGCCTCAGAGAAAATTGAGTCATGCAGAGACAGCTATAATCCAGAAGCCATGTGGAAAATATATAGAGGTTCCAAGTCAAGATATAGCTAGAACATATGTGCCTAACATACACAGTTGAATTTCATTTTTGTTCTTGAAATTAAATAAACAGAACAAAACAAAATGAACACTCTGTTGTTCCCTGAAGTTATATGCATTAGGAAAAAGAATATAAAATCCATCACTTTTGAGCCAAGCAAAAAACTGTAGAATTGAAGTGGGCACCAAGCACTTGTACTGTAAAGGTACAGCTTCTTTCTTTCATTCATCTGCCAACTCAGAAGCATCTGCAATTTTATTAATAATTTTAAGAAGTATTATAGATTGCTCTTAATTTAAATGTCAACATGTTCTATCCTCCAGGTTTTTTCCCTCGGTCTCACAATCACATTTATTGCTTGTGCAACCTCTATTTTTCACATTTGAAGAGGCTTCCTGAATTCTGATTTGTCCCTGCATGTACCCCAGTGGCCATGGGGTACATGCTAGTTTCAATTCTCCTCCATGCTAGTTTCAATTCCAGGAAATGGCCTGCCATCATCACCCTTCATAGGTGTGTGAGGACATTTGTACCCCACAGGTCACACAAATTCTCATCATAAATAAATAAGCCCTTTTTTGAAGTTGAAACTGCTTTCCTTTAAATGTATGGTTCTCTTGACAACCTGCATACAAGAGTATGACTATAATTTACCACTGGGAAAAGGCAACTATTAATACTTAGAAAATAACACTAAATAGAAAGCCAGAATTGATTTGAACAATAATACATATATGGGTGTCAATTTCATATTCTCTAGACATGTATTTGAGCAATGTTTCACACTAATCTTTATTGTCATTTTATTCAGATATTTGGGAATCCCTTCTTAGTAATTATATTGTTCATTTCTAACCCTTAAGACAAACACATATTAACTGCATGTTTGTGTTCATTCCCTTCTCTACAGCTGTTATAATTCAATATAGAGTATTATGCTCTCTTTAGGATGTCAGATAGTTTCAACAAAAAATATTGAAAAAACACCTACCTGTTGAGTTAAATACAGACTATGTCTTAATTTTTAGTTTCTAAAAATAGATGTGAATAATGGATGTCTGAGACTTTCAAAATCTATACATTAATATGAGTCCTTAATATTAAACTTATCTATAACCTATTTAAAAGCATAAACAGGTGCATCATCTTAAAAGATTGGAACTGACATTGCAAATTTTACCTCTAAAACAACCGCTACAATTTGACACAAAAAATGAAGGTTTTGAGTCAATTATGGGAGGGGAATCTAGAATGAAAAGCATGAATCTAGTGCTTAGATTGTAAGCTTCTTAAAGCACTTGAGATAAATTTGATAAAGTTTTGCTCAAGCATGAGAAAGAACATTCTGGTGATTCAAAAGCGCTGAGTGGCTTTAAACATTAAAATGTGTAACAGTTGGTCCTCTGGAAGAATCTGATGAAACTTATGTCGAGAATATTGACTTTAGTCACGTATTCTAGATTTTTATGAAAAAAAAATAGTTTTGGGAATGTTTAAAAGAGAGTTAGACAACAAATGGAATCAAAAAAATTTGGTGTTTCCTGTGTGTATTTTGAATTATACCTGTAATTGCAAATTCCAGGCCCCTCCCAGACACAACAGCTCTTCAATATCCCTGGAATCATCTTCCAAAACTAACTTGAAGCTCAGTTCACACAGGTGAACCACTCCTTATGCACTCACCATCCTGAGTCTCCCAGATATTACCACACACTGTAACATGAGGACTGCTGTTATCTCATTTCACAGATGGCTAAGCAAAAGCCTGAGGGTTAAGGAATCCAGCAAGATCATTCACACAGTCAGTGAAGGGACCAGGGACTGATCCATGTTTGTCTATTCCCAATTCTTGGCTCCTATTACCTCTCCACAGGAAGGCCCTGAAATAATCCATTCACACCATGAGGAGCCACCACAGTTGTATTTGGTCAACAGTGATAACACCAGCCATTTATTTATTGCTACTTCATGCTCCGTGAATTCAATACTTTGCCAAGAAATTCTCCAAACAAAAGTGGGCTGATCACAGTCATTGTGAACCTAAATGGGAAAAGAATCTGGGAAAGAATAGATATGTGTATATATATAACTCAATCACTTTGTTGTACACCTGAAACTAACACAAGATTGTTAATCAACTACACTTTAATACAAAATATTTTTTTAAAAAAGAAGTCATTGTGTTTCTGTACTCTTCAATTCATCTAATGGTTTAATACCATCATTTAGATATTATTTAGATATTATCACTCGATTTCATTCATTCATTCAACAAATATGTACAGACCCCCTACTCTGGGGGTACAGAGTAGGGTACAGATACCCTACTCTGTATCCAATTTTGTATTGATCCTGCAGATGTGATGATAAACCAGAAAGAAATGGCCCTACCTATGTGGAACTTTCATTCTAGCCATAAAGATAACCACAACTCAATGAGTGCCAGTCACTATTTAACTATTATTGTGAAAGGTCTTAGGAAGGAAAAGTGTTGGATGTTAATTAAACATTATTTGGGACATTCAAGCTGTGATAACTTGAGAGTCAAAGGCAATCAATATAAAATTGTGTGGCGTCTAAAAGTGGCCACAACTTTGTTCATGAACGGGACACAGCCCCCAAGTTTTCCCTTATGCTGCCTAGGCTATTCCAGGCAAGCACTATATTTTGTTTTTCACTTGCTCAGTCATGTCTGACTCTTTGTGACCCCATGGACTGCAGCATGCCAGGATTCCCTGTCCTTCACCATCTTCCAGACCTTGCTCAGACTCAAGTCCATTGAGTCGATGATGTCATTCAATCATCTCATCCTCTGTTGTCCCCTTCTCCTCATGCCTTTAATCTTTAAGCATCATGGTCTTTGCCAGTGAGTTGGCTCTTCACATCAGGTAGCCAAAGTACTGGGGCTTCAGCTTCAGCATCAGTCCTTCCAATAAATATTCAGGGTTGATTTCCTTTAGGATTGACTGGTTTAATCTCCTTGCTGTCCAAGGAACTCTCAAAAGTCTTCTCCATATAGAAGAATGGGAAAGATTATGTATATCTATTACTGGGAAAATTCAAACTTAAAACATCATAAACAACCTACTGGTTTCGTAGAAACAACATTTCTGCAGGCTGATCATGACCCATGACTCAGCAGTGAGGCACTAATACATGCCCATTCCTGCCCCATGCAGACCTCCTACAATGTGTCTTTGGCTTCATGACTCCCCATTGGCCCAGCAAAAAATTTCCCAGAACTGAAGTAGACTCTGAGAGTCTTATAATCACCCTTCCTTCCTTTCCCTTTCCTAGTGCCAGACTACCACCAGGGTTTGGTGTCTCTCATTGAGTCCTCTCATCCTTCCTTCACAGACATTCCCCCAGTATCTCTCACACATTTTATTCCATCTTAATATTTCTTCTCAGAGGACAGACACAAACACAGGGGTTAAAGGCAAAATATAGATTTTCTATTGAAAGAAAAATCATAAGCAAATACTGAAATCTGGTTGATTATGTGTGTGTTGAAATCTTTAGAAAGACATGTAAATATGTTTGCAATTTACTTTTAAAGGCATCAAAAATAAGATGCTGTAATGAATAGAAAAATTAATATTTGAATAGGATAAAGTACATATAGTAAAATGTTAACAGTAGGATAAAAGTGATAAGTGTATGGGGTTTTTCAAAATTACTGCATATTTGGAAATGTTCTGATGAGGCTACAAGGGATGATTGGGAGCAGGTGTGCTCTGGATGAGGGTACAGCATTGCTGCAGGAACATGACTTGACAGACTTTGCCCAGAGTGTGTGGCAGGGGACTTCACCATTGTAGGGCCATTGGGACTGCAAGGAGATCCAACCAGTCCATTCTGAAGGATATCAGCCCTGGGATTTCTTTGGAAGGAATGATGCTAAAGCTGAAACTCCAATACTTTGGCTACCTCATGCGAAGAGTTGACTCATTGGAAAAGACTCTGATGCTGGGAGGGATTGGGGGCAAGAGGAGAAGAGGACGACAGAGGATGAGATGGCTGGATGGCATCACTGACTCGATGGACGTGATCTCAGTGAACTCCAGGAGTTGGTGATGGACAGGGAGGCCTGGCGTGCTGCAATTCATGGGGTCGCAAAGAGTCGGACATGACTGAGCGACTGATCCGATCTGATCTGATATAAAGAGCAAAACCAGAATGCACCAAACATTTCAAATACCAAAGACATTCCCACTGGATTTGGCACTTATTTATAGAGCTTCAGAAGCTGTAAGCAAACCTGGACGTGGGCTAAGTCCATTCCTACATGAAGTGTCCTCACTTCAGGAATCACAGAGGAGATGCCGTGACCATGGGTCTGATCATCTGCCCCTGATTCTTGTCTTCCAGGTGTGACTCTCATCCAGCAAAAACAGTGAGAAGAGTGTCCTTTGATCCACCCACTCTCCCTCCTGTGTGCTCTGACTGTCTGGGCTGTCTCACCTGACTCATCAGGTTAGTATGGTGGGTCATCTTTGCACTGACTCCACCCATCTGATGAGCCTAGCTTGAGGGTAAGGGCTGATTTTCCATTGTATACCCAGGGTTCCCATGGGGATGCCTTAGGCTGTTACAGGGCTTCTTTTCCACAGGGGCCTGCAGCTGCCAGACAATGAGAATCTTGTCCTCTGTCCACAAGCTTATGGGACAGCCTCATCTGTGACAAACACAATGCTGCTCATGGCATATTGTTTTGCATTGTGTAGGGTTGGCCAAAATGTTCGTTCAGGTTTTTCCCTAAGACATTATGGAAAACCCAAATGAACTTTTTGGCCAACCAAATAACAAGGTTAAGAAGAAGCTAAATTAACCCTGCCTCCTTGCCACCTCCTCTTTGCCTGGGTTTATGAAGGAGCCTGGATGAGCAGGCTCAGATCATGCTCAGCAATGCTGAGCTGCAGCGTGGTGTGAGAGCCTCAACCTCCCTCCACACTGGTCACCCTCAGTAGGCAGCAGGCGGGTTTTGTCATCTTACATGTATTTTAAGGGACTTCCCAGGTGGCACAAATTGTAAAGAATCTGCCTACCAATGCAGGAGACACAGGAGACGCAAGTTTGGTCCCTGGGTTGGGAAGGTACCTGGGAGGAGGAAATGGCAACCCACTCCAGTATTCTTGCCTGGGAAATCCCACGGACAGAGGAGCCTGGTGGGCTGCAGTCTATGGGGCACAAAGAGTTGGACATAACTGAGCATGTACACACACACACAAATGTATTTTTTAAATTGCCACCAGCATCCTCCCAGCCATCAATCAGGACTCAGAAAATTGTGTTGAAGGAAGATGTGCCAGGAAAGCAAGGCAGGTCTTGAGGCAGGTCTTTGAACAGCATGATTGATGGAAAGCAAATCGACCCACTGCAAAATTCACCCCCTTTCTCATGGAAGGTAGTTCTGCTCATTGATAAGTTTATTCATATCATTCATACAAGTGCTCCACCAAGTTACACTGGAAGACAACTAAAGAAAGACATTTTCACAGCGAGATTACCTCACTGAAATCCTCCCATGGTGATGTCTGAGTCAATGGCCCCATTCACACATTTGAAGTCAATATCCTGAAGTTTGACAAGGACTCAAGAAACTGATGGGGATGGAGCATATAAAGACAGAGGAGTTTGGTAAAAGCAGACAAAGCCGTTAGCTGGAAAATTTCTTACAGATTTTATCCCCTAACTGTGAGTCTTTGGGAGGTTGAGAAGTAAATAAAAACCAAGCAAAGCCACCTCCTCCTAGCCAGGAGATTTGGAAATAATAGATAGTGGATTTCATGCTGCTGTGAAAATTACTGGAAAAGAAAACTAACATCAGTGAAACCACCTTTATATACACACACAAACACACATAATACCAAACCAGCCTGTGGTCCCTGTAACTAGAGTGGCTGAACATTATTACCCAGTGACGAGGGAAAGAAGGTACCATGTAACAAAGGACTTTCTCATGACTAATAAATGTGAGTTCAAACCTCTCTAACACACAGGGCTGGATTTCAGTATGATGCTATAGAAATTTCCTAAATCATACAGTTAAAAGATATTTCCAGGTTGTAACACTATTCCTATACATTGATATTGACATAATTAAAGGAATTCATAATAGTATATTTTTGCGGTCATGGTGGTAAGTCACTTTAGTTGTGTCTGACTCTTTTTGACTGCATGGACTGTAGCACACCAGGCGCCTCGGTCCTTGGGATTCTCCAGGTTAGAATGCTAGAGTGGGTTGCCTTTTCCTTCTCTAGGGAATAGAGTATTCTGAGTATATTTTAAAGTTTTGCAGGCAAATTTTAGGCTCTAAAGTTAAAAACGTCGTTTGAAATAATATATGAAATACGAAAGGAAAGAAGTAGGAAAACATGGCATACATAAGAGGTTCAACTGTAAGTAATCATCATGTTCTGACTAGACCTGAATGTAGATGATCACTTGTGTCAATCATGAAGATCCAGGTGAAATAAAGTCATGCAAAGCACACACTGTGCATGCATGCTAAGTCACTTCAGTCGTATTCAACCCTTTGAGACCCTATGGAACATAGCCTGCCATGCTCCTCTCTCCATGGAATTCTCCAGGCAAGAATACTGGAGTGGGTTGCTATGCCCTCCTCCAGGGGATCTTCCCGACCAAGGAATGGAACCCGAGACTCCTGTGGCTCCTGCATTTTAGGCAGATTCTTTACCAGTGAGCCACCAGGAAAGCCCAAAGAATACACTGCTGCTGCTGCTAAGTCACTTCAGTCGTGTCCGGGCAGCCCACCAGGCTCCCCCGTCCCTGGGATTCTCCAGGCAAGAACACTGGAATGGGTTGCCATTTCCTTCTCCAATGCATGAAAGTGAAAAGTGAAAGTGAAGTCGCTCAGTCGTGTCTGACTCTTAGCAACCCCATGGACCACAGCCTACCAGGCTCCTCTGTCCATGGGATTTTCCAGGCAAGAGTACTGGAGTGGGGTGCCATTGCCTTCTCCGAAAGAACACACGACTATATATAAAATAAATAATCAACTAGCCTACTGTAGAGAACTCTACCCAATATTCTGTAATTACCTATATGGGAAGAGTTAGCTGCTTAGTTGTGTCCAACTGTTTGTGACTCCATGGACTGCAGCCCATCCGGCTCCTATGCCCATGGGATTTTCCAGGCAAGATACTGGAGTGGGTTGCCATTCCCTTCTCTAGGGGATCTTCCCAACCCAGGGACTGAACCCAGGTCTCCCACATTGCAGGCAGATTCTTTACCATCTGAGCCACTATATGGGAAAAGAATCTGAAAAAGAATGGGTATTTACATATGTATAATTGAATCACTTTCCTGAACACCTGAAACTAAAACGATATTGTAAATCAACTATGTGCTGTGCTGTGCTCAGTTGCTCAGTTGTGTCCGACTCTGTGACCCCATGAACTGTAGCCTGACAGACTCTTCTGTTCATGGAATTTTCCAAGCAAGAATACTGGAGTGGGTTACCATTTCCTTATAAAATAAAACTTAAGTTTAAAAAAAAAAAAAAAAGTAGTGGAAAGACTAAGTTGTATTTTCAATCCTTCAGTATTCAGCCATATACTAGTATCCAAGTTATGTGTGTGGTCTTCTCTTATCTTCATGTGTGTCTTCTAGCCATCTCATCTGAGCCCCAAGAGCATGGCTCTGGACTCAGGTCAGGTCAAACCACATCACAATGACCTACAGGGAACATGAGTCTGGGTACCTCTGCATTTCTGCATTGAGTGATCTCACAGGCATCCTCTTTTTCTGGGCTCATTCATGTTGTTTAATGCCAATCAAGTCAATTATATAGAGCCAGCCCTGAGAATCCTGCTGTCTATGAATCTCAAAATAAGACCTATCTCAAGCTTGATTTCAGTTTTTACAACTAAACTTTACCTGTCTTTAAAATCAGATGACAATATTGGTTAATTTAACACAAATAGCACAAATTGAACTCAAGATGGTATTGTATCCTTCTGACATTTGGTATTTCTTTTCTTTTTTTCATTGTTTTCACAGTGTACACTAACGACCTTTGTTTAAACTTCCATGTTAGCCATATATAGTCACATCCCTGTTCATCTAAAATTCAACTGCATTTCTTTCTCTCAGCCAATATGGTTTGCCATTTCGTCCTTAAATTTCCAAAGAAATTAATTATACTTCTTTATAATTAGCTCAGGTTTTCTGTTTAAATAAATGGTACTTATATATTTTTATAACAGATATAGCTTAACTTTACACATTCCTCACAAATGTTATTCGGTGAAAATAACATTCATAATATATGTAAATATATTAATGTTATTTCCAGTCTGGATCTCAGTTTCTTGTCCAAACTTCCAAAGACATCACTAGAACTTTTGGTTACCAATCTGACTCTTCAAGATCCCCATTTCCATACTCTGTCCCTTTTAAACAACAAGTTCTGCACTTGAGCTGGTTTCTGTGGCTTATGTTTTCTTTATCTATCAACCAAAGACATCTCTCAGGCACTGTGAACAGCTTTACTCTCATTGTCCACAGTCTCATCTCTTGCCCACAGTCCCACCCTCAGCACCTGCCTCTTCCTTCCAAAGCCTCATCCCCAAATGTCAGAACACTGAGCACCACCTCAGAAGTCAGAGTGCTGTACACCCCTCTGCCAATCCCTAAACCTAACCCTCCAGAAGGATCTCCATGACTACATCATTGTTTCCAGGTAATTGTCCCCTGTGACATGTTCCTTAAAAAAAAGAGATCTCAGAGTTTAGCACACACTGCAGTAAGCAGCTTCTGGAGTTTAGTCTCTGAACTGCCAGCAATTTCTCTTAAATGGAGAAATAGAGGGGTAAAGTTTGAATATATTCCTCTCAAGTATTTTACCAGATAACACTGGTTTTATGGAATAACTTAGTTCTCAACTTGAGCGGAAGAACTTCAAGAACTTGTTTTCCTTGCAGAAGGAAAACACTGTGACAGCATGGAGGTGCTTTCTCCAACAGTCAATGACTATGAAGAAAAACCTCCGTAAGAAAGAAATCCTCAACAGCATCAGCAATTAGTGGTGAGAAAGAAACACTACCGCTGTTCTTTTCCCAAACAAGTATTGATCGATAATCCCACAAGTAATTTAACACATAAATCTTGAGTGAAAATTATATACCTGGAAATATGAAGGGAAGGTTAAGGAGACCACTGTTGATAGCTGCTTACCTGGGTGCAGGATAGGAGAGTGTGCGTGTGCTCAGTCATGTCTGACTCTTTTCAGCCCCATTGACAGTAGCTCACCAGGGCCCTCTGCCCAAGAAATTTTCCAGGCAAGAATACTGGAGTGGGGTGCCATTTCTTACTCCAGGGGATCTTCCTGACCCAGGGATTGAATACACATCCCTTGCACCTCCTACATTGGCAGGCAGATTCTTTATCACTAGCACCACCTGGGAAACCCACCTGGGATCAGGAAAGCTGCAGACATCCCTCCTAGGTGATTAAGAAGAGGAAACAACAGCAAATCCAGTCTTCCTCTATTATCTTCTTTTCAGTCCTATTAGAAGCCAAGAGAGTAACTCAACTCTCTTGTTGCACAGTCTCTTAGTCATGTCTGACTCTTTGCCACTGCATGGACTGCAGCATGCCAGGATCCCCTGTCCTTCATTATCTCCCAGAATTTGTTTAAACATGTCCATTGAGTCGGTGATGACATTCAGCCATCTCATCCTCTGTCATTCCCTTCTCCTCCTGCTTTCAATCTTTCCAGCATCAGGGTCTTTTCCAGTGAATCAGCTCTTCGCATCAGATGGCCAAAGTATTGGAGTTTCAGCTTCAGCATCAGTCCTTCCAATGAATATTCAGGATAGTTATCCTTTACGATTGACTGGTTTGATCTCCTTGCTGTCCAAAGGAATCTCAAGAGTCTTCTACAGCACCAAAGTTTGAAAGCATCAATTATTCAGCACTCAGCCTTCTTTGAGCTCAAGTTAGTGTAAGAAAAAGATACTCTCCAACACTCTGGCTCAGAGATACCAAGGAATTACCAGGGTCAAGATCAGACTCAGGCAAAATCCTCTGTGAGATGCTCTTTCTCTCTGAGCACCTGTAATCTAACATCCATGACTACCTATCATGACCATCTATCTATCTAGGGGAGGAACAATCTCTTCTAGGCATCTTGATGTTTTTACCTGCAAGTTCAGCTCAGCTCAGCTAAGCAACTGAAGTATTTTCTGAGGTCCCCCTAAGACAGTCATGAGAAGAGAAAGGGCCTTAACTCAACCCACATGCCAATATAACTGAATTTTGTAAGTCAATCTCTTGGAGGAGAAGAAAGGATTTAAGAAATACCTTCTAACTTCAAATAGCCACAAGGACCCCATCTTCACATTAACCTACTCTCTGGGCTCAGGCTCAAATCCTGTCATGGTTCTAGCAATCTGGGAGAGAGGAGGTATTCACTCACACACGGTATTTGTAATTCTCTTGTTCAAAAGTGAGTATCAAGAAAAGATGTCAATATTGTACCTGTGAGAATTGCATGCCCACAAAGAAAGTGAGAAGTAATATGTAGACTTAGAAATTTGCTTTTGGAACACATGCTACCACAAAAGATGATTTTTAGAAGATACTAGCATTTGAGCCAGACAGGCATGGGTTTTAAAGCTACTTCAGCTCCTTTCAGCTCCACAACTTAAAATGGCTTAGCTCTCCAAGCTTTCACATTATCTACTGAGGGACAGTCTGTTCTCCCTAGAGTGTCCTCATTAAAAATAACTAAGACCCCATGTTTAGTATCATGGGCTTTAGCACAGGTGAGACCATTTTGGGCCTGTAGCTTTCTCTTTGGGGGCTTCCCAGGTGGCTCAGTGGAGGAGGAAATGGCAGCCCACTCCAGTATTCTTGCCTGGAAAATCCCATGGACAAAGGAGCCTGGCAGGCTACAGCCTGTGGGGTCATAAAGATTTGAATATGACTGAGCGACTAAGCACACACAGCTTTCTTTTTAGCAGTACATACAAACATAAACTAACTCTTGGTCTCAGTCTGTTATGACCACTGGGGTGCATTTTTGAAATAGTTGAAGAGTGATAAAGTCTGGACTGAACAAAGTTAAGTGGCCTTTCAAGGATAAAGTTTTACTCACAAACACACAATGGCATTATGCCCCACCCACAAGAAATCTAGCTTAATTTTGAGGGATGTGTATCCTGTCAATACTTTTTGAAAAGTCCCCCCAAGGGGTTCTAACAGGCAGAAAATGTCAAGAATCGTTGTTCTAACCAGCAGAACAATCAAACTGAAACCAAAAAAACAGGCTAGAACCCAATACTACTAGGCTGGGAGAGCCCATCCCACTCGTAACTTATGAATATCCTGCACTGAGTCTCCTCAGGATCCAAATCCCCCAAAAGATGTCCTGGCCTAAAAATAATCCCTTCTTTTCTTTTGCTAATTGCTCCCATACCCCACTCTTCTTCCTATAAAACCTTTCCATTTTGTGTAACCTCTTACAGGGCCCTTCTAGTTGCTAGATGGCCCTAGTCAAAAATTGATGAATAAAACCAATGAGATTTTCAAAAAAAAAAAAAAAAAGTCCCTGTGTGATGAATATTTAGCAAAAGGAATGGTTACAATATATGAACTTGCAACTGTCATCCTCCCCAAATGGGAAGACAGGTGAATGTAATCATGATTTCTACTCTGGTCCTTGAGAATAAAAGCGAAAGTGAAGTTGCTTAGTCATGTCCAACTCTTTGCAACCCCATGGACTGTAGCCTGCCAGGCTCCTCCATCCATGGGATTTTCCAAGCAATAGTACTGGAGTGGGTTGCCATTTGCTTCTCCAGGGGATCTTCCCAACCCAAGGACCAAACCCGGGTCTCTGCATTGTAGACAGACGATATACCATCTGAGCCAACAGGGAAGTCTTGAGAATAGAAGATGTTCATCTAATTCAATTTCTCCTGGGTATTTGAAATTTGATCTTATATTTCCTTCAATACAGGGCATCGCTCTGTTAAACACATAAATAGAAAGCTAAATGGTTATAATTAACAAAATAAAAACTGCATTTCTGAAATAAGACCACCATTGGAAGCAGCTAATAGCAGTTAACATCCTAGAAATAGAGGATAGAGAAATAGAGGATAGATAGAAATAGAGATAGAGATAGAAATAAACAGATAAATAGATAAATAGAAATAGAGAAATAGAGGATAAATTTGAGAATAATTTTGAAATAAAGAATTAAAATACTAAACAAAGTCTCATGAATTATCTATTAGAAATTTATTTTTATGTGTAATGAAATATGTTCATGCAAGAATACTAGAGTGGGCGGCCATTTCCTTCTCCAGGAAATCTTCCTGACCCAGAGATCAAACCAAGGCCTCCTGTGTCACAGGCATGTTCTTTACCATCTGAGTCACCAGGGAAGCCCCAGTAGAATATGTTCAAAGCACAATTGTTTAGCTAATTGTAAAACACTACTGATGTTCAGTAGAGCTATATTTTCATAAAGATAGCTGTCAACTATATTGCACATGATTTCAGCAAATTGCTGAATAATGTAATTATTACTCATTTTAAACTGTATGAGTGTATATGTGTGCATGTGTGTGTGTGGATGTACACATGAAAGCCATGTTCTAAAACCGGGTAAAGTGTCCTGAATATCTCCAAGGAATTATTAATTCCATGAAGAGATGCTGCAATAGGCTTTGTGATTTCATTGTGAGGATGTTATCTTGGCAACAGACTTTGTTGTTATTACCGTTTAGTTACTGTTAAGTCATGTTCCAAAGAATAGCAAGAAGAGATAAGAAAGCCTTCCTCAGCGATCAGTGCAAAGAAATACAGGAAAACAACAGAATGGGAAAGACTAGAGATCTCTTCAAGAAAATTAAAGATACCAAGGGAACATTTCATGCAAAGATGGGCTCGATAAAGGACAGAAATGGTAGGGACCTAACAGAAGCAGAAGATATTAAGAAGAGGTGGCAAGAATACACAGAAGAACTGTACAAAAAAGATCTTCACGACCCAGATAATCACAATGGTGTGATCACTCACCTAGAGCCAGACATCCTGGAATGTGAAGTCAAGTGGGCCTTAGAAAGCATCACTACGAACAAAGCTAATGGAGGTGATGGAATTCCAGTTGAGCTATTTCAAATCCTGGAAGATGATGCTGTGAAAGTGCTGCACTCAATATGCCAGCAAATTTGGAAAACTCAGCAGTGGCCACAGGACTGGAAAAGGTGTTTTCATTCCAATCCCAAAGAAAGGCAATGCCAAAGAATGCTCAAACTACTGCACAATTTCACTCATCTCACACACTAGTAAAGTAATGCTCAAAATTCTCCAAGCCAAGCTTCAGCAATACATGAACAGTGAACTTCCTGATGTTCAAGCTGGTTTTAGAAAAGGCAGAGGAACCAGAGATCAAATTGCCAACATCCGCTGGATCATGGAAAAAGCAAGAGAGTTCCAGAAAAACATCTATTTCTGCCTTATTGACTATGCCAAAGCCTTTGACTGTGTGGATCACAATAAGCTGTGGAAAATTCTGATAGAGATGGGAATACCAGACCACCTCACCTGCCTCTTTAGAAATCTGTATGCAGGTCAGGAAGCAACATGTTGAACTGGACATGGAACAACAGACTGGTTCCAAATAGGAAAAGGAGTACCTTGACGTACCCTGCTTATTTAATTTATATGCAGAGTACATCATGAGAAATGCTGGACTGGAAGAAACACAAGCTGGAATCAAGATTGCTGGGAGAAATATCAATAACCTCAGATATGCAGATGACACCACCCTTATGGCAGAAAGTGAAGAGGAACTAAAAGCCTCTTGATGAAAGTGAAAGAGGAGAGTGAAAAAATTGGCTTAAAGCTCAACATTCAGAAAACAAAGATCATGGCATCCGGTCCCACCACTTCATGGGAAATAGATGGGGAAACAGTGGAAACAGTGTCAGACTTTATTTTTGGGGGCTCCAAAATCACTGCAGATGGTGACTGCAGCCATGAAATTAAAAGACGCTTGCTTACTCCTTGGAAGGAAAGTTATGACCAACCTAGATAGCATATTCAAAAGCAGAGACATTAGTTTGCCAACAAAGGTCCGTCTAGTCAAGGCAATGGTTTTTCCTGTGGTCATGTATGGATGTGAGAGTTGGACTGTGAGGAAGGCTGAGAGCCGAAGAATTGATGCTTTTGAACTGTGGTGTTGGAGAAGACTCTGGAGAGTCCCTTGGACTGCAAGGAGATCCAAGCAGCCCATTCTGAAGGAGATCAGCCCTGGGATTTCTTTGGAGGCAATGATGATGAAGCTGAAACTCCAGTACTTTGGCCACCTCATGCGAAGAGCTGACTCATTGGAAAAGACTCTGATGCTGGGAGGGATTGGGGGCAGGAGGAGAAGGGGATGACAGAGGATGAGATGTCTGGATGGCATCACTGACTCGATGGACATGAGTCTCAGTGAACTCCGGGAGTTGGTGATGGACAGGGAGGCCTGGCGTGCTACAGTTCATGGGGTCGCAGAGTCAGACACGACTGAGCGACTGAACTGAACTGAACTGAAGTCACATTCACCTCTTTTGTGACTTCATGGACTATAGCCCACCAGGCTCCTCTGTCCGTGGGATTTCCCATGCAAGAATACTCAAGTGAGTTGCCATTTCCTTCTCCAGGGAATCCTTCTTGACCCAGGGATTGAACCTGCATCTCCTACTTGGCAGGAGGATTCTTTACCGCTGAGCCACCTGGGAAGCCCAGCCACAGACTTACAGAGATGTTAAATCTTGGTATGTTTCCGAATGGATGTAAGAAGATATTATAAAGGTAGAAGCATGGAGGCAGCACTCTAAATGCTATATAGGGATCTATTTTCTCCCATGTGCTTTTATGAATTGGAAGCTCTTATTCTTTAATTCAGTCTATTCTCTCTATAGTTTTGCAACATATACAAATCCATTAACAGAAGTCTTTGTACGAGAAATTAATTAAATTTCTAATGTGCTCAAGTAAGAAATGTGATGACTAAATACACATAATTTAAAGTCCATTTTTGATAAAATTAATTTGAAAACAGAAATAAAAGATGTGACCTAATAAAAATACTGCTTGAAAGCTTAGATACAAAAGTACTGATTGTCATAACTTTAAACTTATTAAATACCAATGATTAATAATGAACTTATTTTCTGAAATTCAATCTAGGCTTTCTAATTTAAAATGGTGAATTAAAGATGTATGTAGACGTGTTTGTTTCTTTTCTCATTTTCCTCCCAAAGTCCTATTGAAATTAGAGTAAAAATGGACAGAGGGATCAAACCTATAATTGTTCTGTCACCTGAAATATTGATGAATTTCTGGTACACACTAGAAAGTTGTAACCAGAAAGTGAAGATGACACAGTTGAAACAGGGAAGGGACACCAACCCCCACACCCCACACACACCTCATGCCTAAGCAGGTGGATTGTGCTAATGGGGATGGAAGAAACCATGGAGGTATTAAAGGACTGTTTAAGAATCTGCCATGACAGCACCACCTTCACTTCCTTCAACATGGAAATAACTGACCACAGAGGTATTTACAAGAGGCTAAACCAGAAAACAATTCAATTAGAGGTAGTCCCTCAGAAATGAGCCAAGCCCAGATGAGATCAGTTAATCCCCAGCCTCAAAGCTCAGGACACAGTAAGGAGTACTGTTTTAAGCCATTGAGCTTAGAGGTGGTTTATTGTTGCAGCAATTGCTAAGGAACCTAAAATTTGTATATTTGTAGAGCCCACTTGATCTTATTGAAATCAGTGATCCCAGAGGCAGCATAGCCTCACCTCAGGGACATTTGCTACTCTTGACTTTCTAGAAATATGAGATGTGTGCAATTAAGCACCCTGCATTCTGTGGTTGGAATGGGCTGATGTTGGTATTACAGCACCTGAGGGCATACAAGGAAGACACAACTAGCAAACTGAATCCACTGAAATAAACAGATTCACATGAAAAATCCAACTCAGTTGCCTGAAAAGATGTATTGACAACAGGCTGATATCAGACTGTTAAAAATAAGACCAATAACTATTCAGTCTCAAATGAACTTTTATTTCTAGCATTTATTTTATGCCAAAATTACAGACTTTACTTATAAAGTTTATGATTCAAGAGAACAAATAAAGCAATTCTTAATTTAAGGATCAAATCATTCAGTATGACAACTGCTCTAAGCAAGCATTTTATTTGCATTATATGGCCAAGAATGGGGCACAAACACATGTTCAAAACTTTCCTTCCTCTAACTCATGTTAATTAAGTTTCAACTGTCTTGACATTTACATCTGGGAACTCATGTTTATGGCTCAAGCTAAGTTTTCATAAACTGTAATATTTCCCTTGGCCACAAAAATTTTTAATCTTTCATGACTGACATTTTTACTAATATAAAGTCCAAGTATTTATAAGGCTTTATTAAATTCATCCAAATTGCATATATTTATATCTGTATTTTATGTTAAATATTTTATAGGAGCTAAAAATAAAGGATGGCCTTGTGCATCTAGCCATGCTAAAATAATTCAATTCATCTGAGCTTTATTTCCATGCTGTCAGTTTCTGTAAAGGCAAAATATAGACAATCTTATTTGAAACTAATTAAATACTCAAAAGTAGTTCTACCACATCACCATGGAAAATCAATGCACATGTACAGTATAAAACTTAAGAGTAGCTCTTAATTTCCTATGAAAAATATCCACAGCTATTATTAGTCATGTCCAACTCCTTGCAACCCCCATGGACTATAGCATGCCAGGCTTCCCTGTCCTTCACTATCCCCTGAGTTTGCTCAAACTCATGTCCATTGAGTTAGTTACGCTATCTAACCATCTCATCCTCTGCAGCCCCTTCTCCTCCTGCCCTGGATCTTTCCCAGCATCAGGATCTTTTCTAGTGAGTCGGCCCTTTGCATCAGGTGGCCAAAGTATTGGAGCTTCAGCTTCAGCATCAGACCTTCCAATGAATATTCAGGGTTGATTTCCTTTAGGATTGACTTTGCTGTCCAAGGGACTCTGAAGAGTCTTCTCCAGCACCACGGTTCAAAAGCATCAATTCTTTGGTACTCAGCCAAAGAATTATGTCTAGCTCTCACATTCATACATGACTATTGTAAAAACCATAGCTTTGACTATCTGGACTTTTGTCAGCAAAGTGATGTCTCTGCTTTTTAATATTCTGTCTAAATTTGTCATAACTTCTTTTCCAAGGAGTGAGGGTGTTTTAATTCCATGGCTGCAGCTATACTTTTAGGAAATTCTGGGTTGAAAGTGTCCGGTCCTGAAGCAGGGGGCAGCACTGCTGCTCCCCAGACCAGTCCAGCTCATGGAACTGGCCATAGTCACAGGGTTGGAGGCATTTTTCTGAGCTCTCTTTTTCATAGATAATAGTTCTCCATGGTAGTACTTCTTCAAGACAATAGGAATCCAAAGCCCTTTTTTCCCTGAAAGAATAAGTTAGTTCTCAGGAGAGTCCTGTATCCCAGTCAAATGAGGGATGTGTGACCTTCCTAGATTCTCTTTCCAATCCAGAAGTCATTTGTTCTGAGGGTCCAGGGAATTGGAGTCATGCGGTGACTTGCTTCCACGACACTCCTGGCCCCCGACTTTGCCACTCTACAGCCTCTCATAATGAAGTAGAAGGTCTAGGGGAGGAGTCAGGAGGAGGTTTTAAAAGTTACTTGCCTGAAAAGAAGGGTCCATTAAGTACATTTCTAAAAATACTCCAATAACATCTTTCAATAAAATTTCTGCTCACTAGGTAAATTATAGGAACAGAAGCATAAAAGATATTCTAGTAAAATTCTTATATTTCATCTCTCTAATACGATTATAATTTACAAATTTTATCATGTCCAGTATTAAAATTATTTGATTTTTATGTATTCAATTCCTTACAAATCTGTCTGTACTTAACCAAGACTCTGAGCCATTTTCCTTCTTGTCTCAGCATTTATATTCCCTGCTCTTTTGTAAGGTTCTATGTGCCTGAGTCACAGACAGGCATCTTTTAAATGTTTTCTGATGTATACTCTGCCTTAAATTTAAACAACAGTGACAGCAAACCCCACCTAAGTGGTGAAAATGTGACAAAGGTAAGTGTTGGGCTTCCCTGGTGGCTCAGAAGGTAAAGAATCCACCTGCAATGCAGGAGACTTGAGTTTGATCCCTGGGTCAGGAAGATCTTCTGGAGAAGAGAATGGCAACCCACTTCGGTATTCTTGCCTGGAGAATTCCCTTTAAATCACAGTGACAGCAAACCCTACCTAAGTGGTGAAAATCTGACAAAGGTAAAGCAGGTATATAAACCTGGTCTATGACAGCTGCAGAAGTAGCCAATTAATTTGTCTTTCAATTTTCTAGGATTCAGTGCAAAGAGGAACGAGTCCTAGCCACAAGGCTGACCTGTGATGTGACCAGATCCCCAGATACGGTACCAGGCTCTTGGCCTGTTCTCAGATAAATGCACTCCATGAGGACCCCACAGAGTGAACCCTGAGTATGACACTAAGCAATTTAAACAGAAAGGTATATTCATGGGTTGCTCCTTTAAAAATCTTTCAAAGTTAGATGATGGTAATAATGCAGAAGTGTGTTTCAGAAAAAGCTGTTCTCTGCTGGGGCCAAAGCATGCTTCACAAATTATTTATTTCATCCTGATGAAAGTGGCATTAAGCTCACACTTTATCCTGCTTCATTGAAAATTAAACTAGGGGATCAAGAGAAATCTAGGAATTAACATTCCTATAGAGCATCCTTAACAATTATTGTTTCCATCAAATTTAATTTTATTCAAAAACAACAGAAGTAAATTCATAGCAAGTGTCCTGAACAGAACCTGATGTGATGGTACTCTGTCCTGCAGTGGGAGAGGGGACCCCTATGACTCATCAGGTGGCTGAGCTCAGGAAAAGACTGGAGCTCTTATAAGAGGAGACTCCCAGATAAGGATTCGGGTCTGTGCATGGAGACTACTGAGGACCCACGGGCAGAATCCAGATTTTATGCAAAACAGTAATCACAGAGCTGCTTCAGAACAGGATTGCATGATTGAGACAAGCAAGTTATGTACCATAGAACGTAGTTGCTAATATCAGCCCAGTGAGATGTGTGTGAGGGCAAGCAAACAAATGTATGATTAGACATGAGAATTTTCCATAAAACTTTATAGAATCAGTGAAACTTCCTGGTTTATTCAGAATTAAAAGGATAGAATCATTACCAACATCAGACTTTAAAAAATTTCAGAGATCGTAAAACACATGCTCACACACAGAGAACTAGAGTACAGACACACTGGAGAAACATAGTGATGCCAAGTTTTCGGGCCAAATAAGGCCATAGGAAATCTTTAAACATAAGCTTATGTCTCTTTATTTTTAAATTTTAATTTTATTGACTTATAATTGACGTACAATATAATATTTGTTCTGTATACAACATAGTGATATGATCTTTTTATACCTTATGGGATGATCACCACAATAAGTCTAGTCACCAGCTGTTACCATACAAGGTTATTGATTGTATTCCCTGTGCTAGACATTACACCCCCCGCCCACTGCTCTGACAGCCTCTCCTTTGCTCACTGTATCCACTAGTCTGTTTCTATTTTGTTGAGTTTCCATGTTTTGTTTTTCAGATTCCACATATAAGTGAAATCTTATGGTTTTTTGGTTTGCCTAACTTCTTTCACTAAGCACAGTACCCTCAAGGTTCATCCACAGTGACTTGAATATATATATATATATTTTTTTTTTTTTTCTTTATCCATTCGTCTACTGATGGACATTTAGGTTGCCTCCATATCTTGACTAAATTGCCATCAGTAGCTGAATGGATAAAGAATATATATATATATATATAAAATTCATGTCAATGTGGATGAATCTTGAGGGTACTATGCTAAGTGAAAGAAGTTAGCCAAACAAAAATACCATATGATTTCATTTACTTCACTTATGATTTCACTATATCTTGACTATTGTAAATAAGGCTGAAGTGAACATTGGGAAGCATAAATCTTTTTAAAAATAGTATTTTTATTTTCTTAAGAGAAATATCCAGATGTAGAATTGCTGGATTATGTGATAATTCTTTTAATTTTTTGAGGAACCTCCGTATTGTTTTCCATACTGGCTGTACCAACTTATATTCCCACCAACAGTACACAGGATTTTCTTTTCTTCACACCTTAACATTTGTTATTTCTTGTCTGTTTGACAACAGTCAATCTAACAAGTGTCAGGTCATATTTCATTATGGTTTTGATTTGCATTTCTATGATGATCAGTAATGTTGAACATCTTTTCTTGTGCCTATTGCCCAGCTGTAACATCTTCTTTGAAAAAATGTCTATTCAAGTTCTCTGCCCATTTAAAAAATATGATTTTTAGATTGTTGTTGTTGTTGTTGTTATTTGAGTTGTATAAGTTTATTACATATTTTGGAATATTCATCTCATTGAATTCGCAAATATCTTCTCTATTCAGTAGATTGTCTTCCTGTTTTGTTGATGACTTTCTTTGCTATGTAAAAGCTTTCATATAGTTTAATATAGTCCCATTTATTTGTTTTTGCCTTTGCTGCCCTTATCTGAGGAAATAAATCCAAAAAGAATATTGCTAAGACTGCTGCCATGGAGCATAATGCTTATGATTTCTTTTAGGAATTTTAGTTTCATGTCTTACATGTTTAAGTTTTTTTAATCCATCTAGAGTTTCTTTTTTCATAGGGTAGAAGAAATTGTCGACTTTCATTCTTTTATATGTGGCTGTCCAGCTTTAACTACAGCATTTATTGAAGAGACTATCTTTGCGTATTCTTGCCTTCTTTTTCATAGATTAATTGACCATATATAAGTGTGGGGTTATTCATTGGCTCTCTATTCTGTTCCACTGATCTCTGTGCTTGTTTTTGTGTTAATATGATATGTTTTTGATTACTATAGCTTTGTAGTATAGTGTGAAATCAGAGAGAATGCTGGAATCACCTTGACAGGCTGGCTAGAGCCCCAGGTGTTAGTCAGACTGCTGCCTCTGTGCTGGGGCTCAGAGTGAGTTTGTGCTCAAGATCTTTAAGAGCAAAGTCTAGCTTTCCAAATCCCTCACGATGTCCCATATTTAAGCCCTGCTGATTTTTGAAGCCAGATGTTATGGGTGCTCATCTTCTCAGTGCGTGTCTCCAGGGCTGGGGTGCCCAGTGTGGGACCCAGACACCTCACTCCTTAGGACAGACCCCCATATGTGTGACATCCCCTCCTGCATGTGGGTGCTTCACCAGGGATGTGGATCCTGATTAGATTGTGTCTCTCTCCCTCCTACCAATCTCAATGTGTGTGTGGCGGGGGGGCGGGGGAAGCAGGGCGGGGTGGTGGGGAGGAGGTGCATGTGTTTTTCTTTACATTCTTAGTTGTAGCACAACCATTCTGGTAGTTCAGGTCATTCTCAGAGCTGTTCTATATATACCTGTAATTTTGGGTGTTAGGTCAGAGCTTCCTCCTCTGCCGTCATGATCTCATCTCCAAGCCTATGCCTTTTGTATCTATTATTACTACTACTTCAAAGTGAAAAAGTCATCAATGGACATAAAATATAAAATAGACCTAATAGTAAAAAAGGAGTCTTTAAAATTCAGGGAAAAAAATCACTTTGTGCAACTTTTCTCATTTTTCTAAGGACAGTTTATCTATACTTTGATCCTCATTTTGTCACTTTCATTGGGAAGTGATAAGCCCTAGGGAAGGTCAGTTAGGTCAGTTAAGTGCCTCTGATCAACATGAAATTTTATACAAAGATTTCACAAAAACTTATGCTTAATTAAACTAAAGACTTCAGATTTATTATTATATAGTGTTTGATTTTGGGCTTCCCTCATGGTTCAACAGTAAAGAATCTGCCTGCAATGCAGGAGTTACAGGAGATGTGGATTCAATCCCTGGGTTGGGAAGATCCCCTAGAGGAGGCCATGGCAACCCACTCCAATATTCTTGCCTGGAGAATCCCATTGACAGAGGAGCTTGGTGGGCTACAATCTGTAGGGTTGTAAAGAGTCAGACGCAACTGAAGTGACTTAGCACACATGTGTGCAATGATAGATTTTAGTGTTTTATTTCAATTGAAACCATTTTAAAAGGATATTTTATTTGTGATAAAACAAAAGCCTAAAAATTGTCTATTGCTTACCATATTTGGGTAAAATAAGCCATTCTTAAGTTTAGAAGCTAACTGAAATCCAAAAAGTTGAGGAATTATTTTAATTTTCATAGAATCTCAAATTGGGAAGTTGAATTTAAGTGACAGGTCTATAATTTGAAAATTTTGAAAACAAAGTTAGATCTTTTGCTGGCGTTTGCAGGTGAGCAACATTAATTTGTCATTCCTCACAGTTGTATAAGCAGCAAGCACCTGTTCTATGGGGCTCCCTCCAAGCACTTTCCCCACTGCTTTCTCTCCATCCCCACTGCTTTACCTATTTCTACAATGTCTTTAGGTTCACCTGTGGCTCAAGTAAAATGAGACCTTTACATATCTGTGGCTCATGAATAAAATCTTGGCTTCCCCCAAATTGCTATTTTTTCCATAGACAATCAACTTCATCAGGAAATCTATTGTGTTTGTGAAAGTCATCATTTCATGCCAGGAGCTACAACAAACTGATCAAAGCTTTATGGCAGGCTCTAATAAAATTTAGCTATTCTGTTCATGGGCACAAACATAAACTACTAAATGTAATTATTTTTCTCAAAAAATTATGATAACTTGTAAATTTATACTTGCTAGTCAACAGACATTATTGTCTATTTGGGCCATGATGTCCTCTTAATTTTATGAGTGCAAATGACTCTAAGTTGCAAATGTACTTTCAAACATGAATTAACTGTCCAAACACAGGAAGAAACAGGCTCTCTGATACAAATAAACCCAAATCATGTATATAAATAGAGGTCATGACTATGACCCTATTGACATGCTAAATCTAGCAGCATGCCAATTAATCTACCTTTATGGGAGAAACTAGAATCTCCATTGTTCAAAATAATTTTGCAGCTTTCATGCATACTGTTTTTAAATGTGACTTTCAGGACTTTCAGTTCTGTGAAGTTTCTCTTCATTCACTTCCAGAAATGTGACTTTCAATTTACATAATTTTCATCATTTTTGATAAAAATAATTTCCAATAAATTTTAGATTTAAATATTAAATTAATATTAATTTAAATCAACATAAAACTTAAATAAATTTCCAATAAGTATTTAGATTCACATGTCCAAAAACAAATTATAGATAAAGAAAATGTGATACATTATTTTGTCTTTCAGTCATCCCAGATTAAAGGGCATCCTGACCCACCCAGAAGACCATCCCACACTCTCAGTTACTGTTCCCCGCACTGCCCCGGCCATGTAGCTTTTCTCCTAGAGTGCCCTGATCCTTCCATAGATGGACTTGAACTGTGCACAACGACAATTAGATAATGGCACTGGGGCTCAGTGTTCGGCCCACTGTCCTGTTTGCAGGGTGCTGAAAGGTAATGTTTGTTTTATCATCATTGTACTTATAACGACCTTTGGTCCTAACTCTAGAGATGAAAGACCTTAGGGGATTGTGGTGGAGGTCAGGCTGGTAGTACCCACAGCTAGGAATCCATCTCTTTCCCGCTAAACATCTCTGAGGTCAATATGCTCTTTGGTTTAAAAGATGAGGCTTAATCATGTTAATACTTCTTTTCATATTTTTGACATCCCAGGAAGTATATCCTTTTCATTAGCTCTTAATATTGTTTTCATTAATTGTGAGTGCTTCTTTGCATTAGGTGTTAACATTTACAGAAAAAAATATTTTCATATACTAATAGTTAAATGTCCTAAGAGCCAATTTTTACAAGCCAATATGTGAAAATTTTAGTTCTTCAATTGAAGAGTATTTGATATTTACCAAGTGTGCAAGTTAAAAGGCCAGAGGTCCTATAACCTAGAGCCTAAAAGTTTAATCTCCTTCATCAAACTGCTTGAAAATGAAACTTGTTTCACTCCAGTGCTTGTTAGACATGTGGCCTTGGCAAATCACTTAATCTCTACCCCTTGATGATTGTCATATTACTTGCCTCACAGAGGAGTTGTGAAAGTTGAAGAAATTCACATCAAGTGATCCAGACAAAGCTGGGCCCAAGAGATGAGTCAATCACTACTGGTAGTTACTGGTTGTAAATGTGCATGATAACACATAAAACATCACCAGAAGTCTAATGAAAAAGTATAAAAGAACAATTTTGCTGTATTTTAAGAGATTCGGATACTAGAAAGACTCATCAACCATTCAGGCTTTTCTCAAACAATTAATTATTAGATACCTGCTCTGTACTAAATATTGCCTTTAGTGTTGAAACCACCTAAAAAGATACAATTTTAAAAGAGAATAACAAAAAGACATATTTGTGTTAAAAAAAAAAAGTTAATGTCTCGATGGTCAGTGAAACTATCTTCCGAGCAATGAAGAAAACTATGGCCTGTGTCTCTCTGGACTCTGTTCTTAAAGTGAGTGACCACAGATAATCAGGAGGTGGGCTCCCAAAGGATACTGGGAGCCTCATGGGAGAGGTTTGACCAGAGTCACCCGGGTACAGGGCTGTGGTTAAGGCCCTTCCACAGACAAATTCCAGGGGCTGAGTGGAAGCTGATTCTGCATCCAGAGGTTGTGCTATGTCATTCCAGGTAATCACCAGTCTATGATCTAATAAGCAACAAAGTGTAAGTGATATGCAGAGTACTCTGGAGACTGCCCAGTGGTGCCCTCATACATGTATTTATAAAGAGCTGAGGAAGGAACAGTAATGGGTACCTGTGCCCTTGGAGAGCAGAGACTATGTCTGCCCTCTTTAAAGCTTATGTGGCACCAAAGGAAAATTCCTTGCCTCCTTAAAAGGGAAATTGGTCTACACACTTCAACACAATTAAGAATTGTAACTTTATTAGAACCTAGGATAAATTGGACTAAAAAGAAAGCCATTATTACCAATCAAGACCTATCTTGCTCACGGTTGTGATTTCAGGATGATATATATGTCAAAACTGATCAAGTTGTACATTTAAAATATGTGAAGTATATTATATGCCAACTAAACCCCAATAAAACTGTCAGAAACTAATCTTTGTCTTATTAAATTACCTGTAGAATTGGGGTCCATGAAAAGGTCATAACATTTCTGAATAGATAATGTTCTTGTTTATATGTTAGAAAAACTGTAACATATTGTGACTTGATTAAAACTTTATTTTTTTCAAACTATAGTTACCAGAATTATTTCTAAACATCAGACAATTCCTTTATCCTCAAAACTCAATGAGTAAGAGTTTTAAACTTTTTGTGCTGGAATCAGTAAATATCACCATATCATTAAAGTGCTTTGGTAGCATTTAAACATTTATGTTTAAAATTTTAAGTATTTAAACTAGTTAATATTTCAAAATCAATAATAAGTTATACAAAAAGAGACATTCTCCAAATTCTGAGCAGAATCAGATTGTTTCATTCCTTGGAATTTTCCTGTAGTTTCAATATCTCTCCAATATCTCTAGTAATGTGACCAATATCTCTCATAAACATAAATCCACCACCAAGGCTCATGGTGACTTTCACTGGTTGACCAGAATAACTGGTTAGCAGTTGGTTACTCGTCTACCAAATATTTAACTAACAGCAGTTAAAGACAAGAGGCTACAGATACAGGACTGAAAACAGATACCCTCCCTGTTCTCCTACATAATTCAGATACTAAAACATAATTGCATTGGTCTACATCTAAAATGTTTAGAAATCACAACTCTATCTTAACGACTAGCAAAAAACTGGATAGACTAAAAAAACCAACAACTATTCAGGGAACTGGAAGACAGAGTAGTACATAGGGCAAACTGCTGGCCCCAAGATTTGAGTGACATTCAGCAAGATATATGCCCTCAAGCTCCCCATACACCCAGATGTATTATTTTCAAACTACTACAGAAAATAAAAGATAAAGCAAAAATCCTGAAAGAAGCTAGATGGAACAAAAACATGTTACCTATGGAGGAATGAAGGTAAGAAATATACCCAACATTTCATAAACCATGAAAATGACAAGAGAATGCATTGAAATATTTAGTTTTGAGGGAATAAAAATCACTAACCTAGAACTCCTTATCCTGTGAAATTATCCTTTCATTAAAGGAAATATAAAGAATTTTTCCAGGCAAGCAAGAACTGAGGGAATCATTTGTGAGAAGACCTGCCTTGATTAAAAAAAAAAAAAAAGTTACAAGAGGTTCTTTACAAAGAATAAACAATGATATATCAGAAATATGGTTTTACATTTTAAAATCTATGAAAAATCCAAACAAGCATGGATTTACATGAGAAGGGAAGATCATTGAAAAATAGGAATAGTGAAGGTTAAAAGATATTTTTCTCTTTTTTAATTGATTAAACAGGTAAGAATTCAAAAAATAACACCAACAATGTATTAAAATATGTATGTTTATGGTTTTATATGTGTGTGTGAAATAAAGGAAGAATATCAGGGATAGGAGGCAGGAATTAGAATTACTTTGTTGTTATAAGGTACTCAAACTACGCATGATATGTTAAGTGTTATTTGAAAATCGATCTGGATTAACTACAAATGCATACGGTAAATTCTTGTATACTCACTTAAAATGGTAAACAGAAACTCATATGCTAAGGGGAGAAAATGGAATCATAAAATGTACAATTAAAACCTTAAAAGGAAGAATAAGAGTAAAAGACAAAAATAACAAACAAGGGCAACAAAGAAAAAACAGAACTAAATGTGGTAAATACAAATCCAACTATATCAGTAATCACTTTAAATGTCAATAGTCTAACTGCATCAATTAAGAGTGGCTGAAAAAGCAGAACCCAATTATATTTTGCCAATAAAAAAAACTCTCACTTTATATATAAAGACACATATAGAATAAATCTAAATATATAGAGAAAAGTGTACCATCCAAACACTAATTAAAAGAAAGGAGTAGCTACATAATTTCAACAAAGCAGGCTTTAGAGCAAGGAAATTTATTCAGTATAAAGAAGGGCATTCCGTTCAGTTGAGTTCAGTCACTCAGTCGTGTTCGACTCTTTGCGACCCCATGAATTGCAGCACACCAGGCCTCCCTGTCCATCACCAATTCCCGGAGTTCACTTAAACTCACGTCCATCGAGTCGGTTGATGCCATCCAGCTATCTCCTCCTCTGTCGTCCCCTTCTCCTCCTGCACCCAATCCCTCCCAGCATCAGTCTTTTCCAATGAGTCAACTCTTCGCATGAGGTGGCCGAAGTATTGGAGTTTCAGCTTTAGCATCATTCCTTCCAAAGAACACCCAGGACTAATCTCCTTCAGAATGGACTGGTTGGATCCCCCTGCACTCCAACTGACTCTCAATAGTCTTCTCCAACATCACAGTTCAAAAGTATCAATTCTTCAGTGCTCAGCTTTCTTCACAGTCCAACTCTCACATCCATACATGACCACAGGAAAAACCAGAGCCTTGACTAGACAGACTTTTGTTGGCAAAGTATATCTCTGCTTTTGAATATGCTATCTAGGTTGCTCATAACTTTCCTTCCAAAGAGTAAGTGTCTTTTAATTTCATGGCTGCAATCACCATCTGCAGTGATTTTGAAGCCCCAAAAAATAAAGTCTGACACTGTTTCCAGTGTTTCCGCATCTATTTCCCATGAAGTGATGGGACTGGATGCCATGATCTTAGTTTTCTGAATATGGAACTTTAAGCCAACTTTTTCACTCTCCTCTTTGACCTTCATCAAGAGGCTCTTTAGTTCCTCTTCACTTTCTGCCATAAGGGCGGTGTCATCTGCATATCTGAGGGTATTGATATTTCTCCCAGCAATCATGATTCCAGCTTGTGCTTCTTCCAGCCCAGCGTTTCTCATGATGTACTCTGCATAGAAGTTAAATAAGCAGGGTGACAATATACAGCCTTGATTGACTCCATTTCCTATTTGGAACCAGTCTGTTGTTCCATGTCCAGTTCAAACTGTTGCTTCCTGACCTGCAAATAGGTTTCTCAAGAGGCAGGTCAGGTGGTCTGGTATTCCTATCTCTTTCAGAATTTTCCACAGTTTATTGTGATCCACACAGTCAAAGGCTTTGGCATAGTCAATAAAGCAGAAATAGATGTTTTTCTGGAACTGTCTTCCTTTTCATGATCCAGCAGATGTTGGCAATTTGATCTCTGGTTCCTCTGCCTTTTCTAAAACCAGCTTGAACATCAGGAAGTTCACGGTTCACATATTGCTGAAGCCTGGCTTGGAGAATTTTGAGCATTACTTTACTAGAATGAGAGATGAGTGCAATTGTGCGGTAGTTTGAGCATTCTTTGGCATTGCCTTTCTTTGGGATTGGAATGAAAACTGACCTTTTCCAGTCCTGTAGCCACTGCTGAGTTTTCCAAATTTGCTGGCATATTGAGTGCAGCACTTTTCACAGCATCATCTTTCAGGATTTGAAATAGCTCAACTGGAATTCCATCACCTCCACTAGCTTTGTTCGTAGTGATGCTTTCTAAGGCCCACTTGACTTCACATTCCAGGATGTCTGGCTCTAGGTGAGTGATCACACCATTGTGATTATCTGGGTCATGAAGATCTTTTTTGTACAGTTCTTCTGTGTATTCTTGCCATCTCTTCTTAATATCTTCTGCTTCTGTTAGGTCCATACCATTTCTGTCTTTTATCGAGCCCATCTTTGCATGAAATGTTCCCTTGGTATCTCTAATTTTCTTGAAGAAATCTCTATTCATTCCCATTCTGTTGTTTTCCTCTATTTCTTTGCATTGATGGCTGAGGATATTACATATTGATAAATGGGTCAGTTCTCCAAGAAGACATAACAATTCTTATCTTGTGTGTGCTTAACAACAGAACAAATTGCAGGAGGCAAAAACTGATAGAACTGCAAAGAGATGAATTCACCATCATAGTTGGAGACTTCTACATCCCTTCCTCAAAATTATACAACATAAGTAGGACTTACCCCAGATACGCAAGGATGACTCAACATATGGTAACTAATTAATGTAATCCATCACATCAACATAATAAAAGAAAAATCACATGATGATATGAATAGTTGCAGTAAAAGATGTTTGACAAAGTCCAACACTCACTCATGATAAAAGTCCTCAGTAAACTAGGAACAGAGGTGACCTTCTTCAACCTGCTAAAGTATATTTGCAAAAACCCTCCAGCTAAGATCATGCTTGATTTCCCTGATGGCTCAGATGGTAAAGAATCTGCCTGCAATGTAGGAGCATTTAGGTTAATGATGAAAATCTCAAAGCTTTCCCACCACTAAGATCAAGTACAGAGCAAGGATTTCCTTTCCACCACTCCTTTACAGCATTGTATAGTAAATCCTGGCTAATGTAAAAGACTACATAAGAAGTATAAGGATAAGTAAGGGAGAAATAAACTGTCTTTGTTCACAGATAACATATTATTTACGTGAAAAAATCTAAAAGAACTGACCAAAACCTCTTGGAACTAAAGTGATTACAGCATGTTTGTAGAACACAAAGTTAATATACGAAAGTCAGTCACTTTGCTATGTGCTATTAATGAACAAAAGGAATTTGATGTTAAAAAAATACCATTATGTTCAGTTCAGTTCAGTTGCTCAGTCGTGTCCAACTCTTTGTGACCCCATGGACAGCAGCACACCAGGCCTCCCTGTCCATAGCTAACTCCTGGAGTTTACTCAAACTCAGCTCCATTGAGTCGGTGATGCCATCCAGCCATCTCATCCTCTGTCATCCCTTTCTCCTCCTGCCTTCAATCTTTCCCAGCATCAGGTTCTTCACAAATGAGTCAGTTCTTCACATCACGTGGCCAAAGTATTGGAATTTCAGCTTCAGCATCAGTCCTTCCAATGAACTCAGGACTGATTTCCTGGAGGATGGACTGGTTGGATATCCTTGCAGTCTAAGGACTCTCAAGAGTCTAGTCTATCATCACAGTTCAAAAGCATCAATTCTTTGGTGCTCAGCTTTCTTTATAGTCCAACTCTCACATCCATACTTGATTACTAGAAAAACCATAGCTTTGACTAAACGGACCTTTGTTGGCAAAATAATGTCTCTGCTTTTTAATATTCTGTCTAGGTTGGTCATAACTTTTCTTCCAAGGAGGAAGTGTCTTTTAATTTCATGGCTTCAGTCACCATCTGCAGTGATTTGGGAGCCCAAAAAAGGTAAAGTCTGTCATTGTTTCCACTGTTTCTCCATTTGCCATGAAGTGATGGGACCAGATGCCATGATCTTCGTTTTCTGAATGTTGAGTTTTAAACCAATTTTTCCACTCTCCTCTTTCACTTTCAGCAAGAGGCTCTTTAGTTCTTCCTCACTTTCTGCCATAAGGGTGGTATCGTCTGCATATCTGAGGTTATTGATATTTCTCCCGGCAATCTTGATTACAGCTTGTGCTTCTTCCAGCCCAGTGTTTCTCATGATGTACTCTGCATATAAGTTAAATAAGCAGGGTGACAATATACAGCCTTGATGTACTATTTTTCCTATATGGAACCAGTCTGTTGTTCCATGTCCAGTTCCTACTGTTGCTTCCTGACCTGCATATAGGTTTCTCAAGAGGCAGGTGAGGTGGTCTAGTATTCCCATCTCTTTAAGAATTTTCCAGAGTTTGTTGTGGTCCACACAGTCAAAGGCTTTGGCATAGTCAATAAAGCAGAAATAGATGTTTTTCTGGACCTCTCTTGCTTTTTCCATGATCCAACGGATGTTGGCAATTTGATCTCTGGTTCCTCTGCCTTTTCTAAATCCAGCTTGAACATCTGAAAGTTCATAGTTCATGTACTGTTGAAACCTGGCTTGTGTTAACCATTGTGTTTGCATCCCAAAATATGAAATACTTTGGTTTATATCTAACAAAATATGTGCAAGATTCTATATAAGGAGAACTACAAAAGTCTAATGAATTAAATCAAAGAAGAACAAAGTAGAGAAATATTCCATGTTCATAGATAGAAAAACTTAGTTTTTTCAAGATTTCAGTTATTCTCAAGTGAATCTATAAATTCAATGCAATTCCAATTAAAATCATGGAAAGTGGTTTCATGGATATCAACAAACTGATTCTAATGTTTATATGGAAAGGCAGAAGATTCAAATTGAACAATACAATATTGAAGGACAAATTGGAGGACTAATGCTAACTAACTTCAAGACTTACTCTTAATATAAATCTACTGAAATCAAGAAAGTGCCATACTGGCAAAAGAATAGAGAAGTGTATCAATTGAAAAGAATAAAGAGCCCAGAAACAGACCCTTATACAGATAGTCAACTGACCTTTGACAAAGGAGCCAAGGCAATACTACAAAGGAGTACAGAAGTCTCTTCATCAAATGCTGTTAGAGCAACTGGATATCTGCTGTAGACAGAGGACTCACAAAATTAACTCAAAATGTATCACAGACACAAATATAAAATGTAAAACTATGAAAGATGACATAAGATCACATAGAAAATCCAGATGACCTTTGGTATGGGGATGCATTTTTAAATGACACATCAAAGACATGATCCATGGAAGAAATCATTTGTAAGTTGGACTTCATTAAGTTAAAAACTTCTGCTGTGTAAAATATGTCAAGAAACTAAGAGGACACAAATAGGAGAAAATATATGCAGAAGACACATTCAATAAATAAAGGTTATCAAAAATATACAAAGAAGTCTTAAAACTCAACAATAAGAAAATAATCCAACTTGAAACTGATGTCAAATAAGGTACAGGTGGTAAACAAGAAATGAAAAGATGCTCTCCATCCATATGTCACTCGAGACATGCAAATTAAAACAACATGAAATATCATTGCACACTTATTAAAATCACTGAAATCTGGAATACTGACAAGAGGATGTTACAGCAGTAAGAATTCTCATTTATGGTTGGTGAGAATGTGAAATAGCATGACCACTTTGGAAGGCAGTTCAGTGTTTGTTTGTTTGTTTTATAAACATATTCTTTCCATATGATTCAGCCATCGTACTTCTTGGTATTTACCCAAAGGATTTGAAAGCTTATGTCTACACAAAAAGCCTGCACACCATTATTTATAGCAACTTTATTAATAATTTTCCAAATCTGAAGGCAACAAAAATATTTTTCAGTAGGTAAATGGATAAGTAAACTGTGGCATTTTCAGACAATGGAATATTACTCAGCTCTAAAAATAAATGAGCTATCAAGCCATGAAATGACATGGAAGAATCTTAAATGTATATTGCCTAGTGAAAGAAATCAATCTGAAAAGGTTACATACTGTATAATTCAACTATAAGACAATCTGGAAAAGGAAAACATGTGCAGATAGTAAGATGATCAATGGTTGGCAGGAATTTTACATGAATAGGTGGAGCACAGACGATTTTTAGTTTCAGTGAAACCACTCTGTGAGATACTATAATGATGATGTCATTACACATTTGTTTACATCAATAAAACATACAACACTAATAGTGAACTGCCATATAAATGATGGACTTTGGGTGATTATGATGTGTCAATGTAGGCTCATTAATTGCTATAAGTGTACCATTCTGGTGGGGGATGTTGATAATTGCATAGGCTATGCATGTGTGGGGCAGATGAGTTGTGGGAAATCTCTGGACCTACCTCTCGATTTTGCTGTGAATATAAAATTGCTCTAAAAAGTAAAGTTTTAATTTAAAATGTAATTATATAATCACAATAGTGTGCAAATTATGACAAACACTACCAAGGAAAAAAGTCTCAATACTCAAAGAATTTTCTCTGAAGGTGAATCACACTAAATTATTCAGGCAGCCAGAGAAGAACATGTCTGGAAAAGAAAGCTCTTTGGCAAAAGTTTGATATAAAGGGTCTTGGGGAATTTCAGGAGATGAGAGAGCAGATCCTGATCTAGAAGAATGGTGATTCTTGGTGAAAAATGATTACTCAGTTGTCTCTAAAATCCTATCATTCTTTTTTCTCAATTTAAGAGGCATGTGCATTGTATGAACAAGTGGTTGTAGTCTCATCTGTTTTAAACTGCTACCTGTTTGTACTCTCTAAGTAGTGAGCTAGTGGATATTACACAGTCATCATTTCCAGACATGTTTTTAATTAACTGAAGTTACCAATAACTAATAACAATTGAAAATAACAAACTGATTCATAACCAGGTAGCTGAGCTTCTGAGCCTTAATGAATGAATTTCTAATACTGCTCTGTATAGAATTTTGAAACTACATTGCTCCTTCATACTAATCTTTAAATAATCCCTGGTGGCTCAGCGGAAAAGAATCTGCCTGCACTGTAGAAGGCACAGGAGACATGGGTTCAATCCCTGGGTTGGAAGGTGCCCTGGAGGAGAGCATGGCAACCCACTCCAGTATTCTTTCCTGAATAATCACATCGACAGAGGAGCCTGGCAGGCTACAGTCCCTGGGGTCACAAAGAGTCTGACACGATTGGGGGACTGTCAGTTTCACTGAACACTGCTTTGATAGTTCAGTTTAAAACCTAACTTATTTAAAACCTGAATTATTGCCTGAAATTTAGTGACAAGAACACAAATAATGAACATGAATGATTTTTTTAAAAATTGAATGGATTATAATTTTAAATTTCAAAAAAGTCTTTTTGATTAAATAAGGAATAAGAATCTTTGAAACCTCTTTCGTGTTAATATGAAGTTTTTTTCCAATAGTCTGGCTTATCACTTTTTAAATCACAGTTGGTTTGGACAGTGCTTGCAAGAAAACATCCTCACTCCTTTTATTTCAGTTATAGTTCTGTTAAAAAGGCTCAGCTGACTCGAAATCTTTTTGAGTGGGTTTTGAAGTTGCTTCAAACTAAGAGGCACAGAGGACACAGAATGACAACAGAAACGAGGAGGTGTGGCTGGAGAGTCCCTTTATTGGCCTCAGCTAAGCCAAGGCTGACAGTTACTCTGTCAAAACCTGCAACATCAGAATGTAAGTTTACAAACTCACCCCTTTTCAAGTGCACGGGCCAAAAAATACAAAGACCTGACAGAACTAAGAGACTTACAGAAAATATATCTGTTAGTAATTCATCATGTGTGTTAACACAAGCTATAGCAATAATCATTACAAGATTTATCACACTAAAGAGTTGTCACCTAAATTTGTGTATTGAGGGACGTTTGTATTAGTTATCTATTGCTGAGAAACAAATTACCACAAACTTAGAGGCTTCAAACAACCACACATTTATTATCTCACAGTTTCTGTAGGTCAGGAGGCTGAGCACAGCCTAGCTGGCCCTCTGCAAGACTACGATAAATGTCAATATTTATTGCTGTCATTGTTTGGTCCCTACGTTGTTTCTGACTCTCCTCCTCCAGGGCCAGGCTCCTCTGTCTCCCTTTCTCCTTCCCTTACTTCTTTTCTCTTTGCCTTCCCTCCACACCTACAAAATATGTATTCAAGATCTTCTATACACCAGATTCTATAGTAGGTGTTCAGGACACACCAGAACATAACAGGTACATTCTAGTAATAATTAAATACACTTGAAAATCAACTTTTTTGATAAAAGAATATGATGCAAGTTAACAAAATGTAACAAAATAAAATTCTTTTTTCTGTGGTCTTTTCAGTTTGCTAGATATACCTGTCCAGCACATGGGGTGATATTCTCCAAGGTGTTTTTAAAGGGTTGCTGCAACTTGCCCACATGGAGCAGTTAAACCTCATTTTCAGTGTTGATCTGATTATAAATCAGATGAACCAAAATAAAATGAAAATAAGCCAAGAAATAAACAAAAACAAAGTTAACAGCTAAAGAGAGCCAAGTTTTTCAAAGCCCGAACATCTAATGAATTCAATGCATGTCAGTCTTCAAATTTATCCATAATGTCACTACCTTCAAATTCATATTTCTGCTGGGAATCTTACAAAGCATATTGGCAGCTTAATTGCTCATATTTACATAATTACCAGGACTATTCCAAAGGATATTGTCAACTTAATTATTTTAAAATGTTTTTTGACATGAGATATTTTTATTATGAACTGAGATATAATTTTGAGGTATTCTGAAAACCATTCCAGAATACAGATGTAAGTATGCATAAATGATAGATCAGAAATGCCCTGGTGGCTCGGTGATAAAGAATCTGCTTGCCAATATAGGAGACATAGGTTTGATCCCTAGCCTGGGAAGATCCCAGATGCCACAGAGCAACTAAGCCCCATGTGCCTCAAGCACAACAACACAAACAACCACGATTAAGAAGCCTTCACATTGCAACTAGACCATAGCTCTTGCTTTCTGCAATTAGAGAAAAGTCCATGCAGCAATTAAGATCCAGTACATCTGTAAATAAATAAATAAACCAGAAATGTCTTGACCGTGAAGAATTTTGTAGCTACTTATTGTTTTATCCATCAGCTAATGTGATGAAAAGTTAATGTACTACAGTCAAAATAATTTTGCCTGTTGTAACATTGATCAGGTCATAAAAAAAAAAAAACTAAAAGCTAATGGAATGCTCATTCTATATAACATATATAGCAAAATAATAAATATGTTGAACAAGAGATATTAATATGAACTTGCTGATTTTCATAGCTTTAGTTATCACATTATTCTGGGTGAGAAAGTTCATCCTGAATATGTCTTTGAGAACAGTCATTTTCTCCCCTATACCACAAAATCTTCATTTCCATAGAAACTTTCATACTTAGTGTTGTTGCTGTTGTTCTTTAGCTGTTAAACCGTGTCCAACTCTTTGCAACCCCATGGACTGTAGCCCTCCAGGCTCTTCTGTTTATGGGATTTTGCAGGCAAAAATACTGGAGTGAGTTGCTATTTCCTTCTCCAGGGGATCTTCCTGACCCAGAGATTGAACCCCTGTCTTCTCCATTGGCAGGCAGATTCTTTACCACTGAACTACTAAGGAAGTCCTTCATACTCAATATCCAGGTATTAATTGTCTTAATCCATTATTTTGCAATTAGAAATACAGTCACTCTATTAGATTTCAATGGGCTTCGATTACAGATGGGTGCCCTCCAATTAGGTAGCTGTTTCTACCTGTTAAATGTGCATATTCTTCCACTAGACTACCATGACCTCCTGTTAGAAATACATCTCTTCGTTTAGATATATGTTTTCTAAATATAAATATTAGCACTTCTATTAGATTTGTGTACCTTGCAATATGATATATCTGTACTCCAATTGGGTATGTTCTTCCTTCTGTTAGATGTGCATTCCTTATGAAGTCAAATTTAAAACAGAAATAGGAGTGGGGCACATATATATGTTTAAACAACCCCAGTAAAGATTCAAAGAGATCAACAGCTTAAGATTGCTACTTGGGCTTTTTTTTTTTTTTTTTGAGCCCTTGATCTGTTCAGTAAGGGGATGAAAGAGAACATAATGACAGAGCTCAGATTCTTTCAAGGATAAAAGATTGTTGGTACTGGCATTACATTTTATGGAAAAAGTAAATAGCTTGCTGCTGTCTACTTTAAACAAGCTCAGTCCCAGAAGGCAAAAAATGATAGGAGGAGGGAGAAAAACAAATAGCATTAAGCAACACTTGTGGTATTTAGTAGAAACGTCTATACATTTCTGGTTTGTAGGAGATTTTTATCCTTATTATCTATGGGGCCTTTTTATGACTTATATGGACCCTTTGAACTTCTGCTTTTATGAGACCTTTACTCCATGAAAAACTACAAAATATATAGCTTATAGCTGTATATAAGAACTAAAATAATACAGGCTGGATTATTTTTATTTTTCTTGAATATCTACTTATTGTCAATTATCCATAGAAATTATCTATATCAGTTTTCTAGGGCTGCTATGACAAATAACCACAAAACAGATGGTTTAAAACAACAGAAATTTATTATCATATTTTTAGAGGCCAGAAGTTCAAAATCAAGTTGCTGGCAAGACAATGCTTTCTTCAAAGGCTTTAGGAAAAGATCTTTTGTTGTGTCTTTCCCCTTCTGTTGTTCCTTGATTTATGGCAGCCTCACTCCAATCTCTGCCTCAGTCTTCATGTGGCCAACTTTTCTGTCTCTATGTGCTGTTTTCTTGTTTCTTATAAGGACACTTTCACTGGATTTAAACCCCAACTTAACTCAGCATAATCTTATCTTGGTCCTTACCTTGATTACATTAGCAAAGATTCTATTCCCAAATGAAGTCACATTCTGAGGTTTTGGGTAGACGTGGACATTCCGGGGATACTACTCAACTCAGTATATTACACAAACATATTTTTAACCTTGTGATTTTAAATGGAGGTGTTGTGAACAAAGTTTATTTTTTTTGTGACTGTGTGAATGGTTTAAAGTCAAATGGAAGCAACACTTCACATTTTTAAATGATCTTTTTAAAATTAATTAATTTATCTTAATTGGAGGCTAATTACTTTACAATATTGTGGTGGGTTTTGCCATACATTGACATGAATCAGCCATGGGTGTACATGTGTCCCCATTTTGAACCCCCCTCCCACCTCCCTCCCCATTCCATCCCTCTGTGTTGTCCCAGTGAACCAGCTTTGAGTGCCCTGTTTCACGCATCAAACTTGGACTGGTCATTTATTTCACATATGGTAATATACATGTTTCAATGCTATTCTCTTAAATCATCCCACCCTCACCTTCTCCCAGAGTCCAAAAGTCTGTTCTTTATATCTGTGTCTATTCTGCTGACTCACATGTAGGGTCGTCATCACCATCTTTTAAATTCCATATATATGTGTTAATATACTATATTGGTGTTTTTCTTTCTGACTTACTTCTCTCTGAATAATAGGTTCCAGTTTCATCCATCTCTTTAGAACTGATTCAAATATGTTCTTTTTAATAGCTGAGTAATACTACATTGTGTTTATGTACCACAACTTTCTTACCCATTTATCTGCTTATGGACATCTAGATTGCTTCAGGGTCCTAGATATTGCAAAAAGTACTGCAATGGACATTGGGATACACGTGTCTCTTTCAAGTCTGGTTTCCTCGGTGCGTATGACCAGCAGTGGGATTTCTGGGTCATATGGCAGTTCTACTTCCAGTTTTTTGTTGTTGTTGTTTGCTTTTTTAAAATTAATTAATTTATTTTAATTGGACGCTAATTACTTTACAATATTGTAGTGGTTTTGCCGTACATTGACATGAATCAGCCATGGGTGTACATGTGTCCCCCATCCTGAACCCCCCTCCCACCTCCCTCCCTATCCCATCCCTCAGGGTTGTCCCAGTGCACTGGCTTTGAGTTTTTAAAGGAATCTCCACACTGTTATCCATAGTGGCTGTACTAGTTTGCATTCCCACAACAGTGTAAGAGGGTTCCCTTTTCTCCACACCCTCTCCAGCATTGATTTTTTATAGACTTTTTGATAGCAGTCATTCTTTTAAATTATTTATTTTTGGCTGTGCTGCATCTTTGTTGCTTTACAGGCTTTTACCCAGTTGCAGGGAGCAGAGGCTACTCTTCATTGCATTGTGCAGGCTTCTTATTTCAGTGACTTCTTTTGTTGTGAAGCACAGGCTCCAAGGCACCGAGCTTCAGAAGTTGCGGCACGTGGGCTCAATAGTTTCAGATCCCAGGCTCTAGAGCACGGGCTCAACAGATGTGCCTAGTGGACTGAGTTGCTCTGTGGCATGTGGGATCTTCCTGAATCAGGGATCAAACTTGAGTCTCCTGCATTGGGAGGCAGATTCTTTACCACTGAGCCACCAGGGAAGCCCCAACATTTTACATTTTTAATCATAAAGTAACTTGCATTGTTAATATATTACTTGCAACTAATGGAAATGCGTGCAGTTCATCTTCTTAATGGCCACTTTTTACCTTTGGACCTGGTGATCATTGGCTCCACCCATTTGTCCCTCCTGCTTGCTTGGCAACCACTTTCATCTGACTGAGTTCTGAGACCTCCTTCATCTTGACCACTCTTTTCCACTCTTGTAGGGACTTCACATGTACTGATCCCCTAGTGGGGTAAGTACTGGTGCTGAGTAGACAGGATTCCATCCCCTAATCCTGGAAGTTCTACTTACTTCACATGCAGCAGTTGGACATGCATACATTGGAGAGATTTAATCATATCATTGACTCTTATGAATTTACTGTGGAGGAATTTTCCAGGTCGATTATATAATCTAATTGTTTAACATATTTAACACTTGCTGTTTCAGACTCAAGTGAAGAATGAGGATGTACGTTAACACAATTTCTACTATCAAACAAACACTTTCCTACCTGTCCAGTATGATGTGTGATTGTGTATATTTATGTGTTAGATACACTAAGGCTTTTTCCAAATATAAACATGAGGATTATTGGAGCCTCTCTCTTACTCTTCCTTTTACTCTCTCTACTCTTCAATAAACTAGGGTTCAACCTCTCACACCAAAGGCCAGCTTCCAATGCCATGCCTCACTGGAGCCATGGGCCCCAAGTGGAGGGCTCTACTTGGATCTACTTCCAGTCACAGGAGCTATTCCTTCTACTCATCTCAAAATTTCTGTGTGCTGTTTTCTTGGACCATTAGAAGAAAATTAAAATGCTAATGACACAAAATAAAACTGAATGAATAAGTTGGCGGTAACTAATAGCTTAAATTTATACTCTTCTCAGAGAATATCTGCACTGTAACAGCTGTCAGTTGCTTCATTTCCAAATGTGTTGTGTAGAATTTTAGGCAGTATTGCAACTCTAGTGCATTAAATAATATTAACTGTGCAAGCGTACAGCAGAACCACCACACAGACTCAGCTAAACATATTGTCGAGGTTTCCCTTAAACTGAGCTATTTCCCATAACTAGAGTGAAGTTTGTGATGGGTTGTATGCACAAGATAAAAAGGTTATTGTTCGATTAATGCCAGTGTAAAGGGTGAGAATCATAATGCAGTTGTTAAAATAAATCCACAATGAATATTTATCTCTCAAATATTCACTTGCCTTGACATACCTCATAAAGGACTGTAAAGCAAAGTATAAGAGGAAAATTGCTTGAAAGATAATTTAAGAAAAATGTTGGCAAAGGAGCTCTGCTATCAGAGAAAACGCTAATGTGTCGTGTCACTTTTTTGACAGCTGGATTTGAAGAATCACGTACATTTAATGAGCTCTTTATTCTATCACATATAAAACATCTAGAAAAAAGTGTATTAGAGAAACCTAACAATTGTCCATGATTTGTGCTTTTAGCCTTAGAAGCTATTGTGATACAATGTGTACCTTATGTTTGGCTAAAAACAGAATATATGTAAGACTATTCAAGGAGATCCAACCAGTCCATTCTAAAGGAGATCAGTCCTGGGTGTTCTTTGGAAGGAATGATGCTAAAGCTGAAAGTCCAGTACTTTGGCCACCTCATGTGAAGAGTTGACTCATTGGAAAAGACTCTGATGCTGGAAGAGATTGGGGACGACAGAGGATGAGATGGCTGGATGGCATCACTGACTCGATGGACGTGAGTCTGGGTGAACTCCTGGAGTTGGTGATGGACAGGGAGGCCTGGCGTGCTGCAATTCATGGGGTCGCAAAGAGTTGGACACTACTGAGCAACTGAACTGACTGACTGCCTGATTCATTTTCCAGAACAAATGCTCATTGGGTAAAATCAGCTATAAAAAATCACTAGAGTTGACTACAGGCTAAATATTAAGTGATACAATGGCAACATATTTCATCTGATTCAAATTAACCTTTAAGTTATATGGTGACGGATTTATTTGTTAAAAAATATATTTCTCTTGGTGGATACAGTTAACAAATATAATTCAACTGAGGCATTGTATGGAAACTAATTTGCATTGATAAGCTGACACTAGAATAATCAAAGTTGAAAGGATGATAGTTTGATTTTACTGTATGTTTTATAATATATATTTTCTATATTATATATTCTAATAAATATACACACAAAATATATGTATATACTGCTAATATCATTTATTCAAAATAATTGCCCCAAATTTTGGAACACTTAGTGTTCCATAATCATTTGTTCAATATTGAATAAATGAATATGTTTCCACTAGATTTATATGTACCTTTCTCCCTTTATTTGATACCAATACTAGAAAACATGGTAGAAAAAAACTAAGAACTGGACTTCCCGTATGGCTCAGTGGTAAAGAATCCACCTGCCAATGCAGGAGACATGGGTTCAATCTCTGGTCCGGGAAGATTACACATGCCTTGGGGCCACTAAGCCCATGTGCCACAATTACTGAGCCCGTGCTCTAGAGTCCACGAGCCACGACTGCTGAGCCTGAGTGCTGCAACTACTCAAGCCTGAGCACCTAGAGCTCATGCTCTGCAACAAGAGAAACCACCGCAATAAGAAATATGCCCCTCCACGAAGCCCTGCTTACTGCAACTTGAGAAAGCCTGCACACAGAAACAAAGTACCAGTGCAGCAAAAAATAAGTGAATTAATTAATTATTTTTAAGAATCTCTTAAAAAAAATTAAGAACTTTCCACATTTTAAAGATAGACATAAAAATGCTAAATAAAATATTGGCAAATCTGATTCAAAAATATATTAAAAGAATAATAATTGTCCTTAAACAGGTTTTAGCCAAGAAGATCAGGACTTTTTTACATTAGAAAACCTAACAATATTAACAAGTTAAAGCAAAAAATATGATATACAAAGTTATACAGGAAAGGCATTTTATATAATTTATATTAATTCATAATAGAAAACAATGAACAGCAGTAATGGCACCCCACTCCAGTACTCTTGCCTGGAAAATCCCATGGACAGAGGAGCCCAGTAGGCTGCAGTCCATGGGGTCGCTCAGAGTCGGACATGACTGAGCGACTTCACTTTCACTTTTCACTTTCATGCATTGGAGAAGGAAATGGCAACCCACTCCAGTATTCTTGCCTGGAGAATCCCAGGGACAGGGGAGCCTGGTGGGCTGCCGTCTATGGGGTTGCACAGAGTTGGACACGACTGAAGTGACTCAGCAGCAGTAGCAGCAGCAATGATAATGAAATATACTTAGCTAGTACTAAGTAGAATGTACACTGATAACAGGTATATGTCAAATTGCACTGTGAACCTCAAACTTGGAAAAAGATAAAGTTTCTCAGCAGCATTTCCCTCAGAACTGTACAAGAAGTTGAAGTGAAAGTTGTTCAGTTGAGTCTGATTTTTTGTGACCCCACGGACTGTGACCTAACAGGCTACTCTGTCCATGGAATTCTCCAGGCAAGAATACTGGAGTGGGTAGCTGTTCCCTTCTCCAGGATATCTTCCCAACTCAGGGATCAAACCCAGGTCTCCCACATTGCAGGCAGATTCTTTACCAGCTGAGCCACCAGGAAAGCCCAAGAAAACTTGAGTGGATGGCCTATCTGTTCTCCAGCAGATCTTCCTGACCAGGGTTTCCTGCATTGTAGGCGGATTCTTTACCAGCTGAGCTACCAGGCACAAGAAGTTACAGCATAAGAAAAACAAAAGGATGATAAAAGTTTCAGAAGAAATTATCAAAATCTTTTAACTCTGTTATTTGTCGACACATAAATCCAAAGAATTAAGACATTAGAATATAAGAATTCTCCAAATTTGTTAGCTGTAAGTTCATTGCATAGATATCAACAGCATTACTGTAACTAGTTATGTTACCAAGTCCAAACTTGCTCTCCTTGCTGCAAGATAAATCAATGATTCTGAGACAAGGTGTTGGAACTAGGAAGGGACTTTATTCAGGAGCTGGCTGACCAGGAAGATGGCAGGCTAGCCCCTCAAATTAACCATCTTATTTGGGATGGGATATCAGATTCTTTTATGGATCAGAGATGGGGAGAGGTGAGGAAACAAAGTAAAAAAGTCCATTTAATTCTTGAAAATATCTCCTAGAATGGCAAGCCTCAGGTAGGGGGATGTGTTAGTTTCACTTCTATAGTCTTTTCATGGGTGGTGTGAAATGGAGTATCTCCTGTCATATCAACAAAGATGTCATATCTATTTGTGATTCTGGCCTCCCCAAATGTGAATTTCTGGGCCACATAGGTAAGAAGCAGGCGGGCATTGGGTGCTGTGCCATTTGCAACACAAAAACCAAGAATGTCACAGTCCTTCACAGGTAGGCTGGGTCAGGTTATTCTCCCTGAGGCAGGTCATTATGTATGCTTATAATAACAAAAGCAGCAAAATAAGGGTTAAAGTCACAGAAGCAGATCCAGTGTAAATTCAAAATTAACCCTTCCCAGTTGCAGTCATAGTAACTATAGAAACTATATAGAAACTATAAAACTATACAAACTATAGAACAATATAGAAACCCTAAAAACTCTATAGAAACTAAAGAAAGCTATAAAAGAATCTTTTCAAAACAGACATTATATATTTGTGGCCAGGATTTAATATAGTCAGTTCAGTTCAGTTCAGTTCAGTCGCTCAGTCGTGTCCGACTCTTTGCGACCCCATGAATCGCAGCACGTCAGGCCTCCCTGTCTATCACCAACTCCCGGAGTTCACTCAAACTCACGTCCATTGAGTCGGTGATGCCATCCAGCCATCTCATCTTCTGCTGTCCCCTTCTCCTCCTGCCCCCAATCCCTCCCAGCATCAGAGTCTTTTCCAATGAGTCAACTCTTCGCATGAGGTGGCCAAAGTACTGGAGTTTCAGCTTTAGCATCATTCCTTCCCAAGAAATCCCAGGACTGATCTCCTTTAGAATGGACTGGTTGGATCTCCTTGCAGTCCAAGGGACTCTCAAGAATCTTCTCCAACACCACAGTTCAAAAGCATCAATTCTTTGGCACTCAGCTTTCTTCACAGTCCAACTCTCACATCCATACATGACTACTGGAAAAACCATAGCCAGAGGCTTTTTAGTTCCTCTTCACTTTCTGCCATAAGGATTTAATATAAGAAAATCATAAAGAAAAAACTGAATAAGTGGGGTGAAATATCATAAGATATTATGAAATGAAAGACTGAAAGATATAAAGACATAATAACTCCATATTACTCTATAAATCTAATCTAATTCCAATCAAAATTTCAAGATAATATTTAACAAGATTAGCAAAATTCAGAAAATTCTGAATATATATATATACACACACACTTATCTCACGTACATATTTATTATTATTAAAAAGAATTAAAAGAATTTGAACTTATTATAGCAGTTAAAGGGCTTCCCTCGTAGCTCAGATGATAAGGAATCTGCCTGTAGTGCAGGAGACCCAGGTTCAATCCCTGGGTCAAGAAGATCCCCTGATGAAGGAAATGGCAACCCAGTCCAGTATTCTTGCCTAGAAAATCCCATGGACAGAGGAACCTGGCAGGCTACAGTTTATGGGGTCACAAAGAATTGACACAACTGAGCGACTTCACTTTCACTTTCTATAGAGATTAGAAAAATATGCCAGTGGAACAAACTATAGAGTCCAGAAGCAGCTACATTTCTATATGATAACTGATATATGATATGGATTACATAGAAGGTCAGAGAAGAAAAGATGGATGGACTTTATAGTATATGATGCTAGAGCAACTCATTTCCCATATGGAAAAAAATTGTTGCTCAACTTCAAGCCATCTTAAACAATAAGTGTCAGGTGGCCAACAGAAATAAACATTAACCATAAAACTTCAAAATGATAAAGAAAAAAGAGAATACTCTCTTGGCTTTGAATAGAAGGAGATTTTTTTTAAACAAGGCCCCCCAAAAATCACATACCACAAAGGAAAGGAAATTCGACTATATCAAAATAAAAATTTCTGTACAACATAAAAGTGAGTAAGATAAAAATAAATTAATTACAAAATTTCATAGACCTATGTTCACAGATACACCAATGAGTGCAGATAACACTGATGAAATCCAAACATGTTGTCTGGATTGCAACAATGTCAATTTCCTTGTTGTGATATTGCACTAGAATTATGCAAGATGTTAACTCTTGGGTTATCTGGGTGAAGTGTACCTGGAATCTGTCCTGTGATTTTGCTTTTTGACACCTGTGACTCTAAGTTATTGCAAAATAAATAACTTTCTTAAAACTTGGTGGGAAATGATGTTTGTGGCATAAAGGAAAAGATATTGACATCCAAAATAAAGACCTGCTAAACTTCAATATTCCTAAGCTTCAATTCCTAAACTTAAATAAGGATTTTTTTTTCTTTTAAATAAAGAAATAGACAGACAAAGAAGGGACTTGAAGGGGGAAAGGCTGGTGAAATAAAAGGAAGGAAAGGAAAGGACAAGAAGAGAAAAAGGGCAAAAGTATCAGTTTAACCAACAGAAAAATTAAGACTATATCTAAAGATTCTCAGGCTCATTAGTAATTAGAGAAATGTACATAATAGTAATAATGAGATTGCAATTTTCTTTATCTGCACTTGCAAAAATGAAAGAGCTGTAGAGAATTAAGCATGGCTGAAGTGGAGATAAAAGAACTCTCCTATGATGCTGGTAAGAGAATAAACAGAAACAGCTACTGTGCAGGTGATTCAACAACCAGCTTTACAGGTGACTATGACCCCAAATCCTCCTAGCTCCAGCAACTGGACATCTCCCATGATCCAGGCAAACAGCTACTGGGGTTTCCTTGGTGGCCATACCACTTGCTCTCACCCCTCACAAGGCGATGATATTCTAGGTGCTCTGGTTTGCTGGTGTTTCTGACACTGTACACTGACCCCATGGCAACCTTACTTCTGTCTGGGGCAAAGTGATGTAATATGTATTTGCCTGAAGACAGTTTTGCAAAAAGCAGAAAAAATACATAAGAAAGAAATTTATGCCTGGTCTCAAAGAGTCAAACATGACTTAGCAACTAAACAGCAACAGCAGCAGCATAGTGGTCTCAGGTTCAGAAAATCTCGTCTAAAATTTAGCCAGTCTGTTGTCTTTTCTCCAGTCACAGTTACCCAGCTGTAAATGAGTATAAAGCATTTTGTTATATTTTCCTTGTCACCAACCTGGAAAACTAAGTCATGGTCATTCTGATTTTGTTACACTTTTGCCAACACTATCTCCTGGGGAATTTTCATAACATATTACAAATGAGTAATGAAATAACTTGGCATTCGAATCTACTTGGCCTCATCTTTGGAGACATCATAAAGTTCATAGGGACTGTGGCAAACACGATGCTCTGTTTTCCATAGAGAGGAGAACCACTGCTGAGGAGCAGTGAATGTTTGCCTTGGGAAATGTTCACTTATTCTTCAAATAAATATGAGCATATTTGAGATGACACCACCTTTATGGCAGAAAGTGAAGAAGAACTAAAAAGCCTGTTGATGAAAGTGAAAGAGGAGAGTGAAAAAGTTGGCTTAAAGTTCAACATTCAGAAAATGAAGATCATGGCATCTGGTCCCTATTCATGACAAATAGATGGGCAAACAGTAGCAGACTTTATTTTTGGGGGGCTCCAAAATCATTGCAGATGGTGATTGCAGCCATGAAATTAAAAGACGCTTACTCCTTGGAAGGAAAGTTATGACCAACCTAGATAGCATATTGAAAAGCAGAGAGAGACATTGCCAACAAATGTCCGTCTAGTCAAGGCTATGGTTTTTCCAGTAGTCATGTATAGATGAGAGAGTTGGACTATGAAGAAAGCTGATGCTTTTGAACTGTGGTGTTAGAGAAGACTCTTGAGAGTCCCTTGGAATGCAAGGAGATCCAACCAGTCCATTCTGAAGGAGATCAGCCCTGGGATTTCTTTGGAATGAATGATGCTAAAGCTGAAACTCCAGTACTTTGGCCACCTCATGCGAAGAGTTGACTCATTGGAAAAGACTCTGATGCTGGGAGGGATTGGGGGCAGGAGGAGAAGGGGAAAACAGAGGATGAGATGGCTGGATGGCATCACCGACTCAATGGACGTGAGTTTGAGTGAAATCCGGGTGTTGGTGATGGACAGGGAAGCCTGGCGTGCTGTGATTCATGGGGTTGCAAAGAGTCGGACATGACTGAGCAGCTGAAATGAACTGAACTGAATAATAAATATAAAGTAATAAAAAGAAGCCATATTTATTCACCAAATAAATTTGGTATTTACTTTGTGAATACCATAAGTCAGTCACTTTCTAGACATTGGGTAAACAGTGATCAAATAAAATTCTTTCTGCCTTGGAGTGAAAGTTCCAGTGAAGGAAGATATACGGTAAGCAAACACACAAAGAACGGTCAGATGTCCAATGCTATAGGTACACAGGGGAGGGCCATGGGACACGACATCAGTGGGGGGTGAGCTTGCTGTTGCTTTATGAGACAGCTGGGGAAATCCTTTGTAGTAGAATAACCTTTAAGCAAAGAGATGAACCAAGTGGGGGATATTATTCTTAGTATTTAGAGATCAAAGCATACTCAAAAAATGCAGACAGCTCTAGTTTTTAGGCTAAGCCTGAAAATATTTAATTGGGGAAAAAATGTAAAACTTGTTCCTGGTCAGAATTTAACCCTTACACCACCATTTTCTAATGCTTATCATAGTGGAAAAAGAAAAAAAATCCCACCCTGAGACCAGAAGCTGTGGGCTATGAGCCCCATCCATCAACAACTCAGGGTTCTGAGTCCCCAGAGCTCTTTGATTCTAGGTTTTTACCAAAGTCACCATTGCCTCTGAATCAGTTTCTTCATCTCAAAAATAAGAGGATTAAAGCCTATAATCAGGCTATTGAAATTAGAACCACTATATGATCCATCAGATCAGATCAGATCAGATCAGTCGCTCAGTCATGTCCGACTCTTTGGGACCCCATGTATCGCAGCACGCCAAGCCTCCCTGTACATCATCAACTCCCGGAGTTCACTTAGACTCATGTTCATCGAGTCAGTGATGCCATCCAGCCATCTCATCCTCTGTTTTCCCCTTCTCCTCCTGCCCCCAATCCCTCCCAGCATCAGAGTCTTTTCCAATGAGTCAACTCTTCGCATGAGGTGGCCAAAGTACTGGAGTTTCAGCTTTAGCATCATTCATTCAAAAGAAATCCCAGGGCTGATCTCCTTTAGAATGGACTGGTTGGATCTCCTTGCAGTCCAAGGGACTCTTAAGAGTCTTCTCCAACGCCACAGTTCAAAAGCATCAATTCTTCAGTGCTCAGCCTTCTTCACAGTCCAACTCTCACATCCATGCATGACTACTGGAAAAACCATAGCCTTGACTAGACGAACATTTGTTGGCAAAGTAATGTCTCTGCTTTTCAATATGCTATCTAGGTTAGTCATAACTTTCCTTCCAAGGAGTAAGCGTCTTTTAATTTCATGGCTGCAGTCACCATCTGCAGTGATTTTGGAGCCCAGAAAAATAAAGTCTGACACTATTTCCACTGTTTCCCCATCTATTTCCCATGAAGTGATGGGACCAGATGCCATGATCTTCGTTTTCTGAATGTTGAGCTTAAAGCCAACTTTTTCACTCTCCACTTTCACCTTTGTCAAGAGGCTTTTTAGTTCCTCTTCACTTTCTTCCATAAGGGTGGTGTCATCTGCATATCTGAGGTTATTGATATTTCTCCCGACAATCTTGATTCCAGCTTGTGTTTCTTCCAGTCCAGCATTTCTCATGATGTACTCTACATATAAGTTAAATAAACAGGGTGACAATATACAGCCTTGATGTACTCCTTTTCCTATTTGGAACCAGTCTGTTGTTCCATGTCCAGTTCGAACTGTTGCTTCCTGACCTGCATACAAATTTCTCAAGAGGCAGATCAGGTGGTCTGGTATTCCTATCTCTTTCAGAATTTCCCACAGTTTATTGTGATCCACACAGTCAAAGGCTTTGGCATAGTCAATAAAGCAGAAATAGATGTTTTTCTGGAACTCTCTTGCTTTTTTGATGATCCAGCGGATGTTGGCAATTTGATCTCTGGTTCCTCTGCCTTTTCTCAAACCAGCTTGAACATCAGGAAGTTCACAGTTCACATATTGCTGAAGCCTGGCTTGGAGAATTTTAAGCATTACTTTACTAGCATGTGAGATGAGTGCAATTGTGTGGTAGTTTGAGCATTCTTTGGCATTGCCTTTCTTTGGGATCAGAATGAAAACTGACCTTTTCCAGTCCTGTGATCCATACTTCTGGGTATTTATCTGATGAAAACTCAAAAAGATAACTGCACCCCCATGTTAATAGCATTATTTACAATAGCTGAGATATGACAACAACCTGTCTGTCCATGGATGAAAGGATAAAGATGTGGAAGACATAGTGTGTGTGTATGTATGTATATATATATATATAATTTTTTAGTCACTAAGTCGTGTCCAACTCTTTGTGATCCCATGGACTGTAGCCCACCAGGCCACTCTGTCCATGGGATTCCCAGGCAAAAATACTGGAATAAGTTACCATTTCCTTCTCCAGGGGATCTTCTCAACCCAAGGGTCAAACCTCCATCTTCTGCATTGGCAAGCAGATTATTTACCACTGAGCCACCTATATATGTATATATACATATATATGTTTGTATATTAAATGTATATTTACAATTAAATACTGTTCAGCTATAGTATGAATATTATTTACTGTATACTATTTACTATACTATAATAAAAATAAAATTTTGCCGTTTACAACTGCATAGGTGGACCTTTAGGTCATCATGCTAAATTAAATAACCAGACAGAGAAAGACAAATCTCTTATTATCTCACTTACTTGTGGAATCTAAAAATAAAGCAACAACAACTAAAAAATGAACTCATCAACACAGAGAACAGATTGGTGGCAACCAGAAGCAGGGTTGGAGTGGTAGGAAAAAAATGCATGAAGGCAGTGGCACTGTTTATAATAGCCAGGACATGGAAGCAACCTAGATGTCCATCAGCAGATGAATGGATAAGAAAGCTATGGTACATATACACAATGGAGTATTACTCAGCCATTAAAAAGAATACATTTGAATCAGTTCTAATGAGATGGATGAAACTGGAGCCTATTATACAGAGTGAAGTAAGCCAGAAGGAAAAACACCAATACAGTATACTAACGCATATATATGGAATTTAGAAAGATGGTAACAATAACCCAGTGTACGAGACAGCAAAAGAGACACTGATGTATAGAACAGTCTTATGGACTCTGTGGGAGAGGGAGAGGGTGGGAAGATTTGGGAGAATGACATTGAAACAAATAAAATATCAGGTAAGAAACGAGTTGCCAGTCCAGGATCGATGCACGATACTGGATGCTTGGGGCTAGTGCACTGGGACGACCCAGAGGGATGGTATGGGGAGGGAGGAGGGAGGAGGGTTCAGGATGGGGAGCACATGTATACCTGTGGCGGATTCATTTTGATATTTGGCAAAACTAATACAATTATGTAAAGTTTAAAAATAAAATTAAATTAAAAAACAAACAAACAAACAAATTTCCAGTTATAGGATACATATGTCATGGGGTGCGATAAGCAACATGGTGACTATAGTTTAAAACACTATAAAAAGAAGGCATAATCTTCTTAGCAGAGATAGTACTTTGTAACTAGACGAAAAAAGGGGTTAAATCTCATTGCAGTGTCCACATTTCTTCCAGCTCATATCATGATAGACAGTTTCCTCCTCCCACCAAGTGCTGTAAACACTTTGAAGTGAAAAACACAGAGAGAAGCCGGCATTACAAGAACAAACCAGTTAGAAAATGGAGGGTGGAGGTGAGAACAGAAAGATAGAAACATGAAATTCCCTGTGTTCTTATTCTTTTAAAGCGCATGGCTAGTTCTCTCCCAAAGCATCTGTTTTTGGCGGCTGTCCAACATATAAGTCCATCCCAAAGGCCTATTCTTACCACTCCTGACAGGATTAGATAGAAGAGCAGGAACCAGTCAGTTTCCATAGATAAGCCCACTGTTGACTCATTTTACTATCTGTTCCCACAATTTATTCTGAGCTAACAGATCAAAGACAGCAAATACCATGTTACCAGTCATGGTTCTTTAATAATAACAAGTAAAATACTTCCCCAGTGAAAAGTTTGATCATCCCAAAAAAGATTCAGTGCCTATTTAAAATGACTGACCTTGGACAATGCATTTAACTTTACTCTGCCTCAGGGTCCTCACATATAAAATAGAAAATAATAACATCCCACATCATAGAATTATTATATAAGGTAAGCAAATTGAAATACCTAATGTGTTTAGAACAATATCTGGGATATTTTAAGCAACATATCAGGATTCATTATTATATTTGCAATTATATCTGCCCCCAAAATAGAAGCTGCCCATGTTGGCCTTCAGATTTCCCTGGTAGATCAGATGGTAAAGAATCTGCCTCAATACTGAAGACCTGGGTCAAGAAGATCCTCTGGAGAAGGAAATGGCTACCCACTTCAGTACTTTTTTTTTTTTAATTGGAGGCTAATTACTTTACAATAATGTGGTGGTTTTTCCCATACATCAGCATGAATCAGCCACAGGTGTACATGTGTCCCCCCATCCTGAACTCCCCTTCCACCCTCCTCCCTACTCCATCCCTCTGGGTTGTCCCAAAGCACTGGCTTTGAGTGCCCTGCTTCATGCTTCTTCATCGAACTTGCACTGCCTGGAGAATTCCATGGACAGAGGAGCTTGGTTATCTATAGTCCATGGGGTCTCAAAGAATCAGATATGACTGAGCGACTAACACTTTCACTTCACTTTCATACTGGCCTTCATGTTTCATATTGGCTCTTCATGTTTCTGCATGCTGGCAGAAATCTAGAGAATATATTTGTTCATTGATTCATGCATTTACATTTATACAGGCTGATGTAAGACATGGTTATAGGAAACCAAAACCCTCATTCTGATGGAAAAGAGCAAGTTTCTGTGAGATGGTTTTATAAAGCACAGGACTGAAGGATAAGGGAAGGCCACTCTGAGATTTGACTACCAAACCAAGATCTGAGGGATAATGAATTTTAATCAACACAGAGGAGTGTATGGAAGGCAGTCAGTAGAGAATTTTAAACAGAAAAATTAGCAGAGCATACTCCTTATAGAGGAAGGGGCTGGAAATGACTGAAGACTGGAAGGTAGCCCATGAGACTGATACAACTGAGGGCTCTGGAAGCCACAAAACTTGGCCCCAGAGCACAAAGAAACTGGTGACCCATTGGCTGCAGTTTGTGGTGGTGCCTCAGAGTTAGGGCATGTGTTCTAACAGGTAAGAGTTTAGCTGAACTGGATGTTATCCATAAAACTTGATGAAAGAGGAAATCTGAGAAAGCAAGAGCTTCACTAAAAAGAAGAAAGAAATTGTGTATCTATTCTAAATCCTGCCCATCAGGCACCAGGCAGGAAGCCAGGGTTCTGATATCTGTTTATACAATGTATGAGTTATTATTACACTGGTAAATTAAGTGATATGTTTGCTTTATTTCAAATCACTAAGTTTTATATTAGAGTGATATACTCTTACCGCTTTGCTTATCAAACCAGAAAATTCATCACGCAAAGTCCATTTTTCACAGCATATCTAAATCCTTTTCTCTAGGCAACCCGCCTGGTCCATGTTAATGCAATTCCGTTAGACATCACCGCCACGCTAGAAAATCAGAGCATGCCTTCAGGGGACACTGAGCACATCATGGTAATGGCTTTCTAAGATTATTTATTTTTCACAAAGTTGAAAAACTTGATACAAAATGTGTGTTATAGGACACTAAAGATATTTATCTCAAATTGAACACAACAGTTGTCTATTTATCCCATATGAAAGCCCAGGTTCTTTCCTTAAACAACTCTTGAATAAAAAGAAAGTGAAGATTTAACTTTAATAACAAATCCTGATATTAAATGTATTATAAGTGTTGACACACAGAATTGCCTCTCTTCCATAACTGTCTCCAGGTACAGGAATATAAATTTAAGGCAACATGTGTTGGTAAATTGGTATTTGACATTTCTGAATTTTCCATATTTCCATTTTTATTGAACTCAGTTTCTAATATATCAAGTTATTATTTTAACTAAAATATATAACCTAGATTAGAAATAATTGCTTATGAGTTATTATATCTTCAGAAGAAGTCAATCCAGATCTCAATATAAAAAATATTTTTATCCATAACAATTCTTTATTTTTGCTTATTCAACAAAAAGATTAATTAGGTATAAATTCTCATGGAACTATTATTAGAGAGCAAGAAACATACCTAAAATGTTAATACAAAAAGAACATCTGAAACATTAGTAAGCAGACATTTTCTCCAGCATATTTCTTTCATTAGTGTGAATGAAATAGAGTCCTAGGTAGGAAAGCAAAGAGAATGTTTTGTGTAAATGTAACTACAGAAATACTTCAAAAAGGCACAAATGTCATAAAAAACACAAGAAAAACTGAATGGCAGGGTAATAAAAGACATGTAAATTTTATCATATGCCTTATATTTATACCAAAGAGTTGATAGAAATACATTTACAAATGGGGTTTTGATTGTTTGGATTTTGAGAGATTAGAAAATAATACAAAGTAATGAAGAAATATTAATTTTTTTCTGTGATTCTCATGAAGTTGCTTAATAAGAAACCACTGAAATTTCTGCAGTTTCTATTAGATAGATAAGAGGATAATAGGTAGATATATAGATAGATAGTAGGTGATGGACACATAGAAATTCCTTTCAGATGTATATAGTCATCTCCTTTGGAGGTAAAAATGAAAATCCCTGGGTCAATGCCCCTTGAGCCAAGGTCAACATCCTGGTGGCCTGTGTCATTCTCCTATCAACAGAATGACCAATACAAGGCAACACAAAAGGGCAAGGCAGTTATCTCTGGTGCCCTCAGAAGCTGTTCATAGCAAAATCTCTGCTTAGCATGACTCAAACTGAAAGAAGCTTACACCGAGCTTCCAAGTCTTCTCACTGGTGTGTTGCTATAGTTTTGTCTTTCTTTCGGGTGATCCAACTCCCTTTTTTCTTGGCCAGTGCTCCCCACCTTTAAAGGGATTGCAGTAAGGGCAGGTGTTCTCCATTTTCCTCTGTGGCCCCATTTTCCTCTGGGTCCTCTGTGGGTCCCAGTCCAGTGGTCCAGCTGGCAGAAAGGTGGCGTAATTTCTAGTCCACAGGTACCTCTGTGGAAGCAAGCAGTCATGAACCTCAGCATCACCGTTCTCCATGTGCATCATGACTCATCCTCCCAGGAGGCAGGCTGCCTGGCAACCATTGCCAGTGACTGCTCAGATCATGATGTTGTTAACCTTGACTGGGTTGCCATTTCCTACTCCAGGGGATCTTCCTGATCCAGGGGTTGAACCATATCTCTTGTGACACCTGCATTTAGGTGGATTCTTTACCACTGGCACCACCTAGGAAGGTCAGAGTTTTATAGGTCCTTCATCAAATGAGTGCTGCCCCAACTTTACTAAGTTCTTTTCACTTTAGTTCTAGTTTGGCCAGTTTTCATTTTTCTGCTTCAGCAGCATTTTAAGGAACATCTGATTTATCACTGAACCCCTGATTCTAGAGACTTTGGAATAGAAAATGAGCTAAAGAACAGAAATATATTCATAGGATTGTTGAATAGGATGAATGGTGAAGAATGTCTTTTTATTACTATATTCTTATTCATCAGTTTGCATTCATACAATATTCTTTCTATTCAAGAACATACTCAAAGATACATATGTATGTAAAAAAGTACATTCTTTAGGAATATATTCCTAGTGTGTATATTTAAGAATAGATTTATAATAAGCATTTAGCAGTCAGAAAAATATATTCATGGAAAAACTTTATTGAGAAGAAATAATCTCATTCACCAGCACATTCATATGGACAGATTTTTCTTATGTCCTATCAGCTTGCCTCTCACTTTTTTAGCTTTCAGCTACAGCTACAAGGAACTGTTGCAGATAAATTGGACATTTCTTAACATGTGAAAGTATATCATTCTATACGTGAATACGAAGAAGTCCATGGGGTCTTCATATTCATATGAAGAAAACATGAAAATGAGTCAACTTCAAACAGTGGAAAGAAACACATTTGGCAAATGAGGTTTTTTTTATTATTTAAATTTATTTATTTTAATTAGAGGCTAATTACTTTACAATATTGTACTGATGAGTTTTGAACAGATTGACCACTCAATAAACTGGCCTTGCCTTGTAGCCCAGATATGAGCATGTGGGAACTGCTTTTTCCCATGGCAGAGAGATGACTTCAAAACAAAAACTAGGCATAGTTGGCCAAACAGGGAAATGGCAAAGTCTTAAGTGTATGAAGCCCGCAAGAAGGTAAGGCAAGCCAAGTCAGGACTGAACTATGGTTGCTGCCACTCAGTTGTTAATACTGTTCTTTCGCTAAATGGTGTCTACGTCTTTGAGACCCCATGGACTACAGCCTACCAGGGTCCCCTGTCCTTTACTGACTCCCCGAGTTTGTTCAAATTCATTTCCATTAAGTCAGTGATGCTATCTAACCATTTCATCTTCTGCCGCCCTCATCTCCTTTTGCCCTCAATCTTTCCTAGCACCAGGGTCTTTTCCAATGAGTCGACTCTTTGCATCAGGTGGCCAAAAGTATTAGAGCTTCAGCTTCAGCATCAGTCCTTCCAATGACTCTTTAGGGTTGATTTCCTTTGGGATTGACTGGTTTGAGGTCCTTGCATGTCCAAGGGACTCTCAAGAGTCTTCTCTAGCACTACAATTCAAAAGCATCATTTCTTCAGTACATAGCCCAAGACCAAGCAACAAAACATGGTGAAGTCTTGGATGCTGGAAGCTACCAGGGCACCCAGTGACCAGGATATGTCCCAGGAGACATCCCAGGATATAGTGAAAATGGAGGCTCCTCTCATGTCCACAACCCCAATAACCCATGGAAGATCTATATTCCTGCTTCAGACATGCACAGAAGTGTTGGGAAGGAACACTGCCTTGAGTCTGAACATTACTTCACTGCCTAAAGCACTTTGTAATCAGAGCAGGATAGAAATAGATTGTATAGGCCATTTAGTCACTAACTTTGATTGGACTGTTTCAAGTTATTAATTTTGGATTTTCTCCCTACCGAATTCATGGAGACTAAGATGACAAATCAATATTAGACAAATAAAGTAATATGAGTTCTATTAGTTAACCCACTGCACAAGTTCACCTGTATATCTTTCTGATGCCCCTAAGATGCCACATATTCCTCTAAACGTGAGAAAAGATTCTTAAAGTAAAACCTGAATTAGTGTTTTCAGTGGAGGTTCATTGTTTAATTTTAGAATTCCCCATTTCCTTCCAAGTCCAGGCTATGATTATTTAAATCAATTAAACTACTGCAAAATTCCACCCATCTCATATGCTAGAAAAATAATGCTCAAAATTCTCCAAGTCAGGCTTCAACAGTACATGAATCATGAACTTTCATTTGTTAAAGCTGGAATTATGAAAGGCAGAGGAACCAGAGATCAAATTGCTAACATGTATTGGATCATCAAAAAACCAAAAGAGTTTCAGAAAAACAGCTACTTCTGCTTTATTGACCACGCCAAAGCCTTTGACTGTGTGGGTCACAACAAACTGTGAAAAATTCTTAAAGAGATGGGAATACCAGAGCACCTTACCTGCCTCCTGAGAAATCTGTATGCAGGTCAAGAGGCAACAGTTAGAACCGGACATGGAACAACAGACTGGTTCCAAATAGGGAAAGGAGTACATCAAGGCTGTATATTGTCACCCTGCTTATTTAACTTATATGCAGAGTACATCATGTGAAATGCCAGGCTGGATGAGGCAGGAACTGGAATCAAGATTGCCGGAAGAAATATCAATAACCTCAAATATGCAGATGATACTACCCTTATGGCAGAAAGTGAAGAAAAACTAAAGAGCCTCTTGATGAAAGTGAAAGAGGAGAGTGAAAAAAATTGGCTTAAAACTCAGTATTCAGGAAACTAAGATCATGGCATGCAGTCCCCTTACTTCATGGCAAATAGATGGGGAAACAATGGAAACAGTGACAGACTTTATTTTGGGGGCCTTCAAAAATACTACAGATGGTGACTGCAGCCATGTAATTAAAAGATGCTTGCTCCTTGGAAGAAAAGTTATGACCAATCTAGATAGCATATTAAAAAGCAGAGGCATTACTTTGTCAACAAAGGTTCATCTAGTCAAAGCTATAGTTTTTCCAGTAGTCATGTATGCATGTGAGGGTTGGACTAGAAAGAAAGCCAAATGCCAAAGAACTGATGCTTTTGAACTGTGATGTTGGAGAAGATTCCTGAGAGTCCCTTGGATAGTAAGAAGATCCAACCAGTCCATCCTAAAGGAGATCAGTCCTGAATATTCATTGGAAGGACTGATGCTGAAGCTGAAACTCCAATACTTTGGCCACCTGCTGCAAAGAACTGACTCATTGGAAAAGACCCTGATGTCAGGAAAGAATGAAGGCAGGAGGAGAAGGGGATGATAGAGGATGAGATGGTTGGATGGCATCACAGATTTATTGGACATGAGTTTGAGCAAGCTCCAGAAGTTGGTGATGGACAGAGAAACCTGGTGTGCTGCAATCCATGGGGTCGCAAAGAGTCAGACATGACCAAGTGACTAAACTGACTGAGATAATTTACTTATGTTAAATATTAAATAATTTTAATTCATACTATCTGCTGAGCTGGAAGCATGTAGCTCTTTTCCATCTCACAGGTAGTCATAAAAAAGGAGAAGCATTAAAAAAAAAAAGACTGACATCGATATTCTCTCTTTTGCTTATTTTCTTTGCCTGGATGCTTCTTGGAATTTGAAAACAATGTTTTCAAGAAGTATTATATATCTTTATTATAATACAATAAAGCTACGAAGATGTTTTAAAAAAGCATACAGAAACATATAAAAATAATTAAGGGGATATCATGTACTCTCACGCTGCGCTTTTCTACAACTATCATCATGTCAACACTTTGAGGAAATGTGCACATTACCACACAATTGTTAAGCAATTAGTGGTCCAACCTAAGGTCAATGCTTTATTGAGAAATACAATTGAACATCAACATTATCATTTTCACTGCTAATTGGTTCCATGCTGATAAAGTATGGTTGATATGACAGTAATACAAGTGATCAGTAGAACATGGTGACAAGACTGATTCTGTGTGTATCTGTCCTTTGTCAAATCAACCAATAGTAACTCTTCAAAACTCTTTTGCACCACCTATTCTTTGTTCAAGGGTATAATCAACTAATTCTTATTTAAATCTGAATTCTTAAATATATTCAATGTAACTTACATTTAATTAGGTTCATTTGAAATATATTCCTACGTATGTTCACATTCAACAATTGCTATGTTATTTTTAAGAGTTATAAAATATCAGACATATTATGCAGCAAGAAATATTCTCTATATAAAAACATCTTAACCTCTGGAATATTTACTTTTACATCATTCATAGAAAATGGGTATTAATAAGTTTCTGATAAAAATTTAAAACTGTTGTCTTCCTCATTATTTCATAATTTAAAATATGCATCCATATTTATACCAACTGCATAAAGCAATGTATAGTCACACACACTTAGTATCTGTTTAAAGCAATGTCATTTCAATTTAAAATAAAAATTAAGCTTTATGGGTGGCACTAAAAAAAAGAACAAAATTTATTTCCCTCATCTTGAATTTCTAAAGACTATTAAAAGCTTGAAGCATATCCTGAAGTTTAATCTGAACTGCATTAAATGAAACAACTGTGCTAAAAACAGAAAGTATATAGTGTTGTTCACCTCTCGAAAGGCATCTGTGTGTAGATTTTCTTTTGGTCATTTCAATATTTACACACCACATAGGCTGCATTGATGTGAAAATCATGTTCTTTATCTTCTTGCCTTAAAGATGTCGGGGGCAGGGGGGCACTTCACAAGTATGTTTTGACTCATTGATGAATATAGCCATTTTCATTTACCTATAATTGTCAAGACTCACAACCAGTGTTCACATCAAGAGAATGCAGCTACTTAGAAAGTAATTCTATTCAAAATGAAGTACTTTATCTTCCTATCTATGATATTCCCTTTCTTACAGGACTCGTATTTTAAGGCAAAATTATTGTTCTCAGAGGACTTCCCAGGTGGCTCAGATGGTAAAGAATCTACCTGCAATGCAGAAGACCCAGGTGTGATCCTTAGGTCAGGAAGATCCCCTGGAGAAGGGCATGGCAACCCACTCCAGTATTCTTGCCTGGAGAATTCCATGGACAGAGGAACCTGGCAGGCTACAATCCATGGGGTCACAAAGACACCATCGAGAGACTAACACTTTCACTTTCTCATTGTTCTCAAAGGAATACAAAAGAAACATGTTGCAGAGATTTATTTAGTTCATTAATTAGGGAGTCAGTAGAATATAATAAGCAACTTGAAAAAGAATCCCAAAAGTGGACAATATAAAAAATATTAAGAATGCTGAAAGGAAAACTGGCTTCCTCCACAGGAAGGGGAGGAAAATCAATTGCATTTCACCAGAAAATTCATGTGTGTGTCTATGAACAAGAATCATTTGCATTGCTAAAGATATCTATAACTCACGGAATGTGTAATAGCTCAGAAGAATGAAGGAAGGAGGTAACTGCAAAGGAGGTGCTGTCAGGACACCCAATTCAAAGCCATTTACAATTTTCCTGACACTGCTCTTGTAACTATTTACCATCATGTTAGCATAAACAAATCACATTGTTTGGCTGCTTAAAGAGGTGATTCAATTTCTAAGAAAAATATCACTCAACTAAATGTGTTTTTTAAAAAGCCCTCTCATAAATTCAAATATAAATTTCTTTTTAAGAAATGGACATTCACTCATACAACTCAATACAAAAATACCCAAACAATCTGATTAAAAAATAGGCAGATGAATGGGAAGAATGAATAGGCATTCTTCCAAAATCGACAAATAAATGGTCAACATGTCCATGAAAAGATGTTCAACATCATGGGTCATCAGGGAAATACAAATCACAACCACAGTGAGATGGAACCTCACAATTGTTAGAATGCCCATTATCAAAAGACAAGAGATAGTAAGTGTTGGTGAGGATGTAGAGAAAAGAGAACTTATGTGTATTGTTGGTGGGAATGTAAATTTGAATCAGCCACTGTGGAAAGGAGTTTGGAAGTTTCTCAAAGATTAAAAGTAGAACTACCATATTATCTAGCAATTTTACTTCTGGATATTTGGTTTTTAAAAATGAAAACACTATTTCAAAATTATATTGATGCTCTTATATTAATTGCAGGTTTATTTCCAATAGCCAAGATATGTAAATAGCCTATGTATTCATCAATGATGAATGGACAAAGAAAATGTGATACATGTATCATATAAATATATTAATTGGAATATTCAGATCAGATCAGATCAGTCGCTCAGTCGTGTCCGACTCTTTGCGACCCCATGAATCACAGCACGCCAGGCCTCCCTGTGCATCACCAACTCCCGGAGTTTACTCAGACTCACATCCATCGAGTCAGTGATGCCATCCAGCCATCTCATTCTCTGTCGTCCCCTTCTCCTCCTGTCCCCAATCCCTCCCAGCATCAGAGTCTTTTCCAATGAGTCAACTCTTCGCATGAGGTGGCCAAAGTACTGGAGTTTCAGCTTTAGCATCATTCCTTCCAAAGAAATCCCAGGGCTGATCTCCTTCAGAATGGACTGGTTGGATCTCCTTGCAGTCCAAGGGACTCTCAAGAGTCTTCTCCAACACCATAGTTCAAAAGCATCAATTCTTCGGCACTCAGCCTTCTTCACAGTCCAACTCTCACATCCATACATGACCACAGGAAAAACCATAGCCTTGACTAGATGAACCTTTGTTGGCAAAGTAATGTCTCTGCTTTTGAATATAGGCAGTGCTAAATAAATTTTGTTGAGTGATTGAATACACACATAATTGAGAATACAGAACTCTGCATTCATAAATCTTTTGGTTCCTGGAACTAAGAGTAAGGAAACAATTTTCACTGGCCTGTTTTTCCTAAATGAGGTAAAAGAAGATTAAAAAGAAGTGGGAATTACAGAAGTAAAACATTTTTTTCTGGAGATGGATTTGGCTTCTCTGCCATGACACCAAGCTAATTCTTGGAGACAGAGTTTTGGGTAAAGTAGAAAAGAATAGTTTTATTTGCCAGGCAAAATGGGCAGAGGGCTAATGCCCTCAAAACCTGGAGGGAGTAGTGAGAGAAGTTTTATAGTAATGGTTCAAAAGGTGAAATCATCTCATAGACATTCTCCTGATAGGTTGGTGGTGAGGTAAATGGGAGTCAGCGTCATGAACCTTCTGGTTCCAACTGATCTGGGGTCTATGTGCTTGTGGGCAGCATATCATCATTAATGTTAACTTCTCCCACTTGGTGGGGGTTTTAGCATCATCAAAACAGCCTGAAGGTACTGTTTTGTACATCCCTTGGTGGGAAACCAAGACCCTGCCCCAAGGCTGCTTTCTCTTGACTGCTCCTCCCTTGTGTCAGCATCTCCTCCCTTCTCTAATTAGCAACTGCTTGAATCTGCTTGTTACAACTCAGGGAAGGTCATGGAAGCTGAAGGAACCCTATTCCCTGTAATCAAAGAAATGAGTGACACAGGAAATCTTTTGTACCCAGGAGCCCACAGGGCTCTGCTTGGAATCATAATAGATAGGAGGGGGAAATTACTGTGACTTTTTCTATTATATATACTGCAGGTACAGGTTTGATAAAGTGGTTTGGGTTCCTCTGTGAGCCAAACAATAGAGATCTGGGTACATGCCTCGGAACAGGCTGACACACGTTGACAGTCTCAAGCTTAAGCTTCCTTAGCATCCAGGTGAATCTGTCTTTGGATCTGTTGATGGCAAAGGTGAGTTGTGAAACTGTAGCATGGCCCTCACAGCTGACAACTTCAGTGTTAGGAACTGCTAAAACTTTTAACTTGAGTTAAGCTTTAGCTTAATGGAAGCATATTAAAATTATTAAGACTTTGAGTAAAAATTGATTTGATTTGGGCAGCATTTAGTCTAGCAGATAGAAAGGAGTTCCTAGGAGATATACAAAATGAAAGACTTTTTTAGGCAGAAGGAAGTAGAAACAAGTAAGTCATAGAAAGAAAAAAAATGCAGATTGGTTATTGCAAGGTGATAGGGCATGGCAGAGGGTTATCAGGTAGGTTACTCCCAGTGCTGTCTAGGCAGTTCCTGATTGACCAGTTTAACATTCCATTTCTGGGAGTGTTGAAACTTTAATTAAGTCTTGGTTTAATGAAATGGGGCTTAGCACAGCAACACCATTTTGAGTCTGTTGTGTTTTTAACCGAACACTGAGTTGCAATCTGGGATCCTGCTAAAAAAACCTCTTAGGGGACAAAAGGAACAGCCATAACCTAAGCAGACAGCAATAAATAATTTGTTGAGCTCACTGGACTCCAATTTCAGTGCTATATTTAGAATTAAGGTCCCAGAGCTCTTTGTATTTTTCATTTTTATTTTTTATCATCTGGAAACTGCTCATTATACTTTACAAAATGTCTTGCCAGGCAATATTCAAAACTGTCCTTGTGTTATCTCATATACAGAATATTCATCTGTGCTCTAAAAAGGAGTATTAGAATAGAAAGGGGCATTGAGAAATTGAATTAAGCTCCTGTAAATCCCAATTCCTAACTTGTAATTTTTCTAGCCATTCTTCTCATTGCGTCTTCACTGTGACAGCTCCAGAGCTCAGCTGCAAGGTTGACACTGCTTAGGGGGAGGTTTGTTTTCTTCTTTGTATCAACTGAGTTGTCTAATTACTTAGGTAAATCTCATAAACACAATTTTTTGGTATGATAAAGAGATGCACATGAAGCAAGGACACACAAGAAAGAGAAATTTTTAAATGCCTTGTTTTGTTTAGGATTTTACCTCTACTCATAATTGCTCAAGGAATAGTTATGAAAAATACAGTCTAGGGTGCTTGTACAAATTAAGTTCACCTGATTCTGCACTGAACTTTTAGCTGCAAAGTCTGAGATGTTTCCTTTATTTCATGTATTTTGCATTTAGGCTTTTCATGCCAATTTTTTTTTTTTTTTCACAATGACATGTAAAAAAAAATAATAAATTAGGACAGCTATGCTTATAATGAAGAGAAATTCCCCAAGCTCATAAATTTCTTCTCTGAATTCTTCCGGCCAGATGTTGTTACTAAGTAGTGCCCTGTGGGGCTCCTAGCACAAATTCTGTGTCCCCCATTTCTTTGATTACCATAAATAGCCTTCATTCAGCCTCCATGACTTTCTCTGAATTCCAATGAGCAGATATAAGCAATTGGTAATTAGGGAATGGAGGGGATACAAGACCAGGGAGAAACAAACAGTCAAGAGAAACAATAGTAAAACCTTGGGGCAAGGTCCTTTTTTCCCCTTGAAGGGATACATACTCTCTATCTTTGAGCTGTTTTACAGCTATTGAAGGGTTTCCCTGGTGGTGAAATGACAATGATCTGCCAATGCAGGAGATGCAGGAGATGTGGGTTTGATCTCTAGGTCAGGAGGATCCCCTGGAGAAGGGAATGGCAACCCATTCCAGTATTCTTGCTTGGAAAAGCCCATGGACAGAGAAGCCTGGCAGGATCACATGGGGTTGAAAAGAATTAGACATAACTGAGCACACACACACACACAGGCGTGCAGATACTGAAACCTCCTCCAAGTAGAATTAATGATTAATGATGGTATTCTGTCCGAAAGCATGTAGATCCTGAGAAGTTGAAACCTGAAGGTTGATCATGCTGACTCCTACTTGCCTCATCACTAATCAGAAGAATGAGCTGAGCACACTCTCTTTGAATCATTACTATAATGCTTCTCACTATCTTCTCCAAGTTGGGACACATAGTTTTTCAAGGCAGGAGTCCACTGTCTCCCCCTTTGCCTAGAAAAGTAATAAAGCTGGTCTTTTCTACTTCCCCCAGAGCTCTGTCTCTGAGATCTGACCTGTCACTGGTGCACAGATAAGTTGAGTTTTCAGCAGCAGTTTTGGTCCCCAACATGGGCCCAACACGGGGTGAACCCAGGAGGGGTGGCCCTTGGCTTGTTTAGATGCTCTGAGGATTTCTCCATTACACCCTCTTTTTAGAGAGCAAAAGATTGGAGAATTCCTTCAGAGATCAGATCACCTGGGATCCTTGCTGGAAAGGCTGAGCCCCAGTTATAATCTGCCCACCATTCCAGCAGCTGGAACTCTGAGGTACAGTAGACTGCAGAAGAGAGACTGCCCTAACAGTTGCCAAGGCTGTCTTTGTCTTGAGGACATTCCTCTCTTTCTCCTGCTTGGGCCACTCTGGACACCCTACACTGAGGAATTATTCTGGGGAAGCAGGAAAGTGGTATTCTGGATGTCACGATACCTCTTGCCAGGATTTTGATAAGTCCCCAGGCATGCTCGCTGAGGTCACTCAACTTGGTCTATTTGGAGAACCTCTGGATTTTCTCTTAGGAAGGTTAGAGGTGTCCAAGTGCAGAGCTTCCCAGAATGTCATGACTCCATAATTCCCCATGGAGTTGTGGACGACAGCACTCCCTCCCATTCACAGTGATAACAATATACACAAACTATTGCCAACCAGGGAAGCCCTCCTAAATTTTGAGCCCAGAGGTTTTATTAAGGCTTCACTAAGCTGGCATAACTGATTTATTCATTTTCCATGTGACTGAATTAAATCTTCATTCCCCTTTCCCTTCTCTGGCAGTCATGCTCATCACAGGGCCCAAAGATCCCACCCTAAATCACCTTGTTAGTAAAAACCATCAAATATGGCTCCAGGAGGCCACCATGAATGAAAAAAATTGCTCTCATCACTCAGTAAATTACTAGAAGTTATTTTTAGAAGGGCATAAAGGCCATACCTCTCTTTAAGAAAAGCCAAATTCCTTACCACACATTTATGCTGTTTATTTTTATAACTTTAAGTAATGAACATACCTGTTTTTCTCATCTTTAATCCCCTGGAATCCCAGAAGGTGAGATGAGAAAGAAAACAAATGCCGTTATTATCCCTTTAACTTTTTTTTCTCTCTCCACACATTCCAACTTCTTTCAGCTATAGCTTAGGCTTTACTTAGTCAAAGTCTTTCAAATATATTTTATAAGCATATGGTAATTATTTTTTTCTGATCCAAACCAACTTATTAGTATTACAACTGCATGTGAACATTCTTTGCTACATAGTCTCATCAAATATTCCTATGTCAATCCAAGGTCATGATTCCTGGGCTACTCAGAGAAAAATGCTTCTAGCACCAAGGTAAATTAGATTTTCTCATTTTTCTACTACTTACTCAAAATTACGCTTCATTTTAATTTGCATCACATTTGAAACACTGTTTTCTTTCTCAGATATTTTTCCTTCTGGAGTTTCTAATTGTTACTCCTTTTCTCTTGTTGACAAAAATTACTATGATTTCAACACATCACAAAATCACTTTGCCTCTCAATCTATTTTTGTTATATATTAACTACTTGATTTCTAAAGATGGTCTTTCCAAGGAGGGTCCATCTTTTCCTCATGTAACTTTGTTGTCTCAAATTTTATGAGAATGCTGAGATTTTGAAACAACAACAAGAATATTGGAGTTTTTTCATTCATTCTTAGAGTAGATAGAGAAGGTTAGGATACGATTTGTGATGTGCTAGTCTAGTCAAGGCTATGGTTTTTCCTGTGGTCATGTATGGATGTGAAAATTGGACTGTGAAGAAGGCTGAGTGCTGAAGAATTGATGCTTTTGAACTGTGGTGTTGGAGAAGACTCTTGAGAGTCCCTTGGACTGCAAGGAGATCCAACCAGTCCATTCTGAAGGAGATCAGCCCTGGGATTTCTTTGGAAGGAATGATGCTAAAGCTGAAACTCCAGTACTTTGGCCACCTCATGCGAAGAGTTGACTCATTGGAAAAGACCCTGATGCTGGGAGGGATTGGGGGCAGGAGGAGAAGGGGACGACAGAGGATGAGATGGCTGGATGGATGGCATCACCAACTCGACGGACGTGAGTCTGAGTGAACTCCGGGAGTTGGTGAGGGACAGGGAGGCCTGGTGTGCTGTGATTCATGGGGTCGCAAAGAGTCGGACACGACTGAGCAACGGAACTGAACTGACTGAGTCTTTTCTCAGAACACAAAAAGAGTGGGAATTCCTTAACTATAACTGGTATCTAGAGTACAAGGCTTGTTGTTGTTTTTCAGTCACTAAATCATGTCCAACTCTTTGTGACCCTGTAGGCTGCAGCACACCAGGCTTCCCTGGCTTAGATAGGTTCAACATTGTCACTTCTGTTGACTGAAATAAAAACATACAACATGAGAGCTGTGAGTTTCAGTTTTGCTTAGGCACTTACTGAATATTACAGCCCAGGGACAGCCTCTCAGATAGCTCTGAGGAACTGCTCCAAAGAGGTAGGGGGAGAGATCAACATATATTTGATTTTTGAGAAGGTGTATGTGCAATCAAACACAAATCTCTGTAGAAGATTGCTGCTAGGTACAAGGCACAGGTACCTTAGTTAATGATTTTAGTGTTTTCTAAAATATGAACATGAAAGTGTTAGTTGCTCAGTCTTATCCAACTCTGTGCAACCTCATGGACTGTAGCCCACCAGGCTCCTCAGTCCATAGAATTCTCCAGGCAAGAATTCTGAAGTGGGTAGCCATTCCCTTCTCCAGGGAATCTTCCTGACCCAGGGATTGAACCCAGGTCTCCCACATGGCAGGCAGATTCTTTATCATCTGAGCCACAAGGCGAGCCCTACATAGAGGAAGGTGAAAGAAACTGGGTTCATAAAATTTTCCCCTAAAAGTATCTATCAGAAGACCTGTGCTGCCTGTTTTCCCAGAGCACAGAATGCCTTTTCCCTGATCTTCACCTTAAACTCCTTTCAAGGTGTGAAAGTCAGCAACTGCAGTAGCTAATGACTCAGTCCTTGTCGAGCTTGATGGCAAGTGTCACTCTTTAGTTGGCACCTCTTAAATCAATCTCATATTTTCCAGGTTTGGCCTTCTATTGTTTTTGTTCACAATGAGAGAAACTGGGCAAGTGGCTCAACTTTATCTTCCAGCTCAACTAGTAAAGTCATGTTTAAATATATTTTTCCAGTTCAATTTTAATTTCTAATCATTTTAATTTTATTAATATCTTGTTTGGGAAAGTATTTTTATATATGAAATGTTTCCTTGAATCACTTTGAGGATACTAATTAGAATTTTTAATAGCACAGTTCTTTCTGTTGCCTGAATAATTGATCTTTCCTTAAGGGATTGGTTTTTTAATTTTCTCTACCTTTGTATTCCTCTTTCATCTTTTCTGCATATATCTAATCTCTGGTTGTACATTTACTTATTTTTAGTCAAGGATTGGAAATCAAATTGAGAAGAGAGGGATTGGAGTTACACTTGCCCAGTGCATCACAAGATTGAAATGCAGAAGAGGGCTGATGCAGATAGCGGGGAGATATGGTCCCAAGTCCCCTACCAGACTTGCCACTGAGTAATTATAAGTGGTGTGATCTGGGTTTCCTTTGCTGTGCTAAAGGGAGAATTTTCCTCCAGAATCCTTTCTCCAAGTTATATGTCTGCTTGGAAACCCTGTTGATAGAAGCTGGACATAACAATAATAAGGCTTGCCTTAATTTCTCTGATTGAGGTATCACCTCTTTGGAAATACCACTTCTGAAAAGCAAGACTATTTCCCTAGCCTATCTTACAGTCCACATTAACGTGACTTCACTATTCCAGGGTCTTCATCAACATAGTTCCAAGAAACCTTTGATCAGGGTGATAAAATTTACAGTGAATTTTATATTGAATTCCAAGAGCTTCTTTGAATGACCCGCTGATTCATTACAGTGGTCCTGCATATTCAGGATGGAGGTATCCCACTATATTGCAGCCCTCATCATGTTGATGTTTATGCTACAGAAACTCAACTGCTGAGCCCCAATTACATGATCACCACTGTAAAAGGTAAGTTCTTCTTTGAATACCTTTTCATGGACATATGTTCATGGCAGAACGAGAAGACACACATAGGTGTTCATTCTGCTATTTTCCATCACATCATAAGTGATGACTCCAGAATTCATGAATTTGCCATAAGCTAAATTTTACTTGTATTTTAAAAAGATGAACTTCTATTTAAAAATGCCATTTTTCTAAACATAAATTTCCAAGTTTACAATTTCCAAAGCCTATATGTTAAAAAGTGATCCAATAACTTTTATGCAGTTCCATCTCACTGATTCATCCTGGAGTCTCTTGGACCTGGGTGTCTTTTCTCTACTACTTTGCACTCTGCTGTCTGCTTGAGAATAACCAGAGTGGATGATAGCAAATGAGTGCCTGTGCCTTCTGGCCAGTGAGGAGCTCAGTCAGGAGAACAGAGAGAGAAGGAGAGAGGTCTCGGTGTCATTTTCCTACTTCTCTCTCTGTGTGGTTGTCTCGAGCTGCGTCTCAAGACAAGAGGTCACTGTTGTTCTCAAGGTCACCTGTTGTATGGACTCTTCCTCTTTTCAGGTTCTGGTAATCTCTCCCCATGTGCCTTCTCAATAGGGTCGTGGCAGTTTTACTGCTGCCAGTCTTGGGTCCCTGCACTATCCTTTGTGGCTTCCCTGAAGCCTGCCCACACTTTGCAATTAGGTTCTTTGTGGTATTTTTTTCCTTGTTAAACTATTTTATTTTAACCTTTTATTTTGTGTTGGGTGTGTAACTGCTTAACAATGTTGTGATAATTTCTGGTAAACACTCCTTGAAAAATCTTCCATGGTGTGTGTCATCTGTCTCCTGTTGCTTATCTGACTAACACAGGAGCTTAGTCTGAAATAAAAAATACTGTTTATCCACAGGGACTAGCTGTGTAATGTTTATAATGTATTTGTTAAATAATTATGATGTTTTTGCTCTACACATCAGTAAATAATACCATATTTTTTATATTTATTCAACTTTGATGTACATGTCAATGCTGCTGCTGCTACTGCTAAGTCACTTCAGTCGTGTCCCACTCTATGTGACCCCGTAGACGGCAGCCCATCATGCTCCCCTGTCCCTGGGATTCTCCAGGCAAGAACACAGGAGTGGGTTGCCATTTCTTTCTCCAATGCATGAAAGTGAAAAGTGAAAGTGAAGTCGCTCAGTCGTGCCTGACTCCCAGCAGCCCCATGGACTGCAGCCTTCCAGGCTCCCCCATCCATGGGATTTTCCAGGCAAGAGTACTGGAGTAGGGTGCCATTGCCTTCTCCTTATCAATGCTGGATTAATGCATTTATTATTACATGGTAAAATAATAATTCCCTACGTATCTTAATATTGAAACAAAGGTCTTATCACTTGTACTATGTCTGCTGAATCACAGAATGAACTCTTGCCATTTTGCAATTTTATTCACCTCACTGTCATAAAATTTCCACACTCAGGATCTAGGATTCTGAACTGTCTAACAAAGGCAAGAGCAATTCAAATTCTTAAGGTGCTCCTTACCATCATATGATACTCTACAGGGGTCAGGTCTCTGCTGACCACCCCAAATTGAACCACAAGCCTCATTTTCCATCCCAGGATATTCTGTCAGCCCTCGCCATATACTGCTTAATTTTTCTTCAAAGAATTTATAGCTATCTGACATATTATACTCGTGTTTATTTCAATTTTATTATTGCCCTTACTGAAATGTAAGCCTCATAAGGTGAGATGTTCTCTTTTGTTCCTAATTCTATCTACAATTCTCACTAGAGTTCATATTGGTTCAAAAGTGCCTGTTCAATCAAAGAATAATGGATGTGACTTTGGAGCTTAGAAATGAGATCTTAGATAGACAGATGATAGATAGATAGATTTATTGTTATCAGCAAAGAAATGGTAATTGAAAGTTCAGCTATAAATCTGGTGACTCAGAGTATCTGTGCAAGCTGAAGATAGAAAACAGAGGACAAAGAAGGCTGTAGGGCTCCTGAAAAGTAGAGACCAGAAAAGAAGAGGAAATTTGGAGAGTGATGTCATAGAAAATAATGTCATAAATGAAAATTTTGAGAAATGAAATAGATGCCTAATTATTAAATGCAGCAGAATTACCAGGCAAGATCAAAGAAATGTCCATTTGATATGATACTGCCTTGTTGAATATTGACTTGGCACAGTTCCCAAAGAGTTGCAAGATTTTTATGCACTATCTCAAAATCCCCTCCCTTAACCGTGCATATGGAGAAGGCAATGGCACCCCACTCCAGTACTCTTGCCTGGAGTTGTTGTGAATGGGGAAGGTCTGGTCTAGGTCTACCTCCTGTTCTGTGTGTGGGTAACAGGCCTTGGAAAAAGATTTTCCAAGTCTATGCACAGGTGAACAGACAACAAGTGGGGTCACTTTGAAATCTTCCCATGCTATGGCTGGTGGTTTTGAGTACCACCGAGACCTAGAGGCAAGAGAATGAGTGAGTCAGAGGAAAAATACATGTGAAGAGCAGACCCACAGTCACTGCCAAATAGGCAGCAAGAAATACATGCTTATTCTTATAATACCTGAGGTTTGTGAGTGGTTTACTGCCACAGCAATACTGATTAGTACACATTAATATGCCATATTCTCTTACTCTAATAACTATTCAAAAGCAGAAATGCAAGCACCTAGACAGGTAAAGGCCTGTGCTTAAACGGTTCATTGCTAAGGCCCTGATGATCAGCATGTACCTAATATGATTCCTTATCAATTATTATTGATAATTCTAAGACCTATATATTAACATGATAGTCTATAATAGGCATTTATGGAAGACACAGCACTCTGCAGAGGAAAATAAAAACATGTGAAGTATAATTTAAATTAATGAAAATATAGACTTCTACTCAATTACAGTAAGACTGACTGGTCAACAGTAAAATCAGCAAAGAGCAGGTTTGCTCCTCACTTCTTATTCTTCCTTCAAACTCACTCTCCAAGTTTCTGTCCGAATGAACTTAATCAACTACCTCATGCCAGCTTTAAGTAGCTGAGTTTTACTGGATAAAATTAGAAGAGCTGAGTGACATCACTATAATTAATTCAGAGCACTGAAAAGTGCCCAGCAATCCTATATGTTGCTCTAATAAACACTATCTCCTATTAGTAAAGAAGACACTTTATATATTGTCTAATTTTTTCAACTATCCCAACCCAACGTCACTTTTACCTACCTGAGCTGTCCTTGGTCCATACTTTATGAGAAAAGACATTAGAAACTTTGTCATCTTTCCATCTATGTGTGCTCTTGCTGAGGTAGGAAATAGTGTGACTCTGGGCTGGATACATGGTGTTTGTCAAAGTAAAACTGTTAGTCACTCAGTTGTATCTGATTGCAACCCCATGGACTGTAGCCTGCCAGGCTCCTCTCTCCATGGGATTTTCCAGGCAAGAATACTGGAGTGGCTAGCCATTCCCTTCTGTAGGGGACCTCCCTGAGCCAGGGATCAAATCCACACTCTCCTGCATTACAAACAGATTCTTTATCATCTGAGCCACTTTGTTAAGTGGCATAAAATTCATAAGCTTTGTTCTCACCCAAATACTCCAAGAACAAAGCTAATGTCAAAAGCCAAGCTCTGCTAAAGCAGAGATAAGGTGCACACTCCTGAAGCAAAGGAAGACTCCTTGTCTGCACATGTGCAGGAAGGCTTCTTGGGAGTCAAAAAGGGAGGGGCCCCCATAATAGTGGGCTTGCACCCATAGGCCTTTGGGGTGGGACCCATCTTAGCAAAAAGTTGTTGGCACATCTTGAGGAGCAGCCATGGACCAATCAGGTGTGAAGAAAGAAACAAGATAATTGGCCAAAGGTAAACAAAGACCCTGAAGGACTGTCCTATATAAGTGATTTAAAAGTGAAAGTGAAGTTGCTCAGTCATGTCTGACTCTTTGGGACCCCATGGACTGCAGCCCACCAGGCTCCTCCGTCCATGGGGTTTTCCAGGCAAGAATACTGGAATGGGTTGCCATTTCCTTCTCCAGGAGATCTTCCCAACTCAGGGATTGAACCCCGGTCTCCCCCATTGTAGGCTGATGCTTTACTCTCTGAGCCACCAGAAGTCGTGTGATTTAAATCACCTCTTTATTGTGTTCTCATTCAGGATGCCTGCACTCTTCTGCAGGTGTGTATCTCTGCCTAGCTTCTGACTTACTGCACTCCTCCTCATTATAGAAGATGCTTGTATTCTTTCTCTCTGGGTATGTATCTCTGCCCTATTTCTGAGTTAGATAAACAAACTCTTTTCCTGTGTGCTCTCCCATACTTCCTGCTGTGTCTCTAATAATAAACTCCACACCTATTTTTAGTTTTTGCTTCCTTGAAACATTCTTGCTTTCAGACAGGGGCAAGAGCCCAGGCCACTTTGCTTTTAGCCTCTAGCCCCTGGTGGTCTGGTCACTAGAGATTCCTAGTTTTCATCCAGGTTACCCAAATTTAATCCCTGGGCAAGGAACTAAGTAAGATCTCTTTTCAGGACTGCTCAACTGCAGAGATCATTACCTTCCTCTCCCTTTTTCCAGCTTTTATTAATATTTAAAAAATTAATCTCAAGTCAAAGCACAGTCCTATTAAATTCCACCATCGAGTGCATGATTCTCATCTCTCTTGACTTTTCAGGGAATATGTCCTATTCGGTGCTTGGTGACAGAGCGTTGAGCATCTCCCAAGTGCCATGAACTTTCTAGGACCTGAGAGAAACTGAAGCAGACACTTGAAGAATGATGTAAGTCTTGTATTGCAGTAACTCTATAGATAGCACTGGTATTCACTGATGTAGAAAATATTGAGGAAGTCAGGACAAGGGGAGGGAAAGCTAAGAGTTCCATTTGGGTGCTTTTGTATTTTAAGTTATCTATTTGACATACAAATGAGCACATTTGTCTGGAGAAGTTCAAACTGAATTTATTGAGAGACACTGGAACTACATACTACATAGTATAGCTACATGAAAAGATTCACAAATGGCATTGAGGGCCTCTGACATTTCACAGTTATGTGAAGGGGACTCAGCTAAGAAAACTTAGAAGGAGCAGCAAGAATCTAAGACGAAAACCAGAATCTGGTGAGCAAGTTGTTCTGGACTTGCTGAGTCCAGATGATTTGAGAATTATCACTTAGAGTTTAGCATCTCTGTGGGCCTAACCCAGATTTCAGATGATGGGTAATAATATTATTCAAGTGTTTCAAGATTTTTCCTAAAATCTCATTAATCCAGATTGCATCCAACAGGCATACTATAAATAATTTATAAGAATGGCTAATATTTGAGAGCTTAATTAGAAATTATAGTCCTTTACAATGCACACTCCAGGAGCAGAGAAAGAATTTAAGATGTTGGAATACAAATCATTCATTAAGAAATAAAGTAGGCCAAGCTGTAATTAACACAGCCAATTGAATACATTCCATAACTAATGACCTAGTCCAATAGCTAACCAGGGCAGTTAAGCTATTTAGAAATGTATATGTAATCTTTACTTTTAAATCTGAGTTTATTGTTTAGATACTGCTCTGCCTGACCAAATAATGCAAATTTTATAGTGCCTTGTAAGTAAAGAATAGCACTAAATAAATACTGTAATCTGCTAATTTTAATTGATAAATTCCCCCAATTTTTGAAGCCTGACTAAAATGGAAATACGTTATATTTTGTTATATTTACATAAAGAATGAGTATCGACAGCAAAAAATACATTTTATTTCTGCCATCAAACAAGATATTGCAGAAGGAAAGGAGAGGCCAAGATGACATAGCAGGAAGGCCATGAGCTTATCTCTTTTATGAACACACCAAAATGACAACTAGTTACAGAGATCCTCTCAGTGAGAACAGCCTGAAGACTAGCAGAAATAAATGATGTAAAGAAGAGCTACAATGAAATGGCTAAGAGGAGAAATCACTCAAACCGAAGTGAAAAAAGAATTTTTAAAAAATTATGACTGGTTATGAGAACTCTGAGACAACACTGAGTCTACTAATATTCATATTAGCAATCCCAGAAGGAGAAAAGAGAGAGAAAGAAACAAAGAATCTTTTTGAAGACACAGTACCTAAAAACATTAAGTAAACTGACACCTGAATCCAGTAAACACAGAAAGCTGGAAACATGATCAAGCCAAAGAGGGTCACACCAAGATACATTTTAATTAAAATGGCAAAAACTAAAGATAAAGATAAAATATTAAAAGCAATAAGGGAATATGATGTTATAAATAAATTATCATCAATAAAAATTTCTTTAATTAATTAAAAAAAGCAGTAAGGGAAGTCACAAGCTACATACAAGGGAACTCCCATTAGATTATCAACTGATTATAAGCAAAAACTCTGCAAGCCAGTCCATGTCCCCCAAGTTCCCTCATGGAACAGGGACACTGGCTTTGGTCTGCCCATTATCAACTCTGCCTGCATGTCTCTGTGCTTAAGTGTTACTGGTTTATGCAACTTTCTGGTGTTCTCACCTGCCCTTCTGATCAGTAGGGTCCAGAAGACACTCTCCATAGCAAGTGGGGTTGTATCTCAGTTTCCTTCCCTGGGCCAGATGGAGAAGGGCCACCCATACCTCTACCATTTGGGAAGGGCCAAGAGCTACTCTCAGCCTTGGCTATGAATTAATCTCCCTTCCTGATTATAGCCACAGAAGCCTCCATGTCTAGTACTAGTTTTGCTCTGGAGTTGATCAATACTGCGTACTCATTTCTTGGCTTTTGCACTGCTGGTTACACAGCTTCCAGAGGCTTTTACCAATCCTTCTGGCCAGATGTGGCCAGAGACAGTCTCCTCAGTGGGTGGGGCTATGACTCAGCTCCATGCCAGTGTTTGGGCAAACTAGGTTCCACGCTTGGCAAAATTCCTCCTTTGAAGATTTTAAGCAGGCAGATCTGCATCCTAATGAGCTCTCTGGTCTGTCTACCACCAAGTTGCTTCTGCACATGAGCAAACCCACTTGTTGGGATTACTATTTGGGCACCACAGGTATAGACTCAGTCTGTCAAGATCCATGTGCTGGTTTTTGCAAGCCCCTACTTCCCTTTTCTGTCACAGTCAGATTCCCGGTGGTTGAGCTCTGTAGACCCCTTTAATCCCTATGGGGCAAGACCAAAGTAGAAAGAAAATGAAAGACAACCAAAGTAGTCCTTCAGTTGTGTCTGACTCTTTGTGACTCCATGGGCTAATATCTATGGAATTCTCCAGGCAAGAATACTGGAGTGGGTTGTCGTTCCCTTATCCAGGGGATCTTCCCTGCCTGAGGATTGAACCTACGTCTGTTGCATCTCCTGCATTCGCAGGCAGGCTCTTTACCAATTGAGCCACCTGGGAAACTCGGGGTAGGGACTCCCACAAAGCAACCCACAGTGTTGGGGGTGCAGTTGTCTCCCTGGGCTCTCTTTTCCCACTAGAGGAACAATAGATTCAGGGTAGACCTCCGTGTGTGGTGCTGCCCTGTTCTGTGAGAAGGGCAATGCAGTCAGTGTTCCTTTTAACTTTCTAACACTATCTGGCTTGGTCTCTGCGGCGCAGGGGGCCTTCAGCCTGTTTTGCATGTTCTAGGATTCTCTGTCTTATCTTGTTCATAAATAGTTGTTAATTGCTCTTCTTGCAATGGGGAGAGGAGTCAGGAACAACCTATATCTCCATCTTGGTGATGTCATTCCTGGAAGTTATTAAAGATAATTTTCCAAAAAGGAGAAAATCATGGCTCTCATAAACATCTGAAATAAATGCTTAAAGGCTGTTTAACTCATCAATTAAATGAAGGAATCAAGTAGAATACACAAATAGAGACAGAACAGTTTTGTTTTTTAAATAAGGGGGCTGTCCCTTCAGACATTCCATTTGCATGTTTAGAGGCAAGAATTACTCTGCATTGGTGACGTTTACCTACAACTTGCAGAGTTGTAAAATAACTCCTATAGAGTCAGCTTTAGATTACCCAGAAAGTTGTCCTACACAGACAATGCACACTTCCCTCTGAGGGACACATTTTCCCTACACAACCCACACCTCAGAAATGCTCAGGAGTGAACCTAATTAGGATGCCATGTGGAATCTGCTGCCCTGCCTCTCCTCCTCTATCCCTTGGCTGAGGTATCAGCAGGTGGCCAGTGCAGCAGTGAGCAGGTGTGACATTGAGTAGGTTTTGTCTGCCTGCCCACCATGCTTTAAAGAGGACAGGCTGGTGCCTGCAGGGTATGAATCCTTCCACAGAGACCCTCCAAAAGCTGTGAGAAGCTCCTGGGGTCCCTTCACATGACAGATGTTTGAACAATTCCAGATGGCACGTCAGAAGAGTTTCTGCTTGTAGGTCTGGTCACTGGTATGGAAGAAAATTCTAATTCTTTCAGATATCAATCTCTCAAAAGAAGGCACCATGCAGTTTCTCCCAGCATAACATCCTCATGCTGAATAAAGAAAACTACAGAGTGGACTTCAGTGTGCAGAGAATATTAGCAGCAATATACCACTGCAAATGCATGATACAGCTACAAACCTCAAATGATGATGTATAAAATATTCATATGCATGCAGATCACACAATGGCCTCAGAATGAGGAGTCCTTCATTCCCCAAGGTTTTATCACCAATGTCTAGGTCATGTGTTCAGAAGACATATTAAAGGATTTTTTTAAAAATCATAATTATTAACACATATGTTCTGGTGGTGATGGGGGCATCAGTGTTAAAATTGTGCTTTACTTACCCTCTTCAGTACTGAGTTGCTAATCATTCTGTTAATAATGTTAAAACCAAGAAATAAAGGCTATTCATGAGAGAATGACTTTATCTGGATACCTATAGTTTTTCTGGAAGAAAATAAAATTATATGTTTTGCTGATGGCTAGGAAAATATCAAAAAGCATTCCAACAGAAAGGCTTTGTTCTAAATAAGCAGTGCCTTGAGATGAGGAAATTGATTACACAAACCTATGTTTAAATGATTTTAAAATCAATTATGTAAATAAGCCTAAGTCAATAATATGAGGTCTAGAAATGTAACGTGACCATTCTCTTGATGGTGGTCAGAGTCACAGCCACATGGACACAATTCTGTTTGCAAGAGAAAATGGTTATTATGAACCTTATTTTACAGACCAAATTTAAAATGTAAATTCCCTACCAGTAACTGTGAGACTGAGTCAAAGGGAAAGGAAACAAAGCAGCTTTCACCTGTTTATGAGAAAAAAAAAAAAAAGAATGAATTGGCATAAGTCAGAAAACAAAGGGCAGGAAATACTTTTACAGTATTTTGTGGATGGGCAGCTTAGCACCTGCTGTGCACTGCCTCTAATTCTCGGCTTATACAATCACTGATCTATCAAAAAAGATGCAGGTAGTCCAGAAGGGAGATGACTTTCTCTCTTTCAGAGGAGACATGAACCTTCAAAATCAATAGCAACACAAAGTTCTGAAGACTCTTGGCAGAGCAGATGACAGTAAGAAAATGATGTGAGGTATTTTGAAAGAAGTAGATGAAAAAAAGATGGAAATACTTATCAGAGCTTCTCAGCCTTTTTGGTCTACCTAGTGGTTCTTCCCCCACATTTCTGTCCATCCTGCTGTGCTGCATTTACCATCATGTCAGGTGGTTTCCATGTCTCTTCAGTGATGTTATTATCAGGTGGATTCTCAGTAGCTTGAGAACTTGAGAAAAGGATCCTTCCAAATCATGCCCTGATATCCCCACATTGGACATTTCAGGAATCACTCAGCTTCCTGGAGTCTTTACAGTCAATGACCTGGGCCATACATTTATGAATGCATAGAATTATTAATAATTTTAAAAACTATACTGCTGTGATGCCTTGAATTCAAACTATGCCTCACTGTATTTTGTCTGCATACTTAGTTCAGTTGGAAAGCATCTATTGATTCTATCTACTACAATGAATTATAATTGCCTCTTTATGTGTCTATGTACAGTTCTTTACAAACTAAACTTCCACTAAATTAAATACAAATTATTAAGATATGTGCTTGAGGGTATAAAATAATGAATTCTATTGCATATGCCCTGCTCATCCACCTTTAAACATATTCTTCAAAGAGCACATGAGTTGATAGAATAAACCAGGAATAACTCTAACACATAATTTGTGTTAGATCAGATGCCAGCTGATATTAAATAACAGGTGATGTTAAAAACCAGAAATATAACAAAATTAAACCTAACAGAGGAAATGTATTTTCCTAATTCATAGGAAAATACTATTCTTCAATGTTAGTAACAGAGCAGCTAATATCACAAACTGTCAGAAACCAAGAGAAACAGAGCAGCTTGTTTGCAGGAGGACCACTGACCTGTCCAACCACAAAACATACTAAAATGCATGTTTCCTAAATGGTACTGTGAGGACTCTAATCAACTGCTCTTCTTGGGGGGAAAAAAAAAAAAGCAGAATACCAACCAGACATTTGGATTGAACTATTTTTGAGCTCTGAAAATTAATCAAGCCACAGAACAATCACCTATGCAACAGAAACTACTAAACCTTTGTACCATGCCTGTATTTGGAGTATTTGGTGGCTCAGTGGTAAAGAATCTGCCTGTCAATGCAGGAGACACAGGTTCAGTGCCTGGGTCGGGAAGATCCCCTGGAGAAGGAAATAGCAACCCACTCCAGTATTCTTGCCTAGGAAGAATGGACAGAGGAGCCTGGTGGACTATATTCCACCGGGTTGCAAAAGAGTCAAACATGACTTAGAGACTAAAACAACTCCCCTCCTCCCCCACCCAGCCCCAGCTCAGTGGCAGTCATTGACAGTCACACAGCCAGTGGTGAGGACACACTTATTTTGGAGCTTCATTTAAAACTACACTTCATCTTCAACTACACCATCAAAATTTTCTCTGAATGTCCAGCTTTACAGAACATTTCTATTTCCAGGCTTTTTCAACTATTTTCTTAAACACAGAGCTCAGATCAAAAGGGAGAGGGAAGCAGAGTCTATGTCCTATACCTAGTGTATTTCCAAAAGCCTAGCCACTTTTTAAGGACACTGCAGCTGCCTAGGTCTATTATTTCAGTTGGGACAAACAAAAACTTAGCTGTGATTTTTTAAAGAAGATCTGGAAAAGAAGGTAATCATAAGGACTATTAAAATCTTCACATATTTCTGAGTATCTAAAAAGCTGAGTACATGTACAATACTGTGTTCATGCCCAGCAGAGACTTGGGAAAGGAGAAGAAACCAATCATTCAATGTTGAGACCCTGCACAAGCAGGAAGTGAAAGCTTAGGCTGCCTTGTAAACCACTTGAAATTTGACAGTAATCCTTCTCATGTAGATACCCTTGGCAAAGAATGGAAGACATACAAATACAGAATTTAAGGAAGTCTTATAGATCTTTAGACTTCCCTGGTGGCTCAGAGGGTAAAGCGTTTGCCTACAATGTGGGAGACCTGGGTTCAATCCCTGGGTCGGGAAGAACTCCTGGATAAGGAAATGGCAACCCTCTTGCCTGGAAAATCCCATGGATGGTGGAACCTGGTAGGCTACAGTTCATGTGGTCGCAAAGAGTCGGACACGACTGAGCAACTTCACTTTCACTTTATAGATCTTTGGCTAACCAATAAATTACACTAACCATCAGTGGCCCCTAGGAATTCAGGCTTCATATAAAAACAAAAACTTCTTTTAAAAAAAGTGAGAAGAGAATTCAGTGGCCACACACTCCTGGGAATATAGAATCAGTATAATTAGTTCAGAAATGTACCTAGATAAATAAGCAGCAATGAGAGAAACAACAACAATGACAACAGAAATCTTTTGACAGTAAGCAATTCACTGAAAAATAGAGGATTTGATTCCAGACTTGTTACAATATATTATCTGTAAGGTTCAGTTTCAACAAAAAATTACAAAACATGCAAAGAAAGTGGAAAAGTACAAGAGAAAAATCTTCTGATACGACCTAGTTGTTGGAATTTTCAGACAAAAATATACAATTGGCTATTACAAATACATCCAAAAACTGTAAACCAAGCCAACTGCATCTAAATAATTGAAAGTACAACAAGAATATCTCACCAAATTGAGAAATCAGTAAGGACACAGAAATTATAAATAAGAACTAATAGAAATTCTTTGTACAGTTACAAATTCACCAGAAAAATTTGATAATCAATTTGAACTGGAAAAAGAAAGGATAATTAAACATGAAGATAGATTAAGTGAGATTATTCAATCTAAGGAGCTGAGAAGATGCAAGAATGAATAAAAATGAAATGAGCCTCAGAGAGATGTGGGCATACTCTTAAGTATACCAACACATGCATCATAAGAATTCCAGCAAGAGAAAAGAAAGAAAAAGGTACAGAAAAAATTATTGAAGAAATAATGGCTGAAAAAAACACATCAAATATGATCTAAAATATCTACACATGCAGGAAACTAAACAACCTCCAAACAGAATAAATTCAAAAAGTTTTACACATCGACCTAGACTAGTCAAATTTATTTGTCCATAATTGTTTATTGAAGCTTTTTAATGATAGCTGACAATGTCTTTGTCAGATAATTCTAACATCCCTGCCGCCTTGGTCTTGGGATTTACTGATTATTTTTTCTCATTCCATTTGGGATCGTCCCTCATTCTTGATATGATGAGTGATTTTCTACTGAAATGGAACATTTGGGGTATGATATTTACAAGAATCTTCATCTTTAAACCTCCTATTTTAGCTCACTTATTTTGACACTGGTCCTGTAGAGGAAGTCAAGAATACCAGCTTAATTCTGCCAGGTCAGGTAGGAGTCTTCCACTCTGCCTGCTTGACCCCCATGAGGGATCCTTGTTACTCCTAGGCAAGGGTAGGGGTTTTGACTCTCTAGTTGGGTCTCTAAGATACCTCTCTTGCTTGGACAGGTAGAAGTATCTTGAGACTTCTCTCCCTATGGCCTCAACAACACTGCTGGGAGCAGGCAGTATCCTTGTTGACAAAGGCAGGTAGGGAAAGTACTGAGTACCCACCAGGCCTCTGGTGCCATCACCCCTGTAGGGGCACCTTATGACTGCAGGGTGGAGGTGAAAATTCACTCTCCTTTGTGTTTTCCATGATACCGTCTGTTTGGGAAAGGAAGTGCTGACTGTATAGTCAAAGTTTTCTGACACTAAGCTGGTGGGGAGCATGAACTGGGGTAATTCATTATGGCTTTGCAAGGATAGAAGTCTAGGATCTCCACTTGACTTTTAATAGTTTGAACATAAGACTACAAGTTTTTCAGTGGTGTGGCCTGAAGTAGAGAAGCTCCTTTCTAAACTTTTTCTGTCTTGTAGGCTGCCCCTTCCTGTGTCCTGTGGCTAGACAGAGGACATTTGGGTGTGGGTATGTTTTAATTGTGGTAATAAAAAGCACAATATAAAGTGTCCAGTGATTCAGATTCAGTAGTTTTAAGTATATCCACCTTGTAAAACAGATCTCAGAACATTAATATCTTACAAAACTGAAACTCTATACCCATGAAACAATTCCCTATTCCCTTCTCCCTCAGTCCATGGTAACTACCATTATAATTTCTGTTTCTATCAATTTAAATACTTTTGTTATCACATATATATGGAAACATACAGCAGTTATTTTTTTGTGACCGGCTTATATGACTTAGCATCATGTCCTCAAGATTCATCCATCTTGTAACATATGACAACATTTTTCAATGATACTAAATTTTTGAAAAGATAATTTTAACTAGATTATGTAAGAAAAAACAGAGAATACTCAAACAAATATAATTGGAAATGAAAAAGGGAACATTACAACCAATGCTGAAGAAATAAAAAGGGATGAATACTATGAAATACTATGGAATACTATGAAAAGTTGTATGCTAATAAATTGGATAACCTAGAAAAAAAATGGAAAAATTTCTAGAAGCTCACAATTTACCAAGACTGAGTCATGAAAAACTAGAAATTTTACACAGACCAATAACTAGTAAGGAGATTAAATCATTACTCAAAAATCGCTCAACAATGAAAAGCTCAAGACCAGATGGCTTCACTGGAGAATTCCACCAAACAATTAAAGAAGAATTACCACTAATCTTCTGAAATTCTTTCAAAAAAATTGAGCAGGAGGGAGCACTTCCAAGCTCAATCCATGAGGGCAGAATTACCATGAGACCAAAGCCAGAAAAGTAAAACTATAAGAAAAGAAAATTATAGACCAATAACCCTGATGCATGTCAATGCAAAAACCCTTAACAAACTGCTAGTAATCTGAATTCAACAGCATGTTCAAAGGATTACACACCTTGACCAAAGAAGCTTTAGTCTTGGAATACAAGAATGATTTAACATATGAAAGTCAATCAATATAATACACAACACTATCAAAATGAAGGACAAAAACCACATAATCAGGTCAGCTGTTACAGAGAAAGCATTGACAAGATCAACATCCTTTCCTTGGATACAGCCTTCAATAAACCACCATTTAAAGGTGTCATTTATATTATCTTTGTCTGGCTTTACCATCACAAATGTGTTTATTTAACCTGAAATATTCTTTCAAAGGTACATTAGCACTACAAGTACATTGAAAGTATTTGTTCTTTGAATAAGTGTAGAACTTGAGTACACCAGGACTTAGAATTTTTGTGAAAAGATTTTGACTGCTGATGTCTGGGATTGTTTTCACACCTGGGACACATTAAGAGGAAAGGGACACACAGCCCAAACACTTTGTAAAACCACACAGCTCAGGTGGGGAAGAAAGAATCAAATACAAAGAATAACTTCTGTATAAATGCCTCATGTGACTCTGTTCCCTGAACCCTCTAATCCCTTAAAAAAGTGCGACGGGATAGAGTTGCCAGTGTCCAGCTGTCTGCACCTAAATACAAAGGGCTCAAACCAGAGTACTGAGATAATTCTCTCCCAGTTGTGCCTTTTGGTTGACTACCAGTCTTTTAAAGCAGTCTCTCTTTTCAATCATAGCCTTATTCTCTTCCCTAACAATGTAAGAACCTAGAACGAATTAAGTTGAACCATATGTAATTACCACATATGTTAATAATACTAACAGTTCATCTGAATATTAACACACTCACCATCTTACTGACATATGTTATTCATTTTTTTAAAAAAATCCTACAAGAACTTCATCATCATCATTACTTCATATAGTCAATTCTTATTCTGGTTAAGTCACACATTTAACTCTTTATGCACTTCCTTCCTTCTTGAATCTCACACCTTACAGTTCCTAGGAATGCCTTCTTCATGCTTGTTTTACACCCTTTGTTGCCATTCAGTATGGTAGCCAATGGCCAGGAGGCAGGTGATAGATGGGCCCCAGGCTAAACAATTTCCCCCTTGTGGACAAAAACTCCATGATAGCAGAAACTCCACAAAAGCAAAATGATGGAGGAGGCTGACTCCTCCACAGATAGAAGACCATATATTCCTCATTTTCAAACTCAAGAACATCTCTCTGACTATACATGTACAGAAAGGCTCCTTGGAGGACCAAAAGGGAAGGGGCATCACCTCATAGTAAATGATGTCAACTACTCATAAGCCTCCTCCCTAGAATCCATCTTGGCTAAGAGATGAGAACAAACAAGACATTCCTGAGATCAACCAAATATGGCCTCAGGAACAGACAAATCAAAATGATTGGCTAAAGGAAACTCAGAAGAAATGCCCCATAAAAGTGATTTAAACTACTTTGAGGGCTCAACATCTGCTGGATCATCGAAAAAGCATCTATTTCTGCTTTATTGACTATGCCAATGCCTTTGACTGTGTGGATCACAATAAACTGTGGAAAATTCTTCAAGAGATGGGAATACCAGACCACCTGACCTGCCTCTTGAGAAACCTGTATGCAGGTCAGGAAGCAACAGTTAGAACTGGACATGGAACAACAGACTGGTTCCAAATAGGAAAAGAAGTATGTCAAGGCTGTATATTGTCAACCTTTCTTATTTAACTACTATGCAGAGTACATCACGAGGGACGCTGGGCTGGAAGAAGCACAAGGTGGAATCAAGATTGCCGGGAGAAATATCAATAGCCTCAGATATGCAGATGACACCACCCTTATGGCAGAAAGTGAAGAGGAACTCAAAAGCCTCTTGATGAAAGTGAAAGAGGAGAGTGAAAAGTTGGCTTAAAGCTCAACATTCAGAAAACGAAGATCATGGCATCTGGTCCCATCACTTCATGGGAATAGATGGGGAAACAGTGTCAGACTTTATTTTTTTGGGCTCCAAAATCTCTGCAGATGGTGATTGCAGCCATGAAATTAAAAGACACTTACTCCTTGGAAGGGAAGTTATGACCAACCTAGATAGCATATTCAAAAGCAGAGACAATTTCTTTGGAGGCAATGATGATGAAGCTGAAACTCCAGTACTTTGGCCACCTCATGCGAAGAGCTGACTCATTGGAAAAGACTCTGATGCTGGGAGGGATTGGGGGCAGGAGGAGAAGGGGACGACAGAGGATGAGATGGCTGGATGGCATCACTGACTCGATGGACATGAGTCTGAGTGAACTCCGGGAGTTGGTGATAGACAGGGAGGCTTGATGTGCTGTGATTCATGGGGTCACAAAGAGTCGGACACAACTGAGCGACTGAACTGAACTGAACTGAGGGGTCAACTCTCTCTCTCTCTCTGAGTCTGCCCATATGTTTATCCGCATGTCCTACACTCTTTTATCTTCCTCATAAATACTTCACTTGTTTCACTGCTTTCTTTGTAGGAATTCTTTTTCTGCAAAGTCCAAGGGCCAGGGCCTTGTCACTGACTACTAGTCTAGTGGCTAGGATTTGGAGCTCTCACCACCATGGCCCAGCCTCAATCTCTGCCTGAGAACCAAAGCCATGCTTCAAGCCACTGTAGGCTGAGGTGACCTTACATTATCCACATGTGGTTATTTAAATTAACAATATTTAGCATTAAATAAAATTAAAAGTTAGTTCCTAAGTCAGAATGTTATTAGATAAATCAGGTCCTGCTGCTTACTCTTATAAAGTCAAACTCATAAATGCTTTTTGTAGAAAGAATAGTTGTCTTTGATCAGAATGCCAGCAATCTGGGGAGATGGTGGATTCAGTGTCCTCAATAATCCACTTCTGAAGAGTCTGATTAGCCATCAACATTTCGAAGGAATGGTGGGAAGTAAGCTCAGTTAATCATTGAGATAGGGGGCCAGAGTCATGGCCATCCCCCACTGTATGCAGGCTTGTAGAATTCTTATGTTCTTCCTCTAAATGTCTTGTTCACAGAGTTTGGTCACACAGCTTGTTTTGGAGATTACTGAAGGGGAAGCTAAGGAAGAGACCCAGTCATCTGTAAATTACTTACTCATCGTTCCTAGTTCTTCTGATCTACAGAAAGAACAAGGCAAGGTATTGTGTGATTAAAAGATTTGAAAGGCGTGCTCAGGCCAGAGATATGTAGGGCATAGAGGTGCCTAGTTAAAAGTTAGTTACTATATAGCTTTGCTAAAGTGGCAAGGAAAAGAGCTTCCTGCTGAGGGTGGTTTCCTGGGAAGAGCTGCTTTCATGAGAAACTGTATTCCATATGTTCAGTAGCCACACGTGTCTGGTAACTACTTTTCTATCCCCATAGAAATTTCTACTGGGCAGTGAAATCAATTAAAATTTCATTAATGAGACTCTAAATGAGACAGACTTGCTCATCTTTTTGTTTATCCAAAATATCTTTATTTTGCCCCTCCTTTTTCAAAATCTTCTAAATACAGGAGTCTAGGTTGAATGCCTACATTTGCGTACAAGAGAATGGCTGGTGCTTGAGTAGTCATGCAGCTTAGAAATCTGATCCTCAAGTCAGCCCCCAAGTGGTGGGGGTGGGTGGGGGGCACAGATTAGGGCCCGGTCCTCATGTGTCCTTACTCCTGTCACTGTGAGTTTCTCCTGACGTGGAGGACCATACCTTGTACTTCTATTACTTCTCAAGACTAATAGGTGTGTGAGTGCATGCTATGTCACTTCAGGCATGTCCGGTTCTTTGGGACACTATGGACTGTAGCCCACCAGGCTCCTCTGTCCATGGGATTTTCCAAACAAGAAAACCGGAGTGGGCTGCCGTGCCCTCCTCCAGGGGATTTTCCTGACCCAGGGATTAAACCCTGGGTCTCTTACATCTTCTGCATTGGCAAGCGGGTTCTTTACCACTAGTGCCATCTGGGAAGCTCAGACTTAGTAGGTATAAGGCCCAAATGTTTCCAGCTTGGAAAATGGCAAATAACTAGTTACTTTCAGTTCATGCAGTTTTTCCACAAGGTCTAAAATCTTTGAATCAACAGCTCATATTGAAAAAATAGCCAAATAATGATTTAAATTTCCATTTCAGCCTCCTATATCTGTATCTATATATCTATATCTGTATCTGCTGCTGCTAAGTCGCTTCAGTTGTGTCCAACTCTGTGCGACCGCATAGACGGCAGCCCACCAGACACCCCCTTCCCTGGGATTCTCCAGGCAAGAACACTGGAGTGGGTTGCCATTTCCTTCTCCAGTGCATGAAAGTGAAAAGTGAAAGTGAAGTCGCTCAGTGGTGTCCAACTCTGTGTAACCCCATGGACTGCAGCCTACCAGGCTCCTCCATCCATGGGATTTTCCAGGCAAGAGTACTGGAGTGGAGTGCCATTGCCTTCTCCAATATCTATATCTATATATATATCTATATATCTATATAGATATATATATATAATGCTCAAACTAACAATCAAAGCAGCCAAAGCAATAAATTATAAGAGCATCTACTGTGTACAATGGGCTGCGCTAAGCCTTTCACATGGGTTAGTTAGCTTTTTGTTAGCCCATAATTAGCCTGAAACTGTTAGGTAGGATGTTAGGCATAAGCAACCAGGGGTGGCCTAGTTGAAAAGGATGCAAGCTTATCTCTAAAATCTCAACCCAGATACACCCCACTGGGGCCCGGGAGAGTTCATAGATGTGCTACAAAATAACCACAGAGACTTTTACAACTCCAGAGCATGTACCCTAGGCACACAGTGGATACAAACTAACCACCGGGGCTTCTCCAACTCAGTCACATGCATTCTTGATGCACAACTGTGTCCTCAAGTGAATTTAGGGAACCCAGAGCCGGTTCAGATCAGATCAGATCAGATCAGTCGCTCAGTCGTGTCCAACTCTTTGCGACCCCATGAATCGCAGCGCGCCAGGCCTCCCTGTTCATCACCAACTCCTGGAGTTCACTCAGACTCATGTCCATCGAGTCAGTGATGCCATCCAGCCATCGCATCCTCTGTCGTCCCCTTCTCCTCCTGCCCCCAAACCCTCCCAGCATCAGAGTCTTTTCCAATGAGTCAACTCTTCGCATGAGGTGGCCAAAGTACTGGAGTTTCAGCTTTAACATCATTTCTTCCAAAGAAATCCCAGGGCTGATCTCAAGGGTTCATAAATATTCTATACATACATACATCTGATTATTATAATAGACTGGATTATGGGAAAGACATGCACAATAGAACCTGTTGTTATGTAACTTGCAACTGTCGATCAAAACTGTCAGTCCACACCTGGCTAGATGAATATGTAAAAACCCTGTCTTGAAAGGCCTCTTGCCTCACCATTCCAGTGCCAGTGCCTCTCTTGGCTTGGCCCACCTCTCCCTTAAGGTGTTCTGTTCCTGCTGCAATAAACTTGTTTTTGCAACAAGACCTCAGATTCTTCTTTGTATCCTTACCAAGAACCAAGGTGCAGAAGAGAGGAACCCTTCAAATTTCCCTCTCTCCAAATCCACTAATAAAACTGGGACAATTACTTTAAATTGATTACCTTAAAATACTCTTTCCAATCTTGTCTCCAAAGTGCTCTGACAATCCTATCTTCCCACAATATACATGAGAAACATTTTCATATGTACCTTATTGTTTTTATTTGGGTTTCCAATAATTCACTAAATGGAAAGAGAACTCCTTAAGGGTAGCTAATTTCATGTCTTAGAGAAAAGCAAGACATGATGGGACATCATGTTGCTGACAGAAAGCAAGGATTGTTTAAAAAATATATCTGGAATAATTCTGGAAGAACAATGGAGTCAGGGGACACCGTACAATTGGATCAGCCATGAGAACATCAGTTATCATAGTAATTACAGGTCTTTGGAACAAGTTGAGACTGTAAGATTCATTAAATGAAAGTTTGATATTATGGAGATAAAATATAGCTGTTTTTCTAAAATTATTGTACAAATAATTCTAATTAGAATTAGAATAAAAATTAATAATTTTTCTCCTGAATTTAGTTGATCTCTGTATTTAAGAAATTTTTATAGGCTTATGTGTATAACAGTAGGAAAGGCTGAATAAATGGAATTATGATACATTTTCTTAAAAAGTAATTTCTGCCCTCAAAACAGAGGTTCTGAAATTCACATAAATTAACTAAATAGGTATCAGGTCAAACAGCATGGCAAGATAATTAATTCACGGTCTCTTCACAGATCCTGAGAGGCATCCAGTGCACACCCCAGCCAAGAATCCTTGGCTGGCAGCTGAAAGCTTCCACCCTGGCTTGTTTGAGAGAATGTATTTTTATTTTAGGTAAAGCAAATTGTTAAATCTGCTAGAAGGTATGAACATATGTATTGCTGTAAACTTCAGCAAATCAGATACATTGAAAACAATACAAAAGAATATAAACCCCATTATCAATGGTTTTGTAATGGATTGGGCGTAAATGTTACCAAAATTTTCAAATCACTTCTTAATTTGAGTATTCTTTTTTTCTGGTTTTAGGGTTAATTTAAAAATTTAGAGAAACTGACAGATTAAACATTCTAACTAATAAAATACTTAAGGTAATTTGATGATGGCTTTAGTCAGCCTGATTTTATTTATAAAGCAATTTTTAAAGTAATTTTATTTATAAAACTATTATTTACAAACTAATTTGTGTATTGTGTATTTGTGTATATGATGTTCAGAAAAATTCTACTTGATGGATTCATATGTGGTTAAAATATTGAGAATTAAAGAAAACACCAGTATTATTTCTCTATACACATAAAACATTCTGCTGCTGCTAAGTCACTTCAGTCGTGTCCGACTCTGTGCGACCCCATAGATGGCAGCCCATCAGGCTCCACCGTCCCTGGGATTCTCCAGGCAAGAACACTGGAGTGGGTTGCCATTTCCTTCTCCAATGCATGAAAGTGAAAAGTGAAAGTGAAGTTGCTCAGTCGTGTCCAACTCTTAGTGACCCCATGGACTGGAGCCTACCAGGCTCCTCCATCCATGGGATTTTCCAGGCAAGAGTACTGGAGTGGGGTGCCATTGCCTTCTAGGAAACATTAAAAACACAGATCTGACACCTTCATGTCATGTGTGTGTGTGTGTGTGTGTGTGTGTGTGTGTGGTGTGATTGTGCAAGTGTGTTTTTAGGCAGAATAGTTTGAATTTTATATTTTTAGACATATAAATCATATCTTCAAACAAAAGAGAAATCTAGCCATGGATTATATTTACTTGCTGCAGAAAATGAGAGCAAGTCAACTGTTGGAAGTGTCAAAACCTGCATTCTACTGTCCGTCAGTAATCTATTATCTGTGTGACACTTATCTAAGCAATGAAAGCCCTTGTGCTGCAGGTTTTCTGATCTGTAAAGAAGAAGACAATTATAAATATTGTACACCATTGATTGGTTTTAAGAATTAAAGTCAAAGAGTAGTGATACAAAGTACTACATTCAGTTATAGATGTTCCATGTTAAGAAATTTCTTAAGTCTTGGTAGATTATAAGATTTCACTTTTCAAATATAAAGGCAGGTTTAGATCTGAGAATTTGTGTTTACAAAGTCAATGATAAACTCTGAATCCAGCATCTTATCCTCTTGTAATAGAGAAAAACAAATCCAGCTCTGTATTAGATCTGTTCCTTTGTGCTCTGTTGGCTGTGCTTAGTCACTCTGGCTCTATATCTTTTGTAAAAAGATGCTACCTCTCCAGTGTTCTTGCCTGGAGAATCCCAGGGATGGCAGAGCCTGGTGGGCTGCCGTCTATGGGGTCGCACAGAGTCGGACACGACTGAAGCGACTTAGCAGCAGCAGCAGCAACACTGGGTCAGGAAAGACCCCTGGAAGAGGGCATGGCAACCCACTCCAATGTTCTTGCCTGGAGAATCTCATGGACAGAGGAACCTGGCAGGCTACAGTCCATGGGGTAAGAAAGAGTCAGGCACAACTGAGCGACTAAGCACAGCACAGTACACAACACAAATAATGATAAAATAAACGGAATATGCATCATTTTTCAGTCATAATCAAAGGTTGGCGAATGTATTGCATTACTAGTAATTTTGAAACAGAAGTTTCATAGTAAGTAGCAATTCAGCTTATTTTCCCAGCAATCTATGTATGATAAATCCTGCCATACACCTCAGTCACACATACCTATTATCCTAAAACAAAACCCATACTTGTACTTGAATTATACCACATACTAAAGTCTGATGTTCTGATGAAATTTGCAGCAAAAACTAGCAGAACATGAAAACTTGTATAGCAAAGCAAGGCTCAGATAACCAGACTTAACTACAAATTAATGATGTTACTTTGGAAGAAGCAACTTAGACTCACTTAGAAAGCCTGCAAAGGGAGAGGTAAGGATCAGATGGAAGGATATTTGATGATTCTCCTGTCGATAGACAATCTCTCTAATTCTGAGAATAAGAATTTTTTCTTATAAAACCTCAATTCTTTCTCTGAATTTAAATTTGCTAAACCAGTGTTTATGAATACTTTCATCCTCTCGAAAAGTGGTAGTAATTGCATGTATGTTTAGGTAGTCCATAGATCTATCCCATTAATAATATTTTTGTTCAACTGAAGTAGTAAGTTATTTTCAATGTGCATAAAATCTATCAATCTCCATCAACCTGTAAACATGCCCATGGGTTCCTATTTGGCTGTGGGTACACATAAACACCAAATCCATATCCCCCTCTACTTCATGTGTAGGGCATTTCATGTCTTTCACTTTCTTTTTTATTCTTTCCTCCATATTGCCATTTACCATAAGCCACACGTAAAAAGGGAAAAAGACAGCCAGGATCTATTCAAGGCATGGAGGGACTCAAACATTGTTGTACATGGATTGCAAAACAGTAGATTAAGTAACCCACTAAATATGTTTTTATTTAACACATGTCCATTTCATCCTCTTTGTTTAAAGCATGGTTTGACAATCCAACTGCACAGTTGGATTTAATATATATTAGATGGAAAGTGATTCTATTGTATAAATACCCCAATATATTTGTCAAAGTTACTAAATAATACTGAGGAGGTAATGGGGGGAGGGGTTTACTTCATAATGAGGTAAACAAGAATTCCTAGGTTCTAGTTCTAATAATGAGTGTTAGTTATATGCTATTTCCCTTTTCTATTTGAAAATAAAACTTGAGGACTTATTATCTTTGAACTGTCTGCAACTGATATCTGTAATTAGTGCTCTAGAAACCAACAGTTTGGGGAAAATCACATTTAACCAGTTTTGAGTACAAACATTCAACAAATAACTTACTGACTGTTAAATTGTGGTTCTCTGGCAAAGTTTTAAATATCTACATTTATAGGTATTGTAATTTGTGCGTAAGTACTAAGTCGATTCACTTATGTCTGACTCTTTGTGACACTAGGGACTGTAGCCCACCGGGCCCCTCTGTCCATGGCCCTGGGCAAGAATACTAGAATGGATTGCCATGCCCTCATCCAGGGCATCTTCCTAGCCCAGGGATCGAACCCGCACCTCTTAAGTCTCCTGCATTGGCAGGTGGGCTCTTTACCACTAGCACCACCTGGAAAAGCCCCGATTTGTAGCAGTCAGTAAGTATCAACTACTTTGTGTTTCACTTTTCATATGACAAGTTAAATACCATCATAAATAATATTAACAGATCACAGTATTCCCTATATAGAGAATAAGTAGAGATAAAGGAAAATACACACCAGTCCAGAATGCATACATTCACACATTTTTTAATATTTTAGGGGAGAAACAATATAATTTCATAATTCAAATTTCATTCAACTCTTAAAAATATTTTTCTAATTTAATTCAAAAGTGTTTTATTTTTTTTTTTAAATTAACAAGTAAGCAGGAAAAGTTTACAAATCAGTCAGGGAATGTGGATGGTGCATCACCGAAATTCAGTAAAAATATTTTAAAGTTTCCCCTTTAGAAAAGAGATCAGAGTGCAGTGGATTTCACTATCTAGAAATCTGTAAAATTTCAGGTACCAAAGTGATGCATTCTTTTGGAACATAAGGTGATCACTTGTTAAAGTTGCAGTAATTTAATGATGTTTATACTCAGCTATGTGTTTAATGGACCCTATAATTTTTATGTTGAATCCTTCCCCAAACTACACAGACCTTTGGGAAAAGCCTACACACGCCATTTACCAAAGTAGTCCTTTATATATTGCTATATTGAGATCCTAAACTTCTTTCATCATTTAAATAAACATCAGTATAGATACAGTATTATGGCAAATAGACTTTAAAGTGGTCTCCATGATCTCAGCTTGTTAAGTCTTGATATAATCTCTCCCCTTAGTATGTGTGGGACTTGTGACTTATCTAACCAATGTGTGTGCTTAGTCGCTCAGTCATGTCCAACTCTTTGTGACCCCATGGACTGTAACCCACCAGGCTTCTCTGTCCTTGGGGATTTTCTAGGCAAGAATACTGGAGTGGGTTGCCATGCCCTCCTTCAAGAGGTCTTCCCAACCCAGGGATTGAACCCAGGTTTCCGCATTGCAGGCAGATTCTTTACCAAGTCACCAGGGAAGCCCTGGTGGGCAGCCTATCCCTTCTCCAGGTTATCTTCCCAATCCAGGAATAGAACCTGGGTCTCTGGCATTGCAGGCAGATTCTTTACCAGCTGAGCTACCACGGAAACCCTTCTAACCAACAGACTATGGCAAATTGGGAGATGTCATTCCTATGATCATATTTACCTTAAATAAGACTCCCTCTTGCTAGCATACTTGCTCTAGAGTCTCTCCTCCACTAGCTTTGAAGAAACAAGCTTTCATAAGTTCTTCAGCAGAAAGGAATGAAGTGCTGTCAATAATCGTGGGAGCAAGGAGGCAGATCCCTTCCCGACTGACTTTCTGTATGAGAACACAGCCCTGACAGACACTTGACTGCAACCTTGCAAAAGTCTCAGTAAACTCATGCCTAGCTCCTGACTCACAGAAACTATGTGATAATAAATGTGTATTGTGTTAAATGTGTGGTAGCTTTTTATACCTTATAGAAAATTAATATAAGACAATATAAGAAAAAATGTTTGAGAAAAAACAATATAGAGGATATCTTTTCCCATTCATTAAAAAGAACACAGAAAAGTAGGTATACACACAAAAGGTAATAGCAAGGCAAAATGCATCTAATTCCAAGTGATCTTTTTGTGGTCAAAGTTAGTACCTAGCAGGCACATGGCAGGTGGGATATGGAGAGGGCAGTGCATTTTTATTATAACTGGCTTTTCAATACAAACAGTGACGTCATGTGAGTATCTAATGACCACTGCCACAAAAGTAGTTACTGGATAAATTCTCATAATTAATATGATTTTTTGCTCTCCTAATGTTCAAATATGCCCTACTTAAAATGAACTAGCCTATTTGGGGTGCTCTATTGGAAATAGATCTCAAGATCCTAGAATTTTTCCTGAAATGACAGAGTTAGTTCAGATCGTATAGCTTGCATTTTCCCTTAGCATAAGCATTCTTCCACTAATATTCCAAATAGTAGGTAGGTTAGAAGGTAACTCAAGGAATGTTTTGCCTAGATAAGCTCAAAATTTAGAAAGGGAAATGGAGAGATTTAGTTTAAAATGTGACTTATTCCCTAATAAATGAACACATAGTCACAGGAAAAGCAAAGAGTTGTTATAACCTCCAGAAAAAAAAAAAAAAAAAATCACAGAACTGCAAAGAAAAGTGACCTAACCATCACATACATAAAGAAAACAAAATTAGGATTATATTTCATTCAGATGTGGATGGATACATTTCCAGTGTTAAATATGGAATTTATACATGGGCACAAATTTAGTTAGAAAATAAACATTTCTGTGAGATTACTAGGTGATCCTTATTACAATTTACAAAGAATATAATGACAAATCACAAAGAAAATAAGCAAATTATCACAGATTAAAATCCTTTACACATTTTTCTACCCATGAATTCTCTGTTTCACATCTGAACTTAATAGTAGAATTTCATAGCTGATATTCAACACTCATTTCATTGTTAAAATATATCAAAATTGATTTAAAAGACACAAAAGGAAAAACAATCAGCCAAAAAATGTTTTCTCAGGTGTTTGGCCAATGGGCTCTGGTTCACAGGAATATGGAAATGCAGCTGAAGGCCATCTGAGAAGCACTTCCTGGTTTAAAAATGTCAGCAAGTGATTGATAAAGGAAGCTTACTGTAGGTTTCCATGTAACACAAAACATTAGAGTCCAATGTTGGTAAACTTCCATGTTGTATTTTTAAAAGAGTATGGCCACAGCTTGAATCCTTCTTCTCACTTAAAACCCAATGTAATTATGTAAAATACATTTGCCTTTTAGAAGATCAAGTCAGAACAGTCAGAAACTGCCAATCAGTGATTAACGAGCACACCAAAGTCACTGTTACACAAATGGATCAGGAAGGAGCACTGAGCAGAGCCTCCAGGGACTGTTTGTGAGCAAGCTGATGGCATTGGACCGCCATTGCCTGTCCCAGAAGGACAACAGGTGGGTTTCATCCACTGGGAGCCCCTGGCTTAGCAAGAAAGTCACATCATCTTAGTAATCAGTAAATCACAATAGCAGATCAGAAGAAATACTCTTTCTGGCTTTCATTGACTGTACATTGCATGTTGATCTCACTTTTCAGAGCAGTTTCAGCATTGTCTCCAGTTTTTGGAATATTTGTTTCATTTTTTTGGTATAGCCATCTCTGCTGATAAATGCGTATAGCAATGGCAGTGATGCAGAGCAAAATAAATATCACAACCGCTATCACACCTAGAGAGAAGGGAAAATACAAAGTCAGATTATAAACCGTAAATGTCAGCTTAACTAGAATCTACCCTAGCACCATTTATCATCAGAAAATTTGAAACCAAGTAATATTATAACATTAAGTTTACTTCTAAATCCATGCAAACTTCAGACACAGAGATTTTATGCCTTAATTCCAAAGACATATCTGATTGGATTCCAGTTAATGCCTTCACACTAAAGTGCAGAAACACCATAGGCCTCTTAGGTCATGCCTGCATGGCTAACTGAGTAAGCAGGTTTTTATTTTTAAAAGGTATAGACTGTGTAGCCCTATTACAGAGTGATTAAATGCTTTGTTGTTGTTGTTTTGCAATTGCTAAGTTGTGACCGACTCTTTGTGAGAGCATGGACTGCAGTGTGCCAGGTTCCTCTATCCTTCTAGTGGGCTTATCTATCTCCTAGTATGCTTAGTTACCCAGTTGTGTCCGACTCTTTGAGACCCCATGGACTGTATAGCCTGCCAGGCTCCTCTGTTCATGGAGATTCTCCAGGCAAGAATACTGGAGTGGGTTGCCATACCCTCCTCCAGGGGATCTTCCCAACACAGGGATCTAACCCAGGTCTCCTGCATTGCAGGCAGCTTCTTTACCATCTGAGTCACCAGGGAGCTCAAATTTATGTCCATTGAGTTGATGATGCTATCTAACAGTCTCATCCTCTGCTGCCGCATTTTTCTTTTCACCTCAATCTTTCCTAGCATCAGAGTCTCTTCCAATGAGTCAGCTTTTTGCATCAAGTGGCCAAATTTCTATGTGTTTTAATGAAAAATTGATTAAACGGTTATGCTGATATACAGTTGAACTATAATAATGTGCTGTATATTTCATCTATGTCTATGAGACCAAAAGAGTCTTAAGTGATTGTTGCCTCTGGGGGTCTACACTCTTGTGTGATCCCCTTGTGACTTGCTTCTAACCAATACAATATGACAAAGTTGACGGTCTGTACCTGATTATTTGTGCATGATTCCATGATTACGTTACGTAAGACTGTAGCACCTGTACTGTTGGAGTCTCCTTCGTCCTGCTGCTTATGAGGTGGCAAGAGCCATGCTGGGAAACCACCACATGACAAGGAACTCTTGTCTATGAACCAGTGAAAATTCAGAAGCTCTCAGCGCTACAGCTGCAAGACACTGAACGCAGCCAACAATCTATGCAAGTGAAAAAGGCTCCATCCCCAGTGGAAACTTCAAATGTGACCCCAGCCCAAGATCCCAAATGACACACATTCATTTCAGGATTGTGAGACCCTAAGCAGAGGACCTAGTTGAAATGTGTCCAAACTCCTGACCCATATAAACTGAGGAATAATACACATGGGTTGTGTTAAGTTGCTAAATAGGTGATTTGTCATGCAGCAATTGATAACTAATATACTATATTATAAAAATCTGTAGAAATATTAATAACATTCAGTTATATGGAAAGTAAAACATTTCTCATGTTGGAAATGTTTTAAGTATTGAAGACATTAACTTTGCCAGTGGTTCTCAACCTTGGCTACGTAGTAGACAATAACAGAATTTTGGGTGGGAGGCTGGGGTATTAGTATTATTTCGAAAGTTTCATGGATTATTTTAATGCACCATCAAGCTAAGCCATAGGGATGTTAAGTCAAGTTATACCACATTAGTGAAGAATAAATATCCAATCCATTCTGAAACAGGCAAAAAGGAACATTCACTAGTCAATATAGTTTTAAGATGATTGGCACAGCCATTAATTAGTATTTCCAATTAATAAATGTAAGCAAATACATGTTAGTGTTTAGCTATGTAAATCAAAATTTGTATTGCAAAATGAAGTTTCTTTATTATACTCTAGGACAGACTTAAGCAAGTGTGATGGAGCCCAACAAACTTGAAGCTTGGTTGGGTGCAATTGGTCACAAAGATTCCTGAGCACATGCTATCAGGAACTCAGACTCCTTAGCTGAGAAGAGGTAGCATATTTATTACTCTATGAATATTCTTAAATATTTATTCATAAGTAGAATATTCATTGCTTTCAATATATTTTCCATCTCATGTGAGAACCAATAACAGAGTTACTTTAATTCTTTTTATGTTTAGTCATAGAGATTTGTTTTAAGAGCTATATCATGTCCAATTTTAGTGTCAGGGACCACTGACTCAGTAACAGTGATCAAACCACTTGATTATACGATGATTGTCACCATTACACTGACCCACCTATACATCCAGGATTTTTTGTTTGATTGATCACCTCTAACTCTACCTTGTTTTTGTTTTGTGGGGTTTGGTGGGATCCTAGAATAACTTCCATCTCCACCCTCTATCTGAAGAGATTGAGATAATTTGAAGAATGCATCTGATGGCTTCCATAACCTTCCTATCAGCAACTCCAGTGTAAATGTGTTTTTGACAAGTGTTCATGCCTGTGTCTGTGTCTCTATCTACACGTATGTATCTTTCTCTATCCATCCATCTGCCCATCCACAGCATAGATCGCTTGGCAAGAAATCCTCTGTGATCTCTGGTTTACCAGGTTTAAATGTTGATTAGGTTAATACTCCTTTCCTAGTGCTTCCTTTGTTTACAGGGGAGAAAATAAAAATGCAAAATGCAGAATATGAAGAAATTCACCCATTGGGATAATCCTTTAAACAGATCAAATATTTCACACAGAGGTGAAGTCTATGAACAATTTTTTAAAAGTCTGATAGTTCTTTCAGGAACAATACACTGGAGGTCTAGGTACTCAGTAACTGACAAACTGCACAGCCACCAGCTGCCATACAGATGGAAGGCAGGTTTCAAGTACATTATAGGGTCCAGTAAACTGAACCCTTCTGTCCCTAAGACCTTCTGTGCTTGGCTCCCATGTATCAGGAGCCAAAAAGGATTTCTCAGGGGAGTGACACTAGAGTAATTTACTTTGTACATCTTGCCAATGATGTTTAGCAAAAGCAATACAACTCTGTTCAGAGGTAAAGAATCTGCCTGCCAATGCTGGAGACACAGGAGACATGGATTCAATTCCTGAGAATGGCAACCCACTCCAGTATTCTTGCCAGGGAAATCCCATGGACAGAAGAGCCTGGTCAGCTACAGTTCATGGGGTCCCAACAAGTCAGACATGACTGAACGACTGAGCACACACACACACGCAGGCAATAAAACTCTAAGGACCACATCTTTGTTCTATCATCAATTTTACGTTTATCTTTGTTCTCTTTAATAAAAGGGCACCAACTATTATAATCTGCAAAATTTTGAACTTTGGTTCCTACTTTGTAAATATTAATCACATTTAAGTTGATTTATTTTCACTTAACTTTGACATTATAGTGAAGTTTTCTCATTAATAATAAATCAGAATGATTTAGGATTAAGACTTAATTTAAATTTTAACAAGAAAGTTATTCCTTTTGGATATGCATTATAAATAATATTTATAGTTTTTATTTGTTTTTGGAGTTACAAGATGGAGGTCATATTCCTCACTCATTACAAAAATAAAAGTAATTGATACAGAAATAGAAATAATGACATTCTTATATAGATTTGATCAGCACTTTAAAATGTCTGAATATTTCACTAGTTGTCTGGAGAAACCTGGTATCTTAATAAATGCAGGCAGATCCAATCTGAGCAGGTATATAGCTGGCCTAACCCAGTCCAATCACCCAGCTCTAGGAGTAATTACCTCACTTTGAGGTAGCAAAGAATGAAGAGTAGTTTACTTCTACTCACCAAGCAGAGTTTGCAACTGACCTACATTTCCATAATCTAATTAAACAAATTAAAATGTTCTTTGAATGATAAGGAGGGAGAATTGAATATTAATTTTTGAGTCCTACCTGGATAAGTTTTGTTTCAGGGGATATAACAGAAGATATTTAAAATGCAATTACTTTTACTTCTTCATATATATATCTATATATATATATATATGAATGATTTATTTAATGGATATCTATATCTATCTATCTATCTAGATAGCTACCCATCTCTCTGCCCAAAGATAAGCTTGATGCTAGATACAGTTTTACATCTTTACGTTCAGGTAAATGACAATTTGTATAATCTAGGTGCTTCTCCCAATAAATGTTGCATTTTTTATTTTAAATAAAATTTATTTTCTTTTTAAATTTAGAGAATTGTTTTGCAATGTTGTGTTAGTTTCTATTATACAACAAGGTGAATCGGCAGCCTTCCACTAGCTGTTTTACACACAGCTAGTGTATATATGTCAATGTTGCTTTATGTTTTATTTTTAATCTTATTTTTAAGTGTTCTGGGCTAAGGGGCTGACCTCTGGCTATTTTAAATCAAAGAAGTAAAAGTAAATGTGTCTTAAATATGCATACATTCTGAGAGAAACTAATGACTATTTTCAAGTGAAAAACCTCTTATTATTATAGATTGGGCAACCATCCTTTAAAAAAGAGGAGCCATCAGTTCCTTCTACAAAGCTTTTTCAAAGGAGCTGAGTTCGGTACAGTTACATCAAGAACATTAGCAAATGTACGTGGTCTGCCATTGACCTCACGGTCATTACGGATTCTCAGATATTTTTGGACTTTGCTAACAGTGACAGCAGAACCAAGGAAGAGGTCATTTGCGGCCCCATTACCTCCGATGACCGCGGAGTCACTTCTGTCCGCATTAACTAAGGGCCGTCCCTCATCCGTTGGTCCAGAACGACCTACAGTAGAAAAAGGGAGAATGACAGAGAGTGGAAAGGAGGAGTTTTGAGAAATCCACACACATTTGAAAGAGGAGCAGATAATTCAGTGACAGAAACGAATTTGAAACGAAGAACCAAGAATGGAAAGACCAGAGTAGTGAGAAAATGAATTGAGGACTTTGGGAAACCTCTGGCATGGAGATTCTGAGCATAATCTTGCTGGCATGTGAAACGAGTGCAGTTGTACGGGGATGGAGATGGAGTGGAAGACCGGAGGGAGCGAGCCACACACCTGCACCGCCTGCGAGAGGGCGGGTCGCCTCCCGCGCTGGGGCTCCGGGCCTCGCCCCATCCGCGCAGCGGGACGCGGTGGCCACGTGTCCCCGGACGGTGACCTGAGAATGGCCGCCAGAGCGCAGCGCCGCCTTCAGAGGGACTGCAGGCCCGAAGCGTACCGCAGAAAGGCAGCCCGTGAAGCCGCGCGCGCCGGCCCGCAGCGTGTCCGGGTCCGCGCCGAGGGGCTCTGCGGACAAAGAAGCAGGACACACCGTTAGGACTCATGGCTGGCGGGGACGCCAGACCAGCCCGCCTCTGCGCAGCAGTGATGAACTGAGCCTCCCACCAAGCCCTTCCTCCTTTCTTCCTTAGAAAAAGATCCACAGCCCGTGGCAGAGAGGCCTTGGTTGATGCCCTGCGGTTGGTTGTTCACTCCCTGTGGGAAAAAATTAAAGCTTCCTTGGATGCAGTCACTGTTAACGGGCTAATGAAATCCTCCTCCACCAATGCAGTTTTCAAAATATTTTGAACGGGATTTGTGACCAGTATTCTAGATGGTTAGTGACCTAGATCTCATGAGTTGGGGGACGGCAGAGTTCTGGGAATGGAAGCCCACTCCAGTACTCTTGCCTGGAAAATCCCATGGACGGAGGAGCCTGGTGGGCTGCAGTCCATGGGGTCGCTAAGAGTGGGACACGACTGAGCGACTTCACTTTCACTTTTCACTTTCATGCACTGGAGAAGGAAATGGCAACCCACTCCAGTGTTCTTGCCTGGAGAATCCCAGGGATGGGGGAGCCTGGTGGGCTGCTGTCTATGGGGTCGCACAGAGTCGGACACGACTGAAGCGACTTAGCAGCAGCAGCAGCAGAGTTCTGGGAACTCCTTCTGAAGTTACCTCCTAATTAATATTTTAGTCTTGCTGACTGTTCTGAGGCTCACAATGAGGGCATCTCCTTACCCACAACTGCTGTCCTGGGAACTCCACACCCCACTTTCTTTTCCCCTCTTCACAAGGGTGATCTCTGTCCCTACTCTATAAATAAAGGCTTGCCCTCACCAACCCCATCCTGATCCCCGTTCTCACCCCAAACTGACAGAGGTTGGTTATTATGACCTAAAGAAGAGCCGCGATTGACATAGGAGAGCAGAGCATCAATACCTTCGTTTCAGTGATGCCTGCATCCCGCAGTGCACTCGCTCAGTGGGCACGAAGTCTGACCCAAGGCCCCTTAGTTGTAGACTTCAAGTTTAAATGTGTCAATCAGGGAAGGAAGAGTTTGCGTCACCCACAGAGGAAACCACGTCAGTATGAGGCAACTTTGGCATCTGCTGTCAAACTCCTTCCTGCTTCATCATGTATAGAAAGGTTCAGAGTCCCTTCTTTTTCAAACAATCAGTTACCAAGAATTTACCAAATGACTCCCATAGTCTGGACATTGTGTTAAGTGATTTATAGAGGTTATTTCTTAATGCTCAAACCACCCTGAGTACTTTTATTCCTATTTGAAGTTAAATTAACACTGGTTCCAAATAGGAAAAGAAGTATGTCAAGGCTGTATATTGTCACCCTGCTTATTTAACTTATATGCAGAGTGCATCATCAGAAATGCTGGGCTGGAAAAAGCACAAGCTGGAATCAAGATTGCCAGGAGAAATACCAATAACCTCAGATATGCAGATGATACCACCCTTATGGCAGAAAGTGAAGAGGAACTAAAAAGCCTCTTGATGAAAGTGAAAGAGGAGAGTGAAAAGTTGGCTTAAGGCTCAACATTCAGAAAACGAAGATCATAGAATCTGGTCCCATCACTTCATGGGAAATAGATGGGGAAACAGTGGAAACGATGTCAGACTTTATGTTTCTGGGCTCCAAAATCACTGCAGGTGGTGACTGCAGCCATGAAATTAAAAGACGCTTACTCCTTGGAAGGAAAGTTATGACCAACCTAGATAGCATATTCAAAAGCAGAGACATTTCTTTGCCAACAGAGGTCCGTCTAGTCAAGGCTATGGTTTTTCCAGTGGTCATGTATGGATGTGAGAGTTGGACTGTAAAGAAAGCTGAGCACCGAAGAATTGATGCTTTTGAACTGTGGTGCTGGAGAAGACTCTTGTGAGTCCCTTGGACTGCAAGGAGATCCAACCAGTCCATCCTAAAGGAGACCAGTCCTGGGTGTTCATTGAAAGGACTGATGCTGAGGCTGAAACTCCAATACTTTGGCCACCTGATGCGAAGAATTGACTCATTGGAAAAGACCCTGATGGTGGGAGGGATTGGGGGCAGAAGGAGAAGGGGACAACAGAGGATGAGATGGCTGGATGGCATCACCAACTCAATGGACATGAGTTTTGGTGGACTCCGGGAGTTGGTGATGGACAGGGAGGCCTGGCATGCTGCGATTCATGGGGTGCAAAGAATTGGACACGACTGAGTGACTGAACTGAACTGAACTAAGGGACAAGTAAGTGGGATCATTATATTATTCTTTCTTCTTTAATGAATGCATGTACCTGCCATAGATTATGTGTATATATTCTCTAAGCTTTTTAGCTGGCATAATGCATGCATGCTAAGTCACTTCAGTCATGACTTAGGTCTTACTCTTTGTGACAAAGGTCCTACTCTTTGTGACCCCATGGACTGTAGCTCACTAGGCTCCTCTGTCCATGGGATTTTCCAGGCAAGAATACTGGAGTGGTTGTCGTGCCCTCCTCCAGGGGGCTGGCATAATAATCAGCCTTTAAGTTCACCCTGAGGATCTGAGCACTGATCTAATCTATCATGATGTTTTAGATAAACTCTCAAGAGGACAACCTTTATTTCTGTTGAGTTTGAGTTTTTGAGGAGCACTGCTCTTTTATCTCTATTTCCTGATGAATATAAATAATAATAAATAGCCTTTATGGGACACATATCATCCAGTACATACATGCTAGACACTGAAAAATAAAGGGCTGTTGTTATCATAAAAATAAAGTGAGCATTTAGAGCAGGATTTAATGACTTGCTTCATGCTATACCACTAGTAAGCAGTTGGAGAGAACTTTTGAATAGGAGCATTTGAATTCTGAAGCCAGGAATATAACCTCGCTGCCAGCAAGCTTTGTCAGCTAGCTTTATCTGGTGCATCAGTTACAGAAGGTCACTGTCCTTAGCTCATCCATCTCTCTCATGCAACATGTGGAAGCTCCTGGTGGACAGTGTGTTTTATTCTTGTCTTCCCCTGCACTTAGCTTAGTGTCTGTTACATAGGACATATGCAATATATACTTTATAATCAAAGAATAAATTTAGTCCTATTACCACCCTTCTGTGGACAGTCTGGCTGTTGAAATTTTTTAAATGTGGCCCTCTCAAGGTATGGTCTGAGAAATTCAGAGGTCCCTCCTTGTGATTCTGGGAAAGACCGAAGGTAGAAGAAGGGGATAACAGAGGATGAGATGGTTGGATGGCATCACTGACTCAACGGACCTGAGTTTGAGCAAACTCCAGGAGATGGTGAAGGACAGAGAATCCTGGTGTGCTGCAGTCCACAGGGTCACAAAGAATCAGACACAACTGAGCAACTGAACAACACCACCACCAGCAGCTTGTGATAAAAGATGACTTGCACTGACTTCAGCTGAGGATGCATGCCCATAGTTGGCTGACGTCTTATGCCACTGAGTTTTACCAAATGTCATGGTAACTAAACACGTCCTTATTGTCATTAAAGGTAACCAACATACTCTGAAGCTTCTTTTGAAGGGTGAAAAAATATGCCACTCCCAAATATGCCACTTTGGCATAAGGGTTATTTACTTGAAAACAGCAGGTAGAAGGACACTGATGTCCATTTTTCTTCTTGAAAGCAGCAGATAAAATTCCCATGGAAAAGCTGCCCTCTCTGTACCAGGAAGGAAAATGCATTCTTATGACCAGAGATAAGCAATCCAGCCCAGAGAAATCTGTACCTACAAACGTTGTTAACAGATTGTTAAAACAATACCTTCCTTCACTCTACTCATGCATTTTACTTACTTTTTCACAATCACCACTCTTTGTTCAAATTAGTATATAAATACTTGGGCCTACCTGCTTTTTGGGTCTTCAGTTTCCTATGGGGGCCACATGTACATTTACAAATCTTTATGTTTTTCTCCTGTTAATATATCTTAAGTAAATATAATTCTCAGGCCCAGTCATAGATCTTAAGAGAAAAGAGGTCAAGCATTGTCTCCCCTACAAACTCATGGGGTGGATTTCTTGAATCTTATTACAGGTTGTTACTTTTTCTCCTATTAAACTTCATTTCATAATGAGATAAATTTTGTATCTTTATTTCTCCTGGCTTGACAAAGAGCTGTACCTTCAAGAAAAATGGTCTAACTTTGAGATTTTCAGCAAACTCACTGGGAACTATTTGGGCTTACACAATTTTGTTTATGAGTTTAAAGTTGCAAAAATAATGTTTGCTATGGAAAAGACCTCTAAAAAGACCTAAACTCAAGGGGCATGCATTTGCATTGTTAGATGGCATCACTGACTCGATGGACATGAGTCTGAGTGAACTCCGGGAGTTGGTGATGGACAGGGAGGCCTGGCGTGCTGCGGTTCATGGGGTCGCAAAGAGTCGGACACGACTGAGTGACTGAACTGAACTGAATCATCATAAACATCTCTCTGACACACATAGCTATATTGGCCAACTTGATTATGTGAAATATCAAATAGCTTTATGCATGTGGAATTTTAGGTAGATTCCTAAGTACACTGAAGTAAAATGAGCTTGAAACAACCCCACTAAAGGATTATCAATTAAAACAGTACTTGAAAGATGACTTTATTTTTTAAATTTTGCATTCAGACAGTATCTGTTTCTTAAAGGAAGACACCTTTGCTTGTGTAACCCAGGACTTTTGCAAGGTTAAAATACTGGAAAAAAATTACAGGTAAAATAAAAGCTTTAGCTGTTGGACAAAAAGAGCAACTAGACATTACTAGCTTTTCTGGTCAAAGTTTTGACCTGAGCTCTACCAGGCAAGGATAACAGAAGGAACCCAGGACAGACATATATCATAATGAGTTAGATCAATTTTGTGGAATTTATTTTTTTAAAGATAACCTGGCTTCATATCTATACTACTACTACTAAGTCACTTCAGTCGTGTCCGACTCTGTGCGACCCCATAGACAGCAACCCACCAGGCTCCCCCGTCCCTGGGATTCTCCAGGCAAGAACACTGGAGTGGGTTGCCCTTTCCTTCTCCAATGCATGAAAGTGAAAAGTGAAAGTGAAGTCGCTCAGTCCTGTCCGACTCTTAGCGACCCCATGGACTGCAGCCCACCAAGCTCCTCCATCCATGGGATTTTCCAGGCAAGAGTACTGGAGTGGGGTGCCATTGCCTTCTCCGTTCATATCTATAAATAGTGTTATTACTAAAGAAAGAAACATCAGTAGTATATTATATTGCTTTATATTTTCCCATATTTCAAGATACTTTATTTATATATACATATGTGTGTGTGTGGATTTGAGAATGTGAATATGTATGGGGGATTTGTATGTATCTGAAAAGCCTATCATTAATCATGTAGCTTTAATTATGTGTCATGGTTTTGATTCTTTTTTTTTTTTTTTGATTGGAGTAATTCTCTAGTATATTCTTCAGATGGGATGCTTGATTAATATTTAATCTCAATCTTTCCTTGTTATCCAAAATACCTTTTATAACCTTGTCAGATAAATTATATAGTAGATGCTTGAGCTTCAATCATTCTTCTTAGCAGTATAGCTATATCATTATATCATTTTTATTCTGTTGTTGCAAATGAAAAATTGGATGCTGATACCAATACTATTATTTTTATTGCAGCAACTTCTGCCTGAAACGTTTGGAAGACTTTTCTCTATGGTTTTGTAATTCAGGGCTTTTCCCAGAACTTCTGCAAACGTGTGTCTATTCTCATTAGGATGAATAAGTCCTTTCAATATGCAACTCAGCTTTTCCTTTGGTTAAGAGAAATTTTTTAATACATAATCTTTGTCTTTGCTTTTAATTCTCTTTTTGGATCTCCAATTATTCATACTAAGTGTTTTAGATCTAACTTCCAAGTCCCTTTTATTTTCCCTCCTAATTTCTGCTTCTTAATCTTTTTGCTTATGGCATGATACTCCATGTCACTTTTAAGGAAAATCAGTGATGATTCTCTTCTTTAGATCATCCAGTGACATTTTGAAAAGTCATATTAACTCCCAGAGTTTATGTTTGTATCTGTATGTGTGATTGTATTAAAATATCCTTGAGTGCCCAGTTTTATCCTAGTTTTCTGTCTTCTTCAATAGCTCTAAATTGATGTGGAAATTTTATTTGTTGTTTTTTCTTTTTGCCCCATCCCCACTCTTACTTTTAGATTCTCTTACTGGTGGCATCATCATTTACTTATATATTTATTGGGATGGCTTGTTGGAACTCCATGGCTGGAGATGTTATACGATATACAAGTCCTGACACTCTGGACAGGGCCACTTCTCTGCCCCTGTAGTCAGCAGCAGACCTGCAGGCAGACTGTCTGACTTCTTACGAAGCATAGGAAAAGGTCTCTCACCCTTGCCTTCACCATGGTAAGAAGGATATGACCCAATGATCCAGCCCTTTATCAGCTTCAGAAGGAGCAGAGAGAATGGGGATCATCATGTGGAGCAATTTTGACCTTCCCTATGGAAGTCTTGAGTTCTCTGAAAGGCAAGCTTTCCCCAGGATCCACAGGCTTCACACACCACCCAAGACTCTGCTATGTCCTCCTCCAGCTGCTGCTGCTGCTACGTCACTTCAGTCATGTCTGACTCTGTGCGACCCCATGGACAGCAGCCCACCAGGCTCCTCTGTCCATGGAATTCTCTAGGCAAGAGTACTGGAGTGGGTTGCCATTTCCTTCTCCAATGTCCTCCTCCAGTCCAGGGGGCAAATCCTCACCTCTGCTCTCTTATTCACACTTGCCTGCCCTCTTCTGCCTGCTGGGCTGGCCCTACAGATCCTGGGTTTAGGGGTACAAGTATGTTGAATTGAGAGTAGAAACAAGTCTTACAGTCCTATGTCTACACAAAGTCAGCATTCAAATTAACAGAACTGTGCTTAGAAACACAGTGTGAATCTGTGTTCCCTATTAGCTGACTCCTGAAATCCCATCCTTAAGGATCCTTCCTTTTGGCTCAAAAATCTTCCCTTTAAAGTGCAAAGAAAAAAAAAGTGGAGGAAACCTTAGGCAAAACTTAATGCATATTAAAAATTTACATATTAGGATGAAAATGTTTGATCAACCCTTAGCTTGAGAACACAGGCATCAACAAGAAGTAAGGGCAAAACAGGTGCACCTTCAAGGTAGGGTAAGGAGGGGACAGGAAAGTGGTTTGAGTGTGAATATGAAGCCAAGAAAAGTTTAGGAAAGAGTGTGATAAGGGCTGAGAATAAAGTTCATTTCCACTGTAATTTTGAGTAAACCCCCTTAAATCACTTTGAATGAAAACAGATTTAATCTATTTTTTCTCTTAAAAAATGTCTATGGTACAAAATCTTGAGGGCAGTATCAGATTTCCAACAATTCAGGACATAAACATTCTCAACTGTCTCAGGTGTTGCTAGTGTTGCCTTTAAAATATATTGCCAAGGCCATGCATTCTAACACAAGAGATGATTTCTGGTTTTGTGAGGAACAAGCATGTTGATGAAAGGTCCACAAGGAAGGGAAGGAGCAAAGAACTGAGGTGTGTGTGAAGAGCTTTCTGCTACCCACAATGAGCAGTGCTTCTGAAAGGCACTGGTAGTAAACAGTGGAATAGCAAAAACAGTATTTCCAAGATTCCCTAAGGCTCTCATCTGCAAGCAAGTATCAGGAAAAATGAGTTGTCCATAGAATTGCAGGAAGCAATGAAGAGCATCAGAAAGTGTAAATACATAGTTAAGTGAATACTGACTGTTGAAACAACAGCAGTAATAATATCTTAAGTAAAAAATAATATCCATAAGTGAAGTACATGACAACAATGGCAAAAAGGGTGGAAGAGGAAGTAAAATGGGAATAAAAATAAGGTTTTTATGTAGTTTGGGAAGTGTACATTCAAAGTAGAATGTAATAAATCAAGTATGAGTAATCTTTGGAGTAACTGCTAAATTATGAAGCTGATACCGAAGATTAACAGGCCCAAACTGGAAGTAATTCAGCTTCACATTAATATGAGAATAAATAAACTGGTATATTCATGCAACAAAAGACTATCAAGCAAAAAAGCTAGTGAACCATGACTACATGCAACAAATGTTAAAAAAACATTTTGGCAAATGGAATTGGCTAAACTGAATATAAATATCAAGCTGCTATTTATTTTGGACTTGATGAAACAAAAGTGAACATACTTTATTCTAAATAAATGACATGATTAGAAAATGATGCTAAGTAGAATTTTCAGTCTGTCTTTTGAACAATTCATCATTGGAGGGACCTGATTTTCAGAGTCAGCAACAAGTGACTTATTCTCCCTTCCCTGCACCCCACTTCCACCACACCAAACTATCGCTGGCACTTGCAGCCAATACCCGGGAAGAAATCAGGGGTGATTTGAAACTCCGAGCACTTTAACAAGCACTCCCAGAAGGTATTTCCTGGAATAATTGTTGTTTAGTCACTGACTCGTGTCTGACTCTTTGCGACACCATGGACTACAGCCCACCAGGCTCCTTTGTCCATGGATTTTCCTAGCAAGAAAACTGGAGTGGGTTGTCATTTCCTGCTCCAGGGGATCTTCCCAGCGCAAGGATAGAACCCTCATCTCCTGTTTGGCAGGTGGATTCTTTAGCACTGAGCCTCCCTGGGAAGCCCAATTGGAAGAATAGTCTTTAGTAAATGAAAAAGACTCTTCCTGTAATAACATTTGAGTAGTCTTTCACATAACAAAGAAACATTGTCAGCATTCTACATGTTTGCTGCTTTCAGCTCATCAGTCCTTCTCTAAATTGTGAGTAGGTTCATGTAGCCTCTCCTTGATATACCCTTACTCCAATTCAGAGGTCCAAGTTCTTCCCTCTCTGTTTTCCATAAAATCCTATTCTTGAATAAACTCATTCATACAACAGAAGAAATGTCCAGTTATAACTCAGTGTTTCCAACTCTCCAGGGACATGTGCAGAAAATGCATTATTAGCAAAAGAAATAAATCTCTAATGAATTTTTTATTATTCAGATATAATTCACATCTCATAAATTTCACCCTTTTAAAGTGTACAGTTCAGTGGGTTTTTTACAGTTATAAAACTATTCCCAGTATGTAACTGCAGAATCTATAACCCCCAAAGAAATCCTGTACATATTAGTGGTCACTCCTAACTCCTACCTGCCCCCAGTCCCTGGTAAATCTAAACTGCTTTCTGTTTCTATGGATTTAACTATTCTGAACATTTCATATCGAAGAAGTCATACAATATGTAATCTTTTGTGTTTATCTTCTTTCATTTAGGTAATGTTTTCAAGGTTCATCCATATGGTCCCATGTATGAGTACTTCGTTACTTTTCATGGGCTAGCATTCCATTGTACACAACTTTTGTTTGTTCCTCAGTTGATAGACACTGGAGTTGTTTCCAATTTTTAATTCTTATGAATAACACTTCTCTGAAGACTCATGTACACTTTTTGTATGTGGATATATATTTTTTCAATTTCTTTGGGTATTTACCTGTGAGTGGGATTTCTGGGTCACTTGGTAACTGTGTTTAAAGTTTTAGGAAACTGCCAGACTGTTTTTCCCCAGCAGCTGCACACTTTTACATTCTCATGAGCAATGCACAAGAGTTCCAATTTCTCCATATCCTCTATGAGACTTGTTACTGTCTGTCTTTATGATCATAGCCATCTTATTAGGTGTGAAACAGTGTGTGCGTGCTTAGTCGGTTCAGTTGTGTCTGTGTCTTTGTGACCCTATGGACTGTAGCCCACCAGGCTCCTCTGTCCCCGGGATTCTCCATGCAAGAATATTGGAGTGGGTTACCAGCCCTCCTCCAGGGGATCTTCCCAACCAAGGGACAGAACCCGTGTCTCCTGCATTGCAGGTGGATTCTTCACTGCTGAGCCACCAGGGAAGGTCGTGAAATGATATCTTGTGGTTTTGACTTGCATTTAGTTGATGACTAGTTATTCTAAACATTTTTTGCTCATCATTTGTGTGTCTTCTTTTAAAAACTGTCTACCCAGAACCTTTGGTCATTTTTAAACTAGTTTACCTATTTTTTTATTGTTTAGTTATAGTTCTTTATATATTCTCTATAAAAGTCTCTTATCAGATACATGATTGGCAAATATTTTTCCTCATTTTGTGGGTTGTCTTTTTACTTTCTTGATAGTGTCCTTTGAATTACAGAAGTTTTAATTTTAATGAGGTCCAATTTATATATTTTTCTTTGCTGCTTATGCTTTTGAGAAACTTTGATCTAACCCAAGGCTTTTGAAAAACCTTCTCTAAGAAATCATTGCCTAATCCAAGGTTACAAAGACTTACAGTTATGTTTCGCTCTAAGAATTTTATAATTTTAGCTACAAAGTTAGGTCTATCATCCATTTTGAGTTAATTTTTGTGTATGGTGTTAGGTACGGGTCCTACCTCACTTTTTAAACTTGGGGATATCCAGCTGGGCCAGCACCATTTGTCGAAGAGACTATTTTTTTTTTTTCCCTCTACTGAATGGCCTTGGCACCAATGTTAAAAGTCAGTGGACCATAAATACATAGCTTTACTTCTTGACTGTTGATCTAGTCCACTAATCATTATGTATCTCTTAGCTCAGCTGGTAAAGAATCCGCCTGCAATGCGGGAGACCTGGATTCGATCCCTGGGTTGGGAAGATCCCCTGGAGAAGGGAAAGGCTACCCACTCCAATATTCTGGCCTGGAGAATTCCATGGGCTGTATAGTCTATGTGGTCGCAAAGAGTCGGACACGATTGAGTGACTTTCACTTTCACTGAAGCCAATACCACATAGTTTTGATTACTGTGGCCTTGTACTAAGTTTTGAAGTCATGAAGGATGAGACCTCCATCTTCATCCTTCCTCTCAAGATTGTTTTGGCTACTTGGAACCCTCTCATTTCTATGTGAATTCTGGAATCAACTTTTCAATTTCTGTAGAAAAGGCCATTTGGATTTGGATAGGAGTCTGTAGGTAGACTTGGGGAGCACTGCCGTCTTCAGTTCAGTTCAGTTCAGTCGCTCAGTTGTGTCTGACTCTTTGCGACCCCATGAATTGCGGCACACCAGGCCTCCCTGTCCATCACCAACTCCTGGAGTTCACCCAAACTCATGTCCATCGAGTCGGTGATGCCATCCAGCCATCTCATCCTCTGTCATCCCCTTCTCCTCCTGTCCCCAATCCCTCCCAGCATCAGGGTCTTTTCCAATGAGTCAACTCTTCGCATCAGGTGGCCAAAGTATTGGAGTTTCAGCTTTATCATCAGTCCTTCCAATGAACACCCACCCAAGACTGATCTCCTTTAGGACAGACTGGTTGGATCTCCCTGCAGTCCAAAGGACTCTCAAGAGTCTTCTCCAATACCACAGTTCAAAAGCATCAATTCTTCAATACTCAGCTTTCTTCACAGTCCAACTTTCGCATCCATACATGACCACTGGAAAAACCATAGCCCTGACTAGATGGACCTTTGTTGGCAAAGTAATGTCTCTGCTTTTGAATATGCTATCTAGGTTGGTCATAACTTTCCTTCCAAGGAGTAAGCGTCTTTTAATTTCATGGCTGCAATCATCATCTACAGTGATTTTGGAGCCTCCAAAAATAAAGTCTGCCACTGTTTCCACTGTTTCCCCATCTATTTGCCATGAAGTGATGGGACCAGATGCCATGATCTTCGTTTTCTCAATGTTGAGCTTTAAGCCAACTTTTTCACTCTCCTCTTTCACTTTCATTATGAGGCTTTAGTTCCTCTTCACTCTCTGCCATAAGGGTGGTGTCATCTGCATATCTGAGGTTATTGATATTTCTCCTGGCAATCTTGATTCCACCTTGTGCTTCTTCCAGCCCAGCATTTCTCATGATGTACTCTGCATATAAGTTAAATAAGCAGGGTGACAATATACAGCCTTGATGTACTCCTTTCCCTATTTGGAACCAGTCTGTTGTTCCATGTCCAGTTCTAACTGTTGCTTCCTGACCTGCATATAGGTTTCTCAAGAGGCAGGTCTATCTTTGTTCATGACTGCCATCTTAGCAACACGGAATCTTTTAATGCGTGAATGCAGATATATTTCTATTTATGTAACTCTTGCATAATTCCTTCCAACAATATTTTATGGGTTTCATTGTACATGTCTTGTACTTCTTTTGTTAAAGTTACTTCAAAGTATTTGCTTCTTTTTAATGCTATTGTAAATCGAATTTATATTTCATTCATTTTATCCTTGTATTAGTCATTGCTACTATAGAGAAATACAATAAATTCTTGTGTGTTGATCTTGTATCTTTGCCAAAACTATTTATTAGTTCTAATAGCTTTTTCCATGGAGATCATGTCCTTTACAAATACAGATAATTTTACTTCCTTTTTTATCTGGATATTTTTTGCTCTTTTCCTTGCCTAGTAGCCCTCATTCAAATCTGCACTACAGTTTTGAACAAAAATTCTAAGAGTGGACATCCTTGTCTCATTACTGATCTTAGGGAAAGACTTCCATTATTTCACCATAGCTGTGTGGGTTTGCAGATGCCTTTTTTACACATGAGGAAGTTCCTTTCATTCCTAGTTTGTTCAGTGTTTTTACTATGAAAGCATACTGGATTTTTTTCAAATGCTTTTTCTGTGTCTACTGAGGTGATCATGTGTTTTTTGTCCTTAGCTCTATTAATATAGTGAATTACATTGATTTTTATCTGTTGTGCCAACCTTAAATTCTTGGAAGAAATCTTACTTGGTCATGGCATATAATAATTTTTATATATTATTACATTAGATTTGCTAATACTTTGCTGAGCATTTTTGCATTTACATTCATATTCCTGAAATTTTATAAACTCTTTGTGTCTTTCTACATAAATTTCTTCTAAATGAGATAAATTCTTAGGGAGAGTATAGGAAAGACTAATACATGTCACATAAGTCAAGGGAATTTTAATATCTAAACTCTAGTTTCTCCATGCAGATCTCAGTAGGTAATTTCCATGAATTATTTATTACCCAATTATCATATATGGAGTTCCATTTCCACATACAGTCCTTCAGTGGATTTCTTTTCCCACTCAGATAATTGGCCTACTAAAGTTTATTCACATGACTATATTGATTTGAACTGTATTCTCCCCTAGGAAAAGACAGGAAGATATATCTTTAGTTTGTTTTGTTTTGATATTTGAGGTTTGCTATTTTGGCTGTTTTTTTTTTTTTTTTTTTAATGCTCACAACCCAAAATGAATAGAATATTAATTATACAAAATCTTTAGAGAAATAAAAAGTAGCAAAAATGCTAGGGTACCTTACTTGGTATTTTAAAGTTCTCATACTTTGGGATTATAAGTCCTATCAGTGTCAAAACTACACAAAACACTAGAAATTCAAAGATTTACACTTAAAGTAGGATTATACTGAAATTATTTTATAGTAACTGGGAAAACTTAACCTGATTGGTCATTACTAATACAATCATTGAAGAATGGAAAGAATGTAGGGGCTGTTAATCAGAAGTCACTTTCAAAGCATTTTTCAAAACTCACTAGGGAAAACAATAATAATAACTAACTAGATTAGTTAATCATTAAACACTATCTTATTGTTTATATTTTGTATTATATCACAAGTGCTTTGAGGGCAGGTACAGTATGTGTTTTGCTATGAGGCATTCAAAATGTCCAGTGAAATACAAGCACATACTAGGAACCACCAAACATTTCAGAATGGATAAATCCACGAGCCAAAATAGCTAACAAGAAATACTGAGGTCACACTCTATGTAGGGCTTTCTATGTTGCTTCTTTTACTTAATGTCAATGTTGTACATGGAAATACATATAGTTTTCTATTGTCTTTAATAGCTATATACTTTTACGTTAAACAGAATCTTAATGATTTTGAGAATTATGTATGTTAAAGACATTTTATTATCTTGTGTTACAGAATTTTAATTATTATTTTGTATTACAAAATTTTGACCACTTTATTGTTTTTGGTCCCTTAACCTTATTTATATTTTTCTTTATAGATGTTATTAAATCTCATGCTGTAATTTTAAACTTTTTAATTTAATAATTCCTGATTTTTTAAAACATGTTTGGAATGACTTTCTCCTCTACAAGATTGTAAAAATACCTCCACAAAAAAAAATAAGTACTAGATATCTCATCATAGTGTGGGACAACTTTCCGGAGAAATTAATAGTTCCTTATTAACCAATCTGTTGGTCTATTTTACTATGTTAGCGAAGTGAAGTTCTACCTTCTTGCCAAATCCGAACCCAAAACTGTAGTCTTATTCTCAGTAACTGATTTTGAGAGTGGTAGAAGAACAGAAGCCATCCGAAGATAAAGTTATCCAAAACATGAAAAGTTTTATTAGCCTTTGATCAAGATACATACCTCTAGGTACAGATGAAATGAATATTTATAATTTTATTAGATTCAATTGCTTCAGGCTATAAACGTCATTGCTGAGTTTCAACTTTAATTTTTATGGCCTGAGAGAGATGCATTTGAATATATCATCCTTGAATAAAAACATTAACACCTTCAATTCCATGCTACTGTTCTCTATATATTAAATCACAGGAAAATAAAAATTCATATAACAAAACCTGTTCTACTTTTTAATTAAAATGAACCTTTTCATATAATACAGTTTAGTAATTAAGTTGATTTCCATAATCTATTGCCTATTTCTTTATAGATCAAACATTTGAACTTAATTTGCCTTTAAAATACTCCTTTGTCAATTTCATACCTACTGATGGCAACTTTCTACTTGGGGACATGGGCATCTCTGAACATGCCTCATTTCTCCTGTTGGATGCTGTAGTCACTGAGGGCATGGAATTGTGTGTGATGTGTTTGTTTTGACCATATCTGTTCTTTGGGCTGGGAAAAGAGTACACACAGACTTCTCTACAGCAGTGGAGGGATCAGATCTAGGTGCAGACAGGACAATTATTCCACCCACAGCTTGTACCCACTTGACAGAAATGCAGCTATGAGGCTTGCACATCCTTTGAAAGTGAAAGTGTTAGTTGCTCAGTTGTGTCTGACTCTGTGACTCCAAGACTATAGCCAAGCTCCTCTGTCCATGGAATTCTCCAAGCAAGAATACTGGAGTGGGTAGGCATTCCTTTCTGCAGGGGATTTTCCCGACCCAGGGATCCAACCGAGGTTTCCCAAGATGCAGGCAGAGTCTTTACCAGCTGAGCTGCCAGTGAAGCACCTTGCAAACATTTTAGGTGATCGATTACTTACTTTTCTCAAACCAAGGATCAATAGGGCCAGAGAGTAGAGCTCAAAATCAGATAAAAAGGGAGCAAATTGTTCTCCATTTGAATATTAAAAATAATTATGTTAGGCTGACAACCAAAGAGAGGGTTTTATCTCTCTGTTCTCTGAAACTCAAGGTGGTCTTTGAGCTTTTAGGAATTTCATAATCTCTATTTAAACATATATTATCATTCTCATGGGCGAAAGTTGAGAGAGCAGTTATTCTTTTGAATTGTTTTTCCAATTCTTTTTTTTGGGGGGGGTTGTTTTTGTTTGCTTTCCCATTCTTTTAAAATTATGTCACTATTTAAACAGAATAAAAAATCTACTAATATCATGAAAACAAAGATGTCAGAAGTGCCTGGTAAACATCCAAATGACACATTAGAGAGTGGAATACTCACCTCTACAATAGGCTATGATAGGTATAAACATCTCCCAGCATTCAATGGAAAACAAATATTTTCATTTTTATTTCTGTGTTAATTACAGCACCACTATCCCACATGTGGGGAGTGTGAAGAACAATGAACCACAGGAAAAGATATCCAGCACAAGCTGCCTGTCTATCAAATACATTATCAAGGCCAGACAGATTCTATAGCCACCTTTAAGGGATGACTACAGTGCAGGACCATCACCACTTCAGCATAAAGTTGTTATTCACCATACCAAGCTAAAACTATATTCTTACCCTTCTTCATTGGCTTAATCAGCCATTTTAACAGCTGGGCTTTTTAACAGTTAGGCTGTAGTATCTAAAACTTACACTTTTGTTATTACCATTTACAAGAGCACCCTTGGAAAGCACTAGGATTCATAACATTTCCTCTGTCTGAAAAATTAGAAGTCATCGTTTTATTGTCCATCTGTTTGAAAGATGTGATAGTTTTAAAAGTTACTATGCTTCTCAACATATTTGGAACATCCATTCATGTGCCTTCTCTAACATTCTCAAGTTTGTGATGTACTATATATACATGTAGCGTAGAAGAAATGACCAAAAGAATCAATGCATAAATGACTGAACACCTAGTAAGTTTCCATCGATTATTTAGGACAAAACAAAATTATATGAATAACAAGTACTAGAGAAGGAATAATAAATGTGCCATGGAGAATTTCCCCTAGATAACATTTAAATATCAATAAATAATATAGTTTATAAATAATCAAAAAGAAAAGAAATACCTTTCAATATTTGTTTTTATTTCAATGTAATTCTCAGTGAAAAGGGGGAAAAAAGGCATCAGGGTTTTGACATTTAAATAGTAAAGTATGCTTTTACTTTGGCAGTTTTATGGAGAATAACTAGCAGCCATAAAGGACAAGACGTCTGTGGGATATTTAGGGTGTGATTTTCCAAGAGGAGCTGAGAGTAATGAAAACATTTCACCTCAGCCCACAGGCAAGGCAGGGCCCAGGCCACAGCTCTAATCTTATTTGTTTGCTAAGAGTAGCTTTTTCTTAAGGCTAAGTCTAGATTTATCATTAAAATGATTTCTGCATTTGACCCCTGATTACTAAAGAGTTTGTGAACTTGCTGTCTGCTTTGATTTTGTCTTTCCTGAATTGTTAGAAAAATGCAAAGTTTCATTATGCTTGATTGCTAAGTGAGAGGGTAAGTGTGGAGGCAGTTTTCAAGGAACGCTCCTGTTTAACTCACAAGCAGCACTTAGTCGTGATTATATGTGCACTCAGACAAGAGTGCAAGCTTCTACCTTGATTGTCACTCACTGGGAAATCATGAATATGTCAAGGAGCTTCTTTCAGCATGATGAATGCTTCCCACATTTGCAACTTAACACTTCTGATCTCAATCATAGGGTGGTAGGGGGAGAGGGGCCCTCTTTCTTCCACTTACCTAAAACTGTCCCCAACATAAGGGACTTGACAGCATTGAATTCTGTCCCTGAAGACAGGATGACTTGTCTCCTTGCATTCTGGTTAACCTATTAAATGTTCCACAAGATGTAAACATCAAAATGGCAAGCAATTTTGATAAAAGGATGGGAATCAAAGGAAAACCAAGAAAAATGATAAAAATAATCCATATGTTCAAGCTATCATAAAGGTTAAAAGAGAAAAGTATTTTATAAACAACTTCTATAGCACCTCAAATTCCACTCCACTCCATCCTTTTCCCTTACATTTGTCTTCATGATTTAAGTATCATAATTGGTACAGTGCTCAAAAGAGATGCAAGAGCTACTTTGAACCTCAAAGTTTTTACTTATTTAGAGGAAATTTATAACATGAGCAGAAAAAAATGTATTATTCATACAGATTCAATATAAAAGATTACTCTTCAAAACCCAGCGACAATGCATAATTTAAAGACTCCACTGTTTTTCAAAATGTAGTTCCACTTTAAGCAATATCTTGCTTTTTATTGTGTGTTTAAATTTCAGTAGCATTTGTTCTTTTGTAATCCAGTGGGAATAGGTTCCCATTGGAATATCTCCAGTAGTCCCTATGAAAAACTAGGCAATATTTCCCAATCAAATGAAGTGAAACCAGTGAGGAAAGTGTGGTGTTTTAAAAGGTCAAATATTAATAAAACCTTTTGACAGTCTCTTGATAAACTAACATTGCTAAATGAAATAAAACACCTTGACTACATTTCCTATCCTAGACTTATGGAAGGACAGTGCCGAATGTGTATTTCTTTTATTAGGATTTATCGAATTTTGGCTTTAAGTTATACGTTCTGAGCATCATGATTTTGATTACTGTTGCTGTTGTTGAATTTACGACCTTACCTCTACAAACATCACTGCTGCTTCTCTGTTAATCCTCACATGGTGAAGCTGCCCATCAGCCAAATTTTTAAAACCAAAGTTAAAAACATCAGGTTCTCGGTGTCTGTCTAGTTTATACCTGATCTGCAAACTTCCTAAAGAAGAGAAAAATGACATTTTAACTAAAATAGAATTTTATAAAAACTGGAAATGCAGGTCCTAACACACATTTAAAAAAATTAATACAGTTTGAATCTATGGAGCCTTTACTTGAGTGCATACAGTCACTTTTCCCAGACTAGCAATTATTTACGTGCTGTTCTGGGGCCAAATTCAGAATCCAATTACACAGTCTTAAGAGTCAAGACCAAGCAGTCTTTTTCCAAGTTCTTCCATTTTCCTGAACCAGAGGAAAAAGTCCAAGTTAAGCATATGAAAACACCAAGTGAGGCTTGAATTATTCATGTGGTATTCGTATTATTAAATGGTAAAACCTCAAGCAATTTTGTATTAACTTTCAGTTTCTACAAGCATAACTTCTTTTAATGTGACTTACTTTAATGCATTTTAATGTATCACTGACATTTACATTATTTTTTTTGCACAACCAGAAATATTTTCTAATGTTTCTACCATAATCAAGAAATAGCAAAAAGAGAAAAGTGAGTGATTTGCTACAATATTCAAATTTCCCAATCGACACACTGCTCTTCTTCACAGATGCACTCGCCACCCGTCCCTACGGTATCACCTATAATAGATTCTATTAGTCAGTGATTGTAGAAATCTTTTCCAGAAGTTTCTCCCTTTATTCTCCATGAGAAAGGGTTAAACCTTAGTTTTGTTCTCTAATGGGAGAGTGTTAGTTCTGCACGTTTCCTGGTGACCATGGGTTAGGGAACACTCATTCTACTTTTCTTTACATGTGGATAGGGCATGGGGGCTTCCCAGGTGGTACAAGTGGTAAAGAACCCGCCTGCCAGCGCAGGAGAAATGACAGACTCTCATTTGACCCCTGGGTTGGGAAAATCCTCTGGAGGAGGGCATGGCAACCCACTCCAGTATTCTTGCATGGAGAATCCCAGGGACAGAGAAGCCTGGAGGGCTGGAATCCACAGGGTCACAGAGTCGGACATGACTGAAGTAACTTAGCATGCACGCAGGCAACAGGGCATGACTGACTTCCCAACCACTGATGGGTAAAGAACAATCACATTTATCTGATGCTCAAGGAAATTGGGTTTGATATGATTTAATACACTTCATGATTTCATTTCCAAGGAGGAGGAAATATTTTCTATATATAAAATGAGATACCGTCTTTCAAAATGAACAGTGTTGTTGCTGTTCAGTCTCTCAATCGTGTCTGACACTGTGACACCACAGACTGCAGCACGCCAGGCTTCCCTATCCATCACCATCTCTCAGAGTTTGCTCAAACTCAGGTCCAGTGAACAGGTGATGCCATCCAACCATCTCATACTCTGTCATCCCCTTCTCCGCCTGCTTTCAATTTTTCCCAGCATCAGTGTCTTTTCCAATGAGTCAGCTCTTTGCATCAGGTGGCCAAAGTATTGGAGCTTCAGTTTCAGCATCAGTCTTTCCAATGAATAGTCAGGGTTGATTTTCTTTAGGACTGACTGGTTTGATCTCTTTTCTCTCCAAGGGACCCTCAAGAGTTTTCTCCAGCACCATAGTATGAAAACATCAATTCTTTGGCTGTCAGCCTTCTTTATTATACAATTCTCACATATGTTGTTGTTGTTCAGTCACTCAGTCACTCTTTGTGACCCCCATGGACAGCAGCACACCAGGCTTCCCTGTCTTTCACTATATCTGGAGTTTGCTTAAACTCATGTCCATTGAGTTGGTGATGCCATCTAATCATCTCATCCTCTGTCATCCCCTTCTCCTCTTGCCCTCAATCTTCCCCAGCACCCGGGTCATTTCCAGTGAGTCAGCTCTTCACATCAGGTGGCCAAAGTATTGGAACGTCAGCTTCAGAATCAGTCCTTCCAAGGAATATTCAGGGTTGATTTCTTTTAGGATTGACTGGTTTGATCTCCTTGCTGCCAAAAGGATTCTGAAGTCTTCTTGAACACCACAGTTCAAAAACATCAATTCTTTGGCACTCAGCCTTCTTCATGGTCCAACTCTCACATCCATACATGACTACTGAAAAACCATAGCTTTGATAATACTGACCTTTGTCAACAAAGTAATGTCTCTGCTTTTTAATATGCTGTCTAGGTTTGTCATAGCTTTTCTTCCAAGGAGCAAGCGTCTTTTAATTTCATGGCTGTAGTCACCATCTGCAATGATTTTGGAGCCCAGGAAAATAAAGTCTGTCACTGTTTCCACTGTTTCCCCATTTATTTGCCATGACATGATGGGACTGGATGCCATGATCTTCCTTTTTTGATTGTTGAGTTTTAAGTCAGCTTTTTCACTCTCCTCTTTAACTTTCATCAAGAAGCCCTTTAGTTCCTCTTCACTTTCTGCCATAAGGATGCTCATCTGCATATCTGAGGTTATTGATATTTCTTCCAGCAATCTTGATTCCAGTTTGTGCTTCATCCAGCCCAGCATTTCACATGACGTACTTTGCATATAAGTGAAACATGGCAATATACAGCCTTCATATACTCCTTTGCCCAATTTTGAACCAGTCCATTGTTCCATGTCCAGTTCTAACTGTTGCTTCTTGAATTGCATACAGATTTCTCAGGAGGCAGGTAAAGTGGTCTGGCATTCCCATCTGTTTAAGAATTTTCCACAGTTTGTTGTGATCCACACAGACAAAGGCTTTAGTGTAGTCAATGAAGCAAAAGTAGATGTTTTTCTGGAACTTTCTTGCTTTTTCATGTTCCAATGGATGTTGGCAATTTGACCTCTGGTTGCTCTGCCTTTTCTAAATCCAACTTGAACATCTGGAAGTTCATGGTTCAGGTGCTGCTAAAACCTCACTTGAAGAATTTTGAGCATGACTTTGCTAGAACATGAAAGAAGTGCAATTGTGTGGTAGTCTGAACATTCTTTGGCATTGCCTTTCTTTGGGATTGGAATGAAAACTGACCTTTTCCAGTCCTGTGGCCACTGCTGAGTTTTCCAAATTTTCTGGCATACTGAGTGCAGCATTTTAATAGCATCATCTTTTAGGACTTGAAATAACTCAGCTGGAATTTCATCACCTCCACTAACTTTGTTCATAGTGATGCTTTCTAAGGCCCACTTGACTTCACATTCTGGCTCTAGGTGAGTGATCACATCATTGTTTTCTGGGTCATTAAGATCTTTTTTGTATAGTTCTTCTGTGTATCCTTGCCAACTCTTCTTAATCTCTTCTGCTTCTGATAGGTCCCTACCATTTCTGTCTTTTATTGTGCCCATCTTTGCATGAAATATTCCCTTAGTATCTATAATTTTCTTGAAGAGGTCTATAGCCTTTCCCATTCTATTGTTTTCCTCTATTTTTTTTTTTGCATTGTTCACTTAGAATAGATTTCTTCTCTCTCCTTGCTATTCTTTGGAACTCTGCATTCAGATGAGTATATCTTTCCTTTTCTCCTTTGCCTTTCATTTCTCTTCTTTTCTCACCTATTTGTAAGGCTTCCTCAGACAACCATTTTGCCTTTTTGCATTTCTTTTTTTTTTGAAGATGGTTTTGATCACCACCTCCTGTACAATGTTATGAACCTTCATCCATAGTTCTTCAGGCACTCTGTCTATCAGATCTAATCCCTTGAATCTATTTTTCACTTCTACTGTATACTCATAAGGGATTTGATTTAGGTCATGCCTTAATGACCTAATGGTTTTCCCTACGTTTTTCAATTTAAATCTGAATTTGGCAATAAGGAGTTCATGATCTGAGCCACAGTCAGGTCCTGGTCTTGTTTTTTCTGACTGTATAGAGCTTCTCCATCTTTGGCTGCAAAGAATATAGTCAATCTGATTTCGGTATTGACCGTCTGGTGATGTCTATGTGTAGAGTCATCTCTTGTGTTGCTGCATATCCGTACAGTGAAACTAATTATTTAATTTCAGAAGGCAAGACTCCCTCACCCCACTGCCATGCTATACAGTATGTTCTCATTAGTTCTATCTTATACATAGTATCAACCGTGTATATAAGTCAATTTCAACCTCCCAGTTTTTCCCACCCCCACCCTTTCCCTCTTGGTAACCATGCAATTGTTCTCTGCATTTATGTCTCTATTTGCAAATAGTATTATCTATATGCTTTTCTAGATTTCACATATATGCATTAATGTACAGTATTTGTTTTTCTCTTTCTGACTTACTTCACTCTGTATGACACTCTCTAGGTCCATCCACATCTCTACAAATGACCCAATTTTGTTGCTTTTTATGGTTGAGTAATTTTTTTTGCATATCTGCTTTGCATCTTCTTTATCCATTCTTCTGTTGATGGACCATAATTCAAAAAGATATGTGTATCCCAATGTTCACAGCAGCACTATCTACAATAGCCAGGACACGGACACCACCCAAGTCAGTCTTCTTGTTCTTAAAGTAAAGACACTCACCGTTTGGGGCAAGGATAACTGAAAGGTATTCCTCATAGAATGAGCTCACATAGAGCAGTAAGCTGGGTGTCCCTGTGGTCCGGAAGCTCAGTGTGGCCATTTCTCCTGTCAATGTCAGATCCTCGTGAAATAAAGCTGCGAAGGAGCTGGAGTTCTTGCTAAAGGTATCATTGTAATGGTCCTGAAAATTGTAGATCACCGAGGAGCCAGCTCCAAAATAGGCAGAAATGTCTGGAATGGCAAGCAATTTTGATTGTATTAGCAATATGTAAGTGCACGTGTCTTATTATGTATATTTCTATATATGCAAAGAATATTTCTAATCCTTAAATATCTCAAAAGGGAAAAATAATAATGTCATGCTCTGCTGGGTATTTTTTAGTTTAGTATTATTTGTTTTTATTTTGGCTGTGACACATGGCTTGCAGTATCTCAGTTCCCTGATCAGAGATTGGACCCGGGCCATAGCAGTGAAAGCGCCAAATCCTAACCACTAGGCCACCAGGGACCTCCTCCTTTGCTGTTTTTTAATTAAAAAAAAATTAAGATGAAAAATAATAAAGCTTAAATAAAGAGATAATCCCTCCATATCCCATAACCCAGAATTGAGTAATAGTATTTTATTATTGCCTCAAAAATGCAAAATTAAATGTCCAGTGTAAATGCACATTAAAGTTTACTGCTTTCCTCAAGGAGACCTCACTGATGCCCCTATGATCTACTAGAAGTAGTCATAGCCTTGTTAAGAATACAAGCTTAACTCCTCCCAAGGGAAATGGAGGCATTTGGGATAGAAACAATTCTATTTCAGCTAATCACAGAGAACTGCCTTATCTTTTCATTACAGAGTCAAATACCAGAGGCATCTTCATGGACTTCTCATGCTCCAGCCTTTCCCTGTTCCTTGGGCACACTCACCGTTCTCGCAGAATGGCCCGTCATATGCAGAGACAGTGCAGTCACACGTGATCCCTCTGCGCTTTTCTCTGCACCTCCCTCCATTGTGACACAGATGGCCGTATGTGCTACAGTGTCCTGGACACCCTGGCTCCACTCCTGGGGTCATCATGGCTCTTTCTTCCAGATCCAGGGCCAGCCCGTTCAATCTCAGAGACCGAATGCACCCCAGGAAGCCTCTCTGTCGGCTTGCGGTTCCACCTACAAGGGAAACACTGCAAATGCAAACGCGTTCCTCTGTGTCTTATTCAAGATTTCATCTTCATGCTGAACTGAGGCCATATCTCTGGTCGCTGCTCAGTCATCATGTCCGACTCTGTGACCCCGTGGACTGTAGCCCACCAGGCTCCTCTATCCATGTCCATGGGATTCTCCAGGCAAGAACACTGGCATGGGTTGCTATGCTCTCCTTCAGGGGATCTTCCTGACCCAGGGATCAAACTTGGATCTCCTGCATCCCGTGAATTGCAGGTAGATTCTTTACCTCTGAGCCACCAGGGAAGCCCCATATAGATAATGACAAAAAAGTCATTGCTCAAAGTTTTATCAACAAATACAATTCTGAAAACATAGTCTGTGATCAAATGTTAAGAATCATCAAATGGCACTGAGTTAAAAGCATTAATGGAAATATTTTTTAAGGTGAACTTGGTAATATTTATTCTAAATAATTTAGAAAGACTTACATTTTTACATTTGTTCCTCTCTTAAAGGACAAAATGAAGACCAATGATCCTTTTAAAGTTTAAATTTATAAACAATGACATGTATAATAAAGGTTATATAGTTAAAAATCTTTGCAATGTAATATGTATTACAAATGTGTGGTACATAAATTTGTACATGTATTTTATATGTATTAAAATTTTTGTAAAAAAAAATAAAATAAAATAAAATTTTTGTATAATACATGTATTACAAATTTATGTATTCAATTGATCAAAAAGTTCATTTAAGATTTATTGTAACATCTTATAGAAAAAGTCAAATGAACTTTTTGGCCAACCCTATATATTGTGTGTGTGTTATATAATGCTAATTCTTACTTAGATGAGCTCTGAATAATAAAGCTGTGAAAAAGAACTGAGAAGAGACCAAAGAAAGAGAAGGCAGAAGAGGTAAAGCCAAATCGAGGACCTCAGGCCTTTCACACTCCATCCTGGAAGCTCTGAGGTTAGGTGGTATAACATCAAGCAAATAATATATATCTCCTTATTTTTATATCATTTATCATGTGAACATAATAAATATGGGAGCACAGGAGTCATCTGAAGTGCCTGCTAAAAACAGATTTTGGATTTATTCCCAAAGATCCTGATTCACTGAATTTTCAACCAACACCTCAGGATTTAGAAACATTGCCATAATGAAAACACTAGCTCTAGGTAGGTTTCCATTCAAACTTTGTTCCTAGAAGTTCTGTTAATTAATCCTCAGAATTTAAATCAGAAAATAGAACTGTTTCGTTTGATTCACAGTTTGATAACTTTCAGGGAAGCCTCCTCGACTCAGTGAGAACTAACTGTGCTTGAAGCTGAGTTTAATGGTGCTATGGGCTACACCACACATTCACACACACACACACAAACACACACACACATACACACACACACACACACACACAAATTCATTCAATAGCATCTGTTCCTGAACATTGTAGTAGGTAAATTCTGGCAAAGCAGACTCCGTGCTAATTTGTGATTTACATCAATTTTTAATTGGACTGTGTCCTTATTTACTTTAAAATACGTGAGATCAGACCAAGTGAGAGCTACTTCGTTAATCTGCTTAGTTTCCAAATTAGAATAGAGTTGTCTAAAAAGCAATGTAGCAAAACTTATTCCTCCCTTTGGGAAAAACAAACAATAATAAAGACTAAGCAAGTAAATTAGAGGGAAGACTTCCACTACCCAGAGTGTTTATCTTTAAAGAAGGGACAGCAGAATAATGAGTCCACTCTGGTTCTAAACATGAAGCTTGCAATGAGAGCAGCAGAGAGGGAGCAGGGTGGAGAGGAACCGCGCTGGGCTGGATTAAATACTGCTGTGCAGAGTCACATGAGGCTGCTTCTGTCGGACTGGCCTCTTACCGTCTGATTTTGGGGGGACATTGGAGGATTTTGTCCCAATTACAAGTCTGATTCTCTAACTTCACTAAAAAGTGAAATGAGAGAAATGGATAGAAAAATGCTAATTTTTTAAATAAACAGAGTTAACTGAAACAAACATAAATCATCTATGATATTGAGTGCAAGCCTGGGAATCAGTCCAACAGGGGGTTTGGATTTCCCTTCCAGTTGGGTTTCTGTGATCAAGTCCCTTGATCTCTCTGACCCTCCATGATCTCATCTGTAAATTGGGTATAATAATCTGTGGCCCAGTGGTAAAGAATCCACTTGTCATTGCAGAAAATGCAAGAGATGTGAGTTCAGTTTCTGGGTCAGAAAGATCCCTTGGAGTAGAAAATGGCAACCCACTCCAGTATTCTTGCCTGGAGAATCCATGGACAGAGGAGCCTGGTGGGTTACAGTCCATGGGGTTGTAAAGAATCGGACATGACTGAGCCATTGAGTCACATAATCTATGGCAGAGATACTCATATTAAATGAGTTCTTGGTACACAGTGTCTGTGTGGCTGAACCTCACTGGCTCTTTTTTCTTTATTGGCTCCATCTTAGCCCTGCAACCCCATCCCGCCCCCCTCTTTTTGGATGACTGATCTTTAGCCTACTCACAAGGAAAGCATCCCAGCCAGATATTTCCCTACCAACCTTTACCCTTGCCTTCACCTGATATGAAAACTGGAAGTGTCTTTTGCTGATGCAGGTGATCATGAGATCTCCATGGGGGCAGAAAAATCCTAGGACTGGGCCATGCGTCCTCTCACTGGTAGTCAGATTCTATTTTTAGCTTTGCCCCTTCAGATTCCCCCAGGATCCCTTTCCATGGCACAAGATGCCACTGTGAATGCCTCTGGCTCATCATCCCCTGGATGTAATTTACCCAGAGCTAACATCAGAACTGTACTTTACGGAGTTGCCTGCATTGAGTTGCAGTCTCAAAGTTCCTTTTCAGTTCATAACACTTTTTATTTTTAATTTACCTTTTAATTGGAGGATAATTTCTTTATAACGTTGTGTTGATTTCTGCTGCACGACAGTGTGAATCAGTTGTAATTATATATATATACATATATCTTCCCTGGTGGCTCAGACGGTAGAGTGTCTGCCTACAATGCGGGAGACCTGGGTTCAATCCCTGGGTCAGGAAGATCTCCTGGAGAAGGAAATGCAACCCACTCCAGTATTCTTGCCTGGAAAAATCCCATGGATAGAGGAACCTGGTTAGGCTGCAGTCAATGGGGTCACAAAGAGTTGGACACGACTGAGTGACTTCACTCACTCACTTCACTCATATATGTGTGTGTGTGTGTGTGTGTGTGTGTGTGTGTGTGTGTATTTCCCCTCGCTCTTAAGACTCCCTCCCACCCCTCATCCCACCTCTCTAGGTAATCACAGAATCACAGAGCACCAGGCTGGGCTCAAACAAGTATCGCATATTAATGCATATGTATTGAATCTAGAAAAATAGTGTTGATGAACCTATCTGAGGGAAAGAATGGAGACGCGACGTAGAGAACGAACTTATGGACACAGTGGGAGGAGAGAGTTAAAGAGGATTTTATTCAGTATCTCCTTCTCCCACCAGTGCCTATAGTAGTCGTGGCAGCTGTTATCATCACTACTGTGGTAGCTGCGATCTCCTCTTGGTGTGTCTTTGCACTCAGAGCACAGTACAGTTAGAAGCCGCCAGCAGCACTCACCCACGAAAAGCTGGCTGTTGAGCTGCAAGCGGGCATGCCCATCAGCTGAGGCAGGTTGGGTCTTGCGAGGGTGCTGACCCACTTGGAGGGACGCTTCTTTAATGTTCCGGTCTGCCTTCACGTGGTGCCACCGATTGTCATTAAAGGCAGTGGGAGACTGCACTGTGACCTCACAGGGCCCATTCCCCACATCAAAGGAAAAGGTTACTTCTGTTGGGGCTGGAAATAAAAATATGAGAGATGCCCGAGTTCATTCACAGGAGGGAAAATTCAGTCTTGAGTAGATCTGAAAAAACCACCATGACGTGCTCCTTATGAAAGAAGACATACAAGGGATGCAGACAGATGTCAGTCTGAGTTGGTTGGGGAGGGGTTGCGGTGGAGAATAAACCTGTATCTTTAAAAGAGGAAGGTGAAGCTGATTTTAATGTATTTCTCCCCAGAGTTTACTGTTCATCCTGCTAAGCCCTAAGCAATAGAGATATTTACCTACAGAAGCAAAACTAATATTTTATCTGACTTTATACATAGAAGTGATTTTATTTAAAGGTGATTTAAACCTTTATGAAGTTTTAAAAGAACTAGGTAAATTTCAGATAGCAAGACATTAAGTTTTGTCTACATATATATAAACAATGTGTTTAGTCAATTAAATCACATAATGTTGTGATTTAGTAAGAAGTTATTTGACCACTTTGGTTTAATACCCTTTTTGCACATAGAATTAAGACAACAAGGAACTGTACAGACTGTTGTGTGTTTCAGAAATTACTGTTTTACTTTCCACTAAGTATTTAAGAAGAAATATAATTGACAAAGGAAGCATGTCAGTGTATTAGGAATTAGGTTACCACCAAGGTTATTGTTAATTACTGAGTACCCCAGTGGCTTTGTGCAGGGTGGACAACTCACCTCGAAGCTCTAGCCTGATGAAGTCTGTGATTCCCAGGTTCTCTAAAAACACCCCTGAAGAGGCTGTGGTTTTAAAAAAGAAAGACACGTCAGCACTAAGCTCTCCTCGGAACGTGGGGAAATGAAGGTATGAAGTCTCAGTATTGAAGGAAGCTGAATTCCAAAATGAATCTGTTTACAAAAAGAAAAAAAAAAGACAATGACAATAGCAGTAAAATACAACAAATAACAATTGCCTTTTATATTTCTAGCATTTTTACCGTTTGATGCATTATTTATCCATTCAAAGCATTATTTATCCATACAAGCCTTCTTATGGGAGTTCTTCTGAACATGTGGCCATGAGATGAATGTCTAAATAGTGATTCTTTAGAGGATTAAGAATATGGACACAGCTGCAAGTGAGTGGATGGATAATCACTTCGATAAAGGCCTGTTTTTTTTTTTTTTGCTGTTGTTGTTCTCTTTTTTTAACTAAATTATCATAGAGTAAAATTGACTTTTTAGGGTTTTACGGTTATATAAAGTTTACAGGCTTTTACAGTTATATGAATTTTAACACATGCATGGATTTGTGTAACCATCATCAAAATCAGAATAAAGAACAGTCCATCACCCCCAAAAAACTCTCTCTTGCTATTTCTTTATAGTCACACCCTCTGCCCACCCCTCAGCCTGGCAGTCATGAACTAGTCTCTGTATTACAGTTTTACCTTTCCCAAATAACATATAAACGGAGTCAAGCAGTATGCAATAACATAAAGCCTTTGAGATTCATTTGAGATGTTGCATGTCAACATCTAGTCTTTTTTTACTGCTCTGTAGTTATTCTATCACATGAATGTGCCATAGTTTATTTATCCATATTTAAGAACACTAAAGTTGTTTCCAAATTTGGTCAATTACAAATAGAACTACTCTAAAAATTTGCGTGGCACAGTGGTAAAGAATCTGCCTGCCAATGCAGGAGACATAGGTTCGATTCCTGGATCAGGAAGATACCCTGGAGTAGGAAATGGCAGCCCAGTATTCTTGCTTGGAAAATTCCATGGACAGAAGAGCCTGGTGGTGGGCTATATAGTCCATGGAGTTGCAAAGAGGCAGACATGACTGGGCAACTGAGCACAACCACCAGAACAAACATTTGTGAAAAGTTTTTGTGTGAGTATATGTTTTTATTTCTCTAGGGGAAATTCCCAGGAGCATGATTCCTGGGTAAGTATATGTTTATAAGTTACTGCTGAACAGTTTTCCAGAGTGATCATACCATTTTTAATTCCCATGATCAGTGTGTAACAGATACAGTTGTTTTATATCTTTACTAGCATTTTACATTGTTAGTATACATATTTTTTTATCTTAGCAATTCAAATTGATGTAAAGTAGTATTTCATTGTGGTTTTAATTTCCCTTCCCTAGTAGATAATGATGTTGGGCATCTCATGTACTTATTTGCCAGTTTATTTCCTCTTTGGTGAAGAGTGTGTTCAGCTTGGGGGGAACTGACATCTTTCTTATGTTGAGTCTTCCAATCCATGAGCACAGTATATCTCTTCCTTTATTCAGATTTTTTGATTCTTCAGTATTTAGTCATTTATTTGGTTTACAGATTTTATACATGTTTTTGTTAAACATACACTTGAGTATTATATGTTCTTTGGAGATACTGAAAATGATACTCTCTTACAGATTTTGGTTTCCAGTTCACATTGCTAGCATATATAACTGATCTGACTGTTGTTGACATTGCATCTTGAGATCTTGTTGAGCTCACTTGTAAGACCTAATAAGGTGTTTTTTTCTGTTTTGGGTAGTACATTCCTTGAGATTTTCTATGTAGGCAATCATATATGTAGGCTTCCCTGGTGGCTCAGTGGCAAAGAATCTGCCTGTAATGCTTAATCACTGAGATGGGAAGATCCCCCAGAGAAGGAAATGGCAACCCACTCCAGTATGCTTGCCTGGAACGTCCCATGCTGCTGCTGCTGCTGCTAAGTCGCTTCAGTCATGTCTGACTCTGTGCGACCCAATAGACAGCAGCCCACCAGGCTCCCCCATCCCTGGGATTCTCCAGGCAAGAACACTGGAGTGGGTTGCCATTTCCTTCTCCAATGCATGAAAGTGAAAAGTGAAAGTGAAACCGCTCACTCGTGTCCAACTTTTAGCGACCCCATGGACTGCAGCCCACCAGGCTTCTCCGTCCATGGGATTTTTCAGGCAAGAGTACTGGAGTGGGGTGCCATTGCCTTCTCTGGGAACATCCCATAGACAGAGGAAACTGGCAGGCTACAGTTCATGGAATCACAGAAGAGTTGGATACAACTTAGTGACTAAACAACCAACCAACCAATCAAGTGTGCATATGCAAATAAAGTTTTCTTTCTTGCTTTCCAGTCTTTAAGCACTTATTTTCTTTCTTACATTATTGCCCCGGCTAAGACAATGATAAATATTGTTGAATAAAAGTGGTGAGATTGGATATCCTAATCTTGTTCGCATCCTGAGGGGAAAAGCATTCAGTTTTTTACCAGTAATTACGATACTTTGGTAATAGATGCTGTCTTATTAGGCTGAAGAATTTTCTTTTATACCTAGTTTGCTAAGAACTTCATTGTAAATGCTATTATGATATAAATTATAATTTTTAATGTTCTTTTAGTAATTTAAATTATAATGTTCTTATTAATTGATACAGAAAAAGCATCTGGCATGATTTTTCTTCCTTTAACCATGTTAACATGGTAGATTACATTAATCAACTTCCAAATACTGAATCAGCCTTGCATCCTGGATAAACTGCAGTTGGTGGTGGTGCATTTAAAAATATATATATCCCTGGGTTATTTGTTAATGTTTTGTCAATATTTTTTGCATCTGTGTTAGTAATAACATTGTTAGTTGTTATACTTTTTTTTTTTTACTGTCTTTGTCTAGTTTCAATATCAGAACAATATTCTGCTTTAAATATTGGAAAGAATTTCCTCTTCTACTTTCTGAAAGAGATTTTATAGATACGATATTATTTCTTGGGTAGAATTCATCAGTGAATCAAGCTTGGTCTGAATTTTTTTGAAAGTTTTTAATTACAAATTCAATTCCATTAATACTATTAGGTCTATTCCAGTTGTCTCATTCATCTTGAGTTTTGGTTGTTAATGGTTTTCAAAGAACTGGTCCACTTCATCTGTATAATAGATTTAATACTTGTACAGTTGTTTGTAGTGTACTCTTTTATACTCTTGATGTCAGTGGTGTCTGCAGTGTTTTCCCAACACTCAATTTCCATATTGGTAACGTTTAACATTTCTTGGATAGTTTTGTTAGAGGCTTAACTATTTTACTAGTATTTTTAAAGAGTATAAAAAGAATCACTTTTAATTTTTATAGATCAGTATATATTCTGCTTTTAATTTAATTGATTTCTATTCTTGTCTTTTCTTTCTTGTCTTTCTATTCTTTCTGCTTGTTTTAGGTTTAAGGTTTATTTTTCTCTTCTATTTCTAGTTTCTTTGGGTGAAAGCTTACATTATTGAACTGAGATCTTTTTTATTTCACAATATAAGTACTTATTGCTACAAACATCCTGCTGACCACTGCTATCACAAAATTTAATACTAAAAATTTTGATAGTCTGTATTTTAATTTTCATTCAGTTCAAAATATATTATCAGATCTATTGAGACCTTGCCCTTGACTTGGGTATTATTTAAGGATCTGAAGTTTAATTTCTAAGTGTTTGGAGATTTTCTTATTTTTTATTTATTTCTAATTTAATTTGATTGTACTAGTGAATGCATTTTGTGTGATTTAAATTAGATCATGGCATTTGATCCCATCACTTCATGGGAAATAGATGTGGAAACAGTGGAAACAGTGTCAGACTTTATTTCTTTGGGCTCCAAAGTCACTGCAGATGGTGACTGCAGCCATGAAATTAAAAGACGCTTGCTCCTTGGAAGAAAAGTTATGACCAACCTAGATAGCATATTCAAAAGCAGAGACATTACTTTGCCAGCAAAGGTCCGTCTACTCAAGGCTATAGTTTTTCCAATGGTCATGTATGGATGTGAGAGTTGGACTATGAAGAAGGTTGAGTGCCAAAGAATTGATGCTTTTGAACTGTGGTGTTGGAGAAGACTCTTGAGAGTCCTTTGGACTGCAGGGAGATCCAACCAGTCCATTCTAAAGGAGATCAGCCCTGGGATTTCTTTGGAAGGACTGATGCTAAAGTTGAAACTCCAGTACTTTGGCCACCTCATGCAAAGAGTTGACTCATTGGAAAAGACCCTGAATGCTGGGAGGGATTTGGGGCAGGAGGAAAATGGGACAACAGAGGATGAGATGGCTGGATGGCATCAGTGACTTGATGGATGTGAGTTTGAGTGAACTCCGGGAGATGGTGATGGACAGGTAGGCCTGGCGTGCTGCGATTCATGGGGTCTCAAAGAGTGGGACACAACTGAGCGACTGAATTGAACTGAAGGTTTGTTTTATGACACAGAAGAATATGCTGTTTCTGGGTTAAATATTCATGTGCATTTGAAAATAATGTGCATTCTACTGTTGGTAGAGTATTCTATAAATGTCAGTTGGATTCTGGTGTCATTCAGGCCTTCAGTATCCTTGCTAATTTTCCCTCTATTAGTTCCATATATTAATGAGAAAGGAGTATTAGATTCTAATTATAATTATGCATGTCTCTATCTCTCCTTTCCATCCTGTCAAATTTTGCTTTATGTATTTGAAGCTCAGTTATTTGCACACATGTTTAAGATTCTTAGGTCTTCTAGTTCTTTTTTATCTCTATTAATTTACTTTGCTTTCAAGTAAAACTTTTAATATAGAAACTTCAGTGTTTGTGTAGTATATCTATTTTCTTTTATTATGTCATTATATTTGAATTGAACTTCTTATAGACAGTTTACAGTTGAGTCATAACAGTGTCTTTTATGAGTTTATTTAGACCACTTACATTAAATACAAATGTTGATATGTTAGTTCTTCATTTCATTATTTTTTCTTATTTGTCCTAATTTTCATTCTTTTGTTTCCCCCTTTCTGCCTTCTTTTGGATTATTTAAATACTTTTCAGTATTCTATTTGTATTTGCCTGTAGCAGATTCTTAATTGGTTCTTTTAGGGATTAAAATATATATACTTACTTTCTCAGTCTGCTTAAAATCTATATTTTAACCACTTTAAGTGATTTGTAAAAACCCTGGAAACAATTTTGACCCTTATCTACTCCTGTTGATGTTGTGCTACTTGTATTACATCTACATAAAATAAAATCCCTGTGAAATAGAGTTGTGCTTTCAGTCCTCAGATACATTTAAAATAACTCAATAGGAAAATAACTTATTAAATTACCCAGGTATTTACCATTTCTGATGCTGATTGTTTTATCCCTGAAGTTCCAAATTTCCTTCTGATACCATTTTCTTTCTAAGAACCTTCCTTTAGAAATTCCTTTAAAGGATTCTTTCCGGCTATGAATGCTTTTAGTTTTCTTTCATTCAGTTGTTCAGTCATGTCCGACTCTTTGTGATCCCATGAATCACAGCATGCCAGGCCTCCCTGTCCATCACCAACTCCCGGAGTTCACTCAAACTCACATCCATTGAGTCAGTGATGCCATCCAGCCATCTCATCCTCTGTCGCCCCTTTCTCCTCCTGCCCCCAATCCCTCCCAGCATCACAGTCTTTTCCAATGACTCAACTCTTTGCATGAGGTGGCCAAAGTACTGGAGTTTCAGCTTTAGCATCATTCCTTCCAAAGAAATCCCAGGGCTGATCTCCTTCAGAATGGACTGGTTAGGTCTACTTGCAGTCCAAGGGACTCTCAGGAGTCTTCTGCAACACTACAGTTCAAAAGCATCAATTCTTCGGCACTCAGCTTTCTTCACAGTCCAACTCTCACATCCATACATGACCACTGGAAAAACCATAGCCTTGACTAGACAGACCTTTGCTGGCAAAGTAATGTCTCTGCTTTTGAATATGCCATCTAGGTTGGTCATAACTTTCCTTCCAAGGAGTAAGCGTCTTTTAATTACATGGCTGCAGTCACCACCTGCAGTGGTTTTGGAGCCCCAGAAAATAAAGTCTGACACTGTTTCCACTGTTTCCCCATCTACTTCCCATGAAGTAATGGGACCAAATGCCATGATCTTCGTTTTCTGAATGTTGAGCTTTCATTGGAGATATTTAAAACTTTTACCTTCATTCCTAAAGGATATTTTTGCTGAACACAGAATTCTCAACTGACAATACTTTCAAAATAGAAATATTTTTCCATTTCTTTCTGGCCTCCATATTTCTGATGAGAAACTTACTGTCATTTGAATTGGTGTTTTCCTATAGGCAACACATTATTATTCTCTCTGGCTGCTTTCAAAAAATTCTTCTCATTGTCTTTAGTTTTCATTAGTTTGCTTACAATATATATCTAGATGTGAATTTCTTTGAGTTTATCCTGTTTCAGATTCATTCAACTTCCCAGTTTCTCTTTTGCCAAACTTGGAAAGTTTTCAGCCATTATGTTTTCAAATATTTTTTCAGGACCAACACTTTTCCTCTCTTCTTCTGGAAATTCACTTACATGAATATTATATATTTTTTTTATTATTAACCCACAGATCCCTGAGACCCTATTCATTTTTTTCAGTCTTTTTTTCTTTTTCTTGCTTAGACTGGATAATTTCTATTTATCTATCTTCAAGGCCCTTGGCTGTTTCATCTCAAGTTTTCTCCTTAGCCCATCCAGTGCATCTTTTAGTTCCATTGCTATACTTCTCAGTTTTAAAGTTTCCTTTTAGCTCTCCTTTATATAGCCTATTTCTTTGTTGAAGCATTCTCTTTTTCTATTTGTTTCAAAAGCATTTATTATTATTCCTTACAGTTTTTGTGTAATAGTTGTTTTAATGTCTTTATCAGTTAATTTTAACCTCTGCATTATTGGTTATCTACTGATTACATTTTCTTATGCAAACTTCAATTTTTCCGGTTCTTTGTATGTTAAGTAATTTTGGATTATTTTCTAGATATTTACAATATTATGTTAACAAACTGGGAGCTTTGTTTAAATTCAAGGAGTAAGTTGATATTTTTATTTTTCAGCCCTGTTGGCCTGGTTATGATCTGCCCACACATTTCAACCTTCCCTCTGTGGTCCGTGGCTCCTATGGCAGTCCAGTTTTCAAAGTTTTTGCAGTACTTTTCAGATCTGCCTCACCTTTGCACCACACAGTAGCCAGTCTGAGTCCTGGGTGGTAGCTTCTTCGCTCATTCTCAATTTCTTGGTCCATAATTAGGACCAGTTTGAGGCATGTGTAGCTCGGGGGTAAACCCAGGACTTCATAAACAAGTTTTAACATCACTTTCATGAACTCTTTCCTCTCTGTGCTCTTCCAATACTTTCCAGTTCCCTGGGCTCTCTCTTCATGCAGACAGCCAGAAAACTAAGGCTCTATTTAGCCTGTTTTATTGTGCTTTCCTATTTACTTCTGTTCCTGTACCTATATCCATTGCCAAGTGATGGGTGAACAGAGAAAGAAAACAAAAGTAACATGAGTCTGCCACTGTTTGGGAGTCAGGGCTGTCCTATCCAGAGCAGAAGATTCATTTTTCAGAGCTCTGGCTCTTGCATGCTCTTGAGGCAGTTTCTGCCACTGTTGCCATGGGATTTCCTGGGAACTGGAACCTCAGAAAACAGAGATAAAGGGGAGAGGGATGAGATTCCTGTACTCACTGACTGAAGCCCCTTGTCCCCTCCTCCAATCCGGACTAGAGGACTTCTCCTGGAACTCTCTCCATTTGTGATCCCATGGCTAAGAGATATTGGAGGTAAGTACATGGTGAATTCTGCTTTCTGTTCCCTATTACTGTTTGCTTTTCAGAGTCTTGAGATAACTGCTTCATGAATCCTGTCTGTGCAGTATTTAAAGCCATGAGATGATGGGAAAAGACCACCAGTGGAGAATAGACAGGAAAGAAGGCAGAGAATAGAGCCTTGGGGAACCCCAAGATTATCCCACTGGGGAGATGAAGAAAGGTTAGGGAGAGAAGGGAAGAAAAACCAGAATTTTGTGGTATGCTGGCCACCAAGTAAAGAAAGTGACTAAAAGAAGAGAGAATCATGGGAGAATTCCAAAGTTGCTCACAGGTCAATTCAGATATTTATCAGAGAATAAGAATTGGACTTAGAAATGTCGAGTTCTCATTGCTGACCTCAGTTTCTGAGGAGTGGTGAAGAACAACATCTGTCTTATATTCAAGGGAGACTAGAATTAGGGAAATTAAAGATAGAACTCTTATTATATTTCAGTTATTTGGGGGCAGTAAGGGATATGAAAGAAATTAAGTTGCAGTTGGAGGGGTACGTGGAATTAAGAGCATCAAGGCTTCTAGTGTAAATATTCAGAACTACCAAAAGGCATTAATGCATAGATAGGAATCAGAGATCAAATTGTCAACATCTGCTGGATCATTGAAAAAGCAAGAGAGTTCCAGAAGAACATCTATTTCTGCTTTATTGACTATGTCAAAGCCTTTGACTGTGTGGATCACAATAAACTGTGGAAAATTCTGAAAGAGATGGGTATACCAGACCACCTGACTTGCCTCTTGAGAAACCTATAAGCAGGTAAAGAAGCAACAGTTAGAACTGGACATGGAACAACAGACTGGTTCCAAATAGGAAAAGGAGTACGTCAAGGCTGTATATTGTCACCTTGCTTATTTAACTTTTATGCAGAGTACATCATGAGAAACACTGGGTTGGAAGAAGCACAAGGTGGAATCAAGATTGCTGGGAGAAATATCAATCACCTCAGATATGCAGATGACACCACCCTTATGGCAGAAAATGAAGAGGAACTAAAAAGCCTCTTGATGAAAGTGAAAGAGGAGAGTGAAAAAGTTGGCTTAAAGCTCAACATTCAGAAAACGAAGATCATGGCATCTGGTCCCATCACTTTATGGGAAATAGATTGGGGAAACAGTGGAAACAATGTCAGACTTTATTTTGGGGGGCTTGAAAATCACTGCAGATGGTGATTGCAGCCATGAAATTAAAAGACACTTGTTCCTTGGAAGGAAAGTTATGACCAACCTAGATAGCATATTCAAAAGCAGAGACATTACTTTGCCAACAACGGTCCATCTAGTCAAGGCTATGGTTTTTCCAGTGGTCATGTATGGATGTGAGAGTTGGACTATAAAGAAAGCTGAGTGCCAAAGAATTGATGCTTTTGAACTGTGGTGTTGGAGAAGACTCTTGAGAGTCCCTTGGACTGCAAGGAGATCAAACCAGTCCATCCTAAAGGAGAACAGTCCTGGGTGTTCATTGGAAGGACTGATGCTGAAGCTGAAGCACCAATACTTTGGCCACCTGATGCGAAGAGTTGACTCATTTGAAAAGACCCTGATGCTGGGAAAGATTGAGGGCAGGAGGAGAAGGGGATGACAGAGGATGAGATGATTGGATGGCATCACCGACTCAATGGACATGAATTTGGGGTAAACTCTGGGAGTTGGTAATGGACAGGGAGGCCTGGCGTGCTTTGGTCGCAAAGAGTCGGACACGACTGAGCAACTGGATTGAACTGATACTTGATGGATTCTGTCCTCTCATTTTCTCATTATTTTACTAATTTCAGGCATCTCAGCCTTCAGCAAAATGTCTTATATTTAGTAGGTACATATTAGATGTTTGCTGAACAAGTTACATGATATTTCAAATAATTCCATGAGTGTTTCAGCAGAGTATGATGTAAAGGCTGTATGTGTGCCTGCGTACTATGTCACTTCAATCATGTCCGACTCTTTGCAACCCTATGGACTTTAGGCCTCCAGGCCCCTCTGCCCACGGGATTAAAATTCTCCAGGCAAGAGTACTGGAGTGGGTTGTCATACCCTTTTCCAGGGGATCTTTCCAACCCAAGCATTGAACCCACGTCTCCTGCATTGGCAGGTGAGATTTTTACCACTAGTGCCATGTGGGAAGCCCTAAATGCTATATAAAAATGTATAATCCAGAGGTAGTATTTTTTTTCAATTATATTAGCAATATATACTTATTTTGTAGGTTAATACATTCCTAATGAAGTATATATTATCAGTATAGACAGTGATTCTATGAACCCAGGTAGCTAGATTTCTCATAAAACACTGAAATACATTAGCAGGGATCAAGGCAGTTTCTCTTGCCACTACTTACTGTCCCCCGAGCAGAGCAGAGGACCCAGTGAATAAGCCGCTTCAGAATGTGGTTGCCCTGTATCTCTCATCACAATCTGAGTAACCGGCAGGTGCTTCCTATGGGAAAGGACTACTGTGTTGCTGGTCCTAGAAAACAAACACAACCACCTTAATATCATTCTCAGTAATGTACAGAAAAGTAAAAGCATTTTATTGCAGTTCAAGGGGTATTAAGCTAAATTTGTAAACATGTAACAGTAGGGAAATCAAACAGCGCATCTGAACACTTACAAACATACTAATGTACTGAATGAGGTCTTCTGAGGACCAGAGACCTTTGTTCATCTACAGGACCATAGAGAAGAAAGCAGGCAGGTCCAAAATTGTGGTCATAGGAACAGACATGAAATTACATTTCAATGCAATTAAGACTCTTGAGAGTCCCTTGGACTGCAAGGAGATCCAACCAGTCCATTCTAAAGGAGATCAGCCCTGGGATTTCTTTGGAAGGAATGATGCTAAAGCTGAAACTCCAGTACTTTGGCCACCTCATGCAAAGAGTTGACTCATTGGAAAAGACTCTGATGCTGGGAGGGATTGGGGGCAGGAGGAGAAGGGGACGACAGAGGATGAGATGGCTAGATGGCATCAGCGACTCGATGGACGTGAGTTTGAGTGAACTCCGGGAGATGGTGATGGACAGGGAGGCCTGGCGTGCTGTGATTCATGGGGTCGCAAAGAGTCGGACACGACTGAGCGACTGAACCGAACTGAACTGAAGCAGCTGTTTGCTGTTTGCAATTCAGCCAGTGTGTCATACTGGAATGCAAAATTTACAGAAGCAAGAGTAATCTGCCTTGATTAAAAAAAAAAAAAAAAAAGCAAAAGACAAAAAACCAAACCCATCTGACTGACAAGAAATAGGTTTTCAATTTTTGGGCCTTTTTTTTTTTACTGAAAGTTTCAGAAATTCCTACTGTGGTTATGAGGCATTTCCTTATTTGTTGAAGTCTTAAATTTAAAAACAAAATCAAAACAAAATACTGATTCAAAACCATGATGAAGATATGAGATAATGTATTCTTAAAATTAATAAATGGGCTAAGGCATGGGAAAGTGCTTTGCCAATGATTTTCACCATCCATTCATTCAACACTTATTGCACATCCTCTATTAGTCACGCCCTGTGTGTTGGGGAAGTGAACAGGAAACCCATTGTCAATGTCCCCCAGAAACCTAGTGGATGCTACAAATAATAGAAATAACAATAATACCATCATGTAAGTGACTATTTGGGGACATATTAAAATCTGTGGTTCAATACAATTTAATGACTGGAACAAAAGCCAGAGGACCTGGTTGGTAAGCTGTTTGTATTGCCAGTGTTCTCTCTGGACAAAGTAGAAAGGTTTCTGTAAGCTGTTCATATTTTTCATTGTATATTTCAATTACATATATACTTTTAATTTATGGACAAATGGTTTGTCTATTGTTCTCTGTAGAACCTAGCAAGTTTTCATTTTTAACAATTACAGAATCACCAGTCACTCATATATATATATAGTAACTGTTCCAAATTATATATGTATTTATACAAGTTGAAGCATTATCAAAAATAGTCCAGGTCACCTCACAGCTTTGTTGCAAAAAAAAAAAAAAAATCTTCTTAACTTAATATTTAATCATTCCAGTGCTGTTAGGCATCAAAATATTCTTGTAAGTTGGAAAATTAAAAATTATTAAGATTTTTATTTTATTTAAAAATTTGAGCACAGGGACTGGCAGTGCATGTGGTAAGATATGAAAAATAGGAACTAAACACCCTAAAATTGAAGAAACAAACATTAAAAATCAAATTGCTTCAAAAAATCAGACTGAATTAAGCCACATGGTTTTATCTGGGGAAGCCCCTGCAACTGCTGCCGACAGAAGCACACAAGCTTCATCCTAAACACAAAATACCAGACTTTGTTGGGATCACAAGCTAGAAGGTGCCACTGAATCACAGGGCGATCAGTATGGAAAGCTATTTTGTTATAAACACAGGAATAGCACACCAAATTAATTCCTGGTATTAAATTCCAGTAAGCATTACAAATAAATATTTTAATTCCTATGACTGCTATTTTGGCAGATATCTTAGAGGAAAAATGTAAGTATATTAGTTCTTTAAACTTTGAATTTTAAGGAAACTTTTAAAAGCTACGCTGTCTAATATAGGAAAAAGCTATACTGTAGTTCTGTTTTTAACACTGACAATGCATTCACAAACCTAAAAAAATCTTTAAAAAATCATAATGCAAATAGTGTGTATTAAGGTAGATAATATCATAAAGTACCTTCCTGAATCAAAAAATGTTAAACAATTCTTACTTCAAAGTCCTTTATTAGTATAGATCATTCCCAATTGCTCATGCTTTATGCAAAATATTGTAACCCATGGTCAACAGCTCGTGTTCACGCTCAGTCGCACAGTGGTGCTTGACTCTGCGATGCTATGGTCACCAGACTCATTTAAAACTGCCTAATTTATTATTATATCTCACTTTTCTTGCTTTTCAATTTTTCCCAAAATTTGTAAAGATTGCGTTTCTAGGCACAAAAATTTCTCACAACAGTTTTAAACATTCAATAAGAGAATTCCCAAATTTGCTTTTTTCAGAGTCTAATGCTTTAGAAATTCTTACTGTTTGCTGTTTGTCATTAGATATTTTTGAGGTATAACAGAGCTTTAAGAACTTTGAGTTGGGAAAGTTGCAGGGGAGAAATACTGTGTCAACTTTAAGTGTTATAATCATTGGGGAGAAAGAGGGACTGGTGACAGTACTGTTTTCATCATCCAGAATTACATACTTTGAAAGTTCCAAGCTCTTTATCGGATTTTGCTGTTCTACTGGCTCACCCCTTTGGCAAAGTCATGCTGTATTAATTACTGAGGCATCATTAAGACTTCTTCATGTCTGGCAGGGCTGGTATCCCCACCTTGTTTTCATCTTCATAGTTGTCTTAACTATTTATGCACCATTCTTTTCCAAATTAAGTTTTAGAGCCATTTTGTCACTACTTAAAAATAATAAACAAATACCTAGTATTTGTTTGGAATTAAATGGAATCAAGAAATTTATTTGGAGGAGAGATGCTTAGATTTCCTATTCATGGCAGCAGTGTGATGTCTCCATTTATTTAGGTCTTCTTGATTTTCATAATAAAGTTTTATAAAGTCTTTTTTAATCAAAGTCTTGCATATTTTTGCTATCTTTATTTCAAGATACATTACTATTTTGTTGCTTTTGCAACTGGTTTTTATAGGACTTTCTTATAACACATTCTTGATAAGAATTCAGTTATTCTACGACTTAGTAAATAGTCTTACTAAGCTGTCATTAATTTCAATAATATTTCTGTTTGTTGTCTTAGGTTTTCTTTGCTGACAACCATATTTTCTATGAGTAATATAATCTTTATTTCCTTGTTTCCAATCTTTCCAATTGCGGTTTTGAATTAACTCATATATATTTTTTAGCTTTCTATTATTCATTTCTAACCTAATTGCATTGCTATCAGAGAAACTGTCCATAGGATAGCAACCACAGTAAAAGTTTTTGAATTTTGCTTTATGGAACATTGGGAAAATCAGTTTGCAGAAATGCACCACAAGTGGTTGAGAAAATTATGTGTTCTATAATTTTATGTTCCCAACAAATCAATTTAATTTGAAAATATTCCATGTTCTTACTAATTTTTGTTCATTTGATTACCAATTACAAACAGATATTCTTATCATGGTTGATTTGTGAATTTCTTCTTTCAGTTCTGTCAAATTTTTTCTATATATATTTCTAGTCATTTTTATTGGAAGCATACATGTTTAGGATTGTTAATTTTCTCTGGTGAAATTAAGAAGTATCATTACATAGTAACAGTGATCGTAGTCCACCTAAAAAACCTTTAAAATTTACTGACTTTGTGATATTTAGCTGGTAATTCTTTGCTTTCAATATTTCCACTTGTACAAACAAGATGTAGTATGAGATCTGGATCTAAATGGTTATTTTTGTTACATTTATTGTGCATGATTGTTCACACATTTTTATCTCAGACTTGTTGCTTTCTCTTCTTTTTCAATCTCACGTTCTATCTTCTTTTGCATTAACTAAATTTTTAAAATCCCATTTTTTCTTTCTTCCCTCTGCTGAATTGAAATAATTCTTTAAGGGTTACATACATTTCAATATATACACTTTAAGCAATTTAATTCTAATAAATATTTACAAAACAAGTTTAAATTTCAACAATATTTTTATTTCTAAGCAGTCTTTTAGTTCCTTTGTAAACCACAATTATCTTTGTTAACAGGATCTGACTGCTTTCTTATGCTTCAGCTTCAAACATATAGTCATATGTTATCAGCACATGTTTTCCACCTCTATGTTTACAATTTTTTTCCTCAATGTTTCTTCCTGCTTCTGAAACCTTCCTTGTAATATCACTTTCTTTCATTCTGAAAACCATTCTTAAAAATTCCTTTTGTGTAATTTCATCTTAAAAGCTGTAGGAGAACATTTAGATTTCTACATTATTTAGTTTTGTCAAAAATAGTCCTGGTTACATGAGGGTATTTTTTTTTTTGAAGTCTTAATTTCAAAAAATAGCAGAAACAGGATCATGAAGTTTTATAATGCTTAAGTGTGGTAATATTGCAATAGTTAATGGGTTGACGAGTTGCTGGTATAATCAGTCAACTTAGAGACCATCACAATGAAGCAAATGGTCTCATGTGTTAATGTTAACACCGTCAAAGACTCGATCAAAAAAGTTTGTCTAAGGTTTGCTGTGTTTACTGAGAAAAAAATTCTTCCTAGCAACTGTTTAAATAAATCTCACAGATGCTACAGACCTTTTTAGTGGCCTGTGATTAAAAAAATATGTCTTGCTTTAAAAAAAAAAATCCCTTTTGTGGAGTCTGCTGCTGGTAAATTTCTCCAGTGTTGTTTGTCTAGATCTTAATTTTATCCCACTTCTTAAAATATCAGCTTGGTAAACACTGGGAGTTTGACAGATATTTCACTTCTGCCCTATAAGGGGCATGCTCCACCCTCTGTGGGCTGGGCTCTGGGCTGGTCAGGGAAGGTCAGCTGTCTGGCTGTCTTTCCTTTAAAAAGTCTTCCTTTCCTTTCTCCTCCTTTAAACATTCTCTTTAGTGTTCTTTGATTTCACCATGGGTGTCTAGATATGGATTTACTCTTATTTATTTACTTTTAGCTTGGTATTTTAATATTTCCTCAATCTGGAAATTCCTCAGCTATTTTGAGTACTGCCTCTTTTTAATTATTATATCTCAAATCTTTTCTCCTGAAACTTTAATCACACACATGTTTGATCTTCAGTCGTGTCCAACTCTTTGCAACCCCGTGGACTGTAGCCTACCAGGCTTCTCCGTCCATGGGATTCTCCAGGCAAGAATACTGGAGTGGGTTACCATTTCCTTCTCCAGGGATCTTCCCGACCCAGGGATCGAACCCGGGTCTCCAGCATTGGAGGCGGATGCTTTAACCTCTGAGCCACCAAGGAAGCCCATTTATTTACTTTTAGCTTAGTATTTTAATATTTTCTCAATCTGGAAATTCCTCAGCTATTTTGAATACTGCCTCTTTTTAATTATTATACCTCAAATCTTTTCTTCTGAAACTTTAATCATACACGTGTTTGATCTTCTTCACATAACTCTTCAATGTCACCACTTTCCTAGGTCCCATTTTGGTTTTCTCCATTCATTTTGTGTGTCATTTAATTTACACACCTTTTCCACTAATATCTGATCCCAAAGTTTTAAACTGAGTAATACTGTCATTACTAATGACAATATATTCATTTCTAATATATATTGATATATATGCTAATATATTCATTTCTAAGCATTCATTTGGTTCTTTGGTAAATCGCAGCCTTCTTTGTTAACAGGAAGATTCTCATATTTCAATTCCAGTTTTAATTTTTTGAGCAGCTTACTAATTTATTTTATGTTTTTAACATATCCATAATCTGAGATTTTTAGGCATTGGATCTACTCTTTGGGGTTTCTTCTGCCTCTCAACTGTGTCCTCTGGTGTTGTATAACTGGATTGTGAGTTCATGTTTGGAAGTATTTTATCTGAAAGAATCTTGTGAGACCTGTGTGAAGGGAGAGGGCAGATCTCCAGTGAGAATATCATGAAATCTTAGGATGAGCCATTGGTGCTGCCAACCTGTGGCCATGTTAACCAATTTAAGGACCATCCAAGTTATGTCAATTGGGCACCAAATCTGTGTGAGAGCAAGTCTGTAGACATAAGTTTTCAGGGAGATTTTTTTTCTACTCAGAGTGCTAACAAGAAGATCTGTCCTCATTCACTTTTTTGGGGGTTTGTAGCCTTTGGGGACCTTCAGCTGCATGGAGAATTTTGTGTTCTCTGTATTCTCTTTCATGGACTCAAGGCCTTGTCTGGTTTCCCCTATGTGGCCATTCAAGAAATCAGCTTGAAGTTTAAGAAAGTCAGTAAATAATCCCAGGTGAGTCATGGGGTGGTCATCTTATTAACTGAATTAACTTTAAGAAGTCTTATATTTCACTTTCAGTGAATGGGAAACATTCATTCCTATCTTGTCTTAGTAGAAAAATAGAACAGACATGCTTAGTAATTCACCGGTAAACGAAAATAGCTACCTAATATTTTAGGCTTCTGATTAATGACACTATACACATCACAGCTTATACTTTTAAGTTGCTAGGGCATACTTTAATTTATTCTCTTTATTGTACTGTCATGTCCAACGTCTGCCTAAGGTACATAGTTTAAGCAACAAAAAAATTACAGTTTGCACAGGGAAATTATATGGAAATCACCATTCATTCCGGTCAGCATCACAGTTGCAGTAATATTGAGAATCAATGCAGTTCCCCTCTAATCCACAAGTACATTTTTGAGCATCAGGCTGAGAACCTCCCCAGTAAGTGTGTGTTTCATTGGTTCTTCCAACCCACCAGCTCACTGGGGTTCCATCTGAAAGACAAGTATGAGAAAGGTGACACCTACTTTGACCCCCACTACCTGCCTCCCCAAAATAGTTCCTTTATTCCTCTTTATTTAAAGCATAGAGAGACTCTTTTAGAAGTATATTTTATATTTTAACTCTGCAATAGGATCATTTTTAGGAGGACTTCCAACTATTTGAAAATATATACTTTAGTCATATATCATTAACCATTTTTCTTCTTTTATCAGAAAATGAGCAAATTGTCCCTAAATCATTCAAGTATGATGTTTACATATTTCTCTTGAGAACTCCAATTACATCATTTTTGCAGAAATAATGTTCAAGAAAGAATTTTCATAAAAATAGAAACCAGAGTAATTTATACATTGAATCTAAAATCTGCGATCCTATTAATAAAATGCAATTAAAATGTTTCCTGCTATGCAAAATAAAGAATTCTTTCACTTTATGTATTAGCTAAAAACACTGGCACTTCCTAGCATATCTTTGAAGTTTCTTGGGGATACGTACTTATACTAAATGGGTTACTCTGTTTGGAAACTAAAGAAATGGCACTAATCAGCCTTCTTCATGCCTGAAGTGAGTCTTTGGTTTGGACTAATCCGAGACAACTACAGAGTGGATCTTCAGCAAAACCCACTCCTCAGTACAATGCATAAGTGACAGGAGCAGAGGCTGCCTCAGCTCTGCAAGATTGCTTATTTATGCTGAAGATGCTGCCGAAGCCCCACTGTGGGATTATAGAGCACCTGGAGGAGGATGTTCAGAAAAGGCGGAGCACACAGGAAGATGGAAAAGAAACAGTCCCTAGTAAACAGAAATTCAGGGCACGGGGGGAGCAGGGAATGGAAGTGACATTAAATCTGTAAAGATGCTTGTGTTTTTCACACTCTTAAGTTGTCCCCATCAGGCCCCCACCAAGAATCTGTAGCAGCTTCTTCGTAACTTACAATCGCCACTGCTCATTATGGCTCCCTATTCAATAAGACTTTTGCTTCTGCTGACAACCTCCCAGCTTGTAAACACATAGACTGCATTCATTACCATGCACTGAAGGCCCAGTGGGTGCAATGTGAGCCAAGAAATCAATATCAACCATCAGTTTTCTAAATGTGTTGAAAACATCTCTAGGGGGTGGAAGATCTTTTCAGCTTAATATTTAATAAATATTTAATAGGTATTTTTCAAAATTCCATCTTAAAAATGTAATTATTCAACATCTTTCATTGATTGAAGAGCAAAGAAATCATTATATGCAAATGCACAACTGTGTTTACATTTTTCTCTCTAAAATGAGAACCATTAAGGGTTTTTAAAGGTACAAAATGTGTGTGGCTCCATTCAAAATTCCTTTGAGTAACCTAGAGAATTTGCATAAGAAAGTATTAGGAATAACATGAAGAAGAATCAGAGGCTGAAATGAAAAGGAAAAGGAAAGATAGCAATGACCAGGGTTCACTACTCCACTTTCTCAATTATTTTAGCCTATGGGTCACTGTCCTCACCAGCCACTGCTACCATTCTCAATGACCTTAAGCATTCATAGTATGGTGATGGAATGGTTTCCTAAAGTCAACACAGTCACACAACTTCCTCTTTAGCCACCTGTAATCATATCCCCGAAACTATCTGTATGTAACACAGAGACCTTAAAGATGCTGAAGGAAAAATGTTCCAGGACCTGAGCGAGATCCTAGGCCCACTGCTCCTCCCCAGCCCTCTTGGAAATCAAAATCAACACAAGGGCTGCTGCATTGAGAACCCAGGCTTGTTATATCTCCTGTCAAGTTTACCACCACCACTCTCCTGATAACTTCTGAGAATATGAGGATGGAAAATCCCCGAGATAAGGCTGAATTTTGACTGATGGCCTCCAACCTGTCCTATAAAATTCCTAAGCTACTTGCTTCCCATACTGCAGTCCCCTTGTGGTGTTTTCACATTGCAGCCATCCCAGGAGGGACCCGGGTTCAGTGTAAAGAATCTGCTTGCAATGCAGGAGCTGCGGGTTTGATCCCTGGGTAGGCAAGATCCCCTGGAGAAAGAAATGGTAACCTGCTCCAGTCTTCTTGCCTGGGAAATCCCAAGGACAGAGGAGCCTGGGGAGCTACAGTCTGTGGGGTTGCAAAGAGTCAGACAAGACTTAGCAACTAAACAGCTGCAACGAGGGACCCAGGCTTTGTTGTTTCACTCCTTCCACACAAGTGTAACTTCAAAGCTCTGCATGCTCATCTGTGTCTATTGATAATACCGAACAAATTAGTGCAAAAATTTTAAGGTGTATCAGGCTACACTATTTGCCTGCCTCATCTCAACCTTAATTAAGCACATCTGGAAATATGTAGGTCTGCAGTGAATTTGTTTAAATTAAGTTTGTACTAAAAATTCTCCAGCAGCAGCATATAAGAAATGCAAATAACTTGAGCATGTATATTTAATGAAGTCCTTTATTTTGCTTCTTTAGTAGGTGTTTATCAAGTTTATAAGTCTTTTCTCTTTCCATCTTTTCCCCTAGTCTCAATGAAATACGCTTTTAAATACCTGTTGGTGGTGGTGGTGGTGCTATTTTATGTATTTATATCAAAGGGCTAACAATTGAGTAACCACACGCAAATAGACACTGGCCTTCCAGGTGGGAATCCTTTGGTGATCTGGGTCATGTCCAGGTTCTGGAATAGACCATCTGCTTCTGTGTATGAGTTTGCCCCCTGGCTCACTGGGTGGCTTTGTTTTATGGCTTTGTTAGTGGTTGGTTTCAATGCTACTCTGTCTTTGCCTTGTTTTCACTGGTTAGAGAACCTATGAATAATACTCTCCCGGAGGCAGCTTTCTCATTCTTCTGGGAACATAGAATTTTAGTTCAGTGATCTATTTGGCAATAAATCTAATTAGCAATCTAGTTAGCAATCAACTAACAGTAAGCACTAAACCCACTAGCACTAACTATAAATTCAATAAACTGAAGAGATGCAAATAAGTAGCATTTTCTTCATGCCATTTATAGGTATGGTGCAATTAGGTTCTAGCAGAGTTAGTGCCTTAGCCCCAAAGACTCAGAAAAAAAATGATTTCCTAAGTCCCATAGCTGCTGAGTGACAAGCCTGAATTCTGAGGACCTGCCTAGCACTCTCTGCTCATTCCAATCCCCAAATGCCTGATCAGAGGAGCAGCAGGCCAGCCTCCAGAAAACCAAGCAGTTTTATGCTTCATGCAGGCAGGTTGCACATTCCAACAAAATGAGGTATTTCAAAGGAAGAAAATAGAAAATCAAAAATAAAAATTTTCAAAAGAAGAAAAGATATGTAAAATAAACTACTAGCACTTAACGTGTGAAAGAACTGGTGATACCAACATTTTTCCCTACTTTATATTTAGCCAAGACACTAATCACATTCAGCGTAGGAAAAAGGATCTCACCAAATAATCACCTCCAGATAAGTAAGCCATGTTGTTGTTAGTAATGCTTCCCAAGATACCACAGGATTGAGATGTCCCTGCCCTTTATGGTGGATGATTACTGAGCCCTCCAGGGGCCTCTTTAAGAGGCTTTTACTGCTCAGTTGCCCAGCTGAGTCTGGGGATGGGAGGGAACTTCAGATCATTTATGGCTTTGGGCAAAGATTTTGGTTTTTGCTCCAAAAGTATCTCAGATTGTGACCTGGGTGCTATGGGCACAGATTCTCATGCATCTGTGGCAAGCCATTGTGACCTGTGGGGACAGAAGCTCATGATGTCTAATTATTCTGATTACTCACCTTGGGGAGTTGAAAGCCTTGACTTTTTGCAGTGGAAAGTCAGCTCCTGTTGGCAGTTGTCCGCATAGTCAATGATGGTCTGGAGCTGGTCCATGCTGGCTATGTACTTGAAAAATACTGGATGGGGGCTTTCTCCATTCAAGCTTTTGATCTTGACCAAGTGGGAGCCGTTATGCTGCACTGAGGTCCATGCAGTGTCTGGTGGGCAGAAGAGAGGTTGAGAGAAAGAAAGGAGACCATAATGAGGATGGAATCATTAAATGTAAATATGGAAAGCAGAGCATCTGAATTCAGTTTTCTTTTATTTTTTTGTAGTCATCAGATCTCTTTGCAATTAGAATCAATGAGTGGAATTCTCAAAATGTTTAACAGGAGGGATTCTCTTTATTGAAATTTTCACTACCATAATTATAGGCAACATTGTCAGGCAGCTAATTTTTAAAATTATGCATTATAATACTCAAAGCTATAAATATAATTTTATGGCCCTAATATTTTTCTTTCCATTACTATAAGGAGAAAGCCAAACGTTACTGTGTATATCTTTTTACAATTATATTTGTCATCTGACTGAGCGTCTTTTCCTCTGATAATCAGAGAAATGTGTAAAAGACATATGTGAGGAATAAGCTGCAAACATGATCATGAAAATAACAGAAACTAAGTATTTTTTACAAAAATTAACTAACGGTGTGTCAGCAACCTGTTCAATGGCCAGTGCTAAAAAAACACAGGGCCTAGGAATATGACCATCCCAGCAGTAATCATAGCCACATGAATGTCTGTTGGAAAATTCTCACATATTTCTATTACATTGATTACCTCTATTTTTCAAAGAGATATAAAAAACAATGCACACTCCATAACATTTATAACAGAAGAAAAACAACTTGACTTCTTTTATCTTCCCCTCAATATATATCCCACCATAAATACCTCCCCCCAGTATACCTCCCTCCATAAAAATATAGAAGCTCCCACAGTATAGAAGGCCATGGCTCAGTGCTAAAAGGCTGAGTTCAAGCTACCTTAATCCAACTACCTCTATAATGTCATTTAATTTTCTCTGTAGTATGTATTTGATAAATGATCAGTCTGCCACACAAACTTTCTATATTACAGAGCAGCAAACAGTCTTATTGAGTTTATATTATTTCTTAATAATTAATATATGAGCAAAAGAGCAAAAAAACAAAACAACAACACAAGGAATTCACTTAGGGGTCCCCACAGGTCCCTGTTCCTTTCCTACCCTGGGGATGTGGGTCTGGGAAAAACCTAACATGTGCTGGTGCTCACAAACCCTTAATACATGAAATACATGGAGAGACTCGGAAAAGAACCCCAAGGGCCATGGAAAAAACTCTGGTTCAAAGCCTATGGGGAAAAACACGATAAAATATGCAAAAATTAGCAAGAACAGGAACAAACTGTGAGTCAACATGACCAATGCAGTTTTATATTCTATTTAAAAAAGACTTAATGGATCACCTACCTATCTGCTCACTAGAGGGGGCTGTGAGTGTTCCCATGGCAACTTGAAATCCATAAATTTTGTTTCCTCCTTATTCATGTTTTCACTAGACATTTTACATTTCAACATTTTCCTGGAAAATTACTTAAATGGGTCTGGTATTATTTTTGGTAATTACCTACTCCCATTCACCCCCAGGGTTTCTTCCCTCAAATGAAATGAAGGTACAGGGACTCATGCAGAAGACTGTGTTAAGCTTGGGAGTTCATCAATTCCAGTGCCACTGCGTCATTTATTTTCATAGCTTAGGGCACAAAGAAAAATGATGTGCCTGAATGGTTCATATAGGCTAGTGGTCAGTATGATAGATTTATGGTCTTGCATGGTTAAGGTATAATAATAGAAATCTTTTCGAGTGGAGAGAAGGAAACAGTTGAAAAGAACCTCAAAACTGCTCTTCTGAAAAATACTTTAAATGACTGCTCTTTCTAGAAATATTATTTAAAATACCCCAACAACAGCACATTATATTTCTCTAATATTCCACAACATATTATTTTCATAGATTTCAAAACCATGAACCTTTGACATGCCACATAACCTTAATTTTCAAGCACAAGGAGACAGACTAATGAATTAACGTGACCAGTACGATGGAAAAATTGTTGTTAAGTCACTAAGTTGTGTACAACTCTTTTCAACCCCAAGGACTACAGTATGCCAGGTTCCTCTGTCCACCACTATCTCCTGGAGTTTGCTCAACTTAGCTGTTATTCAAGGTAGTCTGAAGCACAGCTTTGGACCTGAAGTAATTAATTTTGGTGGTGGTGGTGGTGGTTTAGTTGCTAAGTCATGTCTGACTCTTGCGACCCCATGGACTGTAGCTTGCCAGGCTCCTCTGCCCGTAGGGTTCTCCAGGCAAGAATACTGGAGTGGGTTGCCATTTCCCTCTCCAGGGGATCTTCCCAACCCAGGAATCAAACCCAGTCTCCTGCATTGCAGGCAGACTCTTTACTGACTGAGCTACTTTTTAATCATGGGCAAATTTAAACACGAATTTTGAACTATCGTTAAACTAGACCCTTTCAGAACATGTTAATCGAACTCAGTGGGGTCTTTCCTCTGCACAGGAGCAGGGAGACCATTGGTGGCACTTGGTCAACCATTTTGCCTGGACAAATGAACCTGTAGCCAAGTTAATTTGCTGGTTTGGTTTAATGTTTCATAGTAATCACACTGACCACATCATATGCTATCCTTCAGTTTGATTTGCTTTTCCTTTTTGCCAAGTTATATTCACTTTGCAACTGGCAACACATTTTATACTTTATAATAGACCTCTGGATTATACAAGGAGTCTTTTATAGCAAAACAATCAGTTATGAAAAAGAACCAGCTCTTTATTTTACACATTCAGGTAAATATACATTGAAAGCATATCTACTATACTCATTTCCATTTCTCTGAGAAGTAGACAGAAAATAAGGCTTCATTATGAAAAATCTGATGCCTTTATAGTTGGTAGGTTCATCACTCATGATCTGGAAATAAACCTCAAAGAAAGTGAAGGTAAAAATTCCTTTTCCCACAGATGCCTGAAATGAAGTCCTATTTGTGTTCAGTTAGTTCAGTCGCTCCGTCGTGTGTGACTCTTTGGGACCCCATGGACTACAGCATGCCAGGCTTCCCTGTTTGTCACCAACTCCTGGAGCTTACTCAAACTCAAGTCCATCAAGTTGGTGATGCCATCCAACCATCTCATCCTGTGTCATTCCCTTCTCCTGCCTTCGATCTTTCCCAGCATCAGGGTCTTTACCAGTGAGTCAGTTCATATCATCAGGTGGCCAAAGTACTGAGGTTTCAGCTTCAGCATCAGTCCTCCCAGTGAATATTCAGGACTGATTTCCTTTAGGATGGACTGGTTGGATCTCCTTGCAGTCCAAGGGACTCTCAAGAGTCTTCTCCAACACCATAGCTCAAAAGCGTCAATTCTTCAGTACTCAGCTTTCTTCACAGTCCAACTCTCACATCCATACATAACTATTGAGAAAACCATAGCTTCAACTAGATGGACTTTTGTTGGCAAAGTAATGTCTCTGCTTTTTAATATGCTGTCTAGATTTGTCATAGCTTTTCTTCCAATGAGCAAGCTCCTTTTAATTTCATGGCTGCAATCACCATCTGCAGTGATTTTGGAGCCCAAGAAAATATAGTCTGACACTGTTTCCATTGTTTCCCCATCTATTTGCCAGGAAATGATGGGACCAGAGGCTATGATCTTAGTTTTTTGAATGTTGAGTTTTAAACCAGCCTTTTCATTCTCCTCTTTCACTTTCATCAAAAGAGTCTTTAGTTCCTCTTCACTTTCTGCCATAAGGGGGGTATCATTTGCATATCTGAGGTTATTGATATTTCTCCTGGCAATCTTGATTCCAGTTTGTGATTCATCGAGCCCAGCATTTAGCATTTGTGTCCAAATAGAACATTTTTTGAAATTAAGCCATCTGCCTTTGTTTCTTCTGATGAGAAGAGGGTACATGTTCTTTTTTTTTTTTTTGAGGGTACATGTTCTGAGAAGACTGAGAAGGCAAAATGCCAGATGATTTAATTTGTCACATCTATCTCCAGACAGAGCTAGTCAAGAAGATGCAATCAGGGTAATAAATAAGGATAGACAGATGTAAACACTAGCAGCCATTCCTGAACCCACAAAGATAATCTGAATACTACAGTAGAGAAATATCAATAACCTTAGGTATGCAGATGATACCACCCAATGGCAGAAAGTGAGGAAGAACTAGAGTCTCTTGATGAACAGCAAGGACAGCAACGAGATCAAACCAATCACTCCTAAAGGAAATCCACCATGAATATTTATTAGAAGGACTGATGCTGAAGCTGAAGCTCCAATACTTTGGTCACCAGATGTGAAGAATCGACTCACTGGAAAAGACCCTGATGCTGGGAAAGACTGAAGGCAGGGGGAGAAGGGGCTGATGGAGGATGAGATGGTTGCCTGGCATTACCAACTCAATAGACATGAATTTGAGCAAACTCAGGGAAATCGTGAAGCACAGGAAAGCCTGGCATGCTGCAGTCCATGAGGTTGCAAAGAGTCAGACATGACTTAGGGACTGAACAACAATAGAGACCCAAAACAGCCTTCTTAGAAATTGTGTTACTATACAGAAATAAATATCATTACAACTAGCTTTCACTTTTTATTCACCTCAACCGTCTTGCCACACAGATAAGGAAATGAAGTCTAGAAAAACTCACTTGCAAAACTAAATTCATGAAACTATGTAATTTAGCCACACATTTCTAAGTAATACAGTGTAAGTCACTGAGCTTTCTGAGTAAACTTCTCAAAGAGTCCTAAGGTCTGTAATTTTTCCAGCCAGTCTTACTCACCTGAGCCCTCTCCTATATTTCCAATGAAAATAGAACTGGATCCTGGTCATTTATGTGTTCATAGGGCCAGTAAAGGCCAAGCCTACTACTCCAGATGTTCAGAGGGTGTCCTGAGGAAGATGATGGTCAGCTCTCACCTGGCCCTGCCCTAGATTGCAGAGGCTCTGGTCCCTGCCATGTCATCTGTTTGTCAAAGCTGAGGATGACTGGTGTGTGCATTTTACTGAAGAGAAGTGATGACAGCTCTAAGGAGACAGTTGCCAGGCCCTGGGGGGCCCAGAGATGGCACTCATCCTGGCCCCACATCTCGGGTCCCTCCTGATTAATATTATAGGAGCATCCTCCTAAGGGTTGCCCTTCCTGCCGTAATTCTGGGGCCTTGAGGCTTTTTTGGCTTACTTTAATATTTTAACACAAGAAAATGCTATAGGATACAACTTGATAGCTTCAAGGGAATGTAGCTACTTCACAGCCTTCTTTCTTGGGATTTCAGAGGATGATGCTTTCACTTACTAGGCCACACTGAATGTGCGTCTGCTCATTCATAAGGACAGACATCTGCTATTTAGCAAGAATAGACATTTACTTAACATGACTTATATTGTCTTCAGGCAATATATATATGTGCCTGGCCCTGTATCTGGAACCTCCTAGGAGCTCAGTTTTTGGAAGATATTAATATCTCCTCTTGTGTGTCAGCCCATCATACAGCTCCAGAGCAAAATAATTTTCTCAAAGAGCACATTATATAATTCATTCATAAAATTAAATACAGACAGAGTACAGGGTCATGGTCAGTAAGAGATATGGGTTATAACCTATGGTCTCATTTAGTCACTAAGTCATGTCCAACTCTTTGCAACCTCATAGACAGTAGCCCACCAGCCTCCTCGGTCCGGGGGGTTTTCCAGGCAAGAATACTGGAGTAGGTTGCTATTTTCTTTTCCAGGGAATCTTCTTGACCCAGGGATTGAACTTGCAGCTCCTGCTGCATCTCTTGCATTGCAGGAGGATTCTTTACTGCTGAGCCACAGGGGAGGAATGGTCTTAGAAAAGTAAAAAAAAAAAATCTCTGAGCCTCCAATTCCGTATTTAGTAAATGCTGAAGACCAAATGCTATCGTTCTAGCCACCTTTGAATGCTAAGGCCGTGAATCTGGCATGTTTCTGGCCTAGCGGCCCTCTGAGCATCTATATTTTTATTGTTCATCCAGACCATTCACTATGCCCACCCACAAGGTTGGGGCAGACTGTGTGGCTGACAGAAAAGCAGGAAAATAAGCTTTCCTGAAGCATTTGTTTTTTCACCCTTTGGGCACCATGACTGGTCCTGCCCCAGAAATTCTGCATCGCCAATCACACCACGCTGCATGTTTTACGAACTACCTTTACAAGTGTCAAGAGGCAAGTCAGAATAATGTCTCCCCAGTGGAGGTGGAAAAGAGTTCTTTCCAGGCAAAAGCCAGTATAAAAGAAATGCAGGTTCACTCTATATGATAATCATCAAAGTGCAGCTCTTCTTTCATTTTCCTTAAAAATTCCAACATTTCAACTTTAAAACATTTTTTGTAAGAAACACTAGTTCCAAACAAAACTTGCTACATGTAATGAATGCACAATAATGCTATGCTTCCTGCCAATCTCAACTTTCAAGAGCAGAGAAGAGAACAATGAAATCCCAACTTTTTACAAGCAAAGAAAATATATGTTGCAGCAACTATGCATTTACTCGTGAATGAACTCTCCAGTCTATACTTACCACCTCTTTTTGACAAATTTCCAACAAGTGCTGATATCTACTTAAAATAGCAAATGTAGACCTAATGATATTCATAACATTGTTCGTTAGTTGAATTAACATCTGTCTATCTCATTCATCTGAAGGTCTATGAGAACAGTTAATTTCCCTTTCATTCCTCACATATAGCTTAGTGCCTGCAACTTCGTAGTATAAAGTGTGTATGATTGAATGAATGTATGAACTGAATGGGTAACTGAAAAGGGAGCTGTCTGGTTATGCCAAGACAGGAATTCAAGCAAAAGAGAGAAGAAAGGAAGAAAATTTATACTAATAAACAAACGTTAAACACATAGCCGTATGGGGCTATCAGCACTCAGCCTATAAAGGACTTAAAAAAATAGCTTGGCAGAATCCCCTCTCTTTACTGCTTACATCTCTTATAAGTGTTCTTATAGTAATAAATCTACTTCTCACGCTCCAAAAATAGCTTGTGTCGTGTGTAAGACAACTGGACTGACTGCCCTTTGCTAAACCACAGTGCTGGAGACCTGACACAGTTTCCGACACAGGAAAATGGCTGTTGAAGAAACACAATTGCATATATTTTAATCTCAAATTCCTAATTTATACCCTCCTTTCACCTTTGGTAACCACCTTTGGTAACCAATTTTATTTCCCATGTCTATGAGCCTATTTATATTTTGTACATAAGTTCATTTGTATCATTTTTTAGATTCAAAATATACATACTACAAACCTAGACAGTATATTAAAAAGCAGAGACATTACTTTTCCAACAAAGGTCTCGACAGTCAAAGCTATGGTTTTTCTAGTAGTCATGTACGGATGTGAGAGTTGGACCATAAAAAAGGCTGAGCACTGAAGAAGTGATGCTTTCGAACTGTGGTGCTGGAGAGACTCTGGAGAGTTCTTTGGACAGCAAGATCAAACCAGTCAATCCTAAAGGAAATCAACCCTGAATATTCATTGGAAGGACTGATGCTGAAGCGCCAATACTCTGGCCACCTAAAGCAAAGAACCAACTCATTGGAAAAGACCCTGATGCTGGGAAAGATTGAGGGCAGGAGGAGAAGGGGGTGACAGAGGATGAGACAGTTGGATGGAATCATCAACTCAATGGACATGAGTTTGAGCAAACTCCTGGAGATAGTGAAAGTCAGCGGAGCTTGGCATACTGCAGTCCATGGGGTTGCAGAGAGTCAGACACAACTGAGCAACTGAACCAACAACAAAATACACACTGCTGCTGCTGCTGCTGCTGCTAAGTCACTTCAGTCATGTCCGACTCTGGGCGAGCCCATAGATGGCAGCCCACCAGGTTCCCCAGTCCCTGGGATTCTCCAGGCAAGAATACTGGAGTGGGTTGCCATTTCCTTCTCCAATGCATTTAAGTGAAAAGTGAAAGTGAAGTCGCTCAGTCGTGTATGACTCTTTGCAACCCCATGGACTGCAACCTACCAGGCTCCTCTGTCCATGGGATTTTCCAGGCAAGAGTACTGGAGTGGGTTGCCATTGCCTTCTCCAAAATACACACTACTATATACAAAATAGATAATCAACAAGGACCTACTATGCAACACAGGGAACTATATTCAATATTTTGTAATAACCTATAAGGGGAAAAAATCTGAAAAAAATAGATATAGATGTCTGTACTACTAAATCATTTTGTTGTACATCTGAAATTAACACAACCTTGTAAATCAACTATGTCTCAAGAAAAGAAACACAACTGCTTGGTTTGCATGAAGGTGAGTGACTTAGCAATAATAATGAGTAAAAAGTTCTGCATTATTAACTGGCTAGGCAATGGCACCCCACTCCAGTACTCTTGCCTGGAAAATCCCATGGACCGAGGAGCCTGGTAGGCTGCAGTCTATGGGGTCGCACAGAGTCGGACACAACTGAGCGACTTCACTTTCACTTTTCACTTTCATGCATTGGAGAAGGAAATGGCAACCCACTCCAGTGTTCTTGCCTGGAGAATCCCAGGGACGGGCGAGCCTGGTAGGCTGTCGTCCATGGGGTCGCACAGAGTCGGACACAACTGAAGTGACTTAGCAGTAGCAGTAGTAAATAAATTAAGATCTGAAGCGGGAATGGTCAGGGAGGCAATAGACCCAGTCCTCAGCTTGTTCATTAAGCCTCCAGGGATTCTTATGGACCAGAAGTTGAGTCACTGCTCTGACTGCAACCCATTTTCTTCCAGCAACAGTCATTCTCACAGTGCATTGTCTAAGACCCAGTTTCTGAACCTCACAACTATGATGTTATAATAGCAAACAACTACCCTGGGGCTTCTCTGGTGGCTTAGTTTGTAAAGAATCTGCCTGCAGTGTGGGAGATGCAGGTTCAATCCCTGCATTGGGAAGAACCCCTGGAGAAGGAATGGCTACCCACTCCAGTGTTCTTGTCTGGAGAATTCCATGGACAGAGGAGCTGGGAGGGCTACTGTCCATAAGATCACACTGAGTTAGACTGACTGAGTGACTAATACTAACATCCTGGGTATAGTGTGGACACAGTCATCTCCATCTCAGTGGGGAGAGATATTGACCCTCCTCATATTGTCATCAAAGAAATCATGTTCTGTTCCTTCTCTTTAGAAAGGGAATAGACCCATCAACAAATTTCACAAGCAGTCCATTCAAAATATTTCATTTTCTGTCTCGTTGTGGATGTCTCAGTACTAAAGGTGCTAAAAAAAGACTTGAAGAGTGTCATTTTATAGGACTTTTTTGTAGGTCCTAGGACTACATTTCTGAAGGCTATTACCAAGGATTTAATTTTAATCATTGGTTTAGAATTTTGTTTTGGGTATATTTTTCCAAGTGTTAGTACTTGTTTTTTTGAATAATTAAAGAATGTTTAATTGTCCACAGGCACTGCAGCCTATGGAGAAGGAGAAATTACTATAACGTAAATATTTCCAGGTTGGAAGAACAGAATCAGGACCCTAAGATCTTTCCTCTATCAATACAAAGACTTTGAGGGCAACTCATGTGACCCCTGGATCAGTAAGAACTGTTTAGCTATGTGTGTGTGCGTGCTCAGTAGTGTCCAGCTCTTTGTGACCCCATGGACTGTAGCCCACCAGGCTCCTCTGTCCGAGGGATTCTCCAGGCAAGAATATTGGTTTGGGTTGCCATTTTCTACTCCAGGGGATTTTCCAGACCCAGAGATCTAACTCAAGTCTCCTGCATTGGCAGGCAGATTCTTTACCACTGAGCTATAAACCTGGCTCATTCTTTGGATTTTCTCTTGGAACAATCTGGATTTTAAAATTTTTCAGTTAAATATTTTGTTGCCTAGCTGTTGGAGGTAGTTGGTCATTTGGCCTGTATGCCACTGCTTTCTTTATGGCTTTGAGTTTTAAAAAAATCCTTGGCATTTAATATTATTTGGAAATCTTCACTGAAATATTTAACTCTTGCACTCCATCTCCATGATCCATTTGATTCTCTACCTTAATTGCAATTATAGAACTCTTAGAACATTAATCTTTTCACATAGAACAAGACTACACTAATTTCAGGAGTTTTAGGTAAGAGTTAGGCAACCACAAACTTTTCTAAAAAACTTAATTATGCAAAAGTCATAGTGATACAATAATCTGGACTTAATGTTTGTTCATTTGCAATGTAATATAAAGGCATAGTTACTAAGTATGCTTTAATAATAGACATTTACATACCAATGTAAATCATTAAATTATTAGCAATGATTTTCATGAACACATACACACATACACATACACCTTAGAGCTCTTAAAACTTTCCAAGATTAAGTTAGAGTGTTTAGAAAATATTTACTTTAGAGAATTAATGTCTTAGACTTTATCTTAATACATGTGAACAATTCTTGTTGCATTGTGGACAAATCATTGCCACAAGGATTCAATGATGGATCGTGCAACCTCACCCACAGCAACCTACATTAATAGGAACAACAGAATAATTGCTTGGACTGTGAAATGAATAGCAGCACCAAAATTTTACATCTCCATTAGTTTTATTTCTCCACTGTGTGGTGCCCTTTACTCCCATTCCGTTTTAATTTTTTGAAGATAGAGGAGGCTGTGCTCACTGAAATCAAAGCTCCTCAGCTTCACAACTATGGTTTCTAAACCTGTGTGCAAATAAGCATCCCTGCGCTGTGCTGTGTTCAGTCTTGTCTGACTGTGACCCCATGGACTGTAGCCTCCCAGGCGCCTCTGTCCATGGGATTCTCCAGCCAAGAATACTGGAGTGAATTGCCATGCCCTCCTCTAGGGGATCTTCCCGACCCAGGGATCAAGCCCACATCTCTTATGTCTCCAGCCTTGGCAGGCTGGTTCTTTAGCCTAGCGCCACCTGGAAAACCCTAAGCATCTGTAGAGAAGCTTAATAATAATAATACAGCCTTTCCTGGATGCTGCCAAAGGATCCTTCTGTAGAAAGCAGAGCTTCCCTAGGGGGACAAACATGTAGGGACCTGGAAAAAACTCATCCTGCTGGACTGTGTCCACTGGTGACAGGAAAGCAAATAACAGCCTGCTGGTCAGGTTCATTTGTAAAATCGCAGTACAAATTATATTTTTTAAAGTTTGTATCACCAAGGATATTATAACCACCCGGTAAGCTTTAAGAAGATATATTACACTTGTTTTTATAAACAAGAGATCCCTACTATCTAATTACATGACCAACAGGCAAACCAAACTTCACATGCTCACAACTGGAATCCCGGTCTTCCATTAAAACATGGTCCTTCCATCTCCATAAACAGTAACTGCACCTTTCTTCCAGGGGTCAGATCCAAACAGGGGAGCCCTGCTTGATTCCTCCCTTTCTCTCTGTCCATATCCAGTCCAGTGGTTCTAAAGCAATCTTTCTCTCCTCCTCCTCTCTCCTACCCTGTTCCCCACCATCACCACCATCTTGGCTAAATTACTAGAGCAAAGTCCTAACCGGTCGCCTTGCTTCCTCTTGGTGCATCATGATGGTTAAAGGTCCTAACTGTGTGAAATCTGGACCAGCCCCTTTCCAGCCACATGACTTGAGGGAAGGCCACCTCCTGGTCCTTCCACCTGGGTCTGTCCAACAGCCCAGGCTCCCTGTGGCTGTAGGCCTTCTACCCTTATCTGCTCCCTCCCCGTGAAGGCTCCACCTCCTCTTGTCTCAGTGCTGCTGCTTTGATGTAATAAGTGCAAATGTCAAATTTCCAACTGAGTCTTTTCCTGATCTCTCTATTTAAAACTGTAACCCTTCCTTCTGCAGTCTGTGCCCCATTCCCTGCTTTGTTCTGCTTCACAGCACCCGCTGCCTTATAACATGCCATGTATTTGATTTGCTTCTGGCAAGGGTTTGGTTCTCCACCCAAAAAAGTGCCCCAGACCATGGGAGGGAGGTGTTCAGATTCACCATCTGTTATGACTCCAGCTGTGTCGGCTCAGGGCAGGCGCTGAGCACACGTGTTCAATGTTGTCAGAAGTTTTCTTGCATCTCTTCAGTTTTGTGCCTTAACTTGGACATTTCTTCATGTCACCCTGGGAAAGGGAATGATTCATGTCCTTGGCAGACAGTTTTCAAGGCTATCATGTGTATAAATTAATCAGGATGGGTAATCAGTAGATTTTACGTTTTCCCTCCCTTATTTAGAGGTTCTTTCTTATCTCTAGGGTAAGAAAAACATGCTTATATATAATCAAGTATTATCCTAAGTTAATTGAAATCAAAAGCTGAGCATTTGTTTTTACTGTCCCTTCGCATTTTGATAACTATTCTTGTCTATGGTGGTAGGGACCTAGGTTCACTCTGAAGAGGTAATAGCAATTCCAGGGAATCAAAATGTATCCACTATTGCAGCAATCAGTATCAAAACAGAACACCTTGCCATAGTTACACACTCCAAACGGGCTTTAGAAATATGCACAACTAAAGCTTCATGGCAAAGCTTAGATCATGTGTTCACTATGATGATTAAAATGTTTCTCTTTTATTACAACCATAAACTGGAGAAGATCAGGCAATCAGCTCTCAGTTATTTCTCTTGGCACACTTATAAACTTGATCTCAGCCTTACCAAGCCTGCCAACAGTTAATTATCAGCAAATACCTTTGAAACTTTACTCATCTTGGGACATGTTATTTGGGATTATTTCTACCTTTCTATCAGAGAAGGCAATGGCACCCCACTCCAGTACTCTTGCTTGGAAAATTCCATGAATGGAGGAGCCTGGTAGACTGCTGTCTATGGGGTCGCACAGAGTCGGACAGGACTGAGCGACATCACTTTCACCTTTCATTTTCATGCACTGGATAAGGAAATGGCAACCCACTCCAGTGTTCTTGCCTGGAGAATTCCAGGGACTGGGGAGCCTGGTGGGCTGCCGTCTATAGGATCGCACAGAGTCGGACACGACTGAAACAACTTAGCAGCATCAGCAGCTGCCTTTCTATGATTCTTGGAATTTTTCAGTGTATATGGAACTCTGATCATAGGATTAACCCAAGATAATATATATGAAAATCTTTAACATGCCCTAGACTTTTGTGATAATTAAGAACCTAATTGATATAAAGGAAATGTATTATTGGGATGCTAGCTTCTTTATTTAGCTTTCTTTATTCTTGGCATTCACTTGAGTCATGGTAATGAAAGCAAATCAAAGCATAAATCGAATCACTTGAAGGTTATAAACCACTGGAATCCACTATATCTTGAAAGATCCCCTGGGCCGTTTCCTCACATATTTCACTGATCACATATCTTTCAGTAAAAGTAAGTTGATGTATTTAACTCTGTCATCACACTGCAATATTCTGGTCAGTATTTATGATAAAATATTTGCCTAAAAGCCCCAAACAGCCATACTCACACCCAGTGCAATGCCCTGGGAGTTCCTGCATCTTCTGTAACAACTTTGGGGGTGGTTTGGGGACTGGAATACATATTTGACTGAATTTAGATCAGAGCACATATTAACCACTGCCAAAAATGCTTAGATTTTTTTCATGTATGAAATGACAATAGGTATTTATATAAAAACCACATCGAGATTGCAAGCTATTCACAAACCATCATTATAATTTTACCCATAAATAATTTCCTCCTTGTGAGATCTACAACCCTTCCCCAGTGATATGGAGCCATAACAACAGAGAAACCAAATTATAACTTATTTATAGTTACCTAAGAACCATCTATAGATGAATTTTTTCTGATAATTATCTCAGAATTTGCACTCAAATTCTGTGGTTGCTGAAGTATCTGTTAGGGCTACACTGCCAGAGTAACAGAAAGTTTTCTAAAGGAGGTTTGTCCTCTTTATTGGGCAAACCTTATATGAGCATGGAGAAAAATTTATGGGTACAGACACATACAGACACAGGTAGAAAGAGGTATAAAAATTTGTATCAGTTCCATCAGGACAGTTGTCATTCAATGCAGTGGAAGTTTTGGCCCTTTGCACTCCTATACATTTAGGCAGAGCGCTTAAATTAAAAAGTTTTAAAGAATTAAAGGCGTCATAAACACTATGTAAACACAAGTCCTTTAACACATATTAATAATCAGGTTTTTAAGGAAGATGAAATATTATTTACATAGTTGCACATGAATAGTATTATTAGATGAAGTATATACACTTGGTGTGTGTGTTAGTCACTCAGTCATGTCTGACTCTTTGTGACCCCATGGACTTGTAGCCCATCAGGCTCCTCTGTCCAAGGAATTTTCCAGGCAGGAAGACTGGAGTAGGTTGCCATTTCCTAATCCAGGGGATCTTCCTGACCCAGGGACTGAACCCAGGTCTCTTGTGCCTCTTGCATTGGCAGGCGGATTCTTCACCACTGTGCCGCCTGGGAAGTCCATATACACTTTAGAAACATTTATTATTCCTTAGATAAACTCAGGGCTTTATCTGAGTGGTGGTGGTGCTAGTGGTAAAGAATCTTCCTGCCAACCCAGGAGACATAAGAGATGCAGGTTCAACCCCTGGGTCCAGAAGATCCCCTGGAGGAGGACATGACAATCCACTCCAGTATTCTTGCCTAGAGAATCCCATGGACAGAAGAGCCTGGTGGGCTACAGTCCATAGAGACACAAGGAGTCAGACATGACTGAAGCGACTTAGCACACATGCACGCAGATAAACTCACCTGACTACAGATTCAAAAGAATATAAATGGATATTTTCATAAATTTAAGAAGTGAACATTCTCCTAAGACTTTGGCACTTATTGACATGAACTAAGAAATAAAGTTTACCCTTTGATGTTGTAGATTAATAAACAGCGATTTATTGCTAATTTTTGCATAAAGAAAGAACATTTCCAGGAAAATAATGACATAACTTTTAATTACCACCTCTTAACTATTTTAGAACATTACATTTAATACTTCTTAATGATCATATTACAATTACAATCAAAATGCACATCTAAGTAAAGCTGCCACTAGGTAAACTCTGCTTACTGCATATGGATTTTTCATACACAGCTACATGAGTTTGTCATTAAAAAAGCTTATTAGCATACCTGTCATGTTGCAATATACCAAGGATGGTTCCAGAGGGCCACTTCCATCTGAGTCGATATAATAGAGCCCTGAAGAGTTTCCTCTGTGCCAGTGGGCTTCACATGACTGCTCGTAGAGAGCTGCAGAGGACAGAGATCTCAGACAGGAACGACAATAGAATGAATCCCTCCATATTGTTAATTAAATGATATTTTCCCCAGTAACACTCATTCTGCCTTGCTCTCAGGGACATATTCTCTAGAGGAGTGTTCCCCTGTTTCACTCGGATAGCATAAAGATTCTCAGACACAGAGTGAAAGATTTTAAGAAGTATCATTATGGGACATGTGGATCTGAATACCTTATGCTCTAGAAACACAGAATTCCTGTCAAAATCAGGGTAATTGGATTTACTCTAGTCTAATTCTTTGCTGTTTCACAATATCTAAGCATCTGAAATGCATTGGCTTCATCTCCCTAAATGATATGTTATTATCTAACAATCATGCTATTTTTAAAAAATTACTCAGTAACTATACTCTTTGTTTACTTAAGACAATTTCCACATGAAATGCATTTTTTTCAATGAGATGGATTTCACAAATCAGCAGCTCTACTTCATTCTGTTTTTAAAGTTCATTTTAAAAAGAAACATCCTAAAATGCTTTGGAAATGATTATTCGAGAAAATCAAAATTCAAAACAATATATATAATATATATGAAAAGTCTCTTTGTAGTTTCAATTTATCCTAATTCATAAATGAATTTTCTATGTATACAATGAATGTTTTACAAGGTAAGTGATTAGCATCTGTAGATGATGAACTCAATTAATATTCAGCATGCATTTAAATGAATGATCAGTCGAGTAACAGCTTTCTTGAGCATCACCCTTTACCTTGACAGGAAAAACCCTTTGAAAACCTGAAAAGCTGCTAACGGCTGCTGGGAGGGAAGTGTGGCCCTAATTCTGGCACAGAGTTGGACTGGATCTTTAAGTCAGCTCTAAGGATCAAATCTGGCATTACAGAGAGACTCAGTGGTAGTTAGACAAGATCCACAAACTAGAGTGATCCTAGTAGGATATGGCTTTATGCCATGCTATAATGACTGGATTACCTACATTTCTAACTTTGCTTATTTCAAATAATCAAGAAAAATCCTGGGAGAAGTTTAGGGGTGGTTGTTCTCGCATCTCAAAGAACAAGAACATGAAGGGAATGCTTTTTGTCCAGAGATTCTGTAAAGGAAAAAATCCTTTTACTAAATATGGCCAAGTATCAAACGTATCAAGTTAGATTGCCCCCAACTCAACAGCATGGTTACCATCATTTACACTGATAGACACAGAGACACTGATGGAAAAGCAATTTGGATTGCTTTTCCACCATGCTTGCATTTTGGCCACTCACGTTGACATTTCTATCATATATACACATGGTTATAACCACCTAAGTGTCCAGAGGGATACACATAGATTGATAACAGTGTCTGTGTTGTGTTGGGGCTGCAATTGCCTAGGAAAACAAGAGTAGTGGAGGAATGACTTAGGAGAAAACTTGCTTTAAACAAGAACATACACATGTACTAATTGTGTACTTAAGACTCCTGATGGTCTTGTGATCACTTACATTGATTTGGTAATATCTCATCTTCATGTGACTGATCAATTGCAGAATTCCAAGAAAGTCAATTCAATTATTAGACCAAATCATGGGCCACAAGCAAAAAACCTTACATATGTGTAACAGGATGTATAATATATATAAAATACATAATATATATCTGTTAGTTTTAAATCTTTATGATACAGAGTTTTTTGGAATGATGTTTAGATCACAGTTACTGATAGCATTTAGCCATCACTCCTTAATCATTAATATTCAGTTGGTATCTTCTTCATATAAGTATGATGCAGAACACTCTAAGAAAAGAGATTACCCTATTCCAAACTGTGACTGGGCAAAATCACTTAGCTTCAGGTTTCCCAGATGTCTAGGTCCTTTCAAATAAATAGTTATTCTGGTAAATTCTTACTTGGCACTAGTATAGCAAATTGAGTTGCAGGTAGGATTGCTCTGGCCAAACTTGTTTAGGGGATATTTAAGGCATGAATCATCTCCCTTTGTCTTCCAAGAGACTTGGAGTTCCTCTGCAGAACCCTGGTAGTGGTGGGGACTCAGGGTTCTCACCCCAATGCCTGCCTCCCTGGGATTCACTTCCCAAAATGACAAATTTATGCCAATCCAATTTCTGTCTTTCTCCCATATGTGGAAATAAAATTAAATAATTCACAGGGAAGAGTTCTTAACAGTGCAATGTATTCTCCCAGTAGGAGGGACTGAATGCGGTGAGATGAGTGAATTTTCATATCATGCTGTCTCTAAAGACCAAGAGGGAGGGGTGCTATGAGAGAAGGCTTCAGAAGTGTCAGTAATGAAAAGGAAATAAGGAAAACAATAAAACCAAAGCTTAAACAACAGCCAATAATTAGAAAACCAAGGACATTTCAGGGCTTTCTGTCATAAGTTTCTTGTAGATAATGGATTAGTCGTCCATAAAGATTTGTTAGCTTTAAAGATGAAAGACTACTTCAGAAGAGACTGATGTTCCAAACAAAAGAAACACCAATGAGAGGTGATCGAGAGTGTGACATTGGGTAAACAACTTAGCTTCTCAAGTGCAAAACACAGATAATTGGACATTTATCTCCTAGAGTTGTTTCAAGGATTAAAAGAGTTAAAATAAGAGAGCTAGAATAATGCAAGTACATGGTAAGTTCCAGTATATTAACCACCACCATCATTACAAAGAACATCAAGATCCCAAAGGGACCCGAGTGTTCACCTGGCTTCTTACTGATACTGAGAAACCCAATCAGGTTAGCTTCCACCCTGCACTGCTGAGATTCTTCCTGCTTAATTTTATACATGTTGTTTATAAAACATGAATTCTAGATTTTATTTTTACCTTTGACTATATTTTATTTTCTTATCCTTATTTTCTTTCACCTACTATTTTTCCTGTCTTAGGATACATGTATTTCTGTAAGCTGCCTTACCACTCATATGAAATAATGCAAAATAAAAAGTATAAAAGGTAAAAAAAAAATTAGATAAATCAGACAAAAATTAATGTCTAAAGTAATTATTTTTGTTGTTGCTTTCTAGCACGGAGTTGCACAGACATGCACATATACACAAAATAATGGAAAGAAAAACAGAGCTACATGGAAATCAGGACAAAGGAGTGCGAGGCTTACAGGAATGGCAGGTGGCGCCCGTGTAACCAGTGTGTGCACAGTCGCAGGAGAAGGTGTTCCAGGACTGGGAACATTCACCCCCATGTTCACAATAGCTGGGCAAACACCTAGGAGAAAGCAGACACAGCACTATTTCTCACATTTGGTGATGATAAATTGTATCTTAAAGTGTTGTAATGAAAGATAGATAACAACAGTGAATTGACCAGAAAACTTAATATGGACAACACTTGCTGGGTCTGTCATAGAAATTTCCAAATGTAATATCAATTACAGACTAAAAAATCCATTAGATGCTACCAGCTGTCATGTATTTATGACAGGCAAATTTTCTACACATCTCATTACATCAGAAAACGTGTTTGCTTTTTCACAAATAAGGCAAGATTAATTTCATACATGACTAAGGATATAAATTGCCTGCAGTGGCCACAAATAGCACATTTTCTGTCCTTGCTTCCATGTCCTTGCAGTGCGACCTACAGATACTTCAATCAAAAGGTATAGCTTACTTCTCCATCTTGAATCAGGGTTGGGCGTGTGACCTGCTTGAATCAACGAGGCATTAGCAAACTGACACAGCAGAGGCTAGAAAAGTGCTCGGGCAGTGGGCTTTCTCACTTACTGAGTTTTGAACCCTGAAAGCACAACCACATGGAGAAACCTGGGTTGGTTTATGTGGTCCAGTCACTCTGGTGGGTTCAAAACCATAGGACAAGTGAATGGGAGGATTATAAGTCTCGCAGCTGTCAGCTGAACCCTCAGGCAACCACAGATGCACAAGAGAGCCCAGCAGCAAATACAGAATTGTGAGATAAACAAACAGCTGCTGTTTGGGGCTAGTAAGTTTTAAAGATAATCTACTGTGCAGCCAAAGCTAGCTGATGTATTATGTATACCACACTGTAATATATTGCCATGTTGACTTAGTACATAAGAAAACATTTTAAAGAGAAGGGAAGAAGGCAGGAAAATGGAGACACTTTTTTTTATCCATGTAGTATCACAGTACCAGGGATTCTGAATGTCATCAACTTTAGTCAGACTGAGAATGCCCTCAGGAATTAGAGAGCACTTGTGACTGAGGGCCTTATTTTTATTTTTCCCCACGTAACTGAATAAACCACAAAATCACTCAGGTAAACCGAATAACCACTTATGTCTCATGGACATTGTTACATCTCACTTATCAAAATCAAAGGTGAGATTTTAATGTTTGTTTGTAAGATTAAAATTTTAATTGTAAGAGGTTATTTAATTTTTCATTATCAAAAATAAATCCTATCCTCAAAGTAATAGAAAATTGAATTCAAATATGTATAAAAATATATACAACATAATCAAATGGAATTTATTGCAAGTATAAAGCCTGCTCCAAAATCTGAAAAAAATAATTTGAAAATTAATTCAATCTATTATACAAATAAGCTAAAGAAGAAAAACTATAAGTAGATGCAGAAAAAGTATTTGACAAACTCTAACACCAATTCATGATAAAAAACAAAACAAAAACAGTAACAACAAAACACCTAGGGAAACTAGTAATAGCAATTTCATCAATTGATTTAAAAAAACTTTCAAAATCCTAGAGCAATGTCATATTATTGGAGAGAAACAAGATGCTTTCTTCTAAGTGTAGGAGCAAAAATGCTTTCTTCTAAGTCTAAGAGCAAAGCAAAGATTTGCTCTCACCACTCTTATTCAAACAGCATACTGGAAATCTTAGCTAATGTAATCAGACAAAAAACAGAATAAAAGTTATGTAGACTGGGAAGGAAGAAATAAAACTATCTTTGTTCACAGATGACATGATTGTCTATGTAGAAATTCTGAAATAATAAATAAAAAAACTTCTGAAACTAATTAGTGATGAGAGCAAAGGTACAGGATTATTTCTTATAAATGAACAATGAACTGAAATCTAAAATAAAAAACACAGCACGTACATTGACACCATCAAAAAATAGAATACTTAGATACAAATATAACAAGACATATGCAAGATATATATGAGAAAAACTATAAGATTCTGATGAACAAAAATAATCTAAATAAGTGGGGATATTCCATGTTCATGGAGAGTAAGGTTCAAAATTGTCAAGATTTCAGTTATTCCCAATTTGAATAGAGGCAAAGAATCTTAATCAAAATCACTGCATGTAATTTTATGGATGTCAACAAACTAATTCCAAAATTTATATGTAAAAGTAAAAGATCCAAGACAGTATTAAAAATGAAAAAGATCAAAGAACTAACATTACCCAACTTCAAGACTTGTTATAAAGCTACAGAAATCAAAGCCATGTGGCACTGGCAAAAGAACAAACAAGACTAATGAAATAGCATAGAAGGTCCAGAGACAGGTTTACACAAATATAATCAACTCATCTTTAACAAAGATCTAAAGGCAATTCACTGAAGAAAGGACAATTTTTTCAATAAATACTGCTAAAATGACTAGGCCTCCACATGCAAAAAAATAATATTATAAACACAGGTTTTACATCTTTCACAACAGTGAGTGAACTCAGACTAGATCTCAGAATTTTTAAATGCAAAATGCAAAACAGTTAAGCTCTCAGAGTATAACATAGGAGAAAATCTAGGTGACCTTGGTTTGGCAATGACTTTTCAGATACAATCCACAAAAGAAAAAAATGGTAATTTGTACTTCAGTAAAATTAAAAAAGTCTTTTCTATGAATTACACTAAGAGAATGAAAAGATAAGCTATAGACTAATAGGTAGCTTTTGTAAAACAAATATCTAACAAAGATTGGGGTATAAAATACAGGAAGAAGTGGAGAAAGAAATGGCAACCCACTACAATATTCTTGTCTTGAAAATCCCATGGGCAGAGGAGGCTGGCAGGCTATACAGTCCATGGGTTTGCAAGAATCTGACATGACAGCAACTGAGCACGCATGCACGCACTTAAAATTCAACAAGAAGAACATAACCAATTAAAAACTTGGGCAAAGGATCTGAATAGACACCTGACTAAAGAAGGTAACAAGACTGCAAATATAAATACAGAAAGATCTCCAGCATCATATGTCAGTAGAGAAATGCAAATTAAAGCAATGAGATAACACTACAGACCTGTTAGGAAAGCAAAAATCCAAAGCACTGACAACACCAAATATCGGCAGGGATGAGGGCAACAGGAGCTCTCATTCACTGTTGGTGGGAATGCAAAATGACACAGGCACTCTGTAAGGCAGTTTGACAATATTTCACGAAACTCAACATCTTCTTACTACATGACCCAGTAATTGGGCTCCCTGGTATTTACTCAGATGAGCTGAAAACTTCCATACAAAAACCTGCACGTAAATTTTTATAATAACTTTGCTAATTGTGAAAACCTGGAAGGAACCAAGATGTCCTTCAGGTGAATGGATAAACTTGTGGTATATAATATTGTTTAGCACTAAAAACAAATGAGCTGTACAGTCACAAAACAGATGCAAGAGTCTTAAATTCATGTTATTAAATGAAAGGCTATGTATGTAGCACATGATTCCTACACATGACATCCTGGAATTGGCACAACTATGAAGAGAGTAAAATGATTGGTGATTTCCAGGCCGGAGGTTGGGAAAAGGGAGGGATGATTGAATAGGTGATGCATGTAAGATTTTTAGGGCAGTGAAACCACTGTACATGATACCATAATGGTGCATTTGTAAAACCCCATAGAACTGTCTAACACAAAGAATGAACTATAATGTAAATCAGTGTGTCTGTGAAAGTCACTCAGTCATGTCCGACTCCTTGCGACTCCATGGACTATAGGCCATGGAATTCTCCAGGCCAGAATACTGGAGCGGTAGCCTTTCCTTTCTCCAGGGGATCTTCCCAACCCAGGAATCGAACCCAGGTCTCCCACATTGCAGGTGGATTCTTTACCAGCTGGGAAGCCCATGTAAAGCAGGGACTTTGGTTAATAAGAATGTATCAGTATCAGTTCATCAATTCTAATAAGTGTACAACGCTGATGCAAGATGTTAAAAATACATTTTGCTGTGTGTGGGGAGACTGGAAAAAGAAGAGATAGAGGAGAACTCTCTATACTTTCTGCAAGACTAAAACTGCTCTAAAAAAATGAAGTGTATTAATTAAAAATGTTCATTGTAAGGGACGCAATCAATACAGGCAAGTATATGAAATTTACTCAAAAAAAAAAAATGTGTGTGTATGCTTAATTGCTCAGTCATGTCCAACTCTCTGCAACCCCATGGACTGCACCCACCAGGCTTCTCTGCCCATGGGATTTCCCAGGCAAGAATACTGGAGCAGGTTGTCATTTCCTTCTCCAAAATATGTGTGTATAAATTTATAAATAATTTTACATAAATATTGTATTATTTTTCTGTTAGTGCCATAACAAACTACTACAAATTGTACTAAGAACAAGAGAGATTTATAGTAATGAAAGGAACTCTGCTTGGAAGACAGTACAGTGTGAACATGTAGAAATGCACAGAGATCAACATACACCCCCTATTTCATCCCACTCTGCTCCCCTACAGTCACTTATCTGGAAATCAGAAAAGGCAAAGCAAACATCATTAGGAAGAAAGTAGGAAAAACAAAAGATGAAAGGGAACATCTGGCTATTTAATGATTCTTTTCTCCTCTAATACTATACAAATTATGCACCCAAACACTGAAATTCCAGTAGATGTAACCAAACAACTATTTTGGCTTTCTTTGGAAAAGTATAGAAAAAAATCTCAGCTGTCAGTAAGAACTAGAAATAGGCAAACTCATTTTTACTTAAAAAAATAAAAAGATAAATATTAGATTTTTGAAGTATTTCCTGGACATGCTTATTGTTAATTACTGACAAATTTCAGAACCTGTTCATCAACTTTAAGATTGTGAGCTTCAAAATCAGATTATACCAGTGGGATTCACATGTAGAATAAATGGTATCCACATTATTTATCTTTCTGAAGAGGTCTACTAGGTGAATGCATAGGATGGGGCATCCATACCTTAGTGGTTGTTGTTTAAATCGCTAAATTGTGTCTGACTCTTTTGCAACCCCATGGACTGTAGCTTGCCAGGCTCCTCTATCCATGGAATTTTTCAGGCAAGAATATTGGAAATGGGTTGCCATTTCCTTCTCCAGGGGATCTTCCCAAACCCTGGGATCCAATCTGAGTCTCCTGCATTGCAGGTGGATTCTTTACCACTGAGCCATCAGGGAAGCCCTTATCCATAATTTGACAGTCAGCAAATTACAATAATAGTTAAAGAAATGGACAGTCAAGAGCAAAGTCACCAAGTATCTGGAGTGGTGGTATTTCAGATGGTGTTCTGCAGATCCTCTTGAGGCTCAAGAGGTGGCCTGACCCAAGCATGGCCCATCCCCTTTGCCCCTCATTTGAACAAAGCAGCTTCTTGGCCTTTTTTTTTTTTTGATAAGTTGAAACTCTCTAAAATCTCACTTAAATAGATTCCATACTTTTTAATAGGATGAAGATGACTCTTCTATGATAAAGAATATTACAGGGTTATCTAAAATTGTTTGGGTATAAGATTTTTTCAAAAACAAAATGTTTGAGTTTGTGGTAATTAATTTTCTTTTAAATGTATTATTTATTAAAAAAAAACAAGATGTATGTTTCACAATTTTGCATTTAGCATCTAGAAGGTTAATGTTAGATCAAAAGCAGTGGAACTGGAAAAAGTGACCCCATCAACACAGTCCATGGTTGCGGATGGCAAATACTTAAGCCTAAGAGGAACCTGAAAAGGGCTATGTAGCCTGAGTCATACCACATGAAATCCTAATGGCCAAAACCCAAAGAGTGTTAAGACACGATCTCTCCTCACTGCTATCCTTACCCCACAGCCTCGTCCCAAAGGACAGGGAGCTCTTTCCTGTAAAGTGACATCAGAGCCACAGGAAGGCAGAGTGTCATGAGCACAAGTCTTTGTGTGGCTCAGGAAGGTTTTCTAAGTACCCCTTAGATTTCAAACATCTTTGCAGTATTTGCAGTGTGAGGAGGAATGCCGCTATGAATTATTAATTCCTGTGCCTGATGGATAGAAGTTATAAAACTAGCTGCATTTTAATAATAAAGCTCAGCTTCACTTGAGCACATTAGGACTTGCTCGGGGCAGGCAGACCCATGGGCTAGGCGGATGGCCGGGCACAGTGCACAGTGCCCAAAGACAGCCCAGGCGTGGGTGTCTGCTTTGCTGAGCTTTTAAGTGAATCTATTTCATGGTACATTGGACATGCAGTTAGTAGGTATGGACTAAAGGGCTGAGAAAAATGAACATTTTTGGTAATAAGAAGAATGGAGAATAAGGACATGTCTTTAGATATTGAGCCATAAAAAATTACAATTAGTGACTATATAGGCCATCCAAAGTGCCAACAGCTATTTTTATACCCACTTATAGAGGAACCTGAATTTTATAGAAGATAGCTTAACACTACAGAAGTCTCCATAGATTACTACATATATCTGAAAATCTTCTTAAAATGTGATGTGGAAAATGTTTCTATTTTCTATTTTGGTCACACACACATAGATATGTTTTTTTGCTTTTTTATTTTTGGACAAGAAATTTTTATGCACAAAGGGACCAACATTATGTGAGAAAAATATTGTGATTGCAACATATGCTGGGATGGAATTCTCCAGGCACTAAAATAACTTTCTTTGAGCTTCCTGACTGAAGTGACAACCCTGCTACTGCGTGTGAACTTGGTCTCTCACCCTCTTGCCCTACTAAGTCATTCCCATGGGTGAAGGCAGCACTCTATGTCCAAAAGAACATTTCTAACCGTCTCCCAAGACTCAAGATTCCAGAGATGACTGCAATTAAAACTTACGGATGATGCTATAGTTTCTATACCAATTTTTTTTTATAATCTGAAAATTAGTATTGAGAGTTTTGTCCAAATTATTTAAATCATCTTTTCCACTACAAATGAACAGAATGTGAACATACGGCCACGAGCATTTGCATTAAAGCATCAAGTTCTTGTGAGTCAGTATTTTACAGACTGGGAATTTGTGATCTTCTCATACATTGCTAAATTGTGCTGTAACTTGTGGTTAATTGGGAATGACAGGGAATTTAAATTAGTGTTAAATTTGGGTTAGATTTACTCCACAACAGACTCTGTGCAGTGTGAACTTTTGAAAAGTGCCCTATGTGTGGATGTGTGGGGATGTCTGGGGTGTGTACATTTGTTCAACACAAACTTAATGCACCGCTATTGCAGAGAAGTCAGACATACTAGGCACAGAAAAAAGGTGCATGTGTGATGATTAAACCATCCCTTTTAGCCAAAATTACTTACTAGTCTGATAGTATGGCTAACAAATAACTTTGGTAAAGTTGTAATGCTTAGAAATTTTAATATGTTATTGTTTTAAAGCTTTGCCTTTCTAATCTTCTCCAGTAAAGTGGAGTACTTTGCTCAATATGTGGCAACTGAATACTCTCCACTCTGCTGTGTTTACCACATCACTGCTGCTGCTGCTGCTGCTGCTGCTGCTGCTGCTAAGTCACTTCAGTTGTGTCTGACCCCATAGACAGCAGCCCACCAGGCTCCCCTGTCCCTGGGATTCTCCAGGCAAGAACACTGGAGTGGGTTGCCATTTCCTTCTCCAACGTATGAAAGTGAAAAGTGAAAGGGAAGTCGCTCAGTCGTGTCCATCACTAGAAATCCCTAAAGCTTCAACTTTTATCAAAGAGTTACTTTTCATTTTTCCTATAGAATAGAGAATGTAAGGTGAATGCAGGTAACCACACAGAATTTTTATTTCTGGGTCCTCCATGATCTCTTTAGAATATTCTAATCTGTTCTTTGAAGTGTTAGAAATTTCTAAAGTATATAGTCATCAATAATTATAACAGCATCATAGTATTCTGTATGAATTCAGTAGCCTGGAGGCATATACAAGGAAAATTCATGACAGTGTGTATTCTAAAGAAGTATCATTGGAAAGAAACGATTACTTAAAGTTTCTCGTTTTTGTTTTCTGTATAAATATTATTTCACCTTATGGAATGGAATATTGGGAATGGAGAAAGGGCAAGAAGATGCTCTCTTTCACCAGCTTATTTGTTTCTAATCTAATCTATCAAAAATTGAAAACAGCAGGGGGTGGGATGAACTGAGAGAGTAGCATTGAAACATACACATTACCATATATAAAATATTAAGAGGTAGCCAGTGGGAATTTGCCATATGATGCAGGGAACTCAAGCTGGTGCTCAGTGACAACCTAGAGGGGTGGGATGGGGTGGGGGAAGGAGGGAGGTTCAAGAGGGAGGGGACACATGTATACTTATGGCTGGTTCACATTGTTGTATGGCAGAAACCAACACAACACTGTAAAACAAATACCCCCCAATTAAACGTTAAAACAAACAAACAAACAAAAAACACCCTGAAAACAGGCATGCTGAGGTGAGATTGCCTACCTATCTGTGAGGCCACAGGTGTCTATCTGGAGGTCACGGAAACTCCCTAGCGCCCCCTGCTGTATGGATATGGGATCCACTGCTTCGTCGCCAATGGAAATGAGCCTCAGGCAGCCCTGAAATCCACCCAGGGAATTAGTACATCCAGGGTGAGAACTGTTGTCAGGACAGCCTGAATGAACATGGAGACAGAGGAGAAAAAAACAGTTATGAAAAAATATTGTACAGTATTTCTCATTAGCAAAAATTGTTACCTCCATTTGCTAGTAGACACCTGAAGCAAGAAAAGCTATGGCAAACCTAGACAGCATATTAAAAAGCAGACACATCACTTTGCCAGCAAAGGTCCATTTAGTCAAAGCTACGGTTTGTGCAGTAGTCATGTACAGATGTGAGAGTTGGACCATAAAAAAGGCCAAGAGCCGAAGAACTGGTGCTTTCCAATTGTGCTGGAGAAGACTCTTGAGCATTCCTTGGACAGCAAGAAGATGAAACCAGTTAATCCTAGAGGAAATCAACCCTGAATATTCATTGGAAGGACTGACGCTGAAGCACCCGTACTTAGACCACTTGATTTGAAGAGCTGACTTATTGGAAAAGATCCTGATTCTGGGAAAGATTGAGGGCAAGAAGAGAGGGGGACAACAGAGGATGAGATGGTTGGATGGTATCGCCGACTCAATGTACATGAGTTTGAGCAAACTCTGGGAGATAGTGAAGGACAGGGAAGCCTGGCATGCTGGAATCCATGGGTTCCCAAAGAGTCGGACACAATTTAGTTACTGAAAAACATAATTTGAGAAGGGCACATCACCCATGGATAGGGTGGTGGAGAGCTGACAAGAACAAAATGTGTTGGTATTGGTAAACTGTAAAAATAATGACTAAAGCCAGGCTTAAAGAGAGATGAGAGGAAGGGAAGATGTGAAATCTGACAAATAGAGTTACTTCACTTTTAATTTAAGCAGTCTGATTTCTTTTTTGAAAGTACATTTAAGACATCACTCCTTTTAGTATGATGTTAAACTAGATGAACTAAAGGCATGTGAGAGCAGAATCAGAAAAAAAATTATAGGCATAAGAGGACTTAATAAATTTCAAATGCTTAAAAATAATCTTAAATTGAGAATTGACCTGGATACCCTCCATTCATCTAAATGTTGTTAAATATCCACATGTGTGAATTCACAGGCATATTTTTAAACACTTCTGATAATAGCTGGTCTAATAGTAATTTATTCTTACTTTTATTTTTTTAATTAGGCATTTTAGTCAAATATATTTCAACATGAATAGGCAAACAAATTAACAATATCTCATAACTATATAGCATTGTGAATAATGGAGAAAACAAGCAACACAATGTTCTATGGAAAAAAGAAATGACCTTTGATTAATTTCAATAATAAGAGTAAAATTTACAAGTTCTGTTACAGACATTAATTGGTTTGCTGTACAGTTACCAACCATAATTCCTACAGAGTAGTTCTGTTTTATCCTTCTGGGTCTCCCAAGAGATAAAGTTCTTAGAATGATTATGAACAAGGACAAGACTTTAAAATCAAAATCAAAGCAGGTGGGGGCCAGAGCCACCTTTTTTTCCACTTGTAAGGCCAGCAGGGTTTAGAGTGTCCTCTCACCCTCCCCTAAATTGTCTCCTAAAGAAATCACAGGTTCTTAGATTTGCCTACTGCAAGACTGACAATGTAGGAGAGGATGGGGAAAGTTAGGCTAAGAGGATGCTGTCACCGTGAAATGCTTCTGAAAAAGGCAACAATTTGGAGAAACCTGCGTACAGAGTCCAGATCACATTACTCCCCTCTGCTCAAGACTGAGGCCCTCCCTAGGAACAGCTGGGCTGCAGGGAGCTACTCTCATAAGGCTGTGTCTGTCCTGAGGAGCCACAGTGCCCGAGAATGCAATGGAGTGATGCAGCACAGTGGCTGCACACCATTTTTTCAACTGGGACCTCCTTAAAGTGCATGCCTGCTTCAGAGAACCCCTTGGGGTCTTCAGAGGCTTCTTCTGCAACTGCATTGCAGTTCAACTTGTCTCTCTGCCCATCACAGTTACTCTTTCAACCTTCCAGGTGCTGTTTCAAAGAATTACCGCTACTAACCCACCCACACGAGAAACTCCCATGCAGAGGCAGCTTCCTACGGAATGAAAGCTACAACTCTACATGGGAAAAAAGCTCAAAGTGTTTAACTGAATTGAACACTTTATTTTCATCTGCAAATATGAAACAAGGACAATATTCTAAATGATTAACATTGTAATAATTCCCAAAAATTGTCAAGCAAATTTTATGCTTGACATGAAATTTACCTATTTTATTTATGCTTTGCCTTACAATGTTTCATTTATATCACTTATAGAACTATTTTAACTATTCTGCTTTGTATTTTCCAATAATTTTAATATTCAGAAATTCTTATGTTAATATTTACAGTTTGGGGTTATTTTATAAGATTCTTATTTTTTAAATCAAAAGGAATAAGTATTTTGTAAAGTAAAGATTTTGTTCATTGTACTTATGTGTTTTTCATTCATCTCTCTTTGTACTTGTGTCTTGAAATTGCTGGTGTACTTTCAAAGAGCAAGAACTGAAGACAGAGCCTCTTCTTGTTCCTGCATAATGGATGCTAGCTTTCTGCCTAAGAATTTTCATAAAATACACAGAGTTTTTCTATACTTTTCTTTCAGTGATTGGGGCTTTAATGGTTTGTATTTCTGACAAATAGAATTCAAAACAAACCGAGGACTGCATCAGGTTGAAATCATGAAAGGCACAATGAAACCTCAGAAATTAACTTCAAAGGGACTTTGAAGTTTCCATTTTAACGTTATATCATAAAGAACTGTTTAACTCTGCAGCTTTCCTTTACCATTTTCTTGTCTTATGTGAAAACACACACATTTTCATTTATAAGAGAATTTCTGAAGGATTGGATATATTTGGAAGAAACTTGGTGTATCTTTATATGTTATATGCTGTGCTGTGTGCTGTGCTAAGTTGCTTCAGTCATGTCCAACTCTTTGCGACCCCATGGACCATAGCCTGCCAGGATCCTCTGTCTGTGGGATTCTCCAGGCAAGAATACTGGAGTGGGCTGCCAAGAATCGAACTCATGTCTCTTACAACTCCTGCACTGGCAGACAGGTTCTTTACTGCTAAGCCACCTAGGAAGCCCTTGTATCATCTAGGTGACTTTTACTTACTGCACTTAGTAACTAAGAATGTTAGGATAAAACATAGGAAACATGAAGTCAGTAAATCATTTTGTGGAATCCCTGTTAATCCTTTTCTGTTTTCTTCCTTTTCTCCAGATCGCCATCCTCAAACTCATCCAGAACACATCACAGTATCTAACTATACCTGTTAGGAGAAAGAAAAACCATATCCAGTTAGTCACAAGGAGAAGGAAAGGTCAAACCAATGAGTGTTCTATTCTCCAACTATGATATAAAAGTCAAGAAGTAAGGGTACCACAGCCCAAGAGAAGCTCGGGGCAGGAGACATTTTTCCATACAGATGGTTGCCCCACAGCCCCAGTGGGCCATTCATCAATGACCTGATTTGGGATGGACAGTGAAGTGGACAATGAGTAGTTACTGCTAAATTAATGAAAGATATCCATCACAATTGAGGGACTCAGAAGTTTAAGTACCTCTGAGGATGACAGATAAATTGTCATTTATGTCAAGACACCAGAATGGGTCCTCAGATGAAACTTCATTAGACTTGTCATAGGCTCACTGGCCTGCTAACATTTCACAGAAGGACACTCAGGGGATTTTGAACATAACTTAATATTCCCCAACTCTTTAGTGCAAGTATGCTATTGAGCAGTACAAAGATTCAATAGAAAGGAATTTATTAAAGCTTTACTTTCCACTGCCCCTAATAGCGGGCACCAAAAATTTATGTACAGTGGACTATTAGTGAAACTGCTGTTAGAGGAAAATTACAAAAAAAAGTTCAGACTAAGAAAAGGCAAAAAGGAAAAAGGGATAGCTTGTGACTTCCCTGGTGGTCCAGTGATTAAAAATTTGCCTTCCAGTGCAGGGGATGTGGGGTCGATCACTGGCCAGAGAACTAAGATCCCACACGCAGCAGGGCAACTAAGCCTGTGTGCCACAGCTAGAGAAAGTCTGGATGCCTCGACAGAGACCCAGCACAGCCCCGAAAAGACACCCAGGAGGGTGTATAAAATTTTCAAAAGTGATACCTAGATCACAGAGTTCTGATGGGACTTTTAGAAATATTGTTATTTTATAGATGACCCTTTTTACTGTAAGATAGTGTGGTCTGAGATTGCCAGGCCAAGATGGAATAGAGATTTCCAGGTGGCCAGAGAGCCTTGGTTTAGGCTGTGGTCCTGCTATAATCACTGAAATCACCTCTTTCATTGCTAAAGTGTCCTGAAATTATATGGTCACCCTAAGGAGGAGAGCTGGCTAAAACTCAACATCCCAAAAACTAAGATCATGGCATCTGGTCCCATCACTTAATAGTAAATAGATGGAGAAAAACTGGAAACAGTGACAGATTTTATTAATTTTATTTTCTTGGGTTCCAAAATCACTGTGGACACTGTGAAATTAAAAGATGCTTGCTGCTTGGAAGAAAAGCTATGACAAACCAATATAGTGTATTAAGAGACATCACTTTGCCGACAAAGGTCCATATAGTTAAAGCTATGATTTTTCCAGTAGTCATATATGGATGTGAGAGTTGGACCATAAAGAAGTCTGAGCCCCAAAGAATTGATGCCTTTAAATTGTAGTGCAGGAGAAGACTCTTGAGAGTCCCTTGGATAGCAGGAGACCAAACTGGTCAATCCTAAAGGAAATCAACCCTGAATATTCATTGGAAAGACTCACATTGAAGTTCCAATACTCTGGCCACCTGATACCAAGAGCCAACTGATTAGAAAAGACCCCGATCCAGGGAAAGATTGAGGGCAGGGAGAGAAGGGGACAATAGAGGACAGGATGGTCGGATGGCATCATCAAATCAATGGACATGAGTCTGAGCAAGCTCTGGGAGATAATGGAGGACAGGGAAGCCTAGCATGTTGCAGTCCAAGAGGTCGCAAAGAGTCGGACATGACTTAGCAACTGAACAACACAAAAAATGTGGATGTTTGGCTGAAGCCGACACAATACTGTAAAGCAATTATCTTTCAGTTAAAAAAAAAAAAAAAAAAAGAAACTGTAATAGCAAGCCATACTAGTCTGCTTTCATGGGGAAGCATCACAACAAAATTCAACTGACCATATAATGATAATTGGAAACTTGCAGTTGACTGTCCATCAGGAAAAACAGTAATGGGAAGGAAACCTGGTCAAGTAGTATTTCAGAACAGGGAGTATTGTTTTCCTTGAAAAGTCAAATATCATTAGCTGGTTTTCACCTAGATGACCCAGGAACACTGACTTTATTAGTCCCAATATTGCTACAGAGCATAGACTGGATGAACTTCACTTCTTTGTCAACATCATACATATTCTGGTACTTACAGACACTGAGCAAGAAGGTAAGTAAACAGATACTGACAGAAGCTACCCTTTGGACATTAGAGTTTTCAGGAGTGGAGCTCAAGCTGTAGCTGACCTACCCTACTTTACCCAGAACAGCATTGGAAAGTCCAACATATCATGGAGACAAATATGGAAATCTTGAGCAAAGTTCTACATGTGCATAAAAATTGTGAATATAATAAATCTACTGAGAATCAGAACTCCATGCTCATTGGTCCTAGACCTGCCTCTCCTGGTTTTCCTTGAGTAAAAATAGTATCTATCTTTTTATTTAACATCAGTAAATTAGTCCATTTTGGTTTTACTTGTTTGTTTTAATCTGGAAAAGGCTTTACTTGAATTTTAAAAGTAGTATATATTCTTTCTCTAGGAAAAAGATGCTGTTATGTTGGTGTAAGATATACAGTTGACTGGCTTCATTTGAATCAGTGTCTGAAACTGTTCTGTAGGAGTCAACTAGATATTTATAGCTATGCTTATAGAGGCTACTCTAAATTTATACACTAGTTAGGAAGAAAGTGCTGTGATTACAAGTCCTATTTTTGCCACTCAGTGCCAACACAGAATTACATTAGAAAAATAGGAAAGTTGTAATGAAGAAAAGTCATTATGCCATCTCGTGGGATGTTTAAACTTTGCAATTCCACTCGTCTTAGGAACACTGTTTCTTCTTGGAAACCATATTAACAAGACAGTTCTCTGTATATCAACACAATTTTATGAAAATACATAAGAAAGGCTTATTACATCTTTTTCAACACATTTCCTCTAGCTCTCTAGGATCCTTAAATAGATAGTAATGAAGCCAAAGGCCAGGTGTATGTGCACAACCAGTGTGACAACTGTGGGTTCTTGAGCATTCGTTCATCTTAACCATTGGAGCATGCCACTAAAACCCCAGTACTGAATGTTGTTTCACTAAATTAACTGTACTTCTTAGGAGTCAGATAGTTTATGCATAAGGAAAAACTTAAAAGTCACTGGCAAGATGTCTCTTAGCAGCTACACTGATATTTACAGCATTTTTAAAATAAAAATGGGCACAATCAAAATGTCCATCAACATAAAATGGTAAAATGGAAGAGTAAAATATGGTACAATATGCATCAAAAAGCCACACATCCATGAAAATTAATTAAATTCAGCTATTCACAGCCACATGGCTGGATTTCAAAAACGAATGTAGAACAGAAAAAGCAAGTCACAGAAGAATGAACGCAGGTTTATCCTCTTCAAAAAAGTTAAAAGCGAGGCAACACAAGACAATTTATTGTTTAAAGTTATCTACATAGATGATAGATTATTAAAAAAGCAATATACAAAGACTGGCTTTAAAAAAGCAGAGTAATACTTAACTAGGGGAATTAAAGTCTAGAGGAGCAACAGAAGCCTCAAGTGTTGTAGTGGCTAATTTTGTAGACAAGAGGATGCACCCATATATATTCTTTTTATGAAATATTATAGTCTTTTTAAAGTGTGTGCATATGATCTATTTCACAGTAACAACTGACTCATGTTGCATCAGTATGTAAATATTTATGGAAAGTACCTACTCTCAAGTAGCCATGCATTCTGAGAATGCAGTATGTTCCATACAAAAGATGATTTGAGAAGTATTTTTCTTTCACTTTTTAATACAAAATGTTAAAGGTATTTTATTTTGTGTCATTAAACAGTAGACACAGATTGTTCTTTCTGTATCTGTCAGTGCTTCAAAATATTTTATCTTTTAAATTACAGTTCTTGGATAAATTCTTTATTTAGCTTTGAAGGAATTTGTTCCTCTCCTGAGCTATAAAACCCATCATTTAAGTGTAAAGGTTTAAAAGAGTATCTGGGTCAGAAATGCATCACATTTAGCAAACAAGAAAAGCAAGCAATCTTAACTTTTAAAGCTGCTGGCACAATTCCACCTTTCCCCATGAAGTTTGCTTTAGGAGACTTCAAAGATTAAACAACCCAATTCACGGTTGATGTACTTTTTGTCAATTCTCAAGGGAGAATTTTATACTTTCTTGTTGAGCTATCAAGCTATCTCCACCATGATTCCAAACTTATTTTAGAAAAAAATAAAAAGTATAAAATGCAAAACAGCAATAATGTCAGAGAGGGCTTCAAGCCAAGATTAAAAATAAGTCTTACTATTGACAGTTCTAAGCTTCCAGTGGCTGAGGATTTTTCACTTGAATGCTCCAGGGATGGAGATTTATTACCCTCAGAAGTTCCCCCTCCCTGGTGGAAAAGATCCTGGATGGACTCAATCAAGGTTCACTAAGCAGGCAAAACACCCACTGACTACATCCCAGGGAGATGGACTGGTGATGTCTTGGTAAAATCCATCACTAAGCAATGAGTGACATATTAATGGGCTTCTCCTGTGGCTCAGCAGTAAAGAATCCATCTGCAGGGCAGGAGATGCAGGAAACACGGTTCAATCCCTGGGTCAGGAAGATCCCCTGGAGGAGGACTTGGCAACCCACTCCAATACTCTTGCCTGGGAAATCCCATGGACAGAGGAGACTGCGGGGGATGATCCATGAGGTCGCAAAGAGTCGGACACGACTGAACACGCATGCATGACATATTAAGAGCCATTGAATTAATCTCTTCCTCTGTTGTGTATAATGATGCCCTTCTGTATTAGGCAGTGGGAATAGACATCTTTTTTTTAAATTATTTATTTACTTATTTATTTTTGGTTGTGCTGAGTCTTCGTTGCAGCACGTGGGTTTTGCTAGTTGCAGTGAGCAGGGGCTACCCTCTAGTTGTGGTTGCGGGCTTTTCACTGGGGTGGCTTCTCCGGTTGGGGAGCAGGGGCCCTAAGGCCTTGGGCTTCAGCAGTTGTGGTGCATGGGCTTAGCTGCCTTAGCATGTGAATTTTCCCATTCAGGGATTAAACCTGTGTCCCCTGCATTGGCAGAATCCCAACCCCTGAACCACCAGGGAAGTCCAAGTTTCTTAAATTTTAAAATGCAGCAGACTTCCTGGGGATCTTGGTGAAATGCAGATTCTGGTTCAGGAAGTCCGGATGGCACATCTGCATTTCTAAGAGCTTCCGGGTGATGCTGATACTGTTGGTCCATGGACCACACTTTAAGTAGCCAGGCCCTGGGCAGAAAAGAAGCCAACAGACAGAAGAACACCCCCATGCAGCAAAAAACCTGGCACATAAAAGCTGAAGGAAAGATTGTAAGCGTCATTTGGCTTTAGGAAAATTCCTGATGGCAAGGTATTAAAGGTAAGAAATAGAGAGCAATTACCCTCAGTATTGCCTCCACATAGAATCACCAGAGAGTATTCAAAAACCTGTTGTCCAGGTCAGGCTTCCCTAGTAGCTCAGCTAATAAAGAATTCGCCTGCAATGCAGGAAACCCCAGTTCAATTCCTTGGTCAAGAAGTTCCCCTGGAGAAGGATAGGCTACCCACTCCAGTATTCTTGGGCTTCCCTGGTGGCTCAGACCACACTGCAGGAAAGAATGCACCTGAGCAACTAGGCAGAAGCACTCAGCATGGAACCAGTTACATCAGAATTTCTGGGGATGCAGCCAGGCATCAGCATTTTGAATCCTTCCAGGTGACTGCAATATGCAACCGTAGTTGAAAACAAATGCCAAACTTAAAACCAACCTTATGATGTGCACTTTTAAACAAGGCCATCTATCTGGCTTTCATTTTTAGACCACAATTTATCATCTTTGATCACTCAAAATTCTCAATGACTATAACTAAAAGAGAAAAACCATTCTTCACTATTAATTTTCATGTAAAACTATGAATTGCCTTAGAAGGCAGGAGCATAAAAGGTAAAGATGGTTTGACCACCAATGCAGCCCAGTTCCTTTCACTTACCCCCCAAATAGTAGGTGTCGCCTGACTCAATCTGCCCACGCAAGGAATGAGCCATGGAGGCTGCCTCACCATCCACCATCACACTCAGGTGATTCCCTCTTGCAGATAAGGACACAGAATGCCACTGCCCATCATTTAATCCAGCACCTGGAAGTAAACAAAATGGGTTAAAATAAATTCCTATAAACCTTGGTAATACCTCAACAGAGCAAGTACTTGAAAACAATATGATGCATACCTTGGGCCACCTTCCACAGACCACCAAGAACTCATCTGAAGCCCACCTAGGTCACTCAGCTGGGTGAGCAATGAAGAATGCACCACAGGGACACAGAGAGACAGAGAAAGGTGAAGGATAGATGTGGACTTGTCTGGGGGCTTCTAAGCAGGCAATTAGGTTATGTGGTATGTTGGTCATGCTTATCTAGAAGAAGGTGCTACCCATGTCAGCTGGAGGAGGGTCTTGTCGAGTAAATTTTGTGGTTGCAGAGGATCCTTGTGTCTGATCCATCAGTCATGGACTGGCCTGTCTGATATTTGTTTATGTAATAACAAAAATGATTATGTTCAGTTAGGATTACTATGGCCTCTATGCACAGTGCCAGGGATATACTTCAGTTTCTCATCATTCAGTTTAGTCAAAAAGGTGCACATAAAAAAAAAAAGCAGGTGGGGGGACAAAGAAAGAAATCAGAATGAAGGGGTAAAGTGAAAAGAAGAGTGGATCACTCATCCTGCCTTGAAAAACACAGCATTGGTTTGTTTCAGTCCTAGGGCCTTAAGAGAATAAAATTTCTATGAATGACCCTGAACAATCATGAAATCATAAACTATTTCCAATTACATGGCATCGGACATATTTTAGCCTCATCTAGCCCACTGATAGTTTGTGATGCTGAGAAGTACAGGTAGTTTCCAAAAATGCAAGTTATAAAAATAAAAACTTATTCTCACTTTCATATATTGTCATTATCTATAATATTCTTGGCAGACTATTTTAAAAAATATACTGACAGTCTTTAAAAATAACAATTTAAGTATTAATAAAACATGAAAATTCATAGAATAGAATAAAAGTTTATAAAAGCATTACATTAAAGTGTGTCTGTACATATTCAAACATTGGATAAAGATGGAAAAGAGTGGCAAGAAATATTCTTAAATATTAACCTTCATTTTTGGTTGTGGGAATTGTTTTTCATTTTATGTCATTTTTACATTTTCTGTTTTTCTTTCCAAATAAGATACAATGTATTCCAGCTATCATCACACCACATGCGTGTATCCTCAGTCATGTTTGTGTTCAACTCTTTGTGCCCCGATGAACTGCAGCCTTCCAGGATCCTCTGTCCATGGGATTTTCCAGGCAAGAATATAAGAGTGGATTGCCCACTCCAGGGGATCTTCCTGACCCAGGCATTGTACCCGTGTGTCATGCATTGGCAGATGGATTCTTTACCACTGAGCCACCTGGGAAGCCTACCAATTTTTAAAACTACTATTAATTCCTTCAAAGCAGTCATTGTCTCTTGAATCTATCAGATGAAATATCTATATTTTCTTCAAGTGCTGGAGCTGGAATGATAAATTAGTTGAATCACTGACTGCCCACCAACTGTGCATGGCTCTAACATCTACTACAGACCAACTTGTAGGGTTTTCTATTGAATGAAAACCCAGTGCTGCGTCATGCAAATACATCAAGCCTTAGGTGTCCCAGTACACTCACCCACGCAGTGTGTGTGTGTTAGCTTCTACTAGGTTATTTTGTGGACATAAACAACAGCAAAGTTTCAATGAGTAACAGCTAGGGTTTGTTTCTTGATCTGGCCCCAGGCCATCTGGCTCTGTATCCTTTGTGCTCTAGGTATTCATCCAAGCAGCACCAGGCTAATACACAGGCCAACCCCCTGTCTTTCTGCAGAGAGAAAACAGCATCTGGCAGAATCTTGCTATGGTGTTGGCAGTTTCTACTCAGATGTGGCACAGGTCCCTTCTGCTCGCATGCCAGTGGCCAAAATGTGTTATTTGGCTAACAGCAAGGGATTTGTCCCCTCCACAGGAGGCCGCTGCAGCTTGCACAGCAGGCCCCAGATAATGAATGTTTCAATAGAGGGGGTGGGGGCAGGAATAATTGGAATCTTTAGAAATTGTCTTGGTCAACAAGGAAGAGGGTCATAAAAAAAAATCAATTTTCATTCATTGAAAAGCAAGAGTGAGATGACTACTTGATTTTTTTGACACCATGCTCAAGAAAAAGAAATGCAAAAAGGCAAAATAGTTGTCATACGAGGCCTTACAAAGAAAGAGAAAAGAGAAGTTTAAAGGCAAAGGAGAAAAGGAAAGATATACCCATTTGAATGCAGAGTTCCAAAGAATAGTAAGGAGAGATAAGAAAGCCTTCCTCTCAGTTAGTGCAAAGAAACAGAAAAACAACAGAATAGGAAAGACTGGAGATCTCTTCAAGAAAATGAGAGATACCAAGGGAACATTTCATGCAAAGATGAGCACAATAAAGGACAGAAATGGTATGGACCTAACAGAAGCAGAAGATATTAAGAAGAGGTGGAAAGAATACACAGAAGAACTGTACAAAAAAGATCTTCACGACCCAGATAATCACGATGGTGTGATCATGCACCTAGAGCCAGACATCCTGGAATGCAAAGTCAAGTGGGCCTTAGGAAGCATCACTATGAACAAAGCTAATAGAAGTGATGGAATTCCAGTAGAGCTATTTCAAATCCTAAAAGATGATGCTGTGAAAGTGCTGCACTCAGTATGCCAGCAAATTTGGAAAATTCAGCAGTGGCCACAGGACTGGGAAAGTCATTTTCCATTTCAATCCCAAAGAAAGGCAATGCCAAATAATGCTCAAACTACCGCACAATTGCACTCATCTCACACGCCAGTAAAGTAATGCTCGAAATTCTCCAAGCCAAGCTTCAACAGTATGTGGACCGTGAACTTCCAGTTGTTCAAGTTGGATTTAGAAAAGGCAGAGGAACCAGAGATCAGATTGCCAACATCCGCTGGGTCATTGAAAAAGCAAGAGAGTTCCAGAAAAACATCTACTTTTGCTTTACTGACTATGCCAAAGCCTTTGACTGTGTGAATCACAACTGTGGAAAATTCTTAAAGAGATGGGAATACCAGACTACCTGACCTGTCTCCTGAGAAATCTGTATGCAGTTCAGGAAGCAACAGTTAGAATTGGACATGGAACAACAAACTGGTTCCAAACAGGAAAAGGAGTACATTAAAGTTGTATATTGTCACCCTGCTTATTTAACTTATATGCAGAGCACATCACACAAAATGCCGGGCTGGAAGAAGCACAAGCTGGAATTAAGATTGCCTGGAGAAATATCAGTAACCTCAGATATGCAGATGACACCACCTTTTTGGCAGAAAGCGAAGACGAACTAAGGTGCCTCTTGATGAAAGTGAAAGAGAGAGTGAAAAACTTGGCTTAAAACTCAAGATTTAGAAAACTAAGATCATGGCATCTGGTCCCAGCACTTCATGGCAAATAGATGGGGAAACAATGGAAACAGTGTCAGACTTTATTTTTGGGGGCTCCAAAATCACTGCAGATGGTGACTGCAGCCATGAAATTTAAAAGATGTTTTCTCCTTGGAAGAAAAGCTATGACCAACCTAGATATCGTATTAAAAAGCAGAGACATTACTTCACCAACAAAGGTCCATCTAGTCAAAGCTATTTTTTTTCCAGTAGTCATGTGTGGATGTGAGAGTTGGACTATAAAGAAAGCTGAGAGCCGAAGAATTGATGCTTTTGAACTGTGGTGTTGGAGAAGACTCTTGAGAGTCCCTTGGACTGCAAGGAGATCCAACCTCTCAATCCTAAAGGAAATCAGTCCTGAATATTCATTGGAAAGTGATGCTGCAGCTGAAACTCCAATACTTTGACTACCTGAAACAAAGAACTGATTCATTGGAAAGACCCTGATGCTGGGAAAGATTGAAGGCAGGAGGCAAAGGGGAAGACAGGATAAGATGGTTGGATGGCATTACTGATGCGATGGACATGAGCTTGAGTAGGCTCCAAGAGTTGGTGATGGACAGGAAACCCTGGCATGCTGCATTCCGTGGAGTCGCAGAGTCGGACACAACTGAGCAACTGATCTGACTGAGTGACTGAGTGTACTAGTGAGCTTGAATGACTCCAATCTGAGCATCTTCTGGTATGTCCCAATATATTTAACTAACACATTTTACGAATGTTAAAGGCACAGACTCTTTACAGCTCTGTAAGTTTAGAAGTCGATCTTATGAATTAGAAGTTATGTTAGAGAATAGTGGGCATTTTAGTCTACCCCTCAAAAGTAAGTGCATATTTCTGGTAGAAAGTTAACCAGTCCTGTCTAATTCATATCACATTTTGGTATTTACAACCCATGTGACCATGTAAATCCATGTCCTTCAAATGCTCTTCAAACCAGCTTTTTTTTTTTTTCCTGCTGGATCTCTCATTAATGACTTGGACTCAAGATTCACTTGGGGCTTCCCTCATAGCTCAGTTGATAAAGAATCTGCCTGCAATGCAAGAGACCTGGGTTCGATTCCTGGGTGGGTAAGATCCCCTGGAGAAGAAAATGGCAACCCACTCCAGTAGTCTTGCCTGGAGAATCCCACAGACAGAGGAGCCTGGCAGGCTACAGTCCACAGGGTCACAGAAATTGGACACAACTTAGGAACTAAACTACCACCACCAAGATCTACTTGGGGCTTCCCCTGTGGCTCAGCAATAAAGAATCTGCCGGTAATGTAGGAGCTTAGGTGACATGGGTTCGATCCCTGGATCAGGAAGATCACCTGGAGGAAGTAATGGCAATCCAGTTCAATATCCACTCCAATCTAATCCACTCCAAACCACTCTGTTTCCTGGAGCAGGAAATGGCAACTCGCTCCAGTATCTTTGCCTGGAGAATCCCAAGCACAGAGGAGCCTGGTGGGCTATAGTCCATAGGGTTACAAGGAGTCGGACACGACTTAGCACACATGTAAGATCCACTTGAGCCAGAAATGTTTCCAGCATGACCCAGAAGTTCAAAGATCCTGCTGTGAAGCAGCTAAAATTTTGTTTTTCTCATACTGTTAAATATTAATTAGAATGCATCCCCAGACGTTTTCATTTTCAGGAAGGGGATGGCTTTAAAGTCGCTAGTTACTACTACCATGTCAGACAGTAAAAATGCTGCATTCTTGCTTTTTGTTTTTTATTGGTGAAGTCAGAAGCATTTTCAAAGATTCAACACTCGTTCATGAAAAATCATGAGAAAAGTTGAAAACTAGAATATGGAGGATTCAAGTTAGACACTTAAAACATATATTATGAAACTGAACCTGAAATAAAGTTTTGAAAGAAGTTCTGTAATCTGAGAGCTAAAGAGGATGAACCAGAAAAAAAACCTCTCTATATGTTATTTTCAGCCTTATCATTTGGGGTTTCTCTTAATTGTTATATCGTATACCTGTCAATATAATAACTATATTCACTTAAAATCTGTCATTAAAACCTAGTTTGATTTTGTGAAATATTTCCTTTCTCTCCCTCACCCAACCACCTTTTCCTTCCCTCTCTCTCTCTGTCTCACTTTCCTTCCCTCTCTCTCTCTGTCTCACTTTCTCTCTCTCTCTGTCTTTCTCTATCTAGCACAGGGGTCCCCAGCCTCTGGGATCTAATGCTTGATGATCTGAGGTGGAGTTGATCATCCCTACCAGGTTTGTGGAAAAACTGTCTTATACAAAACCAGTCCCTGATGTCAGAAAAAGGCTGGGACCACTGGTCTAGCATATTGAGGTATTTCACATGGAGAATTTGCAGAAAGCACTCCAGAATATCTTGAATTTGTAGTAGATGTCATCCGTCTATGTGACACAAGACTGTTCTTAGTAAAAATTAGCCATTTTAATTTAAAAATAAAATGCAGGCATTTATATTCATTGTCTCCTTCTCTCCATTATAAATCTCATCCTTTGTTTTTCTTCAGTGTGATTTCAAGTCAGCCCACTTCTGATGAAAGGACAGTCTGTTTCCCAGGCAACATGATTGTCAAAGGATGGATGGAGACCAGAAAATAGATTTCGGACTTTTGATTTGTGCAACTATAGATATGATGCTAATTCTACCACACCCTTCCAATCCCTCTAAAGGCCTCAGTCTTGGGGGTGATGCCATGATTGTAGTGCTAGTGTTGAAATACTGTAACTAATGGTTATTGTGTTATTACTGATTGACCCTATGGTGCCAAGCGTTTAGATATGTTAAATCCCTGCATTCTCACCATAACACTGATTAGTGTCATTTTAAAGATGAAGACCCTGAGGCTTCATGAGAACAAGTGGGCTGCTTATCAAAGGCAGACCTGGAAATATGCAAGGGAGAGGAGTCCTCTCACACACCATCTCATAAATCAAATAATTTATTCTAATAACAGGATAATGACCATAGCACTACACACAACACGGCAAAGGGTAGAATTGTGTCTTTTCTTATAAAGGGTGAATCAGTTCAGTTCAGTTCAGTTGCTCAGTCATGTCCAACTCTTTGCGACCCCATGAATCACAGCACTCCAGGCCTCCCTGTCCATCACCAACTCCTGGAGTTCACCCAAACTCATGTGCATCAAGTCCGTGATGCCATCCAGCCATCTCATCCTCGGTCGTAAAGGGTGAATACAGACATTCATTTTTTCCTTTTCCTTTATTGCTCCCACTTTTCCTCTGTTTCTATGACCCACTTCCTTAGCCCTGCCCCAGAAACACATATGCACTAGAATCTACACCTTTGGTACATTTCTCCAGTTCTTCAGAACTGTCTTGAGATAACTATTAGGAAAAATTATCTACAACCTGGAAATAGGATACAAGATGCTTTTTCAATATCATTTAATGAAATTTAAGTTTCAGTTTGGTACACATTTGGGTACTTGATACAACATTTAAAGTGAAAAAATTTTGCAGCCTGTCTTACTTTCCATCTACTTCAACTACATAAAAGATTCCCTTTCAAATGTTGCTAAAGTAAGAAGCAAGCATCTCAAGAAATTCACCTTTGGTTTGCTTCTGAAAAATGGCACATTACACTGTAAAACCTTTAAAAATAGTGCAATAAAATATTTATGTGTTGTGTCAGTGCCAGCTTATAAAATATTCAATACCTGACATATATATATGTGTGTGGGGGGGGGAAGGACAGTGTGTACCCACATGAACAACACTAAAATCTATCTCTTTTAGTTCATATTACATGTAAATTATGTGTGCATGCTAAGTTGCCTTAGTCACGTCTGACTCTTTGCAACCCTATGGACTGAAGCCTGCCAGGCTCCTGTGTTCATAGGATTCTCCAGGCAAGAATACCGGAGTGGATTGTCATTTCCTCCACCAGCGGATCTTCCTGACCCAGGAATTGAACCCACATCACCTGTGGCTCCTGCGTTGCAGGCAGATAGTTTACCACTGAGCCAAGATTTAAGCAGTTGACTGAATCTGAATTGACACTGTCGACTCTGTTCACTTACATGCTAATCGTCATATATATGTTTTTTTATTTATATAAAAAAAGGAAAATTTAGTCTTCATTCCTAGCTTTTCAGTCCCAAACTGATAACCAGAGATCAGACAAGACAGTCCTTCCACATGAAACCTTCAAGGAATGACATGCCATGAGTCTACCTAGGTTTAAATTTATCAGTTTTAAATGTAAAGCAGTCCCCAAAGTTAAAAAATAACGCGACTCAGAAGTGAGTCTAGAAATAAACAGGTTCTTCTCAAAAAACTATAGAACATTCACCCATTTAGAAGCAGCCTCACCAAAAACAAGTAGGAACAAAGGAAGCAATGGCTCAGACATAAGAAAGAAAAGTAACTTATAATATTTTGAAAATCAATGTGTATATAGGTTTAAAAGACAGTTGAAAGAAATCTATTTTCTTAAGACTCCTTAGGATAGTCTAATGCCTTCTAGTAATTCAAGTTTACCTCTAGGTTCTACCTCAAACTTACAAATAATTTTTTTTCTTTAATTAATTTTTTATTAAAGTATAGTTGGTTTACAGTGTTGTGTTAGCTTCAAGAGTGCAGCAATGTGATTCATATATACACATGTGTATATACATATATATATGTATAAATATACATATTCATTTTCATATTCTTTTCCCTTATAGGTTATTACAAAATACTGAGTAAACTTCCCTGTGCTATAACAGTAGGTCCTTGATGGTTACCCATTTTTTATTAATAGTAGTGAATATCTGTCAATCCCAAACTCCTAATTTATCCCTTTGGTAACCACAAGTTTATGATCATTTATTTTTAAACTTTTTGATAATTATGCTACATCATATTGACTGACACACCAACAGCCTGGAGTTACCTACTTCAAAGGAAAAAGCAATCTAGTTCTCTCTAGTAGGATTATGACTATCTTATGTATTCAGCCATTCATTTATTTTAAAGATTACCCATCTTAGGTTTACATGCAAGAAGATATAGTCACAACAAATACCTATGCGTTATCTCAGGGAGGACGTTTATTACCTGCTGTGATGTCCCTGGCTGGATGTCCAGGCTGGGAGAGACTCAGCTTGAGTTTTCCATCACTAAGAACAAGGATGAGAGCTCCTGACCTATGGTGAAACTGACTGGTCAGCAACAGTCCTGCTCTGTTCCATGTTCGAAATTGGAAGATCACAGACACTTTGTCCTCTCTGGAAATGCCTGGCAGCACCAAGTAACTCCTGGAGCTCAGAAAAGTCATGGGGACAGTTTGCGTGTGTGAGCAGGAGAAGGACACATTTCCCTGTGAACACAGTGAAACAGACTTTAGGAAAGCACAGTTGGAATGCTTTCATTTCACAGACAACAGATTTTCCAAGACACTGAATTTCTTATCAACAATTCAGCAATCTAGGATTTTTAAAATGAGGCTTCCCCATCAAACTTAAATCCAGATTTGCCTTATAGGTCCCTTAAAGCACTGTTCAAGAACTTCCCTGGTAGCCCAGTAGTTAAGAATCTGCCTGTCAATGCAGGGCACGTGGGTTCGACTCTTGGTCCAGGAACTAAGATCCCACATCCCGCGAGGCAATTAAGCCCATGCACCACAACTGAAATCTGTGAGCCCTAGAGCCCACGCTCTGCAACAAGAGACATCACAATGAGACACCACAATAAGAAGCCCATGCAATGCAATTAGAGAAACTAGAGAAATCCCGTGCATGCACAGCAACGAAAGGGCAATGAAGACCCAATGCAGCCAAAAATATATAAATATAAAAATGAAAAGAAAAAGTGCTGTTTAGCTGGGTAAACCTATTTCTGAGTTTCTGAGGAACTGTCTATCTCCATTACCAAGCATTTGCAAAGGAATCCTGAGCCAAATCTTTCCCAGACTTAATGCTGGGTGTCCAAACTACGGTCTTTCCAGTAGTCACGTACCAGTATGAGAGCTGGACCATAAAGAAGGCTGAGCATCAAAGAATTGATGCTTTTGAACAGGGCTTGAGAAGACTCTTAAAAGTCCCTTGGACAGCAAGGAGATCAAACCAGTCAATCCTAAAGGAAATCAACCCTGAATATTCACTGGAAGGACTGACGATGAAACACCTATACTTTGGCCCCCTGATGTGAAGAGCCAACTCATTGGAAAAGACCCTGATGCTGAGGGCAGAAGGAGAAGTGGGCGACAGAGGATGAGAAATGGCTGGAAGGCCGTATAGACTCAATGGACATGAATCTGAGCAAACTGTGGGAGATAGTGAAGGACAGGGAAGCCTGGCATGCTGCAGTCCATGGGGTCCTAAAGAGACTCGACTGAGTGACTGAACAACAATAGCAACAATGCTGGGTGTGGGATACAACATAGACAATTTTCCTCTCTTGAGGTGCTAGATGTTTTTCTCCAATGTGAAGGCTAGCACAAAGGATAACTTACTCCAAGAACTTTCTTGTACTTGTCTTGATTATGTAAATGTGATTATAAGTGTGTCACTCAGGTGATAGCTACATCTTACTATAGGTAGGGCATGTGCTTTTGCATGTCTGAAGAAAAGAATGTGGCCAGGCTGGTCCTGCCACAGGTAGGCTGGTCTCTTCTCTGAAGTTCTTACAAACCAAATCACCCAAGGCTATCACCCAGCCTAAGATCTGATCTGTCTAGCAGGCTGTTTTTATTTGTATATAATTCTGTTTTTAAAGACATTTTTAATCCTTATGATATGTCTACTGCTCCAGGAACAAACTATTTTTAATCACAGTGCTTGGACGGAATGGGGTCAATATAATTCCAATTAAACCTTCTACATGAATTTTGTCTGAAATTAAAAACTTTTCTATAGATTTCAGATAGCAGAGTACATACCCAAACATTACTCTTCCTCTCCAAAAAAAATAATACAAATAAAAAGCCAGTGAGACAGAACTTAACTTACCAGATAGCAAAGCATACTATGAAGTTACTGTAAGCAGATCCGTGTGTTATTGGTATAGGAATAGACACAGCAGTGGGACAGAATAAGGAACTCACAAAAACATCTGAGAATATATTAGTTATATATTAATATATAATATATAGCTATAATACATATATATAATATACAATATACATTATATAGTTACATATTAATAAAGCTAGCATGTATGTGTGCTCTGCTGCTGCTAAGTCACTTCAGTCATGTCCAACTCTGTGTGACCCCATAGACGGCAGCCCACCAGGCTCCCCCATCCCTGGGATTCTCCAGGCAAGAATACTGGAGTGTGTTGCCATTTCCTTCTCCAATGCATGTAAGTGAAAAGTGAAAGTGAAGTTGCTCAGTCGTGTCCGACCCTTAGCGACCCCATGGACTGCAGCCTACCAGGCTCCTCCATCCATGGGATATTCCAGGCAAGAGTACTGGAGTGGGGTGCCATTGCCTTCTCCAGTATGTGTGCTCAGTCATGTCCAGTTCTTCTCAACCCCATGAACTTAGCTGGCCAGGCTTCTCTGTCCATGGGATATTTTTAGGCAAGAACACCAGAGTGTATTGCCATTTCCCCCTGCCAGGGTATCTTCCCAAACCAGCTATCAAACCTTCATCCCCTACATTTCCTGCATTGGCAGGTGGATTCTTTACCAATGAGCCACCTGGTAAAACTTAGTATGTAAGGAAACTCAACTATGTGGGATAAAGTGTGGGTTAGTTATTAAATAGTGTAGGACCAAATGGATATCTATCAGGTAGAATACAAAAATTAATCCTATATCACATAAAGAATAAATATCAAAGATTTAGGTTTTTTTTTATTTAAAAACTAAATAAAACCAATTAAAAATTCTTACAGGAAAACCCATGAGACCATGTATATATTATAGGGTTTTAGAGACATTCCAAAGCTATAAAGAAATATACAGACCTAATGACCACATATAAGTGAAAATATTTATAAACTCAACATATTATGTAATATTTAATATAAGATTGATAAATCTGAAAAAATATATGGACCATGAATGACAGAGGGTTATCTATCAAATATAAAACTGTCTTGTAAATTGACCAAAAATTAAAGAAATAAAATAAAAATTAGGCAAAAGAATAAGAGTGAACAATGATCGGAAAAACAAGTCCAAATGGACAAAAAAACAGGTGAGAAGATTATTTAATTCACCAGTAGTCCCATAAACACAAAGTAACAAAGAGATATTAGTTCATGTTCCTTGAGCTGGCAGGGGTATATGAGGGTTGCCTGAGATGGGATGGAAGGCTCTAACATACATTGCTGGTGGAAAATGTCATATTATAGCTTTTTGGAAGGCCATCCAACAACGTTTATTAAAATGTAAAACTGTATAAAATTTGTGACCAAGAAATTCTACTTCTGGAATTTTATCCTATCAAAAGGGAAGCCCCTGTACTGAGCACACATGTGCAACTGTCAGCTTATAGTGGTAAAAAAGTTGAGATAAAGCAATGCCCTGAGTAGGAAATGACTAGATAAATAATGGTACGTTTTCCTAATGGATAGTGATGTGGACATTCTAATGTAGAACTACTCCTGATAATGGAAAAGAATTCTTACAAGGTATTGTTGAATCAAAAAATCTAGATGGAGAAAAACTTTTATAAAATGATTTTTTTGTAAACAATGTCAAATGTGGAAGCATACAGATTCATAAATACATGTGTGAGTATGAGTCTATCTATCTATAGAGGATTCCATTACTATAGACCAAACAAGGAAGGACAAATATTAGCTTTGTAACATCCCAGCTTGACAGAGCGACTGTAGCCATGTGGAGAATATGGAGAAAGAAGGAAGAAACCAATTGAAAACAAAAACACTGCATTAAAATGCCTTAATATGATTGCACTTTAACATTTTTGTGAAACTATTCATCTATTTCCACGAACACATAAAAATGAAACCACACATAAACTAAAAAAAGTACAGTAGGCTTTCTGTATACCCAGGTTCTGCATCCTCATATACAACCAACCAACCGGGAAAATACTTAGAAAGAAAAATTTCAGAAAATTCCAAAGAGCAGAACTTGAACTTGACCAGCACCAGCAACTACTCACATAACAATTGCATTGTATTTACAACTATTTACATATCATTTACATCGTGTTAGGTACTATACATATTCTAGAGTCGATTTAAAGTATATGGGAGGATATGACTAGGTTATATGCAAATACTGTGCCATTTTATACAAGGGACTTGAGCATCCATTGCTCCAATTCGGGGATCCTGGAACCAATTCCCCAAGGATATCTAAGGATAACGATTCACGTGATTTGTACCTTCCCTGCCTTCAGAAGAGGTATATTTTAAAGCTGAATCAATCAAACTGCAGTTCCCTTTTCTCTTGAACTTGCGTATAGACTTTCTTACCATGATGAGGACCTGTGGCTTGTGTTTCTTGGACAAATCAATGATATCCACTCCATTATAATAGAGATTTTCAAAACAGCCATGAAAGTTTTTATGTGGGAATGCCACTGATTTTCCATGACCAGGAATCCCTCCGAAGCTGATCTTAGAAAGAAAAAAATGACATAAATAACATTGTTTAATGATTTTCTGATTACCTGACTAAACATGTATGATTATTGGGTATAATGGTAATTGTCTCAAATCTGCTTGGCATTATTTTATATTATAATGCTAATTTCAAAGGAGGTTTTATATGTATTTACCAATGCTTTATTTATTACACTGAGATAAATATATTAAATATCCTTCTCATAATTTGCTGCTACTCATATAGTTCTGTTATTTTTGTTGATGGGGAATATTGCATCTTTATGCCCATCGTAAATTTCGATTTTTGTGACAAGGCAGCCTACTGTGATGATATTCGACTTTATAAACTAGACTGTGGGATCCTGCTCTTTGCCACAACTCTGAGAGATGAGAATTACAAAGCCACTAATAATATCATTTAAGACCAGAATCTCCAGCTGGTCTCTGCTGCTGAGGCCACTCATACCAAGTGAATGCTGAAACCTGGTTTGCTGACAGATGTGCTCAGCAGAACTGGCAGAACAAACAATGCATTTCAGTGTATATTAGACACACGTGGGCAACATGCTGCAAATATCATCCAGTGTTTAAAAACCCCAAGAAACAGTATTCTGAGATCTGTGCATTTGGCTTTCTTGTTACTTAAAAAATTCAGATTGGAATATATGTGGATTACTTCTCTAAATTATCCTAGGTAGCTAATTCTGTTTAGGATTGCCCTAAAACAAAGAAATCTCCAAGGTAATATTCACAGCCAAACGCCAGATGGAATACAGAACTGTGTGAACAAATGCATTTAAAAATATTCTTTGTTGAACTGGTAGCTCTTCATGTATGGATTTCCTAAATTTAACAACTATTTACTCTCACGTGAAGACTAACATCTGTAAGGAATAAAATGTCTCAATAGCTTGAGCATGTATCTTCCAGTGTGAAGTTACCACACATAGGAAATATTTTATCAGAGTTCTGAATTATTAGGAAAGGGAACTTTTCAACGTAGTAGTATTTTCTCTAGAAGATTACGCTGCAATCAAATGATAAAATCTGTAATACTTAAAAGGTCATTTCACACCTTATAATCGAGATCCACATAGCTGGACTCTCCTTTTGCCCGAAAATGATGAGTGTGTGTATCCACAGTGAAGTTGACATCTGTACTGAGGAGCTCAATGAGAACAGAATGCCAGTGTTCATCGTCCAGCAGACTGCCCAGCATGAGAGCATCAGGCGAGGGCAAGTCAGCATGACCTGAAAAGAGAGGAAGTGTAAATGCACCGTTCCATCCAGCTCAATACCATGATTTCTTCAGTGTTTTCAGGTTTAGCATTTTTCACATCAGTTACACTTTCCTTACATTCTTTTATCCCAAGAACTGGCGAGCTGCTTTTATCTTAATCTTAAATACAGTCTTCTTTGATATTGAGTAGCATCTTCTATCTAACTTGTTTTATTATTATTATGTACTGAATTTTCAATTTTCTTGAAAATATTTTCTTCCTAGGTCCTCATCCATAGGACTACTTCAAAAGTTTCCGATAAGCCACCCTTGTCATCATGATATTATCAGGTTATTTATTGAGCATCTACTACTGATCTTACATGATTATCAAGAAATAAAACTTTTTACATAAAAGCATACTGAAGAGCACACATGCTGTTCTTAGTATAGCTCTGTAGGTGACCACGTGTCCATTTGTCTGGACAGTTTTGGTCTTCAGAATAATTATTTATAGGGTCTACTTTTTTTCACAAAAGTGTTCTTTTTTGTTGTATGTTTGTTTTGTTTTTTAAAGAAAGGCAGACTGCCACATGGAATGCCTCATTTGGATGTGTCTGGAGTCTTGGAAGCTTGACGACCCTACGTTCTCCTGCAAATGGACCTTGAGAGCTTGTTTTGAGGTTCTAGCAGAGAAGCAAAGCTACGCATATACCCTTGACCAAAGAATGGCCCTCCTCTAGAGGAGAAGGTGGTCCTCTTCAACCAAGTGCGCAGCTTTGGGAGGAACACACATGGAGCTGTGAGGGAGGAAGGGAACACCTTTCTAGCCAAGCCAGATCACCCTCACATCCAAAAGTACTCTGGTTTTAAATTAACTACTTAACTGCGAAGCAAAATCCATCACAAAGGATACTTTCATCTAAATAGTATTTCCCCAAAACACTTTTTTTTTTTTTTTTTACCTGAATTAAGGAATAAGATGAGTTTTCCTTTAACTAACTCCAGGGTGATGTGTTTGTCATTTGGTCCTTCTCTGTGGAGTAGAATCCCATTGTTCTCTCTGGTTTTAAATTTCAGAGAAATAACTTCTTTGATTGGATTCATGGATTTATGATTAAATGTGTACAGCAAAGAACTCTTCCCATCAAAATGAACCATCTCGGATCCTACAATGGAAGACATTAATGTGGTCTAATTATAATACAGTCTTATCAGTGCGTTGAAATGTGTAAGTCAGCACACAGATATACACACATAGCATATCTCTGTCTTGTTTAGAGTATCTAACATATTTGACATATCTAAACTCCACTATTTGCCTTTTCTTCCATCTTCCCCAAAATGTATCATCTAGAAATGTTGGTTAATTTCAATTTCTCCTATCTTTTACTGGCCTATTTCCATCCTGTAAATAACAAAGATCAGGAAAAAAAGTTAAAGTCAGTTTCCCCTGAATAAAATCTCCCTGTACATTTAATAATCATTCAACATTTCTGTTTTTCTGAAAAGCTATACTAGTTCTCACAGACTGGTAAGAAATTACTAATAGTGTCATTCAATGTAAAGGGCTTAATTATTTCTGAACCAGAAACTGACTTTTAACAATTCTCACATAAGCAGTCACTTTAATATATTTTTGTCTGGCCATAAAAGACACACATAAAGATACCAGATATACTAAATACTACTGCAGACCATATTAAAGGGTTCTCAGTAAACAGGGATGTATTTTTATTCCGACATTTTGGTCCAGTGACAGCACAAGGGCACAGCTATTTTGTGTTGTACCTTAAGCACACTAGGAAGATTGTTTTGCCACGTACTCTGTGTCTAATGTGTACATGGACCTGCATTTCATTCAGGTTAACTATTTCCAGGGCTTCCCTTGTGGCTCCGCTGGAAAAGAATCTGCCTTCATTGCAGGAGACCTGGGTTTGATGCCTGGGTTGGGAAGATCCCCTGGAGAAGGGAGAGGCTACCCACTCCAGTATTCTGGCCTGGAGAATTCCTGGACTGTATAGCACATGGGGTCGCAAAGAATCCAACATGACTGAGCAACTTTCATTTCTTTCAATCTGTGGGCTTCCCTGGTGGCTCAAACAGTAAAGCATCTGCCTGCAATGCGGGAGACCCAGGTTCGAAGATCCCCTGGAGAAGGAAATGGCAACCCACTCCAGTACTCTTGCCTGGAAAATTCCATAGATGGAGGAGCCTGGTGGGCTACAGTCCATGGGGTCGCAAAGGGTCGGACATGACTGAGCAACTTCACTTCACTTTAACTATTTCCAGAAAACCCTTTATATTCACAACTTAAAAAGAATCATCCATTTTATGCAGGTACCTTTTGAAAAATGCAGAAGTTTGATTCATGTCAGTCAGTCCAGTTCAGTCGCTCAGTCAACGGAACTGAACCGACTTTTTGCAATCCCATGGACTGCACCATGCCAGGCTTCATTGTCCATCACCAACTCCCAGAGCCTATTCAAAACTCATGTCCATCAATTCAGGGATGCCATCCAACTATCTTACCCTCTGTCATCCCCTTCTCCTCCCACCTTCAATCTTTCCCAGCATCAGGGTCTTTTCAGATGAGTCAGCTCTTCGTATCAGGTGGCCAAAGTATTGGAGTTTCAGCTTCAGCATCAGTCCTTCCAATGAATATTCAGGACTGATTTCATTTAGGATGGACTGGTTGGATCTCCTTGCAGTCCAAGGGACTCTCAAGAGTCTTCTCCAACACAATTCAAAGCATCAATTCATCAGCACTCAGCTTTCTTTATAGTCCAACTCTCACATCCATACATGACTACTGGAAAAAAAAAAAAGCCTTGACTAGACAGACCTTTGTTGGACAAGTAATGTCTCTGCTTTTTAATACGATATCTAGGTTGATCATAGCTTTTCTTCCAAGGAGCAAGTGTCTTTTAATTTCATGGCTGCAGTCACCATCTGCAGTGATTTTGGAGCCCCAAATAATAAAGACTCTCACCATTTCCATTGTTTCCCCAACTATTTGTCATGAAGTTATGGGCCCAGATGCCATGATCTTAGTTTTCTGAATGTTGAGTTTTAAGCCAACTTTTTCACTCTCCTCTTTCCCTTTCATCAAGAGGCTCTTTAGTTCTTCTTCGCTTTCTGCCGTAAGGGTGGTGTCATCTGCATATCTGAGGTTATTGATATTTCTCCTGGCAATCTTGATTCTAGCTTGTGCTTTATCCAGTCTGATATTTCGTATGATGTTCTGAATATAAGTTAAATAAGCAGGGTGACAATATACAGCCTTAATGTACTCCTATCCCAATTTGGAACCAGACTGTTGTTCCATATCCAGTTCTAATTGTTGCTCCCTGACCTGCATGCAGATTTCTCTGGAGGCAGGTCAGGTGGTCTGGTATTCCCATCTCTTTCAGAATTTTCCAGTTTGTTGTGATACACGCCATCAAAGGCTTTGGCATAGTTAATAAAGCAGAAGTAGCTGTTTTTCTGGAACTCTCTTGCTTTTTCAATGATTCAGTGGATGTTGGCAATTTGATCTCTGGTTCCTCTGCCTTTTCTAAATCCAGTTTGAACATGTGGAAATTCACAGTTCACATACTGTTGAAGCCTGGCTTGGAGAATTTTGAGCCTTACTTTACTAGCATGTGGGATGAGTGCAATTGTGTGGTAGTTTGAGCATTCTTCGACATTGCCTTTCTTCGGGATTGGAATGAAAACTGACCTTTTCCAGTCCTGTGGCCACTGCTGAGTTTTCCATATTTGCTGGCATATTGAGTGCAACACTTTCACAGCATCATCTTTTAGGATTTGAAATAGCTCTACTGGAATCACCTCCACTAGCTTTGTTCGTAGTGATGCTTTCTAAGGCCCACTTGGCTTCACATTTCAGGATATCTGGCTATTAGGTGAGTGATCACACCATTGTGGTTATCTGGGTCATGAAGATCTTTCTTGTATAGTTCTTCTGTGTATTCTTGCCACCTCTTCTCTTAGATTCACATATAAAATGTAAAATATATAAACTCTTAACTCTGTCTCTAAGCCATATAATCAAACAATTGTTCTTTGTTGCATAATTAAATAGACATGATTAATAAAAACATAACTCTGTTAAATTCAAATGTGTCCCTTAGAGTATAAGATAATAATAAACTAATGAAAACTTGACAGTAAAGAATTTAAATGCTTTCACATTTTTGCAGTATAGTTTATGTGTCACTGAAAGGCAATGCTTATTTTTGCAGTCAGTCGATAAATTTTTTTTCTGTAAGTGATTTTCCCAGGATTATTTTGATTGAATTATTTTTTTCCTCATCTTCCCTCTTGCCGTATTGCTTTGTAATAGTAATACTCATATTCTAGGGATCAGAATCTCTTGGAGTGTTTGTTAAACACAGACTGCTGGGTCCCATCTCAGGGTTTCTGACTGACCAGGTGTGTGTATGTGTGAGGGGGGCGGCCCTGAGTATCTGGGTTTCTAAAAAGTCCCCTGTGATATTGATGCTGCTGATCTATGCCTATATTTTGAGAACCACTGCTCCAAATCACCTAAATTATATTTCCCAGAATATTCTCCTCAGGCAAAATGGAGTCATGAAAAATGTATTATGTGATAGAAACACAAAAACATGGCTTAAAAAAAATTCTTTTATCCTAATGTTTTGACTCTCTTTCTAACGTGATCACTAACACTAGTTTCTAGAACAATTAACCACATGTGAGTCATCAAATTATATTTTATGAGGCAGATTCAACATGTATTTTGACAGATTTTTTTAAGCCTAAAGTGACTAAATTATAATACAGATATGTAACCACTTAAAAATCATGTATCTTGTAACAGTTTAACTAAAATCTTAAATGATGATAACTTGAGCTCAATTGAAGAGGTTACTATAGAGATAAAATTCAAAAATTGCTTTTAGAAATCCAGACTTTTAAACTTCCCTTCATCTGACACCATCCACATCACGCTGCAGCCTGTTATTGTACAGTCCCACGAGCTAATTTTTCAAGATTTATTTAAAAAGAATCAAGCTTGAAAACAGAGAACAGTTGGCAGAGAGTATAAGAACCTGCAAAGCCAAAAAACATTTGCTGGCTGATCCTTTACAGAAGTTTGCCATCCCCACTCAGCAGAACCACTTAGCGATTATTTCTGGACCTGGCTCCTGATGGTCAAGCAGTAAGAATGAACTCACAACCAGACATTTTGTGACTTTTCTATGATTGAAAAATCAAAAATCCTATTTTTATAGGAAATCACAAATGTCATTATTTTTGTGGACTTTCCTATTACATAATTCAATATACTCTATTTTCGAATATATATTTTATGAGGTAAAGAATAGGTCAATATTTCTTCTCCTGGCTATATATTTCTGCGTATAATATAAAAGACTGGTTTCTATACACAGTCTTCCATAGCTTCAAATTCTACTTTGCCCAGGATTTTGCTTTGGTATAACGAAATTTTTTTATTAAAAAAACACTTCTTTCCATCTTCCCTATCCCCCAACCTCAAACTAATTTCCATCCATTCCACAAGCACAGCTTTATTTTCAGTTGATATTGATGCAAGTATTACAAACTCTCCTGGATGCTGAGACAAAACAGGAGAGGACAGATATGGCCCAGCCCTCCTGGAACTGACAGTTCTTCCCTCACTTTCTCATTTCTACTATCAGGAAAAAACAGATCGCACCTGTAATATCTAATGTCTTACTGTGGGTTGCTAGGAAACTACAGTGACAAGGAAATGTTTTAGAGCTCAGGATGGAGATAGGAGAAACAAAGACTTCTCTGGTGAAAGTGTTTGGAAAGAAAGAATGCAAAGAATCAAGATCATCTAGGTATCAAACTATCACACAATAAATACTCTTTATACAAAATTTACACATAGGCATTGGAAAGTCGCCAACCATGATTCAAAAACTGGGCTGCAGTGTTAACCAAGAAGCCCTCCAGGTAAGCCCACACAACAAATAAGAATACACATGATCACATAGAATATTTAGATTGGAAACTCAGTTATAATAAGCCTCATTGAACAGAATCTATTTTATAAAATATCATTCACCACCAAGTGTTCAAAAATTAATCTGAATATTTGAAAACAAATTGGCAAGTCAATATATATGTATATTTTAAAATTTAGCACTAAATACTGAAACATGATTCGTAAAAGCTAAATGTAAAAAATTTTAAGATAGTCATATTTTGGGATAGAGAGTATTTTGTTCAGTAAGTCAGCAGCAATGACCTCTCCCAATATGAATGGGGGAGAACACTTTGTGATCCTCCTTGAGTTTAATCTCCACTAAGTACAGGCTCCCTTTAGCTTCAAATCATCAATCATGCCATGACCTGCAGAAGCCAACTTTCATGTCTCAGGGCTTACTGGTAATGAATGCCAAGATGAACTCGTTTCCACCAGTCCCCTAAGCATAAAATTTTTGCTATTGTACTCCTATAAAAGCAAATCAAATATTATATGCCCACAACTAATACAAATAATCCACTATATTTATTTGAATGAAAACACCAAAATAGTGCATTAAATTACCAATTGGCATCATACTTAACTTTTACAAGAAATCCTCATATTTATAAAATGCTTTTGTATGCAATTCAATTATTTAAACAGTTGGGGTACTTGACACAGAAGTCACTCATTATGTGTTGAAATAGAAAGCAATAGTTTCCTCTATTGTAAGAGTACAGAACCTACATTCCAAAAAGAGTAGGGGAAATGTGATATTTAGCTGAAAATAGGAAGTGTTTTTCCAATGTCACATGTTATAAACATTTGCTTTGTTAACTAAGGCTATATTTTGATAAATGCATCAGTAACAATATTATTAAAGAAAACCCCACATGCTTGCCATTTTATCAGGAGGGAAAATAAGTTAGTGCTGATATATTTAGAGCCTCTGGATCTGGTCCCACAAACAGCCCTTCATAACACAGAACAGTTGCTCAGAGAAAGAATCTGTGAAGTTGTCCTGTAAGGATTTGAATATTGGTTCCATAGTGGAAAACTTACTCAACCTCTCTGTGCCTCAGTTTCCTCACCTGTAAAAGGATAAAGAAGTCTCTCCCACACAACACTAAGTATATTGTTACTAAAAAACTTATCTATACAGTATGTACAGCAATGTCTGAAACATGTCTAGTCCACAGTGGGCATGGGCTACATCATTATTGTTAGTAGTAAGTCACTTCAGTCATCTCTGACTCTTTGCCACCCAATGGACTGTAGCTCTCCTGCTTCCTCTGTCCATGGGATTCTCCAGGCAAGAATACTAGAGTGGGTTGCCATTTCCTTCTCCAGGGGCCCTTCCTGATTCAAAGATCAAACCTGCATCTCTGGCATTGCAGGCAGATTCTTTACCACTAAGCCAATAGGGAAGCCCCATCTTCTATTTATGTGAAGTGAAAGTCGCTCAGTCATGTCTGACTCTTTGAGACCCCATGGGCTATGCAGTCCATGGAATTCTCTAGGCCAGAATACTGGAGTGGGTAGCCTTTCCCTTCTCCAGGGAATCTTTATACTTGGACACAAATTGAGAATGAGAAATCCATGCCCAAATTTATTTGATCTACAAAGAATAGGCATTTCCCTTCACCTCTACTCACTCCTTAGTATCTAGGGGACAGAGATTGTGCCTTATTCACTTTATTCAGCAGGGTGGCTTGCATGGGGTAAAAGTTTTGTAAACATGTATTGAACTAATACTTTTTCTAATCTAGTTTGAATATTTTCTTTTTCCATAATTGTAATGGATAATACAGATCAGCATTCCCTCATATGACTAAAGATCATTATTAACTTCTGGAGTTTTTATTTGTCATGGTGACTACTTATCCTTTCATCCTATGTTCCTCTATTCCTATTAATGCATTTTCGAAACTAAAATCTACTTCGAGTAGAATCAGTGCTTAACAGAAGGAAGTTCCACATGCAGACTTTTCTCTCAACGCTCTCCCTAAATATTACAAAATAAACATTCTTTATTTTTATAAAACATTAGGAACAGGTTTATAAACATTGACATATGGTGCGGTTGTTACAAAGAACATTTTTCACTGCAATAATCAATGTATTTTTTTTAAGTAAAATAAACACAAGGTTTTAAAACAGGCAAGTACATGTTCTAGTCCCTTCTTCTCTTCCCTCTTAACCCATTTGATTTTCAATGCATGATTTGACACAGGACGGAAGTGCCACTTGGATGACTGTAGACCCCGATGGGGGTCCCCATTCTGTGCCTATCTAGTCTACATTTCTGAATTCATGAACTATGTCCCTCATTTCTTCTCCCCTCCTCTCCTCTCTTCCTTTCTTCCCTCTCTCACTCCAACAATAAACACAGTGATGAATATAAAATTTCATTACAACTGTGGGGCTAATACAACACAATATGACGAGGGAACACTTGAGAATGACACTGAATATGAACATGTGGAGTCAAAGTAAATGGCAGAAAAGAATCAAAAGATGACTAAAAAACCTCATTAAAGAAATGATGGTGAAACTGCCGAGAATTATCTAGATGTCTGTGGAGAAGGCAATGGCACCCCACTTCAGTACTCTTGCCTGGAAACTCCCATGGATGAAGGAGCCTGGTGGGCTACAGTCCATGGGGTCGCTAGGAGCTGGACACGACTGAGCGATTTCACTTTCACTTTTCACTTTCATGCATTGGAGAAGGAAATGGCAACCCACTCCAGTGTTCTTGCCTGGAGAATCCCAGGGACGGGGGATCCTGGTGGGCGGCAGTCTATGGGGTTGCACAGAGTCAGACATGACTGAAGCAACTGAGCAGATGTCGGGGGCTTCATAGACCTGTGTCAAGGATGTCAAGTTGGAATTGATCAGACTGTATGTAAATGTTGCTGAAAACTTACGAAATGGGATGAAAGCTCAGAGAACAATTTTGAGTAGAATATATAGCCTAGAACAAGTCCATAAGAAATGTTAACTTTGCATGGATGGGAATGCTAGAGAGGCGAGGGGCAGGGGAAAGTGAAGAGTCTCATGCTAGATCCTGGCCTTGGTGTGTAGGTCAGTAGGGACTCTAAGAAGACCCGACACTTTCCACTTTTACTCTAGAAATGGGGGAAAGGCTTTTCAGTTAGTGAAAATATATATGCCAACCCAAGAACCCATGAAGATATGCAGTGTTTATAGGAATAGTAAATATCATTGTAAATGGAATGTAAAAAGATGACACTAAAAAGAGATAAGCAATCTAGACATTCTCTCACTAACAACAGGGCAGAGGAAGTACACATGAAAAAAAGATAATAATTATCACTTTGAGCTATAAACCAAATCAGATTAAATTACTACCAAAAATAAAAATGCAAAGTGCTACACTTCAGTCATTATTAATAATAAGAATGAAGACAAAACAGAGCCACTAATATTGAGAAATATACTTTGTGTTGTTTTACAAGTGATGATTATTTCCTGTTTGCATTTTTATGCTAGGAGTCCCTTATGCCCAACAGTTCATGTTTGCTGAATTTAGGATGCACGCAGGTTCTGTGACAGCTGTACAGTCAACTGGCCCTTCCAGGCACCAGACACTCAGCTTTGATCTTCCTGGTACTGACCTCTAACCCAAGAAACTGGAGTAGTATCTCTTCACCAAGAACATCAAGCTAACAGCAAATCCCCATCAAAGAGCATGTTCTGCTTTGAAGTCAGTAAACCTGAAGTTGCTTCCAGAGTAATGGGAGAAGGAGACATTAATTTCATGGGATCAAAGAGAAAGTCTAAATATCAGGCATCCTAGCCATCACAGCAGTGAGCACACTGACAGACCCCAGAACCAAAAGGATGGAAGGAAATACGAAAGAGGGAAAATAGGTTGATGGCAACCCAGCACCATCTATGCTGAATGGTCCACGGACTCATAAACACTAGAGAGCTGAGGTGGGGTTAGGAAGCAGAGCCAGAGTAGAACATGCCATTAGGAAGGGGTATGAAACAGAGGCTGAAGGTGACCCTTGAATGTGGGATGGGTGGCTTGGGTGAGCCTCAGCTCCAGAACCACCCATTGTCTATGGGGGTTATCAAAGTGGAACTGACACCTCCGCTGTTCAACAACTCACGCCCACGCCCATCCCTGCACCACAGGAACACTGAATTCCTACTCCCCCAGTTTACATATGTTGTTTTGTCTAACAAGCACCATCCCTACCCCCGTCTCACTGCCCATGACCTTTATTTTGAAAACTGAATTGTTTTGAAAAAGTTTCCTTTTCCAACCCAACCCCTCTATTCCCCATGCCCCATCATCATGTTACAATATATTTGCTTTGTATAATTTTATGACTTCTCATAAACTCCTGACAAAGAAATAAATAATCTCAAAATCATCCTCCACATACAACCCAGTTCTCTGCAGATAAATTCACATATGACCAGTGAGGGAATAAAGAAATCAGTGTCTGAATAGAATGGTAGTCGTGAATACAAAATGAGGAAAAAAGAAAATCTTAGATCCAATATGTAATAGCTCTTGCAAATATCTAATTTCTCAAAGGTTTGGTTTCTTTCTTTTCTGAAGCAGTGAGGTTACTACTATACTGAATTCATTTGGTTAGAGTGGGAGTTCAATGAGAAAATGTTGCAGGGGGTAGGATTTGACATATTAAATATCCTGTGTATGGTATATCTTATGGTTACACTTCTCTACAAAGTTAATACTTTGATCAGGGACAGAATGAAGTGTGACAAAAACTCTAAGATGTTCCCAACCAACTTATTCTTCAGGTCACTCTTCCAGTTTTCTAGAAGATTATATTTTAAATTAATTTTTTCATTTTTGTGTTCATTTACAAAATACCAGAATATTCTAGACCTTCAAAATGGCAGCTGTGGATTTGATCCCCCATGTATTTCATGGAATGCTTTTACGCTTGTCTTTATGCTCAAATTGACTGCCAGCATCTTTATTTTTATTGTCAGCGGGGAAAAGCCGGAAGACATAAAACATAAATGATGTTCAAAAGAAGTTTCCACAGCGACGCAAGTAGAGAGAAAAGTGAGTCACCATGGGGACCAGGGAACATGGGGACATCTGTTCTTACCTGTTTTCCCACAGGAGGATCATTCCATCAATCACAATAAATACAACTGCTCTTGATTTGAGCTTTGTTTATTTTATGAAGTGCCTGCTATATAACAGGTATTCGGCTAACCTCTGACAATCTAAGATTTTAAAGCTCATTTCGGGTCCTCCTCCGAATTCAACCTTAAAATAACTGTAATATTATTAAGACTTTCCATAAAATCAGCTTTGCCTGCACAGATATTTAAAAAGCTGAAAAGTCAAGTTCCGTTTTCAATTTAGTGTTTAGAACACAACACTCCACCAAAACCTTCATTTGAGGAATAAACACCACTTACTGTAGGCACATCCATACACTTCAATCCGCATCCCAATCCTGCCTTTGGGGTTCCAGGTTAAGGGGAGGAAGCGCAGGAATCTGGCTTCGAAGGTAGGCTGGAGTCTGTAGTGTACCACACTGTCTGCATTTGTGTTTCCTGGAAAACCCTGAGAGAAAACAGAGAAAGGAATCAATGTGTCTGCATAACACCATCTTCCTGCTCTCACCTCACAGGCTCATAATGGCAAACAATGCTTCACTTTGTTAGTATGCAAATTCATGGCTGCTTTAGAGCAACTCTGCTAATTTCTGAGGCATGTGACAATCTCTCTTCAATGCCTGGATTAGTCATCACCATCTAAACTTTCCTTATTTGTAGGGTAGTTTAAGCTTCAATGGCACCATTAAACTGGCTATAAACCTGCTGCTTTCGAAGACTTGCTTTTAGAAAGTGGCTCAGCCCCCACCTAAATCATTTCCTAATCTCCAAGTAGTCAAGACACACAACCTCACTTTCAGCACAAACAAGCACAATGTCAGCTTGCAGGATGTACAAAAAGAATCCTAGACCCTAAAACTTGAGAGGTGGGAGGGATCTGACCAGTGTTCTAGTTCAAAACCTTTAACTTATAAATGCAAAAATGTTAGTTACTTAGACATGTCTGACTCTTTGCAACCCCAGAGACTGTAGCCTGCCGGGCTTCTCTGTCCATGGGATTTCCCAGGCAAGAATACTGGAGTGGGTTGGCATGCCCTCCTCCAGGGGATCTTCCCAACCCAGGGATTGAACCTGCATTTCCTGCACTGTAGGTAGATTCTTCACTGCTGAACCATCAATGCAAAACTCAAGCCTAAGGAAATGAAGAGTCTATGCAGGCAGGACAGCTATTCTCCACTGTGGCCAGGACAAGATCATGGGGATTCAAATTTTGATCTGTGTTCACTGCGCTTTGTCAGGGTGCCCCAAGTTATCAGCATTTAGAAGCTGCTTGGGGAAACACACCAATGCCACCAGCCACAAGATAAGAGGTGTGATTTCTCAACTGTGGGCATCTGGCTTCATGCTAGAAGGGGTCAGCATGAGAGCAAAGAAACTTGTTATAAGCAGTATGACTTCTTTTTCATGGTGTTCTTTTTAATGTAAATATCAGAAAGTAGGGAAACCAAAAAATGGATGGTATTGTTGTAGACATATACATCAATTACAGATATGTTACTAATGACTTATTCATTTTAAAAAGACCTACATGTAGGTGAGAAAGCTTGCATAAACACAGCACAAACTCCAACACACAGGAAGTGCATTCCATTGTAACTTCTCCAGTCATCCTGGCAGACCTCTCTTTAATAGTGTTTACTGTTCTGTTGTTTAGTCACTTAGTTGCACCTGGTTCTTTGCGACCCCATGGACTGTAGCCCACCAGGTTCCACTGTCCATGGGATTTCCCAGGCAAGAATACTGAAGTGGATTGCCATTTCCTTCTTCACGGGATCTTCCTGACCCAGGGATTAAATCCACTTCTCCTGCTTGGCAGGTGGATTCTTTACTATTTCCCAGGCTTCCCACCTGGTCAGATCAGATCAGATCAGATCAGTCGCTCAGTCATGTCTGACTCTTTGTGACCGCATGAATCGCAGCACGCCAGGCCTCCCTGTCCATCACCAACTCCCGGATTCACTCAGACTCACATCCATCGAGTCAGTGATGCCATCCAGCCATCTCATCCTCTGTCGTCCCCTTCTCCTACTGCCCTCAATCTTTCCCAGCATCAGGGTCTTTTCCAATGAGTCAACTCTTCGCATGAGGTGGCCAAAGTACTGGAGTTTCAGCTTTAGCATCATTCTTTCCAAAGAAATCCCAGGGCTGATCTCCTTCAGAATGGACTGGTTGGATCTCCTTGCAGCCCAAGGGACTCTCAAGAGTCTTCTCCAACACCACAGTTCAAAAGCATCAATTCTTCGGCTCTCAGCCTTCTTCACAGTCCAACTCTCACATCCATACATGACCACAGGAAAAACCATAGCCTTGACTAGACGAACCTTTGTTGGCAAAGTAATGTCTCTGCTTTTGAATATGCCATCTAGGTTGGTCATAACTTTCCTTCCAAGGAGTAAGCGTCTTTTAATTTCATGGCTGCAGTCACCATCTGCAGTGATTTTGGAGCCCAGAAAAATAAAGTCTGACACTGTTTCCACTGTTTCCCATCTATTTCCCATGAAGTGGTGGGACCGGATGCCATGATCTTCGTTTTCTGAATGTTGAACTTTAAGCCAACTTTTTCACTCTCCACTTTCACTTTCATCAAGAGGCTTTTGAGTTCCTCTTCACTTTCTGCCATAAGGGTGGTGTCATCTGCATATCTGAGGTTATTGATATTTCTCCCGGCAATCTTAATTCCAGCTTGTGTTTCTTCCAGTCCAGCACGGAATACTGCATGATGTACTCTGCATATAAGTTAAATAAACAGGGTGACAATATACAGCCTTGATGAACTCCTTTTCCTATTTGTTGTTCCATGTCCAGTTCTAACTGTTGCTTCCTGACCTGCATACAAATTTCTCAAGAGGCAGATCAGGTGGTCTGTATTCCCATCTCTTGAAGAATTTTCCACAGGTTATTGTGATCCACACAGTCAAAGGCTTTGGCCCAGAGTTTATTGTATGTGAGCGCATGCTAGGTCACTTCAGTCATGTCTGACTCTTTGAGGCCCTGTGGACTGTAGCCCCTGTAGGCTCTTCTGTCCATGGGACTCTACAGACAAGAATACTGGAGTGGGTTGTCATTTCCTTCTTCAGGGGATCTTCCTGACCCAGGGATTAAATCCACATCTCCTGCTTGGCAGGTGGATTCTTTACTATTTCCCAGGCTTCCCACCTGGTAAACCCAGAGTTTATTGTACGTGAGCTCATACTAAGTCGCTTCAGTCATGTCTGACTCTTTGCGGCCCCATGGACTGTAGCCCCTGTAGGCTCTTCTATCCATGGGACTCTACAGACAAGAATACTGGAGTGGGTTGCCATTTCCTTCTCCAAAGGATCTTCCCAACCCAGAGATCAAGCCTGCATTTCCTGCGGCTCCTGGATTGCAAGTGAATTCTTTACCACTAAGCCCCTGGGGAAGCCCCAGAGTTTACTGTACTTTAAAAAATGATGGGTGGGCTTCAGATGAAATGAATCTAGCTGCCTCATATTATAGAATCTACTTCCCTCTCACCTCTGCCATCTTGCCAATCTTGGTACATTAACAACTGTACATCAATCTCTGTCCTGAAGTTTCATGACAATCTGAAAGAGCATCACAAGTCATCTGTAAAGAATTCCTTTTGTCTCTGCCTTCAAAGAGAAACCATGTGAAACCAAGCAGGATCACATGGGACCTTCCTGGAAGAGACTCCCCTGCACCATGCCCTCCACTTGTCTCCTATCTATAGAGAAACTTTAGCTTCCTAGGCCTTCCCTGAGTTCCAAAGAGTAAATTTAATCATAGAAGTGAAAAAATGCAAAAAAAAAAAAAAAAAAGAAAGAAATAAAGCAAAATAATAAGTTTAGCTATTAAAGTTAAAGACCTTTAGCTATTAAAGTGAAAGACCTTTAGTACCTCCTCAAGGGCTATAGATATTATTTTGAGCCATGTCCTTTGAGCTGTTTTGAAAGTAGAAAAACCTCCACTAGGTGCAAGAAGTTAACTGTATGCTGCCCATAAGCACATAGATCCCAGACGGGTTGGAATCAGAAGTTGATGATGTTGACTCCTGATTATCTCATCACCAACCAATCAGAAGAATGTCCATGAGCTGATCACATACCTCACAAACCCCCTTTCCTTACCTATCTTTAAAAATCTTCCCCTGAAAGCCATTGGGGAGTTTCAGTTCAGTTCTGTCTCTCAGTCGTGTCTGACTCTTTGCGACCCCATGAATCGCAGTACGCCAGGCCTCCCTGTCCATCACCAACTCCTGGAGTTCACTCAGACTCACATTCATCGAGTTGGTGATGCCATCTAGCCATCTCATCCTCTGTCGTCCCCTTCTCCTCCTGCCCCCAATCTCTCCCAGCATCAGAGTCTTTTCCAATGAGGCAACTCTTCCCATGAGGTGGCCAAAGTACTGGAGTTTCAGCTTTAACATCATTCCTTCCAAAGAAATCCCAGGGCTGATCTCCTTTAGAATAGACTGGTTGGATCTCCTTGCAGTCCAAGGGACTCTCAAGAGTCTTCTCCAACACCACAGTTCAACAGCATCAATTCTTCAGCACTCAAGCTTTCTTCACAGTCCAACTCTCACATCCCTACATGACCACTGGAAAAACCATAGCCTTGACTAGACGGACCTTTGTTGGCAAAGTAACGTCTCTGCTTTTCAATATGCTATCTAGGTTGGTACTAACTTTCCTTCCAAGGAGTAAGCATCTTTTAATTTCATGGCTGCAGTCACCATCTGCAGTGATTTTGGAGTTTAGGTCTTTTTAAAAATACATATATGTTTATTTTTAATTGAAGTATAATTGGTTTACAGTATTGTATTGGTTTCTGCCAAACATCAATATGGTTTGAGTTCTCTGAGTCATACAGCAAATTCTCATTGGCTATCTATTTTATATATGGTAATATATGTTTGCAAGTTACTCTCTCCAAACATCCCACCCTCTCCTTCCTCCCACCCCCACTGTGTCTATGAGTCTGTTCTCTATGTCCGTCTCCACTGCTGCCCTGCAAATGATTTCATCAGTACCATCTTTTTAGATTCCATATATATAATATTAATCACTCTTTAAGCACTACCTACCAGGACTCCTTGCTTGGCACCCTGCAATTAACGCTTTACTTTCCTTCACCACAACTCAATGTCAGTAGATTGGCTGTAGTGCATGTGGGCAAGTGGACCCAAGTTTGGTTTGGTAATTGAACTGCAGGGTTCCTCTTTCTCTCCACCTGAGCCCTAGGACCTCCTATAGCCTCCAATGAACCAGGACTTTTACCAGCTCTTTCCACCTTGAGCATTTTAGAGTCACAAGGCCAAGTTTCTGTGCTTAAAACTCTATATCTCTTTTTAAAATTGTTTCCATTGATTCTTCATGATATTCTTAACCAATTTTCCCAGGTGGTCTGTGCTCCAGGGAAGCCATAACCACTTAAGGTATTCCTAAGGATAACACAGCATCTTAACAGAAAACGCTGTCCCATCTAAGGACCTGACCAGTTTAAGCTCTGAAAACAAAGAGTAAGGTCTCTTAGGTGTATGTGTCTCTTTTGAAATCTACTGTCAAATGTTAAGGCTATCTAAATTCCACCAATTTTTTGGAACCCATAATCAAAACATAAAACGTAGAGTTATTTTGGGGTGGGCTACCTTCAAATTCTGCACTCTTCGATCTCACAAAATTTTATTATTCAGAAATCAAAGATGTCACACAACAGACCTCCATTTAATAATAATAAACTCAGGGAACAAAAAGAGGTTGATTCTTTTTCATGCTCACTTGAAGTACAGGGACAAACCCACCTAATCTGCCAATGCAGTTAATACAAACAGCCAGATGTATTTATGCCACCAAAGAGCAAGACTCCTTAAATCAACCAGGAATGGTGTCTGCCTAGTTATTTAGCTTTGCAAAATGCTGGGCCAGGTTTAACAAACAGATCAAACCAAGCCAAACTGGTAATCAAGTTTGTGAACCATCACCACCAGGAAGATTTCCTTGGTATAAACAAATGGAAATAATAAAAGAGAAGACTCAAACGTAATAAGTATGCATATTCCAGAGGTTGTGGTGCTGCTTCTTGGCTAATGAATGAAATGCCACCATAAGGTCATTTCATTATTTATCTTGTTCAATGAAAGTAAAATCTTTGACCTATATCATCTTTTCTTTCAAATGTTAACAATTGCTATGCCAAGATCAGGTAAACCTTTTTTACCACATCTCTACTCCAAAGAAGAACTCAACAACATCCACTTCCCAACTTTATATTGAACCCCAGGCTGATATATGTAGAAGTAGCATTTTCTCAGCTCCACCACTGGCTAGGATGTGGCACTAAGCTGATATTGTCTGTTGCAAGTCACAGTTCTTTTGTCTACAAAACCAGTTTGATAAAATGTACTCTAAAGTTTGAAGTACTAATTGAGAAAAATATCTGAAATGTAAGCCACTCACTGACTACCTATGTAAACGTTCCAAAAGTCATGGCTGCAAGTACTATGGCCATGGCTGATATTGGGTTATCGTTGTATCTGGCAGAGACAGCTTATCTGTCAGACTCTGAAAGCTGTTCTTAATATTTTATCTCAGGTTCAATATCCAAGCACTTGCATGTGTGTGTTCAGTCGTGTCCAACTATTAATGACTCCATGGACTGTAGCCCCGCAGGCTCTTCAGTTCAGTTCAGTTCAGTTCGGTTGCTCAGTCGTATCTGACTCTGGGACCCCATGAATTGCAGTATGCCAGGTCTCCCTGTCCATCACCAACTCCTGGAGTTCCCCCAAACTCATGTCCATTGAGTCAGTGATGCCATCCAGCCATCTCATCCTCTGTCGTCCCCTTCTCCTCCTGCCCCCAATCTCTCCCAGCATCAGAGTCTTTTCCAATGAGTCAACGCTTTGCATGAGGTGGCCAAAGTACTGGAGTTTCAGCTTTAGCATCAGTCTTTCCAAAGAAATCCCAGGACTGATCTATTTTAGAATGGACTTGTTGAATCTCCTTGCAGTCTAAGGGACTCTCAAGAGTCTTCTCCAACACCACAGTTCAAGAGCATCAATTCTTTGGCACTCAGCTTTCTTCACAGTCCAATTCTTACATCCATACATGACCACTGGAAAAACCATAGCCTTGACTAGATGGACCTTTGTTGGCAAAGTAATGTCTCCGCTTTTAAATATGCTGTCTAGGTTGGTCAGAACTTTTCTTCCAAGGAGTAAGTGTCTTTTAATTTCATGGCTGCAATCACCATCTGCAGAGATTTTGAAGCCCCAAAAAATAAAGTCTGACACTGTTTCCCCATCTATTCCCATGAAGTGATGGGATCAGATGCCATGATCTTCGTTTTCTGAATGTTGAGCTTTAAGCCAACTTTTTCACTCTCCTTTTTCATTTTCATCAAGAGGCTTTTTAGTTCCTCTTCAATTTCTGCCATAAGGTTGGTGTCATTGCATATCTGAGGCTATTGATATTTCTGCTGGCAATCTTGATTCCAGCTTGTGCTTCTACCAGCCCACTGTTTCTCATGATGTACTCTGCATATAAGTTAAATAAGCAGGGTGACAATATACAGCCTTGATGTACTCCTTTTCCTATTTGGAACCAGTCTGTTGTTCCATGTCCAGTTCTAACTGTTGGTTCCTGAGCTGCATATAGGTTTCTCAAGAGGCAGGTCAGGTGTTCTGGTATTCCCATCCCTTTCAGAATTTTACAGTTTATTGTGATCCACACAATAAAGTCAAAGGCTTTAGCATAATCAATAAAGCAGAAATAGATGCTTTTCTAGAACTCTCTTGCTTTTTCCATGATCCAGCAGATGTTGGCAATTTTATCTCTGCTTCCTCTGCCTTTTCTAAAACCAGCTTGAACATCTGGAAGTTCACAGTTCATGTATTGCTGAAGCCTGGCTCTTCAGTCCATGGAATTTTCCAGGCAAGAATCCTGGAGTAGATTGCCATTTCCTACTCCATAATATCTATGACATCCAGGTAAACTGGAAAGGAACATCACTTTCTACATTCACTGTAATTCCAACATTATAATTGAAACTAAGAAGTAAAGTTGAAATTTATTTTAGCATAGCTAGGAAATGAAATTATTTGCTAGGAATATTTAATTTTTAAAATTTTCCTTATACATTATTACTTCTTTCTGAAGTACTCTGTTTATTGAATACAAACTGTATTTCAGATTGGTATGATGATAATGTTCTGAAACAAAAGGGATTTCTCTTTTTGTTTTATTGAAATTTAAGACAGAATACTCTTTGAGAAATACTTCAAGTGAGAATAACCAATGCTAATAGTCTATGAATAGAGGAGCTTAAGAACTTACTGTTTACAGTTTCTGAGATCTGCATACAAAACATTCACTATACGTGATTTTAATCCTAATCAACATTTGGATTGTATGTATGTATGTATGTATACATACATGTGGGCTTCCCTGGTAGCTCAGCTGGTAAAGAATCTGCCTACAATGCAAGAGACCCTGGTTCGATTCCTGGGTGTGGAAGATCCCCTGGAGAAGGGATAGGCTACACACTCCAGTATTCATGGGCTTCCCTGGTGGCTCAGATGGTAAAGAATCTGTCTGCAAAGCAGGAGACCTGGGTTCAATCCCTGGTTTGGGAATATCCCCAGGAGGAGGGAATGGCAACCCACTGCAATATTCTTGCCTGAAGAATTTTCATGGACAAAGGAGCCTGGTGGGCTATGGTCACAAAGAGTCAGACATGACTGAGCGACTAAGCACAGCACATACATACCTGTACCCATGGGATTATCTTAAATCATTCTAATTTTAAGAAATTACATTATTTTGTCTTATATAGAACTATTAATAGTTCCTTTGCAAATAAATAAATGATACATTTCTTTAAGATACAGAAATTTAAGTGAAATTAATTTGGAGTAGAATGTATCTCTAGTAACACCCGACTCTGACATCTGGGGTTTATTACTGAAATGATCTCATATTTTTTACTAAGCTGACTTTTTTTTTTTAACTTTACAATATTGTATTGATTTTGCCATACATCAAAATGAATCCGCCACAGGTATACATGTGTTCCCCATCCTGAACCCTCCTCCCTCCTCCCTCCCCATACCATCCCCCCGGGTTGTCCCAGTGCACCAGCCCCAAGTATCCAGTATCATGCATCGAATCTGGACTGGCGACTTGTTTCATATATGATATTATGCATGTTTCAATGCCATTCTCCCAAATCATCCCACCCTCTCCCTCTCCCACAGAGTCCAAAAGACTGTTCTATACATCAGTGTCTCTTTTGCTGTCTCGTATACAGGGTTATTGTTACCATATTTCTAAATTCCGTATATATGCATTAGTATACTATATTGGTGTTTTTCTTTCTGGCTTACTTCACTCTGTATAATAGGCTCCAGTTTCATCCACCTCATTAGAACTGATTCAAATGTATTCTTTTTAATGGCTGAGTAATACTCCATTGTTTATATGTACCACAGCTTTCTTATCCATCCATCTGCTGATGGACATCTAGGTTGCTTCCATGTCCTGGCTATTATAAACAGTGCTGTGATGAACATTGGGGTACACATGTCTCTTTCAATTCTGGTTTCCTCGGTGTGTATGCCTAGCAGTGGGATTGCTGGATCATAAGGCAGTTCTATTTCCAGTTTTTTAAGGAATCTCCACACTGTTCTCCATAGTGGCTGTACTAGTTTGCATTCCCACCAACAGTGTAAGAGGGTTCCCTTTTCTCCACACCCTCTCTAGCATTTATTGCTTGTAGACTTCTGGATTGCAGCCATCCTGACTGGCGTGAAATGGTACCTCATAGTGGTTTTGATTTGCATTTCTCTGATAATGAGTGATGTTGAGCATCTTTTTATCACCATTGCAATGAAGAGAATAAAATACTTAGGAATATATCTACCTAAAGAAACTAAAGACCTATATATAGAAAACTATAAAACACTGGTGAAAGAAATCAAAGAGGACACTAATAGATGGAGAAATATACCATGTTCATGGATTGGAAGAATCAATACAGTGAAAATGAGTATACTACCCAAAGCAATTTATAGATTCAATGCAATCCCTATCAAGCTACCAATGGTATTCTTCACAGAGCTAGAACAAATGATTTCACAATTTGTATGGAAATACAAAAAACCTCGAATAGCCAAAGCGATCTTGAGAAAGAAGAATGGAACTGGAGGAATCAACCTGCCTGACTTCAGGCTCTACTACAAAGCCACAGTCATCAAGACAGTATGGTACTGGCACAAAGACAGAAATATAGATCAATGGAACAAAATAGAAAGCCCAGAGATAAATCCACGCACCTATGGACACCTTATCTTTGACAAAGGAGGCAAGAATATACAGTGGATTAAAGACAATCTCTTTAACAAGTGGTGCTGGGAAAACTGGTCAACCACTTGTAAAAGAATGAAACTAGAACACTTTCTAACACCATACACAAAAATAAACTCAAAATGGATTAAAGATCTAAACGTAAGACCAGAAACTATAAAACTCCTAGAGGAGAACATAGGAAAAACACTCTCTGACATATATCACAGCAGGATCCTCTATGACCCACCTCCCAGAATATTGGAAATAAAAGCAAAAATAAGCAAATGGGACCTAATTAAACTTAAAAGCTTCTGCACAACAAAGGAAACTATAAGCAAGGTGAAAAGAAAGCCTTCAGAATGAGAGAAAATAATAGCAAATGAAGCAACTGACAAACAACTAATCTCAAAAATATACAAGCAACTCCTACAGCTCAATTCCAGAAAAATAAATGACCCAATCAAAAAATAGGCCACAAAACTAAATAGACATTTCTCCAAAGAAGACATAAGCTGACATTTATTCTTTTTTAAATGTGGCATAATCTATCATTATATAATTTTGCTTTCGTGTTTCCAGAACAGATAAATGCACAGGTTGAGCACAGAATGTCAGGAACAAAGGTTTACTCTTGTCTTGTTCTAACAAGTAAAAAAAATGAAGCTTGTAGGAATAAGATTCTTTACCAGCTGAGCTACCAAGGAAACCACTGGAGCAGTGGCTGTGTGGTGCTGGAGCGACTTTGAGGAGATATCCCACGTTCGGAGGCAAAGGAGAAACCCCAGCAAGATGGTAGGAGGGATGAAATCATGTTTAGAATCAAACCCCATAACCCCCAGAGACGCTCAGAGGGCTCAAACATACCTTGTGTGCACCAGGACTCAGAGACCCCACAGAGACTGAGACAGAACTGTGTTTGAGTGTCTCCTGTGAAGGTATGGGTCAGCAGTGGCCTGCTGCAGGAGCAAGGACTCTGGGTGCAGTAGACCTGGGTATGGAATAAGCCCTCTTGAAGGAGGTTGCCATTAACCCACCACAGAGCCATTAGAACTCACACAGGACTGGGGAAACAGACTCTAGGTGGGCACAAACAGAACCTTGTGCACACTAGACCCAGGGGAAAAGAGCAGTGACCCCAAAAGAGACTGACCCAGACTTGCCCATGAGTGTCCAGGAGTCTCTGGCGGAGGCATGGGTTGGTGGTGGCCTGCTGTTGGGTTGGGGGCACTGAGTGTAGCATTCATCACCATTATCTTCATTACCTCCACCATAGTTTGGCCTCAGGTCAAATAACAGGGAGGGGATATAGCTCCAGCCTTCAACAAAAAATAGGATTACAATTTACTGAGCATGGCCCTGCCTATCAGAACAAGACCCAGTTTCCCCTTCAGCCAGTCTCTCCCATCAGGAACCTTTCATAAGCCTCTTATCCTTCTCCATCAGAGGGCAGACAGACTTAAAACCACAATCACAGAAAACTAACCAATCTGATCACATGGACCACAGATCAGTCCCTCAGTTGTGTCCGACTCTTTGCAACCCCATGAATCGCACCACGCCAGGCCTCCCTGTCCATCACCAACTCCCAGAGTTCACTCAGACTCATGTCCATCGAGTCAGTGATGCCATCCAGCCATCTCATCCTCTGTCGTCCCCTTCTCCTCCTGCCCCCAATCCCTTCCAGCATCAGAGTCTTTTCCAATGAAGCAACTCTTCGCATGAGGTGGCCAAAGTACTGGAGTGTCAGCTTTAGCATCATTCCTTCCAAAGAAATCCCAGGGCTGATCTCCTTCAGAATGGACTGGTTGGATCCCCTTGCAGTCCAAGGGACTCTCAAGAGTCTTCTCCAACACCACAGTTCAAAGGCATCAATTCTTCGGCGCTCAGCATTCTTCACAGTCCAACTCTCACATCCATACATGACCACAGGAAAAACCATAGCCTTGACTAGACGAACCTTTGTTGGCAAAGTAATGTCTCTGCTTTTGAATATGCTATCTAGGTTGGTCATAACTTTCCTTCCAAGGAGTAAGCATCTTTTAATTTCATGGCTGCAGTCACCATCTGCAGTGATTTTGGAGCCCAGAAAAATAAAGTCTGACACTATTTCCACTGTGTCCCCATCTATTTCCCATGAAGTGGTGGGACCAGATGCCATGATCTTCGTTTTCTGAATGTTGAGCTTTAAGCCAACTTTTTCACTCTCCACTTTCACTTTCATCAAGAGGCTTTTGAGTTCCTCTTCACTTTCTGCCATAAGGGTGGTGTCATCTGCATATCTGAGGTTATTGATATTTCTCCTGGCAATCTTGATTCCAGCTTGTGTTTCTTCCAGTCCAGCATTTCTCATGATGTAGTCTGCATAGAAGTTAAATAAGCAGGGTGACAATTTACAGCCTTGACGAACTCCTTTTCCTATTTGGAACCAGTCTGTTGTTCTATGTCCACTTCTAACTGTTGCTTCCTGACCTGCATACAAATTCCTCAAGAGGCAGATCAGGTGGTCTGGTATTCCCATCTCTTTCAGAATTTTCCACAGTTTATTGTGATCCACACAGTCAAAGGCTTTGGCATAGTCAATAAAGCAGAAGTAGATGTTTCTCTGGAACTCTCTTGCTTTTTCCATGATCCAGTGGATGTTGGCAATTTGATCTCTGGTTCCTCTGCCTTTTCTAAAACCAGCTTGAACATCAGGAAATTCACAGTTCACATATTGCTGAAGCCTGGCTTGGAGAATTTTGAGCATTACTTTGCTGGTGTGTGAGATGAGTGCAATTGTGTGGTAGTTTGAGCATTCTTTGGCATTGCCTTTCTTTAGGATTGGAATGAAAACTGACCTTTTCCAGTCCTGTGGCCACCGCTGAGTTTTCCAAATTTGCTGGCATATTGAGTGCAGCACTTTCACAGCATCATCTTTCAGGATTTGGAATAGCTCAACTGGAATTCCATCACCTCCACTAGCTTTGTTCGTAGTGATGCTTTCTAAGGCCCACTTGACTTCACATTCCAGGATGTCTGGTTCTAGGTCAGTGATGACACCATCGTGATTATCTGGGTCATGAAGATCTTTTTTGTACAGTTCTTCTGTGTATTCTTGCCATCTCTTCTTAATATCTTCTGCTTCTGTTAGATCCATACCATTTCTGTCCTTTATCGAGGTCATCTTTGCATGAAATGTTCCTTTGGTATCTCTGATTTTCTTGGAGAGATCCCTAGTCTTTCCCATTCTGTTGTTTTCCTCTATTTCTTTGCATTGATCGCTGAAGAAGGCTTTCTTATCTCTTCTTGCTATTCTTTGGAACTCTGCATTCAGATGTTTATATCTTTCCTTTTCTCCTTTGCTTTTTGCTTCTCTTCTTTTCACAGCTATTTGTAAGGCCTCCCCAGACAGCCATTTTGCTTTTTTGCATTTCTTTTCTATGAGAATGGTCTTGATCCCTGTCTCCTGTACAAAATCACAAACCTCATTCCATAGTTCATCAGGCACTCTATCAGATCTAGGCCCTTAAATCTATTTCTCAATTCCACTGTATAATCATAAGGGATTTGATTTAGGTCATACCTGAATGGTCTAGTGGTTTTCCCTACTTTCTTCAATTTAAGTCTGAATTTGGCAATAAGGAGTTCATGGTCTGAGCCACAGTCAGCTCCCGGTCTTGTTTTTGCTGACTGTATAGAGCTTCTCCATCTTTGGCTGCAAAGAATATAATCAATCTGATTTCATTGTTGACCATCTGGTGATATCCATGTGTAGAGTCTTCTCTTGTGTTGTTGGAAGAGGTTGTTTGTTATGACCAGTGCATTAACAGAATGTGGTCCACTGGAGAAGGGAATGGAAAACCACTTCAGTATTCTTGCCTTGAGAACCCCATGAACAGTATGAAAAGGCAAAATGATAGGATACTGAAAGAGAAACTCCTCAGGTCAGTAGGTGCCCAATAAGCTACTGGAGATCAGTGGAGAAATAACTCCAGAAAGAATAAAGGGAGGGAGCCAAAGCAAAAACAATACCCAGCTGTGGATGTGACTGGTGATAGAAGCAAGATCCAATGCTGTAAAGAGCAATACTGCATAGGAACCTGGAATGTCAGGTCCATGAATCAAGGCAAATTGGAAGTGGTCAAACAAGAGATGGCAAGAGTGAATGTCGACATTCTAGGAATCAGCAAACTGAAATGGACTGGAATGGGTGAATTTAACTCAGATGACCATTATATCTACTACTGCGGGCAGGAATCCCTCAGAAGAAATGGAGTAGCCATCATGGTCAACAAAAGAGTCCAAAATGCAGTACTTGGATGCAATCTCAAAAACGACAGAATGATCTCTGTTCGTTTCCAAGGCAAACCATTCAATATCACAGTAATCCAAGTCTATGCCCCAACCAGTAATGCTGAAGAAGCTGAAATTGAATGGTTCTATGAAGACCTACAAGACCTTTTAGAACTAACACCCAAAAAAGATGTCCTTTTCATTACAGGGGACTGGAATGCAAAAATAGGAAGTCAAGAAACACCTGGAGTAACAGGCAAATTTGGCCTTGGAATATGGAATGAAGCAGGGCAAAGACTAATAGAGTTTTACCAAGAAAATGCACTTGTCCTAACAAACACCCTCTTCCAACAACACAAGAGAAGACTCTACACATGGACATCACCAGATCGTCAACACCGAAACATGGACCACAGCCTTGTCTAACTCAGAGAAACTATAAGCCATGCCATGTAGGCCCACCTAAGACAGATGGGTCATAGTGGAGAGTTCTGACAAAATGTGGTTTACTGGAGAAGGGAATGGCAAACCACTTCAGTATTCTTGCCTTGAAAACCCCATGAACAGTATGAAAGGGCAAAAATATAGGGCACTAAAAGATGAACTCCCCAGGTTGGTAGGTGCCCAATATGCTACTGGAGATCAGTGGAGAGCTAACTCCCAAAAGAATAAAAAGATGGAGCCAAAGCAAACACAACACTCAGTTGTGGATGTGACTGGTGATGAAGGTAAAGTCTGATGCTGTAAAGAGCAATATTGCATAGGAACCTGGAATGTCAGGTCCATGAATCAAGGCAAATTGGAAGTAGTCAAACAGGAAACAGCTAGAGTAAACATCAACATTTTAGGAATCAGTGAACTAAAATGGACTGGAATGGATGAATTTAACTCAGATGACCATTATATCTACTACTGTGGGCAAGAATCCCTTAAAAGAAATGGAGTAGCCATTATATTCAACAAAAGAGTCCAAAAGGCAGTACTTGGATGCAATATCCAAGGCAAACCATTTAATACCACAGTAATCCAAGTCTATGCCCAGACCAATAATGCTTAAGAAGCTGAAGTTGAAAAGTTCTATGAAGACCTACAAGACCTTCTAGAACTAACACCCCCAAAATATGTCCTTTTCATTATAGTGTACTGAAATGCAAAAGTAGGAAGTCAAGAGACACCTGGAGTAAGAGGCAAATTTGGCCTTGGAGTACAGAATGAAGCACGGCAAAGACTAACAGAGTTTTTCCAGGAGAACACACTGGTCATAGCAAACACCCTCTTCCAACAACACAAGAGAAGACTCTACTCATGGGCATCACTAGATGGTCAATACTGAAATCAGACTGATTATATTCTTTGCAGCCAAAGATGGAGAAGTTTTATTCAGTCAGCAAAAACAAGACTGGGAGCTGACTGTGGCTCAGATCATAAACTCCTTATTGCCAAACTCAGACTTAAATTGAAGAAAGTAGGGAAAACCACTAGACCATTCAGGTATGACCTAAATCAAATCCCTTATGACTATACAGTGGACGTGACAAATAGATTCAAGGGATCAGATCTGATAGACAGAGTGCCTGAAGAACTATGGATGGAGGTTCATGATATTGTACAGGAGGCAGTGATCAAGACCATCCCCAAGAAAAAGAAATGCAGAAAGGAAAAATGATTGTCTGAGCAGGCCTTACAAACAGTTATGAAAAGGCAAAGGAGAAAAGGAAAGATAAACCCATTTGAATTCAGAATTCCAAAGAATAGCAAGGAGAGATAAGAAAGCCTTCCTCTGCATTTAATGCAAAGAAATAGAGGAAAACAAAGAAAGGGAAAAACTAGAGATCTCTTCATGAAAATTAGAAATACCAAGGGAACATTTCAGGCAAAGATGGGCACAATCAAGGACAGAAATGGTATGGACCTAAACAGAAGCAGATGATATTAAGAACAAGTGGCAAGAATACACAGAACTGTACAAAAAAGTGACCCAGATAATCACAATGGTATGTTCACTGACCTAGAGCCAGACATCCTGGAATGTGAAGTCAAGTGGGCCTTAGGAAGCATCACTACGAACAAAGCTAGTGGAGGTGATGGAATTCCAGTTTGAGCTATTTCAAATACTAAAAGATGATGCTGTGAAAGTGCTGCACTCAATATGCCAGCAAATTTGGAAACTCAGCAGTGGCCACAGGACTGGAAAAAGATCAGTTTTCATTCCAAACCCAAAGAAAGGCAATTGCACAGAATGCTTAAACTACCTCACAATTGCACTCATCTCACACACCAGCAAAGTAATGCTCAACATTCTCCAAGCCAGACAGTACGTGAACCATGAACTTCCAGACTGTGAAGAAGGCTGAGTGCCGAAGAATTGTTGCTTTTGAACTGTGGTGTTGAAGAAGACACTTGAGAGTCCCTTGAACTGCAAGGAGATCCAATCAGTCTATCCTAAAGGAAATCAGTCCTGAATATTCATTGGAGGGACTGATGCTGAAGCTGAAACTCTGATACTTTGGCCACCTGATGCAAAGAACTGACTCATTGAAAAAGACCCTGATGCTGGGAAAGAGTGAAGGTGGGAGGAGAAGGGGACGTCAGAGGATGAGATGGTTGGATGGCATCACTGACTCACTGGACATGAGTTTGAGTAAACTCCAGGAGTTAGTCATGGACAGGGAGGCCTGGCCTGCTGCAATCCATGGGGTCACAAAGGGTCAGACACAACTGAGCGACTGAACTGAACTGAACTGAACTGAATGAATAGGATGAAAATCCTCAGAGAGAAATCAGCCACTGGTGCTTCCTCAGAAGACCTACTGTAGGTTCAGAGATTCGATAGTGGGTGAGTCAATGCTGTGCAGAATGAACATGTGGCAGTAGGCTTCAGCAAAATCTTTTCTCCATCTTGTTACCTGTGTGACCTTGCGGGAGTCAGTATTTCCGTGTGTAAAGCAGGAACAAGACTATCTATCCTGGAATTTTTATAAGTCAGCGTAAGGAATTTAAAAGGCTTATCATCTAACCATTTTCTTAATAGCATTATCCTGTTAGTTATCATATAATTTTTTAAAAAGCCAACACAATGTTTTCCATTATTGATCACCAGAAACTCTTTAGTTTGATATAGACTCAGTATTCAATAACTTAAGGGCATTCCAATTGAATATTTTGTTGAGGTGATGAAATTCCAGCTGAGCTATTTTAAATCCTAAAAGATGGTGCTATTAAAGTGCTGCACTCAATATGCCACCAAATTTGGAAAATTCAGCAGTGGCCACAGGACTGGAAAAGGTCAATTTTCATTCCAATCCCAAAGAAAGGCAAAGACAAAGAATGTTTAAATTATTGCACAATTGCACTCATTTCACACTAGCAAAGTAATGCTCAACATTCTCCAAGCTAGGCTTCAACAATACGTGAACTAAGAACTTTCAGATGTTCAAGTTGGATTTAGAAAAGACAGAAGAACCAGAGATCAAATTGCCAACATCTGCTGGATCATAGAAAAAGCAAGATAATTCCAGAAAAACATCTACTTCAGCTTCGTTGGCTACCCTAAATCCTTTGACAATGTGGATCACAACAAACTCTGAAAAATCCTTAAAGAGATGGGAATACCAGACCACTTTATTTGCCTCTGAGAAACCTGTATGCAGGTTAAGAAGCAACAGTTAGAACCAGACATGGAACAAAGGACTGGTTCCAAACTGGGAAAGGAGCACGTCAAGGCTGTATATTGTCACCCTGATTATTTAACTTATATGAAGAGTACATCATGCAAAATGCCAGGCTAGATGAAGTACAAGCTGGAATCAAGATTGTGGTAAGAAATATCAATAACCTCAGATATGCAGATGACACCACCCTTATGGCAGAAAAGTGAAGATGTGCTAAAGAGCCTCTTGATGAATGTGAAAGAGAAAAGTTTAAAAGCTGGCTGAAAACTCAACATTCAAAAAATGAAGATCATGGCATCCAGACCCATCACTTAATGGCAAATAAATGGGGAAACAGTGGAAATGACTACAGAATTTATTTTCTTGGGCTCCAAAATCACTGCAGATGGTGATTGCAACCATAAAATTAAAAGACTCTTGCTCCCTGGAAGAAAAGCTATAACAAAACTAGACAGCATATTAAAAAGCAGAGACATCATTTTCCCACAAAGGTCCGTCTATTCAAGGCTATGGTTTTTTCAGTAGTCATGTATATGTGAGAGTTGGACCATAAAGAAGGCTGAGTGTTGAAGAATTGATGCTTTTGAATTGTGGTATTGGATAAGACTCTTGAGAGTCTCTTGGACTGCAAGATCAAACCAGTTAATCCTAAAGGAAATCAGTCCTGAATAGTCATTGGAAAGACTGATGCTAAAGCTACAATACTCTGGCAACCTGATGCCGAGAGCCAATTCATTAGAAAAGACCCTGATACTGGAAAGATTGAAGGCAGGAGGAGAAGGGGGCGACAGAGGATGAGATGGTTGGACGGCATCAGTGACTTGATGGACATGAGTTTGAGCAAGCTCCAGGAGTTGGTAAAGAACAAGGAAGCCTGGTATGCTGCAGTCCACAGGGTTACAAAGAGTTGGACACAACTAAACAACTGAACAGCAACAACAATTAAGAACAAACATTGTTTGATAAAGTTTTCAGTTTCCACAAGTTTTCACTATGCATGAAAGTGACTGAAATCTGTGGCTTGGGGTCCACTCACATGCTATAATAGTGTTTCTAAAATAATTTATTTAGAAATTGATGATATTTCTGAAAAGCTACTAAGTCCCCATTTAGTCTGCTTAGCAATCACATCAGTGGCATCTAAACAAACATGAAATAAAATTGGTAAGAGGCTCTTGCAGGGCCAAGGTCTCTGGTGTAATGTGAGTCATCACAACTCTGTGTTGAATGACCTTCAAGATGCCTATAATGCATTCACCATTTTAAGTTTGAAGTATTTGTCTTAAGAAAGATTTTTATCAATTCTTTATTTCAAGATGTGAAATAAAGTTTCACTGTTTCTAGAAATAGGTCTCAATGCATTAGAAATAAATGAAGACTGTCTCTACTCTGTGCCACTAGGAATTCTGGCATCCATAATTCAAGCACAATGTTAATTGCATTTTGCCACCCCTGAGGTAAGGGGTAGGATGTTGCTGGGATGAAGAGGGTGCACAGGAATCTCCAAGTTCTAATTCTGACCCTTTTAATTGCTGGACTATGAACAGACAAAACATTTTACATTCCCAACTCTCAGCTTCTTCATGAGTAATGTGGGAATAGCAATAATTGTTCAAAATAATAATATTTTGTCCATGTTATTTCCAGACACTCACAGACCACAAAAATGTATACTCAAATGATTTCCTATAATTGGACCATGAAAAAGTTGTACTCAATAGCTTTAAAACAGATGTTCTTGTTAATTATTTTTAGCCTCTTCATGAACTGCAAAATACTACATTATGTATACATGAATAAAATTGAGGAAAGTATCCTCCTTTCACTTCAGTTTTATCAAGTGAGCTGAAAATTCAGTAACATGGTTCATGATGTCAAATATGTGACCTGGACTGATTACTCACTTCTTGAGACTTCAGTTCATCCAAAGAAGGGTGCTTTGTACCAGAGGAACTCTAAAGTTTTCCCTTGTGTAGATACTTTTACCTCAACACGTTCCAGAAAATAAGAGAATAATCTCTGCTTCTGCTTGATTAAGCAAACATCTACTTAAAGTACACTTAAAACATTTTCTTTCCAGACATTTATATAATACATTCTGCCATGAAAATGTCAGGTTGTGGTCAATGTGTTGGGAAAAGTATGTGTGTGGGTGTTCAGTTGCTTCAGCATGTCTGACTCTTTGTGATCCCATGAATTGTAGCCCTCCACTCTCCTCTGTCCATGAGATTCTCCACACAAGAATATTAGAGTGGGTTGCCATGTCCTCTCCAGGGGATCTTCCTGACCCAGGGATCAAACCTGCACCTCCTGCATCTCCTGCGTTGCAGGTGGATTCTTTTATCCACTGAGTCACCTCGGAAGTCCAGGAAAAGTATGCACTTAATCCATATTTTCAGTTTTGGTTTACGGCCTCTTGGTGGAAGCAAGTCACCAAGCAAAACAATAAAACAAAAACAAAGCAAAAAGAAGCAGCCATCTCCATGGGTCCCACCACCTTCTTCTGCAGCAAGAGGGAACCTAAGCTGTCTCATAGCGGAGCACAGCTACACCACACAGGACTCCACAGCATCTGGGACTGGAATAATCCAAAAACCAGGGCCAATGCAGGTATGTGAAAGGAAGTCCTAAATGCTACTAGCTTTGTTTTTGTTTTATTGTTTTGCTTGGTGACTTGCTTCCACCAAGAGGCCGTAAACCAAAACTGAAAATATGGATTAAGTGCATACTTTTCCTGGACTTCCCAGGTGACTCAGTGGATAAAAGAATCCACCTGCAATGCAGGAGATGCAGGAGGTGCAAGTTTGATCCCTGGGTCAGGAAGATCCCTTGGAGAGGACATGGCAACCCACTCTAATATTCTATCAAATATTTTTCAAACACATTGCTAAAGTTACAGGTTTTAACTGTTTTCTCCCTCATGCTTGAAATATTACTCTAGGGTGAAAGATGGACTTCCCAGGGGGCGCTAAAGAACCCACCTGCCAATGCAGGAGGCACAAGAAATACGGGTTCGATCCCTGGGTCAGGAAGACCCCCTGGAGAAGGAAATGGCAACCGACTTCAGTATTCTTGCCTGGGAAATCACATGGACAGAGGAGCCTAATGGGCTACAGTCCATGAGACCACAAGAATTAGACATGATTTGGCAACTAAATCACCAGGATGAAAGACAAGTCACCCTTCCTGTGCAGCAAAAGCACAGGCCAAGTTTCTCAATATTCTTTCTTTCCCAATCTTTCTAAATGATCAGGAAGAAAACATTTTAGAAGACATGCGGAAACATATTTGGGAGGGGGACAAAGAGGTTTAAAAGAGATTTTTAAAAAGCCAGGAAAAATTATTTCCATTAAGACCATATTTTCAAAATCAATGTATTGTTATTGAAAACAGTGCCAGAACACTGCAAATAAAACTACATGTAATTTGATACATGGGCACAAATTTAGTTTTGACAAATAAACTAGCTTCCAATATTTCAAGAGTAACCTACAAGAATAAAATGTAGTTAGTGTTATAAGGAATGCCTCAAATGAGAATTGGATGATGTGCATACTCTATTGGCAGCTTCAAGTAATTAAATAAACAAAATTAAAGGAATTGAAGTATTTAACTCTGAGTGTAGATCATTTTGAGACTATTGGGATAATAGCACTAACCCAGTGGCCTGCTGTAGACAATGAAAATAGTAATATGCAAATTGGGTGATTTGTATAGAATTAGGAAGATTTCCACCCACTCCAGTGTTCTTGCCTGGAGAATCCCAGGGACAGCGGAGCCTGGTGGGCTGCCGTCTATGGGGTCGCACAGAGTCGGACATGACTGAAGCTTTTTAGCAACAGCAGCAGGAAGATTTCCAATAAGAAGTTTTGTTGACTTAAAGTGATACCAACCTGAGTTTCAGTTCAGTTCAGTTCAGTTCAGTCGCTCAGTCATGTCCGACTCTTTGCAACCCCATGAATTGCAGCACGCCAGGCCTCCCTGTCCATCACCAACTCCCGGAGTTCACTCAGACTCATGCCTATCAAGTCAGTGATGCCATCCAGCTATCTCATCCTCTGTCGTTCCCTTCTCCTCCTGCCCCCAATCCCTCCCAGCATCAGTCTTTTCCAATGAGTCAACTCTTTGCATGAGGTGGCCAAGGTACTGGAGTTTCAGCTTTAGCATCATTCCTTCCAAAGAACACCCAGGGCTGATCTCCTTTAGAATGGACTGGTTGAATCTCCTTGCAGTCCAAGGGACTCTCAGGAGTCTTCTCCAACACCACAGTTCAAAAGCATCAATTCTTCGGCACTCAGCTTTCTTCACAGTCCAACTCTCACATCCATACATGACCACAGGAAAAACCATAGCCTTGACTAGACAGACCTTTGTTGGCAAAGTAATGTCTCTGCTTTTGAATATGCTATCTAGGTTGGTCATAAATTTTCTTCCAAGGAGTAAGCGTCTTTTAATTTCATGGCTGTAGTCACCATCTGCAGTGATTTTGGAGGCCCCAAAATAAAGTCTGACACTGTTTCCACTGTTTCCCCATCTATTTCCCATGAAGTGATGGGACCGGATACCATGATCTTCGTTTTCTGAATGTTGAGCTTTAAGCCAACTTTTTCACTCTCCTCTTTCACTTTCATCAAGAGGCTTTTTAGTTCCTCTTCACTTTCTGCCATAAGGGTAGTGTCATCTGCATATCTGAGGTTATTGATATTTCTCCCAGCAATCTTGATTCCAGCTTGTGCTTCCTCCAGCCCAGCATTTCTCATGATGTACTCTGCATAGAAGTTAAATAAGCAGGGTGACAATATACAGCCATGACGTACTCCTTTTCCTATTTGGAACCAGTCTGTTGTTCCATGTCCAATTCTAAAGTTCAGCATTAAAATACTTACAATGTTAGGGAATGGGCCCAACTGCATGCCACCCCCAAATTTATAGGTTGAAATCCGAACCCCCAGTATCACAGACTGACTGTATTTGAAGAAAGGGTCATTAAAGATGTGACTAACGGTAAAATGAAGCCATTAGCATCAGTCCTAATTCAGTCTGACTGGTGTCCTTACTAGAAGAGGAAGTCTGAACACAGAGAGGTATCAGGGAAGCCTGCACGCAGTGGAAAGGCCAACGGCTGTGAGCACACAACAGAAGGCCGCCGTCTGTTACCATGCAGAGAGGTTTCAGAAGAAACAACCCTGTCAACACCTCTGTCTGGGACTTCTAGCCACCAGAAGTGTGAAAACACTGATTTCTGTTGTTTAAACCATCTGAATATGGTATTTTGTGACCATAGGTGGAGCAAAATAATACTCTTAGCTTCTGGATTGGGCTCTGGTGGTCTTGCTGAGTGACCTGGATCAGTGAGTCCCTTATGGACTTCTTATTTCTATAGGAGTATTGAAAAGATGTAAGAAATTATGCCATATACTTTACAGATGAGATTGAAGCACATGATATTAATATCATTTATGAATTCTTCTCCCACTGGAATATCTTGAAGAAATATTTTTCTTCTTTACCATATCTGTAAATCAGTACTTTCTAAAACAAATCTCTTAAACTTCCTAAAAGTTTATTCTTTATCAAATTTTACTTTAGTAGCAAGAAATACTGAAAATCTTTAACAAGTAAAGCTAGAAATTGCAGCATTTCAAAACCATCACATTTCTACAAATCTTTAACATATATATGACACTCCTTAGCTGTCTTTCAAAATCAGTCCATGAAAAGTTATGATACTTTACTGTCACAAGAATGTACATACTGTGAGGGTTCTCTCTCTCTGCTCTTTTCTCCCTCCCTCCTTTTCCCTCTTTCTCTCCCTTTCTCTCTCCCTCTCTATTCCCTTATTACTGGATTGTTTAAAAATGGAACAATGTTATGTGGATTAATGAGCCAGATAGATAGATAATGTAATCCTGTCTATGAATTATTTTCAAAATGATAAGTACTTTATGTTCTATTATTCTAATTATGCTTCTTCAAAATTCATGACTTTACATCTATCCTTTGTTTATGAAATTTTGGAAATGGACCCAAAACAATAAATGGCTATATATTGTGTCCAAAAGCAGAAAAAAAGAAAGAAAAGAAAAAGAATCCCAAGGTGGTGCTAGTGATCAAAGAATCCACTTGCCAGTTAAGGAGACTCAAGAGACAGGAGTTTGATCCCTGAGTCCAGAAGACCCTCTGGAGTAGGAAATGGCCACCTACTCCAGTATTCTTGCCTGGAGAATCCCATGGACAGAGCAGCCTGGTGGGCTACAGCCTATGGGATTGCAAAGAGTTGCACACGGCTGAGCAACTAAACATACAACATACAGACAATCCTGCAGCAGTGGAATAAAAAATTCCTCCATTCAAAATTTTCTTCTCAAATCAGATATTTAGATTTATCCTACACTGTGTTTATAAGAGAGACATACTACTGCCACAAGATTTTGCTATTATTTCTGCACAAAAATAATAATGCATTCAAAGTGCTTTTCACAATTCTGTTTTCAAAGGAAGTATTAACTTAAGTAGGATTTAGCCAAATACGTTTAAAAATATGTCAAGATCAAACAGCTGTTTTTAAACTAATTGTGCATTTAAAGCTGTTTTGGTAGTTTTAATGATAAAATAGAGGTGCTTTATTCTTAGCATTTTAAATCTGAGTCAGTGATACAGTTAAACCAGAATGATTAGGGTCATATTGATTCATACTCTAAGTGCAAAATTAACTCTTACACAAGAGGAGTTAATTTTAAAACAGGATAAAGAAATATATATTTGAAAACTAAGTTTAAGCAAATGTAAAATAAGTCATTTGCAACATATAACTGCGATTTTATAAGAAAAGTAAGTCTGTGAGTGTGTCAGAGCAGAGGTAAGACAATTTGCCATGGGTTTCTCACATTTCTGCACATCCTATTAAGAGAAGCACCAACTGCCCTTTATTCCCAGCTCTCTTTCCAAAGATGTTTATATAGAAAACAGCCTTGTAAGATAACGTTTTCTTCCAAAGCAAAGGGCAAGCACGGTTACCTCGAAAAAGATTCTGATTCCCTGAGATCTTGCAACATAACCCATTGTGCATGCTGACATCCATCTGGGCTTACCCACACAGCCTCTGTGTGACTCAGGGTGAAGGAGAACCAAGGCAGATATTCTGACACTCGTGCTGCCTGTGGTGCTTGATGAGTAACCAAGTAGGAAATAGAGACCTTTGTCTCTGACCCAGAAGTCTCATGTCTTCTATGGCATCCATGAAAATGGCAGGTTCAGTTCAGATCAGTCACTCAGTCGTGTCCGACTCTTTGCGACCCCATGAATTGCAGCACGCCAGGCCTCCCTGTCCATCAACAACTCCCGGAGTTCACTCAAACTCACGTCCATCGAGTCGGTAATGCCATCCAGCCATCTCATCCTCTGTCGTCCCCTTCTCCTTCTGCCCCCAATCCCTCCCAGCATCAGAGTCTTTTCCAATGAGTCAACTCTTTGCGTGAGGTGGCCAAAGTACTGGAGTTTCAGCTTTAGCATCATTCCTTCCAAAGAACACCCAGGGCTGATCTCCTTCAGAATGGACTGGTTGGATCTCCTTGCAGTCCAAGGGACTCTCAAGAGTCTTCTCCAACACCACAGTTCAAAAGCATCAATTCTTCGGTTAACATGTAGCAAATAGCGCAAAGGGTCAGACACTCCAAAGTTCTGGATGGAAAGATTAAAGTTTATCTTCCAGAAGACTTACTAGAGAATGTGTATGAAAACATCCGCAACTACATAATCAATTTAATTCAAGTCACTATGGAAATGTTTATATATTTTAACATATTGATCTGCTATTTTATACATTTCTGCTCTTTTCTTTTTTTATTGATGCATGATTAGAAGTTCTCCTTTGCTTCCTTTTTAAAAATAGTATGTATTACATTGCTTTTTGATAGAAAATAACAATAAAAATGTAATCTATGATCTCACTAGTCAGAAAATCCCTGGTGACATATAAAACAAGTAATAGACACTGACATGCCTGGCTAGAAAACTCAAATAATACAGAAAAGCTTAAAGAATGAAGAAGCCACTCTTTCATCCAGCACTAAATTTAACCATTTTTTATAGTTTATTATGGGCTTCCCTGGTAGCTCAGCAGTAAAGAATCTGCCTGCATTGCTAGAGACTCGGTTTCGATCCCTGAGTCGGGAAGATCCCTGCAGGAGGACATGGCAACCCACTCCAGTATTCTTGCCTGGAGAATCCCATGGACAGAGGAGCCTGGTGGGTAACAGTTCATGGGGTCTTAAAGAGTCAGACATGACTGATGCAACTGAGCACGGCATGGCATACTATGTTATTTGTATACTCAGATCTTCATCATTTCAAAATGTTTATATCAATGCTACAGTATGCTTTGATGATCTTATTTTTTAACTCAGAGAATGTTTTATACTTGCTAAGTATGCAGATTAATCTGTGACCTTGTGATTTCATAGTCACAGGAAATGATGGCATTATTCTTCAAACAACTGCTACTGTCAGGAAGCAGACTTTTCCTCTGCCAGCTTAGGTTTAGTAATTAGGGGCCTGCAAATTAAAATGACAAAAGACCAATTAACAAGGGAAAAAGTTTATTCATATATATGGGAGCTACCAAGAGAAGTAACCATTTCACTGTGTCCTTGTGGAGTGCTTCCCATAGATGAAGCCCTGAGCCAAGCACAAGTGCTTATATCGGTTCAGTTCAGTCGCTCAGTCGTGTCCGAGTCTTTGCGACCCCATGAACCGCAGCACACCAGGCCTCCCTGTCCATCACCAACTGCCAGAGTCTACCCAAACCCATGTCCATTGTGTTGGTGATGCCATCCAACCATCTCATCCTCTGTTGTCCCCTTCTCCTGCCCTCAATCTTTCCCAGCATTAGGGTCTTTTCAAATAAGTAAGCTCTTCGCATCAGGTGGCCAAAGTATTGGAGTTCCAGCTTCAACATCAGTCCTTCCAATGAACACCCAGGACTGATCTCCTTAGGATGGACTGGTTGGATCTCCTTGCAGTCCAAGGGACTCTCAAGAGTCTTCTCCAACATCACAGTTCAAAAGCATCAATTCTTCGGCGCTCAGCTTTCTTTACAGTCCAACTCTCACATCCATAGAGTGCTTATATAACCTCACCTAATTTTCTCAGTGACATAGTCTTTCTCACCTAAACATGAATTCAATCAGTCTGACTGAAATGCAAGGAGGAATTCACTGATGTTTCCTAGTTTGTAAAGAAAATTGCTTATTATCACTTTTCTTCTGGATTATTTCACAGACATTAGACTGAAGTGTTAGAAGAAAATTCCCCATTTTAGTTTAGGAGATATTCCTTTATCTTTATCACATCTTAGCTATAAAAATTTCAGAAACGCAAATATAGTATAATGTAGTATAATATATTCTTTACAAACAAATAAAAGCAAAGATTTATATCATTCACACTGCTGCTATGTCACTTCAGTCGTGTCCGACTCTGTGTGACCCCATAGACAGCAGCCCACCAGGCTCCACCGTCCCTGGGATTCTCCAGGCAAGAACACTGGAGTGGGTTGCCATTTCCTTCTCCAATGCATGAAAGTGAAAAGTGAAAGGGAAGTCGCTCAGTTGTGTCCGACTCTTCGAGACCCCATGGACTGCAGCCCACCAGGTTCCTTCGTCCATGGGATTTGCCAGGCAAGAGTACTGGAGTGGGGTGCCATTGCCTTCTCCATATCATTCATGAATATGCTAAAAAAAAAAAAAAAGATAACAAAATTAACAATTCAAACCTGACACCTGACTACTACAGGTAGTGCAAATGATTAAAGGTCTATAGAAGACAAACTATAAAAAAGGATGATATGATGAACTGCATGAAATTTATAAACAGTGAGCAAACTAGAGGTGTGACTTGAAATATACCAGAAATGGCCACTGTCTCTCAAAATAACTGTTCTATTCCTCCTAAGGAGCCACCATGGCATTGAAATATTGATTTCCTGTGAATTTCAAAGACGTTTCCATCTTAAGAAGTGTCTTTCTGAAACGGAACCACCCTTTGTGGCATCCTTCTAAGTCAGGGTCTCTCATCCATTTATCCATCCAACAATATTATTGGGCCACAGTTGCCAGCAGGCATCGTGCAAGGCTCTGCAAAGGATGGGGGAGACAGAGAAAGAGTTTTCCTAAAAGAGCTCACATTTTCACCTCCTTTATTCTCACCTGAGAGCAACTGGCACTGAAAGAGTGGGAGAAAATGTTGATGTCTGAGTTGGCAAGAGGGAAATGACAGGACACTTTCTTTGACCGCCTTACTATTCTGCCCTGGGCTAGCTCCATGGACAGAACATAAAACATGTGGAAAGGCTGTGCCTGAGTAAGTGGTTTCTATATGGACTATTTCTAAGACAGTGTTATGCTCTTACAATTTCTCACTTTTATTGTATAACTGTCTCTGCTCTGAGTACATTTCAGAGAAAAATCTTAAGTGAGCATTCAAGTAAAGCAATAAAAATGTACTGCAGCGTGATCAAGTGAGTATTTTAGCGATTTATAATTATGCCTCTAACATATAAAATGCTCCACACTTCACAGGTTGGGCTTGTTAGGAGGCAGATAAATTCATGAATGTGTGCAGTCTCTATTATATTTCTGTCCTGAGCTATTTTTCTTAAAGAATTTTATAGCTGCTTACTGGGTGATTTTAAGAACAATACTTCAACTATTTTTTTTTTCTCATTTTAAATACTAACTTCAGATATTGTAGGAATATTCAAAGACAGAACTCTCCTGTTTTTCTGCCTTGAAGAAGCTTTTAGTTTGTGTTTTTGAGTATGCTATAAGTTGAAAGCAATACAAGTGTGGTAGATGTCCTGATAGAAGGATGGCATTTTCACTTCCCTGTGTGTTTCTCAAAGGTTCCAGTAAACACAGAGGAGCAGCTGACTGCCTCGTTGCTTCTGTGCAAGCTCTGTTTGTCCCATCATTGAGTGCCCATCATCTTTGTGCAAACTGGCAGGCGGTTTACAGGCCCCATGGGGTCTGCATCTCGGCTTCAAAGCTGGACCCATTAAGAGAGGCCTGGAGGACCACATGAGCTGCCCACAGAGTCCTACCTCAGCCCAGGAGAGTAAAGAAGGAGACTGAGGGCAGTGAGTACTCTCAGCACTGCTTCCCCTGGACTCCCTACCTGGAGGTTGTGATGAACACCCAGGTACTGAAGCCCTCGGAGCCTTTTCTGCCCATGTTTGCCATTCATATAACCTTAGTGAGGCAGTGATGAATTTATGTAGAGGACATTTTTTTTTTAAGTCACAAGAACTAAGAATTCCTGACCTCTTGTGATTCCGGCTTGGATAAATCTCTTAATCTCCATGAACTTCCAATTTCTTGTACAAAACAGATGTTAGCAGTGACTCCCTGACTACCCCTGCCAAGGAGGGAAGAAGTATTGATGCTATATATAAAATGAAAAACTACACCAGAATTCCATGGCCAACAGTCTATAGACTGAGGCAAGGTAGAATAACATTTTGAGCCAATTCTAAGAGATAGTGAAGGACGGGGAAGCCTGGCGTACTGCAGTCTATAGGATCGCAAAGAGTCGGACACAACTTAGCGACTGAAAGACAACAACAAGAATAAAAACAGTGACAGAAGGAACAAAAACAGAAAGACAAGGTGTTCTTTTCTTTTGCGTTATAATGAATGCACTGAGGAGCCTGAAAAATGCCCGTAGCTGGGTGTTGATGAGCCAGTGGGCACCATAGAAACCTCAGCTGGATGTCTGGTGTTTCAATGCCGCATCACCATTAACTAATAGGATGTCAGTTTCCTCTCCCTAACTTTCAGAAGACTAAGGATTGGACATTTTGGAACTTTCCTGAGCAATAGCAAAGTCTTGCTTCTCTCACCTTGAGGAAGGAAAATAAGGTTGAAAATGAGAATAAAGAGTGAAGATGATTGGATTGTAAATTGTTTTAAATTTCCTAGTTCTCTGCTGCCTCAATACAAACAGGCTGTGAGTGTCCACCCAGGGAACCCGGTGTGCCAGTGTGTTCAGGCTGCTTCCTGCTGCAATATTTCCTTTTTGCCCTCCTCTGACTGTAACCTTGGGCTTCCCAGTGATGCAGTGGTAAAGAATGTGCCTGCTAATGTAGGAGGTGCAAGAGATGCAGGTTGGATCCCTGGGTCAGGAAGATCCCCTGCAGGAAGAAATGGTAACTTACTCCAATATTCTTGCTTAGAGAATCCCATAGACAGAAGAGACTGGTGGGGTATAGTCCATGGAGTCGCAAAAGAGTTGGACACAATTTAGTGACTGAGCACACACATTGATTATGACTTAGACATTCCAGGAAACAATGAAATCTTCTCAAGCCTTCCTTTCTCCTCCAAGACTTGCCTGAGGTCCTCTCTCTCAACTCCCCACAGGTAGGTGGCTGCTGTGTGGTGAGGTATGCCCTGCCTCCCTCTCAAGCATCTGTGAGTATAATAAACCCTTTAATTTCTTTTGTAGAAATATTGCAGTAGTCCTTTAAGACCCTATACGGGAGACTTACTCCTTCATTTACAATGATACTGGCAGCAAATGGAATTTTAATTCCAAATATATGCAGTTTGGGAAAGCTACATTGTTTTCTACACAGACTATCTAGAAGGTTCTGTTGGCTCCTAGATACCTAATAAGCTATTAGACAGTCTATTTCCTGGACATTCGCTCACAATAGCTCAGCTTCTCAGGCCCCATCTTTATTTTTATTTCTCCTATTAACCCCAGTGCTCATGACCATCAGCCATGGTTTATGACTAATAAAATCCTGTTGTGCAAAATGCACTAGAGTGGGGACCATGCACAAGTGATTTAGGCATAAGAAGCCATCCTTCTGCTATATCCTTTTAAAACAGCGAATAATTTTGTAAACATGAATTGCAAGCTGTCAGGGACGTCAGTCATGCACAGGCAGACACGCAACTAAAACTGTGCAAGCGTATGCCTCGGGTTGTTTTGTGCTTACACTTTATTTTTTAAAGACATTTTGTGCCAAGTGAATGTAATATAACATATAATTTTGGCATGTTTCATGAAAAGGACAATCATACTTCCCACTGTTATCATTTAATTAATATGAAAAGAGTCAGTTTGGCTTTTGCTCCATTTTGCACGTGATTTTTAAATCTCATTCTATTAAGTCAGGTTATAGAACTATGGTAGGTTACTGTATCAGCAATTCAGAAATCGTCAATGCAGTTTAAATTTCAACCTGTTCCAAGAGGATTCAAGTGCATCACAATGTCCAGGGACTGTAAAAATTTGCTTTTGGATGGATTAACCATATGCTTATCTCACATACTACTTTTTAGGCTTAGAAGGAATGATTTTTGTGAACTAAAAAATTATTCTGCAAAGATTAGCAGAACTGTCCTTGCCTTTAAGCATCACTCTGGTGATTTGGGACTAAAAACAAGAAGAAATTTGTATCAACCCTGTCCCCCACCATTGGTTAAGCTACAGTAATCTCTGTACTCTATGAATCACTTCTTTTAATAAAGTTATCTTATGAGGCAGCAGCAGCTTACAACCAGAAATGTGGTAAACGTTTCACTCACAACATTTACAAAGAGTAACTGGTGAGGAAACACGCAAGGCAGAGATCAATGAGACAGCGCTGTGCACTCAGGGACATGCAGGCTGGTAATGCAGGAACCAAAACTAGCATCACATGGCCCCTGACTTGACACTCGAGGGAGCCACAAAAGATGCGTTTGCTGGGAAATCAGGCAATGCTCAGAGGAGAAAGAGGCCACAGATTTCTGACTTTAATCACGAGGAGGAATTTAAACTGTTATCAGGAGACGAGGAGCATTTCCAGTAAAGGGAACCTCCATGCAAAGGCCAAGACTTGGAATGAGGCAGAGCGCTCTCAGGACAAGCATGATGCTGGGTAGAACTTTCTGCTTCTATCCAGCTGAAGCGTAGGAAACAAGATGGCTAAGAAAGAAGAGTCTGGGTCAGGGCCACACTGTGAGGGCCCTGGAGTGTCAGAGTAAGGTTCAGAGTAAGGAAGGGAGATCGCAGTCCCAAGAACAGACCAGGGGAGAGGGCACTCAGGAAAGCACAGAGTGGGACAGAATACTCCCACTTTTCTAGGGGAAAACGCCTCTCCTGGCCCCACAGGGTTGGGAGGCAAGGCTAGGGGATTTGCTTCAGAACACAGAACAGGGATCTATTGTTAAAGACTGTATATGAAATGGAAAGTTATGAGTAATGAGTTATGAGTAGTGAGTTAAAATAGAGACCATATCATTTGGAATTACAATTCCAATTCTTAGAAGGTGCTATAATAAGCCTGGTGGCTCAGATGGTAAAGAATCTGCCGGCAGTGCAGGAGATCTGGGTTTGATCCCTGGGTCAGGAAGATCCCTTGGAGAAGGAAATGGAAAGCCACTTCAGTATTCTTGCTTGGGAAAGCCCACGGAGAGCTTGGTTGGCTACAGTCCATGGGGTCTCAAAGAGTCAGACAGGACTAAGTGACTAACACTTTCACTTTTCTGTTTTTAGAAGGTGCTACATACAGATGCAGGCTCATGTATCTTCTGGAGCACAGTCAGGTTTTGGTTTTGCTTTTTTCCCTGCTTTCTAACCAGCCACAATGAAATTAGGGTGAGGGCAGATTTCCCAGTAACAGTGACTCTACTCTCGAGGGAGAGACATGAGCAGGATCTCACCTCCTTGCCTGTATGTGGGTCACACAGACTCTCAGGAAGGAGGCAAGTGCCCTGCAAAGACTTCCACAGTCCTGAACCCTCCACCTTCTCCAGCCTGAGGTCAGAGAGGTGAGCTGTCCCTCTGTCCACATGGGGAGACACCCGCCTTTCCCTCCTGGGGTGTCTCTCCTGGAAGAAGCCCTTGGTTTGGGGCCATGGCTGCCTGCCTGTGGCACTAAGGGCTCCTCCCAGCATTTGCTGGCAGCCTCTGTGCTGGAGCTTCTTAGAGTCATTGGGCTGGGAGAACATGACCCACAGGAATGTGTCCTTTAGTGAGTTCATGAAGTGTCAGTGCTCAGCCCAGGCTGTTAGAATCACATCAGGATGGCCTTCAGGAAACGTCTAATAGAAAATGGTCAAGTGTAGGTCACCTGAAGGGAGCAGATACTGGAGGAGGGAAAGTCTTAGGGGACTTGCAGAGCCAATGATAGCTGGACACAGGATAAGACACGTCTGGGTGGGTCAACAAAAAGACGTTAGATGAAGTCATTAAAGGAGCAAGGGGTCAATGCTGGCTTCTAACTGATACTTGTTTTTTATCAAATCAAATTCTGGTCACATACTTCCTATGTGGAGTGAAGGCTGCCTTAGAAACTGGCATGTTTTATATTTATAGTACTTCTGTCACCTCCTGAACAAGTACTGGCTTGGGAGCATTGTCAGTGCCCTTGAATTTCTGTGGGGGTGTGCAGGCATGCTGGGTTCCATTTACAGCAACATCTGGAGAGACCAACACCACCTTCAACAGAGGGAGCAGACCTGTGTTTGAGGGGAAGCATCTCCAGTCATACAAGGTCAATTGGTTCTCTGAAAAACTGATACATGTAGTTTAAAAGGCCCTTGTAGACACTGCACAGGGTATTCTGGTAGAGTAAAGCTTCTTTTTATTCTAGCAGTGATGAGGATATGTTCCTGTTTTTATTTTCATTTTAAAAATATAAGAAAAGACAGGCAAAAATTACAAAATGTGAAAATGTACACCTCAGCACATACTGAAAAAGATGTGATACTTTAAAAATAAAGGTGAGTGATGTGAGCTAGTCAACAGACAAAGAAACTGAAGGCCTCATTTCTCCATAGAAGCATTAAGTAAACTACAAGAAACAGACTAAAACAGCATTACATTGATGTTGGAGTTCAGTCGCTAATTCCTGTCCAACTATTTGTGACCCCTTGGACTGCACCACACCAGGCTTCCCTATCTTTCACTATCCCCTGGAGTTTGTTCAAACTCATGTCCATTGAGTCTGTGTTGCATTTAAGTATCTCATTCTCTGTCGCTCCCTTCTCCTCCTGCTCTCAATCTTTTCCAGCATCAGGGTCTTTGTCAATAAGTTGACTCTTCCCATCAGGTGGCCAAAGTATTGGAGGATCAGCTGCAACATCAGGCTTTCCAATGAATATTCAGGGTTGACTTCCTTTGTGATTGACTGGTTGATTCTCCTTGCAGTCCAAGGGACTCTCAAGAGTTTTCTTCAGCAACACAATTTGAAAGCATCAATCGTTCAGTGCTCAGTCCAGTTCTCACATCCAAACATGACTCAGTCATCCATACATGACTACTGGAAAAACCATAGCTTGGACTATATGGGCATTTGTCAGCAAAGTGGTGTCTCTGGTTTTTAATATGCTGCTAAGTTTGTCACAGTTTTTCTTCCAGGGAGCAAGCATCTTTTAATTTCATGGCTGCAGGCAATGTCTGCAGTGATTTTGGAGCCCAAGAAAATAAAACCTGTCACCGTTTCTACTTTTTCCCCTTCTATTTGCCATGAAGAGATGGGACCAGATGAGGTGATCTTAGTTCTTCAGATATTGGGTTTTCAGCATGCTTTTTCATTCTTTTCTTTCACCCTCATCAAGAGGCTCTTTAGTTCCTCTTCGCTTTCTGCCATTAAAGTGTTATGATCTGCATATCTGAGATTGTTGATATTTCTCTCGGCAATATTAATTCCAACTTGTAATTCATCCAGCCAGCATTTCCCATGATGGACTCTGCATGTAAGTTAAACAAGAAGGGTGACAATATACAGCCTTGATGTACTCCTTTCCCGATTTGGAACCAGTCCATCGTTTCATGTCCAGTTGCTTCTTGGCCTGCATACAGGTTTCTAAGGAGACAGATAAGGTGGTCTCATATTTACAACTCTTTAAGAATTTTCCATAGTTTGTTGTGAACCACACAGTCAAAGGCTTCCCAGGTGGCTCAGATGGTAAAGAATCCACCTGCAATGAGGAAGACATGGTTCAATCACTGGATTGGGAAGATTCCTTAGAGGAGGACATAGCAAACCACTCCAGTATTCTTGCCTGGAGAATCCCCATGGACCATGGGGTCACAAAGACTTGGACATGACTGAGCGACTAAGCACCAGAAAGCACATAGTCAAAGGTTTTAGCCTCATCAGTGAAGTAAAAGCAGATATTTTTTAAATTCCCTTGCCTTTTCTATGACATAATGGGTGTTGGAAATTTGATCTGTGGTTTCTCTGCCTTTTCTACATGTAGCTTGTACATGTGGAAGTTCTCAGTTCCTGTGCTACTAAAGTCTAGCTTGAAGGATTTTGAGCATTACCTTGCTAGCATGTGAAATGAGTGCAATTGTATGGTAGTTTGAACATCCTTTGGCATTGCCTTTCTTTGGGATTGGAATGAAAACTGACCTTTCCCAGTCCTGTGGCCACTGCTGAATTTTCCAAATTTGCTGGCATATTGAGTGCAGCACTTTCACAGCATCATCTTTTAGGATTTGAAATAGCTCAACTGGAATTCTATCACCTCCACTAGCTTTGTTCATAGTTATTCTTCCTAAGGCCCACTGGACTTCACACTTCAGGATGTCTGGTTCTATGTGAATGACCACACCATCATGATTATCTGGATCATTACAATCTTTTCTGTATAGTTCTTCTGTGTACTCTTGCCATCTCTTCTTAATCTCTTATGCTTCTAAAGTCTTACCATTTCTTTCCTTTATTGTGTCTATCTTTGCATGGACAAAGGTTAAGGGGTTACTGTTAGGATTGTGGTTAGGGGTTAGGGTTAGGGTTTAGGATTAGAGTATCTCTAATTTTCTTAAAGAGATCTCTAGCCTTTCCCATTCTTACTTTCCTCTGCTTCTCTTCATTGTTCACTTAAGAAGACCTTCTTATCTCTCTTTGCTATTCTCTGGAACTCTTGTCTTTCTCTTTCTCACTTACATGTGGAATCTAAAACTTACAAGAAACTAGTAAATATAACAAAAAAAAGAATCAAACTCACAGAGAAAAAAAGAGTGTTTACCAGGGCAGGGGGGCAAAATAAGAGTGGGGAGTGGGAGGTATAAACTATTGATGTAAGATAGGCTACAAGGATATATGCCATGAAGAATATAGCCAATATTTTGTAATAACTGTAAATGGAGTGTAACCTTTAAAATTATATAAAAATACACACATTCAATAAATATCAGTTCTTTTATTTCTCAAAAATTCTGAAGATGAATAGTGGGGTGACAGAAACACAAGTAAGTGTACTTAATGCCACTTAAAATACTTAAAATGGTAAATTGTATGTTATGTATATTTTATAATAACAAAAATTTAAACAAAGAAAAGGAGCATTTTCATTTATGTGAATGTCATCACTATGACCCAGACTGATACAAAGAGGATCACCAAGTTTCCTGAATATGAACCCCCTGTGGTTAAGGGCAACCACTCATCCCAGCCACGGTTGTAGATTTCCAGGCACTCTGGGCGGCTGCCAACACACCCATTCTCAGCTTCACGTCACATGAAGCCCGCTGACACTGCACCTCATTTGGTGTCACACAGTGGCAGGACACATGGCATAATTTCTCATTCCTTACCAGGGAATATAGTGAGAGTCACAAAATGCCTACTAGCTTATCTAGCTCTTGCCAGCATGAACACCTTTTTATATTAAGGTAATGACCTCTGAGGGTTTCCCAGGTGGTGCTAGTGGTAAAGAACCCGACTGCCAGTGCAGGAGACATAAGAGAGCCAGGTTCAATCCCTGGGATGGGAAAATCCCCTGGAGAAGGGCATGGCAATCCACTCCAGCATTCTTGCTTGGAGAAGCCCATGGACAGAGGAGCCTGGCAGGCTACAGTCCATATGGTTGCACAGAGTCAGACATGACTGAAGGAACTTAGCACACACACAACGACCTCTGAATCATTAATCCACGTCAGGAGCCAAAAGAGGGAAAGTTACACCTATGATTCAATCAAAATAAATGCTCAGAATTCACATCCTCCCACCCCCTATGATTTGGATGCTTGTATTACCCAGCTACGATGAAACTGGGTAATTACCTAGTTCTGGCTGAAACTGCTTCCCATTGAAAATGGGTAACAGAAAGTCTCTCAGGAGATTGTCTGTTAGGCAGCCTCTCCACAGTTTCCTGGAGAACACAGTGTAGTAAATAGATCGTCTCAGGGGGCTGCCAAGAAGACAAAACAGCAGTGAGGGTAACAAAATCAGCCCTCAGCAAGCAATGTAAAATAGCATTAATAAGAAGAAAATGGTGATTGAAAGAAAAGTATTACTTGAAAGTAATAAAGCCAAATCAAGAGAAGAAAAGGAGAAAGCGAAACCCAAACAAGCTCAACTGCAAACTAAGTGTAAATGAGAAAATAAAATAAAATTTGAAAATGACCTAGCAACTTTTTAATAGAGAGAACTGAATCCAGTCAAGCTCTCCAGGCTCCAACTTGGAGGCAGAGAAAGCAAGGTGTGACAACTTGCTTCTGTTCTGCAGGTGACAGCTGAACCAGGACCCTTACCTGTGCATCTCCCACCTGCATCTTCTTTTCATCCTTCCTTCCCTTTCCTGGTTGTTTTTTGGCCTATGGTAGTACTTAAGGACCAGGTTTTGGGTTCAGATTGATTTAGGGACTAATATACATCTGGATGGGCTTCTGAGGTGACTCTGTGGCAAAGATTCTACCTGCCAGTGCAGGAGACACAAGAGATATGGGTTCAATTCCTGGATCAGGAAGGTCCCCTGGAAAAGGAAACGGCAGCCCACTCAGTATTCTTGCCTGGAGAATTCCATGGACAGAGGAGCCTGGTGGGCTACACAGTCCACCAGGGGTCGTGGGGTCGTAAAGAGTTGGACATGACTGAGCACTCGCTCATTCATACATCTGCATGCATCTTGAGGGCTTCCTATGACTGAGCAAAGGCCCAATAAAGGACAGAGACTGAAAAAACTGATGTTCAGAGATGCTGTGCCCAGACAAAAGTGCATAAAAGCAAAGCCTGACCTAAAACTGCTCTGGTCTCATTTCTGTGAACCAAGATGCCCCAAGTCTTGAGCTGAGCACCCTTTTATGAAGCAGGGAATGTGTTTTGTTCAACACTGAACTCCCTCCAAACCTTGCAGGAACATCTGGGTATAGTTTCCATCTCACTCCCAGTAAAGAGACAGAATTTACAAAGCCACCAAAAATTCAGCGTCTTTGTTTCTGTCTGGAACCTTGAACAAAGATGGTAGACCCCTAAGCACAGAAGCACAGTCTGAGCTGGGATAGCCACAAAACCACAGCACACAGACTTTCATTCAGTATCCTGAGGTCGGCAATTCTCCATACCATTTCTGAACAGTATCCTTGGGCACACTCTTATCTCCTAAACCCAGCCCTCAGGTGACTCAGACTTGCCTCTGCCTCACCACAAACATGATGATGTTATAAAGTCTTCCTCCCTTCCATCTTCTCTTTCTTCTGTGAGCTCTGGAAATTTATCTCATTGAAGGTAATAAAAAATAAATAATAATAATAGAAAAATAAAGGGCTACTTCCATCATACCTTAGAATATTCCGGAGTAACATAGAAATTGATCGTTGTGTAACTGAGCTTCAGAGTTTCTTTGTAAAATGAAGAAACTCATGGAGAAAGATTAAATAATATGATGCCCCTGAAATGCTTAAAACCATGCCTGGCTCACAATGAACATTCAGTAAATGTTAGATACCAACTGATCTTCACATTGACTCAAATTTCAGTCTCCCTTTCTAGATCCTACTCCCTGTAGCACTCCAGGGTGCTGTTTGCTCATTTTCTCAGATTCTATTTGCTATGAGGTGCAGAAACATTTTTTATCAATTCCAGATTAATCCTCTTCTTCCCTAACAAAGAGAGGGCACAACAAGCAACATGAGAAAGTGCTTCATCTTCTTTTCAATAAGCGTAATTTGACTATAGCTACCCCCCAGGTGGCTTCCCTGGTGGCTCAGATGGTAAAGCGTCTGCCTACAATGCAGGAGACCCGGGTTTGATCCTTGCGTTGGGAAAATCCTCTGAGCAAATGGCAACCCACTCCAGTACTCTTGCCTGGAAAATCCCATGGACAGAGGAGCATGGTAGGTTACAGTCCATGGGGTCGAAGAGTCAGACACAACTGAGAGACTTCACTTTCACCCCCAGGTGGCACTAGAGGTAAAGAACCTTCCTGCCAATGCAGGAGTCATAAGAAATGCTGGTTCGATTCCTGGATGGGGAAGATACCCTGGAGAAGGGCATGGCAACCCACTCCAATATTCTTACCTGGAGAATCCCAATGGACAGAGGAGGCTGGCAGACTAGAGTCCATAGGGTTGCAAAGAGTCAGACATGACTGAAGCAACTTAGTATACATGCACACTTCTGTCCTTCTAGACAACTGCCATGATGAGATATATTGGGATCCTAACTCCAGAACCTGTGAATGTGAACTTCTTTGGAAATTTTGCCTTTGCAGATGTCATCAGTTTCAGATGGGGTCATGACAGAGGGCCCTAATCCAATATGACCTGGGTCCTTATAAGAAGAAGAAGTGAAGTGAAGTTGCTCATTTGTGTCTGACTCTTTACAACCCTGTGGACTGTAGCCTACCAGGCTCCTCCATCCATGGGATTTTCCAGACAAGACTACTGGAGTGGGTTGCCATTTCCTTCTCCAGTGGATATTCCCAATCCAGGGATCGAACCTGGGTCTTCCGCATTGTAGGCAGACGCTTTACCATCTGAGCCACCAGGAAAGTCTAAAGAAGAGGAGATACACAAAGAGGGAAGATAAGATAAAGGTACAGAGGAAGAAAGCCACATGGCAATGGAGGCAGAGATTGCAATGATGATCTACAAGCTAAAGAACTCCAAGAATTACTATTAACATCATAAGTTAAGACAACAACCTGGAAGAGGTTCTCCAGAGACCTTTATCCTGACCATGCCCTGACAAGACATTGATTTTTAACTTCTAGCCTCCAGAATTATGAAAGGCGCGGACTTAAAACAACGAATTTCTGTTTTTTTTAAGCCCCCCACTTTCTGCTACTTTGTGACAGCAGCCCTAGGAAACTAATACAGGGATAGATTTAATCCCTTTCCATTTAAAGGTGCCCTAGAGTATTTGACAGGACTTCCCAGGTGGCACTAGCGGTAAAGAACCCACCTGCCAATGCAGGAGACATGAGATGTGAGTTCAATCCATGGGTCTGGAAGATCCCTTGGAGGAGGGCATGGGAACCCACTCCAGTACTCCTGCCTGGAGAATCCCCATGGACAGAGGAGCCTGGTGGGCTACCATCCATAGGGCCACAAAGATTCGGACACAATTGAAGTGACTGAACACACACACACATACAGAGTGTTTGATAGGCATTTTTACAAAAGACCCTGGATATCACTGCCAGGTTCCTCAAATAATTGATTCATCTATTTATTTATTCATTTAATCTAAGGACAGGGAAGCCTGGTGTGCTGCAGTCCATGGGGTTGCAAAGAGTTGGACACAACTGAGTGAACTGAACTGAACTGAAGGATAGAAAGCCTGGTGATGTAATTCACTGACCATTTCACTTTTTATTACTTGGGGATATGAGGATGAAAACCTGTTGCCACAGTAATTTTGCATTGCATTCTGAAGATATTTTTGGTAGCTCTCAAATTTGCTTACAATATGCAGGAGCTTTTCCTATGTCTGAATTTTCCATCAGTGGGAACTTTAGCTAATAAAGCTTTTGCTGCAGCATACACAAGCACTCCCCAGGGAGCTCTTTCTACTGCTCAAATAATTTTTCTCTTCTCTCTTTTTTAAAAAAGAAAGATATTGAATCATTAAAATGTTCAAAGCTCTGAAAGGAAGATAAGCCACTCAGGCTGAATGATTAGGAACATTAAAAAAAAAACACACACAAAAGAGAAGACAGGAGTTCAAATCCAAATAAACTCCACTTGCCTAATATGCATCAAAACTGATTTATTTTGAACTTCTGTCTCTGGGTCACAGATGCAGTGTGAGGCTAAGGTCTCATATTTCCACTGCCTGCCCTTCTTCTTTCTTGCTCATAGCCCCTTCTAGAAAAATGTCCTGACCTTCAACTCTTTTTCAAAACTTCTCTTCCTTAGCTCTTAACTGATCCCTCCTAAAGAAATAAGCACAGAATCCCCAGCACAGCAAAAGAGTAATTGGGAATATGAATGGAAGATGAGTCATGTGCTTCATGTCTGGAGCTTCACCCTATAGATACTTACACAACATGGTAGACAAGTGCACTTCTGTCCACACACACAAATCTCTGTAATATAATCCCAGAGACAGCTTGCTCTTTTATATGCAAGAAGAAAATCACCTCATCAAAAAACTCTTAGAAGAGAAGATAGGCAAAACATTCTCTGACATAAATCATACCAATGTTTTCTTAGGTCAAGACAAGATAAATAAATGCAAAAATAAACAAATGAGATCTAATCAAGCTTATAAGCTTTTGTACAGCAAAGGGAACTATAAACAAAATGAAAAGAAAACATGTGGAAGTGAGGAGGATATTTGCAGACAATGCAACCAACAAGGGCTTAATTTCCAAAACACACAAACAGCTCATACAACTCAAAGACAAAAAACAAACAACACAGTTGAAAATGGGTAGAAGACCTAAATAGACATCTCTCCAAAGAAGACAAACAAATGGTCAACACAGATGCTCAACATCGCTAATTATTAGAGAAATGCAAATCAAAACTACACAAGAAACTACAATGAGGTACCACTTCACACCAGTCAAAACGGCCATCATGAAAAAGCACAAATAGCAAATGAGAGGGTGTGAAGAAAAGGGAAACCTCCTACATGGTTGGTGAGAATGTAAACTGGTACAGTCACCATGGAAAGCAGTACGGGAGTTTCTCAAAAAGCTAAAAATAGAGTAGCTATATAATCCTTCAATCTCATTCTTGGGCATATATCTGGAGGAAACTATAATTAAAAAAGACAAATTCACCGAAATGTTCATTGCATACTATTTACAATAACCAAAAGACGTGGAAACAACATAAACGATCATCAAGAAATGAATGGATAAAGATATGGTACATATATACAATAGAACGCTACTCAGTCATAAAAAAAAGAATAAAACAATGTCATTTGCAGCAACATGGATGGACCTACTACGTGAAGTAAGTCAGAGAAAGACAAATATCATATGACAACACTTCTATGCAGAATCTAAAGTATGACACAAATGATGAATTTATCTATGAAACAGACTCAGACATAGAGAACAGACTGTGGTTGCCAAAGTGGAGGGAAGGTAGGTGAGGGATGGAGTAGGAGTTTGAGATTAGGAGATACAAACTATTATATATAGAATGGATAAACAACAAGGTCCTACTGCATAGCGCAGATAACTATATTCAATATTCTGTGATAAACAATAATGGGAAGAATATGAAAAATAATTATAAATTATATATATATATATTTCCTGGTGACTCAGCAGGAAAGAATCTGCCTGCAATGCAGGAGACTCGGGTTCAGTCCCTGTTTTGGGAAGATCCCTTGGAAAAGGAAATGGCAACCCACTCCAGTATTCTTGCCTAGGAAATCTCCATGGATAGAGGAACCTGGTGAACTACAGTCCATGGGGTCACAAAAGAGTTGAGCATCACTTGACAACTAAAACTATATATATGTGTGTGTGTGTGTGTGTGTGTGTGTGTTAGTCACTTAGTTGTGTCGAGCCCTTTGCAACACCATGGACTGTAGCCTGCCAGGTTCCTCTGTCCATGGAATACTCCAGGCAAGAATACTGGAGTAGGTAACCATTCCCAGGGATATGTACACACACACAAACATATATACAGATGTATAACTGAATCATTTTGTTATACAGTAGAAATTAACACATTATAAATCAACCACATTTCAATAACACACGTTAAAAAAAGAGAAAGTCACCTAAAATGTTTTCTCTAAGTTGAAATGGTACTTTTTCTTATCCATGCCATCTAAAAGCCTGTATTAGGAATATATTCACTGTAAAAATGATACAGAATCTATTTACATACATTTGGGTTTCCCTGGTGGCTCAGCTGGTGAAGAATCCACCTGCAATGCAGGAGACCCCAGTTCAATAACTGGATTGGGAAGATCCCCTGGAGAAGGGAACAGCTACCCACTCCAGTATTCTGGCCTGGGGAATTCCATGGACAGAGGAGCCTGGCAGACTACAGTCAATGGGTTCACAAAGAGTTGGACATGACTGAGCAACTTTAACTTTCACATAATATGGATAAACCGAAAGAACATTATGCATTGTGAAATAAATCATCACAAAAGGGCAAATACTGTAGGATTCCACTAATATGAAGAATCTAAGGCACCAAAAAGCACTGAAACAGATACTAGAGAGGGGATTGCCAGTGGCTAGGGGCAGGGCGGGAACTTTGTGTTTACTCAGTTTGTTTTACAAGGTGAGAAAGTTGCACAGATCTATTTCTATTTCTAACACTATGACTATACTTAACACTACTGAATTGTACACTTAAAATTGGTAAGAATGGTGAATTTAATGTTATAGTCTTTACCATGAAAGGGAAAGATATACCCAACTGAATGCAGAGAACAGTCGACTGGGCAACTGAACAATAACAGCAAGATTTGCAGGTGCCATGCACTTTAATGGCTGGTATGTGAAGAGGATGGCACCCCACTCCAGTACTCTTGCCTGGAAAATCCCTTGGATGGAGGAGCCTGGTGGGCTGCCGTCCATGGGGTCACTAAAGAGTCAGACACAACTGAGCAACTTCACTTTCACTTTTCACTTTCATGCATTGGAAAAGGAAATGGCATTCCACTCCAGTGTTCTTGCCTGGAGAATCCCAGGGACAGCGGAGTCTGGTGGGCTGCCGTCTATGGGGTCACACAGAGTCAGACTCGACTGAAGCGACTTAGCAGCAGCATGTGAAGAGGAACTAAAGAGCCTCTTAATGAAGATGAAATAGGAGAGTGGAAAAGCTGGCTTAAAATCCAACATTCAAAAAAGGAAGATCATGGCATCTGGTCTTATCACTTCATGGCAAATACATGGGGAAAAAGTGGAAACAGTGTCAGATTTCATTTTCTTGGGCTCCTAAATCACTACAGACGTTAACTGCAGCCAGGGGATTAAAAGACGCTTGCTCCTTGGAAGAATAGCTATGACAAAACTAATTGCTGTTTTTGTTCAGTCTGCCAGTCATGTCCAACTCTTTGCCACCTCATGGGCTGCAGCATGCCAGGCCTCCCTGTCCCTCACCATCTCCCAGAGTCTGCTCAAGTTCATGTTCATTGCATCAGTGGTGCTGTCCAGCCATCTAATCCTCTGATACCCTCTTTTCTTTCTGTCCTCGATCTTTCCCAGCATCAGGGTATTTTCCAATGAGTCATTTGTTTGCAAAAGACGACCACAATACTGGAGTTTCAGCTTCAGCATCATTCCTTCCAGTAAATATTCAGGGCTGATCTCCCTCAATATTAACTTGTTTGATCTGTTTGCTGATCAAATGAGTTTTCCACTCATTTGCTGTCCAAGGGACTTTCAGGAGTCTTCTCCAGCACCACAGTTCAAAGGCATCAATTCTTTGATGCTCTGCTTTCTTTATGGTCCAGCTCTCACAACCTTATGTGACCACTGGGAAGACCATACCCTTGACAATACAGATCTTTGTCAGCAGAATAATGTCTCTGCTTTTCACACTGTCTAGGTTTGTCATGGATTTTCTGCCAAGAAATAATCATCTTCTGATTTCACGGCTGCAGTCACCATCCACAGTAATTTTGGAGCCCAAGAAGAGGATATCTGTCACTACTTCCACCTTTTCCCCTTCCATCTGCATGAATTAATGGGGCTGGATGCCATAGTATTTTCTTAATATTTAGTCTTAAGCTGGCTTTTTCACTCTGCTCCTTCACCCTCATCAAGAGGCTCTTTAGTTCCTCTTCACTTTCTGCCATTAGAGTGGTATCATCCACATATCTGAGGTTGTTGTTTCTCCTGCCTATCTCGATTCTGGCCTGTAACTCATGTAGCCCAGCATTTTTCATGATGTGCTCAGTGTCTAGGTTAAACAAACAGGGTGACAGCAGACAGCCCCGTCGTACTCCTTTCTTGATCTTGAACCAATCAGTTGTTCCATACAGGGTTCTAACTGTTGCTTCTTGATATGCATACAGGTTTCTCAGGAGATAGGAGAGATGGTCTGGTATTTCCATCTCTCTAAGAGCTTTCCATGGTTTGTCATGATCCACACAGTCAAAGGCTTTAGTGTATTTGATGAAACAGAGATAGATATTTTTCTGAAATTCCCTTGCTTTCTCTATAATCCAGTGAATGTTGGTGACAAACCTAGACAGCACTAAAGACAGTACTAAAAAGCAGAGACATCACTTTGCCGACAAAGGTTCTTATAGTCAAAGCTATGGTTTTTCCAATAGTCATGTATGGATGTGAGTTGGACCGTAAAGAAGGCTGAGTGCCAAAGAATTGATGCTTTGAACCGTGGAGTTAGAGAAGACTCTTAAGAGTCTCTTGGACTGCAAGACGATCAAACCCATCAATCTGAAAGGAAATCAACCCTGGATATTCATTGGAGTGACTGATACTGAGGCTGAAGTTCCAATACTTTGAGAACCTGATGCAAAGAGCTGACTCACTGGAAAAGACCGTGATGCTGGGAAAGATTGAGGGCAGGAGGAAAAGGGGGTGACAGAGGATGAGATGGTTGGATGGCATCACTGACTCAATGGGCATGAGTTTGAGTGAACTCAGGGAAATAGTGACCGACAGAGAAGACTGGCATGCTGCAGTTCACAGGATCATAAAGAGTCGGACATGACTTAGCAACTGAAGAACAATTCTTTACCAGAATTAAGATACTACTTTGTATTTCCTTTGTTTTTTCCTTCAATCCTTTCAAAATTTGTATCTACTTGAGCAGCAATACATGTATGTAGTTTAAAAATAGCATTCATTGCCTACTCATTGCGTATTTACCCAAAATGAGAGATGCTATTCATAATTTATCTTGTGTGCTTCCAGAAATAGTCTATATATATTTGCATGCACATGTATGTATATGTTCATCTTGGAAATTTCTAATGGAGACACAATAAATACATACTCTTTCCTTGCTGTAAGAAATTATTTCTTAAAGCTCTTTATCAGTAAATGTATTTGATAATGTTGTACACATGAAAATTATATGTTTTAAACCCATGTTACTTCAAATAAATAAATAGATTAAGTAACTTCTTTGTTTTGAAAGGAAAGAATTCCATATATTATATCATTCCATAAAATGAAGTATTTATGTATTCACCGATTGACAGACAACTGGATCGTGACTATAAACAATGTACTTAATTTTCTCAAAGGCACTTTCTGTTCATCTCTTAGTATTCTGGTGGGACTAACTCGTAGAATTGTTACTTGGTGTAGACGATATATTGATGGAATTTAATAGCACCACTCCTTTTGGATTGTCATCTTCAGAATTCTAAATAGTGGGTGTATTTTTGTGGGTGCTTTTGAACACTTAAGTTGATAGAAATCATCTTCTAAGGATGTGCACAATGCTGTGATGAACATGGGTGTGCAAACATCTCTTCCAGATCCTGCTTTGGGTATACGTTTTGGGCATATTGGCTTCCCTGGTGGCTCAGTGGTAAAGAAATCTACCTGTCAATGCAGGAGACATGAGTTGAACATGAACCCATTTTATAACATGTTATGCTGCTAGCACTGTCTGAGAGTGCCTGCTTCCTGTATCCTAAGGAAGAGGATCCCCATTCTGCACCATCGTTTTATCCCTCTCCAGCATGAACCCTCTGTATTGTGGCAAGGTGGTTTGAATGTGGGCCCTGTGGCCAGGCAGCTGGAGTTTAAACCTTTGTGACTTCACAAACAAGCTCTGTGAGTCTAAGGATACTGAACTTGAACTCTTCATACCTCAGCGTCCTTTTCTGTAAACTGGGCATTAGAGGGCTGGTGTGAGGATATATTTAATAAATATGTATAAAACACATGAAGTAGTGTCAGGCGCTTGCTAAGTACTCAGTGTGGGTTAGCACTTCTTATTGTTTTAACATTTTTCTTTAAACTGATTTTTTTTAAACTTAGTTTTATGCTAAGTGCGATGTAATGATATCATAGGTCAGATGTGTAGTATTTATATCTTATCCTGAAAGACATCAAATTACATGCATACATGTACAATGAAAAGAAAGTTTTCCTAGGATACAATTTGAAAAGTACTATCCTAAGCAGGAGTATTAGCAAAAGTTCTGTGAAGTTCAAGTCTGAGAGGTTATACTGTGTCACACTGATGCTATAATTTTCATTTCTCATACTGGATCCCTACATTACACCTTAAATAGATTTTAAAAAATGGACTAGACCAAGGATAAACAACCTAAACCCAGAACCAGCTGACTGCGTAGCTTTGTAAATAAAGCTTTATTGGAACACTGCCACACTCCTTCATTTATTAGTACATATTACCTGTGGCTACTTTCACAGGACAGCATAGTTGAGCAGTCACAAGAGAGACTATACGGTCTACAAAGCCAAAAATATTTATTATCTGTCCATTCACAGGGGAAGTTGTCTGGCCCCTGGTCGAACCAATATTTCTTTCTGTCTGAGACCTTTAAACATGACTGAAGAGCATCCAGCTTCTCAACTGCTGTCCTAACCATAACTGCTCTGAAAGTCTGATGTTTGCTCATCAGAAATTCTTATTTTCTCAAAATTTTGAGACTCTGATATTAGTATTTAAAAAAATCCTCAAAGCCTGTCTTCCTTTTTGCAAAATTTTAAACTTTCATTATTGTGTCCCACGCTGGTGGCACAGTGGATAAAAATCCACCTGCCAACACAGGAGACATGGATTCCATCCCTGGTCCAGGATTAAGCCCACAAGCCACCATTACTGAAACCCATGAGCTCTAGCACCTGTGAGTCACAACTACTGAGACCACATGCTGCAGCTGCTGAAACCCACGTGCATGGGGCCTGTGCTCCGCAACAAGAGAAGCTACAGCAAGGACAAGCCCTTGCACTGCAACCGGAAAAAGCCTGCACACAGCAACGAAGAACCAGTGCGACCGAAAATAAATAAATATAACTAAGAAATTCCATTAGTGCCTTTGTTTGTACAAATTTATAAAATGTGGTCCGCATCAAAGGTAGAAAATTGTTCTAACTGGAAGTGCAGAAACCGCAGAGGGCTGTGCACATGGCGTCGCTCTAATCACGCTGCCTCCACTGTGTGCCGTTTTCCCAAGAGCCCAGTCAGTCTGGTACCAAATACCTGTCTTTATGTCAGACCTACAGACCCAGGAAATCACCCATGAAGTACACAGCATATCTGTGCATTCTTTATGTTTATATTATGTGTGAAAGTTGTAGACTTTGTAGACTTTAACAGTCATTCCCTATGAAACTCAGTCTTAACACACTGTATGAAGCTAAGTGCCAGAACTGGTCAGTAGGAAGAATTTCCATGAAATCCTGGAAGGATGCTCCCTGAGCTGCCCATTCTTCCACCGTCCTAAAAGTCGGCTCAGCAACATTTCCTTTCGATGAGTGTGCTGCCAGAGTACCTTTCTCGGTAAAAATTTACTTTTTCCATCATATACTTTTCCTGCTTAAAAACAACATTCTTGCTTAAAAACAGTGTCCTCTCCCAAATGGGTAAAAAATTCTACTTATAAAGCAATTTCCCCCACAACTCTGCCATACTCTGTCCATGTTACTGTTTAAGATTTACCTTTTTTGTAAAACATACCCTAATTTACATAGATCTCCAATAACACCACTTCTGCAACAACTTCAATCTGTGAAAGGTAAAATTGTAATTTGTAAGATGTCTCAAGAGTTGCTGTTTATCCTGCTACATATTTAAAATTCTACTTGCCACCACATCCCTTCCTCTCAACCTGACAACACATGGCAATTCAGATAAGCAAAATCGTTACTTTTCCAAAGCAATAAAGTCTGTACAAGGGATATAGTTATAAACAAACTGTAGTCCTTGATGCCAGAATTGATGTGTAACAGGCATGAGATGAATAAATATGGTAAAAGAATAGTGATACTTGAGAAATAAAAACAAAAATTCCTAGGAGTAGAAAAAGAAGGGAGGGTCTAAGCAATTTTCATACAAGGAGAAAGGGATGTGAGCAAAGGTTTTCCAATTGGGAAGGACTGTAACTGACAAATGGAAGGAAGGATGCTCCACACCCACCGGATGCAGTCATCCTGGCAAGAAGCAGTTGTTATACTGGATCCCAGGCTTCTGGGGACCCATCAATTACTTTGTGGTCACAGATCAGATTCATTCACTTCTCTGCCTCAAACTTTCCAACTTTGAACAGTTTTGACAGACCAAATTCAGTGTTCATCTCTATTGTCACTGAGACCTGCAGTGAAGGGCAAATGGGACTACCTCTGTCTTTGGTTCAATAGGGCATCATCCTGGTACAACTTTGTGGAGAAAAGTGTCAAGCCTCCTGTTAGACCTGGCACTGAAAGCCTCCCATCGTATAAGCAGCATCACACGGTTCGCTAAGTTTTAACCTAACTAACCATCTGGGTTGAGGTCTGTTTGAAAATAGCAACTTTTCCTTAACTCAATCTAACAACTCCTTATTGAGAAATTGTAATAGGCCTGGCCTTCTGGGGCAATCAATCCCTGAACTAATGGCTCTCAGAGCCCAGGACGGGGAGATATGTACAGAAAATTCAACTGTGGTCCATGATGGTAAATGCAATCAACAAGACTGACCACGGTACACAGTCACTGCCTTAGAAATCAATGCACTCCACGTTCATGACGTGGATGGTTAGGAAGCGGAAGGCCATGTCCTCGCCAAGGCCAAGGACGTGGAAGAGATCAATACAGAATCACTGAAGTGTTGCTCCTGTTGTGCTTGAAACCATCCAGTCTCAGAGCCAAACTTGAAATCAGTGAGTCCAGAACTAGCACAAGCCTCAGACAGCCGAGGTACACTCGGCAGACCCTTCTGAGCAACCTCCTGCCTGATGCAGGGATTGGCTCTGTTGGGTCATCAACTCATTAGCAATAAATGTATCAACCTAGACCTGAAATAAACCAACATATATTTAATGACTGAATTAGCAGAAATCTCTGTCAAGAGAATTTCTGCTCCTTCTATCTCCTGACAGAGCTTCACATGTAGCATAGTACCTACTTCCTCACATACAAACCCTCCTCCTTGTCTCTGAGTCCAGTTTTTCTTATTCTGATTCAACACTGCTTTTATCCTTCTTTATTTTGAAACTACACATAGTCATATGATCTTTCTATTTATACCAAGTAAACATAATTCATTTAAACTTGAATCCAATATGGCTTATTAATTTGATTATGCAACATTTCAAACATCCCTGCTGAAACAGGTATACATGTACCAACAATCTAGATCTATTTTAACAAGGTAAATATTTTGCCATGTGTGCATCAGCTCTTTCTCTAAAATAGACAAATTGGTGCATATATAACCAACAAATGCCTCCAACCCAACGCTCATGCTTCCAATATTTCTGTCTTTTTTCTACCCTACACCCTTGGGCTCACCTTTGTTGCTCTCTTAGAATGCTGTGCGATTGTTGTGAATCTTTCAATTCAATATTAATTAATCTCATTAATTAGTCTACTTAGTGTTCTAGGTTGGAAATTATCCAAAGAAGAACAAAGTTTCAGATGATTTGCTCTATTTTATATTCATTTAAGGACCTACTGCTACTTATTTTTTCAAGGCAAAAGAAATCTATTAAATGGAATTATTTAAACTAGAACTTATGTTTATTTCAAATCATTTCTTTTCTTATCTTTCTCAAATATATTTGCCAGTCATTTCTTAGAAGAATGCCTTTTTTCATGCAAAGGGCCTGCATAGGAAGAAAAATCCACTTTATCCACTTAAAAATCTAAGTTCATTGCCTTACAAATAGCAACTTCCATCTTAAATTCATAGAGTGTAACTTTTGAACTAGAGTTCTGATGAGTTTTTAATATGAAGAATAAACCCCTAACAAATGCAGAGTGTAGAGTCAGGGTATATTATAGTTTTCCAAGGTAGAACTAACTTTAACCACTTGTTATTTATTGATAACAATGAAAAAAATACCTGGGCTTCACCCCATGAGGTTGGTGACTATCAGGGATAAAGAGAATGGCCTGTAGCCAAACATCACTGAAGTGAGGTTCCTGAAGTCTTGTTACAGAAAGCATCACCTGCCCAGGCTAACTCATGGGTGGGATGAGCTACATCCTCAAGCAGGGAGCACAGTCCCCTCTGATTCGGAAAGCTAGAGGTTAGGTTAAGGTGCAGAGCAGTTTTCCCCACAGATGGGACTTGGGTCATTCCAGTCTGTCCTTCTCACAGTCTAAACTGCACTGGAATCACCCGCTCATCTTATTAAAATGCAGATTCTATTCAATATATTTGGGTGGGGGCTGAAAGTCCATATTTCTATCAAGATCTTTCAAGTGATGCTGCTGGTCCATTGGCCACCTGCTGATTAGCAGGACCCATAGCAATCTAGGTCCTGTCTTTCGTAGAGAAAATGGGAAAGAGAGGAGTAGAAAGATAAGATGTGTGAGAAGAGGAAACCAGAGAAATAGAAAAGAAAGCAAAAGGTCATGGGGAGAGAGTGAAAGAGAGACAAAAAAAAAAAAACAGGAAATGTGATAGTATGGCCCTCCCAACATCTCTCCCTCCTAAGTGCCCTCATCAGGGTGGACATGAAGTCCTTATATGGCCCCACCTACCAACCCAGGGGTTTCGGTGCTTGGTACAGGGTAGTCAGAGAGCTGTCCTGATCAGACCAGCTTTTTCTCTGGCCACAAGCCATGAGATATGAGATGACCCTCAGCCAGAGCCACAGAAGTCAGCCTGTTTCCTCAGATTTCTGAGCCAGTACAGGAAAAACGAATATCAGAAGCCAGTTCACAGAAGGTACAAGGCCGGGCTGATTCCTAGTTACAACCATGCCAGAGACCCAGCTAAATCTTCCCCTTCTCAGTGTCGCTGGACTCGCAAGTACCTAGACTGCTTTGAGTTGATTCTCTAGAGTTTGTAGCAATACAGAAAGGAGGGAGAATATAGGAGGAAATGGAGAGAGAAGAGAGAAATGAGGAGAAAAATATTTAATGATAGATGAAAAAATAAAGAACAGAAGGATAGAAGAAAAGAGGGAGAAACAGATGATGAGAGTGAAGCCAAAGTAAGACAGAAGAAAAAAACACCCTCTAGGAGGAAAGGTGCCCATGGCTGAGCAGGGACCCAGTGGTAATGGGCCAGATGAGCCTCGACAAAGGACACCACTGCAGAGCAAGCTATTGGCCATGGTCGCCTGACAGGAGAGGGTGCATCAGTCTGGCTTTTATAGAGTCAGCCCACTGTTCCCACCAAATGGAACTGAGAGGGAGAAGAGACAAAGTCAGGGCAGGCTAGTAGCCTGAGAAAGATAACTGGTCAAAGTCTGTGACAGAGCCCCAGGAAGACCTAACAGATGTTCAGGTAGGCAGGGATGGAGCTGGAGCCCTGACATCCACTTGGAATATGTCAGAGCTTTAGACTGCCCACCCACGGACCTCTCCTGCCCACCAGGCATGCTCACAGACCACAACCCCAGAGCAGGAGAGTGGATGGAGCCCACACCTCTCCCCAGCCTGGTCCAGAGGCCCCCATGGAACTCAGAGCTCACATTGTCCTATAGATATGAATCCTGATACACAAGGACTGCCTCAAAATTCTTGTCTGAATCCAAGAATCACAGTGTTAGTTGATTTATTCTCAGGGAAAAGTAGAAAATAAACATTACTGGGAATTCCCTGGTGGTCCAGTGGTTAAGAATCTGCCTGCCAATGCAGGGGACAAGGGTTTGATCCCTTGTCTGGGAAGATCCCACAGGCCAGGGAGCAGCTAAGTTCACATGTGCCACAACTACTGAGCCTGTGAGTTAGAGCTTGCAAGCCACAACTACTGAGCCCATGTGCCACCACTTACGAAAGCCATGCTTTGCAAGGAAGAGTAGCCCCTGATCATAGCAACCAGAGAAAGCCCATGCAGCGATGAAGACCCAGTGCAGCCAAAAATTAATAAATAAAATAATCAAAAAATAAATAAAATAAGTTAATTATAAAAAATAAAATAAACGTTCCTGAACTTTGCCAGTGATCACTGATCTGTTGTATTGTTCACTTCAGTGCTGTTCCATGACCCTCAGCATCCAAAGATTCTGGCCATTTTCTGATTTAGTTGGACTGAACTTACAAACATCTTGTAAGTCCTATGAATGTTCAGTATCAAGCCTTGTCAAGCCACCTGGTTTCCCAATGGGCTGTAATCCATGCTTGTTCACATCTTATAGGAAATGAACCCCTTTTCCTCACCTTTTTTTTTTTCAGTGATATCTCTTCCACTGCATTTCAAATGAAGACATTTACTCTGCACATCAAAAGAGTGTGTGTGTCCTGAGAAGTAGGGCACCACTTGGCAAAAGATGGCAATAATTTTACCTTCATTTAAGACACAGTCCTATATTTGATTTAAATAAAATCCTTTTAGAGTGTATTTTACAGTTCTGAGTACTGTGATTTATTTGGTTATTTTCAAACAGAAATCTAATTTAGCCATGGAAGCAGTCACTCATCAATAAATGTTAATGTGAAACATATCACCAGGTGAAAGGGACTTGACCTGCAGCTGCAAGAGCAGGCCACACAGAAAGCATAAGGGAGGCAGGAGACCTCTAGGAGCAAAGACCAGCCCTCAGCTAACAGCCTCCAGGGCTGCAGTTCTACACCCACAAGGAAGTAAGTGAGCATGTACACAGAAGAGTCAGCAGGGAAATTCTGACTGCTACCATCTGAAAGGCCTGCTTGCAAGGCTGGCCCATTCCCAGGACCCATGATAAGGGTGGCTCACTGTGCCTAATGTTTTTAAAGTAACTGAAAGTATAATTCATAATTATCAAGTAGTAAGACTTACTGCTGTCAATGCCAATTGTGTACAATGGGCCCGGAGTAAGAGGTGAATTCACTTAACCCATGATAATGAATGCTGAAGATGCAAGGATGAGCCCCTTTCCTAAAGGAATTAAAAATGCTAAGAGAGGAGAAACACCTACACTAGACCTTCAAGTACCAAGGGCTACAAGCTGGGACAAAGGGCTACAGAGAAGCACAGAGCAGAGAGCTCAAGAAAGGCAACCTGCCAGAAGATAGAGTCCACTCACTCAATAATTCAGCAAACATTGTCCAACTTTCTATTCAGACCCAGGCACCATGAAGTGCTGGGGGCACAGGCAGGGTAGGCCAGGTCTCTATTTATACAAGTTCAGGAGTGGGAGGCAGGCTACTTCACCAGTCTTTTCTGTGTGATATGATGCATAGGTCTGAGGGATCCTTCTGTCCTCACCACCATTCTTGACCCTACTTCACAAGGCACTTGATCATTAAACAGACTGACAGAAGGTGATGCTTAGATGAGGTTCCCCTAGAACCAGATTCAATGAAAAATAAGAATTTTCACACTTTCTCAATCAAATGGAGTTGAAGGTGGGAAAAACATAAACCTTAATTCATACAACTAAGAATAAGTAGGCACCCTGAAGGCTCAGACAGTAAAGAATCTGCCTGCAACGCAGGAGATGAGGGTTTGATCCCTGGGTCAGGAAGATCCTCTGGAGAAAGGAATGGCTACCCACCCCAGTATTCTGGCCTGGGAAATCCCACGGACAGAGGAGCCTGGCAGGCTACAGTCCATGGGCTTGCACATGACTGAGAGAATAAGCACAACCATTAGTTACCTAATTTTGAAAAATAATATGCAATTTTGAATAAAGTTTCTCTTTATAAGTAGGTGCTTCATTTAACTTTAACTTATTCTTTAAAAAAAGAAAAACTTTTTATTTCAAATTGGAGTATAGCCAATTAGCAATGTTGTGATAGTTTCAGGCGGACAGCAAAGGGACTCAGCCATAGATATACACATATCCTTTCTCCCCTAAACTGCCCTCCCATCCAGGCTGCCACATAATGTTGAGCAAAGTCCCCTGTGCTATACAGTTAAACCTGCTTACTCTTAAATAATACCTTAGACCACCTGACCTGCCTCTTGAGAAATCTGTAAGTAGGTCAGGAAGCAACAGTTAGAACTGGACATGGAACAAGAGACTGGTTCCAAATAGGAAAAGGTGCACGTCAAGGCTGTATACTGTCACCCTGCTTATTTAACTTCTATGCAGAGTACATCATGAGAAACACTGGGCTGGATGAAGCACAAGCTGGAATCAAGATTGCCGGGAGAAATATCAATAACCTCAGATATGCACATGATACCACCCTTAATGGCAGAAAGTGAAGAAGAACTATAGAGACTCTTGATGAAAGTGAAAGAGGAGAGTGAAAAAGTTGGCTTAATGTTCAACATTCAGAAAACTAAGATCATGGCATCCAGTCCCATTACTTCATGGGAAATAGATTGGGAAACAGTGGAAACAGTGACAGACTTCATTTTGGGGGGCTCCAAAATCACTACAAATGGTGACTGCAGCCATAAAATTAAAAGACGCTTACTTACCCCTTGGAAAAGTTATGGCCAACCTAGACTGCATATTAAAAAGCAGAGACATTACTTTGTCAACAAAGGTCTGTCTAGTCAAGGCTATGGTTTTTTCAGCAGTCATGTATAGATGTGAGAGTTGGACTATAAAGAAAGCTGAGTGCCGAAGAATTGATGCTTTTGAACTGTGGTTTGGAGAAGACTCCTGAGAGTCCCTTGGACTGCAAGGAGATCCAACCAGTCCATCCTAAAGGAGATCAATCCTGGGTGATCATTGAAAAGACTGATATTGAAGCTGAAACTCCAATATTTTGGCCACCTGATGAGAAGAACTGACTCACTTGTAAAGACCCTGATGCTGGGAAAGATTGAAGGTGTGAGGATAAGGGGATGACAGAGGATGAGATGGTTGGATGCCATCACCAACCCAATGGACATGAGTTTGAGTAAACTCCAGAAGTTGGTGATGGACAGGGAGACCTGGCCTGCGGCAGTCAATGGGGTTGCAAAGAGTTGGACACGACTGAGTGACTGAACTGAACTGACTCTGGTTTGGACTTGGTGCTCTTAGAATTAGCACAACACCAAAATCACTGCAGATGGTGACTGCAGCCATGAAATTAAAAGACGCTTACTCCTTGGAAGGAAAGTTATGACCAACCTAGACAGCATATTCAAAAGAAGAGACATTACTTTGCCAACAAAGGTCTGTCTAGTCAAGGCTATGGTTTTTCCTGTGGTCATGTATGGATGTGAAAGTTGGACTATGAAGAAAGCTGAGCGCTGAAGAATTGATGCTTTTGAACTGTGGTGTTGGAGAAGACTCTTGAGAGTCCCTTGGACTGCAAGGAGATCCAACCAGTCCATTCTAAAGGAGATCAGTCCTGGGTGTTCTTTGGAAGGACTGATACTAAAGCTGAAACTCCAGTACTTTGGCCACCTCATGTGAAGAGTTGACTCATTGGAAAAGACTGATGCCGGGAGGGACTGGGGGCAGGAGGAGAAGGGGACGACAGAGGATGAGATGGCTAGATGGCATCACCGACTCGATGGATGTGAGTTTGAGTGAACTCCGGGAGTTGGTGATGGACAGCGAGGTCTGGCATGCTGCAATTCATGGGGTCGCAAAGAGTCAGACACGACTGAGTGACTGAACTGAACTGAACTGAAAAACTGCTTCCAATCATATACATGGCAACTGCTTGTTTGGAAACTTTGTCAGGCAGCCCTAAAAACACTCACAAATTCCTTCTCATTTTATTCTTTTAATTAGTGTTAGATAATTAACTAGTTCTTCTTGATTCAATTTACATCAACATTTACTGACAAACTTAATAAGGGCTTCAGAGACAAAAAAGTTAAGTAGACCACAATCTATTAGGTCTCAACATAACATTAGTGTCTAAGGAAACTCAAATGAGGGCAATTTGTTACCCAACACATATTATCATTTTGTTACCTATTAACCTTATTGATAATAGGTTTTTAGCTGACATTTTTCCTCTTACTATGACAATTCAGAAAAAAAAAAAATGAAGTTACACAACATCCTTAGACTAAGTTAAATGGAAGACACACTGTATATTTTTTATTGTGGTAAAATATATATAACGTAACATTTAGCCCTTTAGACATTTTTAAATGCACAATTCTAGACATTAACATTCACACTGCTGTGCAACCATGACCACCACCCATTTCCAGAACTTTTCATCTTCTCAAACTGAAACCCTGTCCCCATTAAACACTAACAGTTCATTCCTTGCTCTTCCGAATTCCTAAATTACATTTTTAATAAAAAGGAAAAAAGTAATTTTGTCTCCATTTGACAAATCTTCAGGCCATACCACCCCCCCACCCCGCCCATTGGTTGCCCCATCACCCAATTGCAAAACCTGGACGGATCTTTACAACACTCTTCATTGGAAGCTTTTCACTTGGAGCAAACTGTGATTTAAAGATATGAAACCCTAACTATGTAGTTGATTACGTATATTTTAAAATTCCAAAAGTTAAGCAAACAAAACTTAATTCTTCTAAAAGGAGCATGAGCATGTGATCAGAATAGAAACTACGTCACTGATGTAAATTAAAGTAGTTATGATTCAAAGAATCCTAACCATATACTGTCCATAAATTACAAGGAGCCACATGGTGCTCAGGTTCCTGTTGGAGCAGGAATTCAACATATGCCTCAAGAAGTCCTCCACATTAAAAAGCAGAGACATTACTTTGCCAACAAAGGTCTGTCTAGTCAAGGCTATGGTTTTTTCAGTAGTCATATATGGATGTGAGAGTTGGACTATAAAGAAAGCTGAGTGCCGAAGAATTGATGCTTTTGAACTGTGGTTTGGAGAAGACTCCTGAGAGTCCCTTGGACTGCAAGGAGATCCAACCAGTCCATCCTAAAGGAGATGGACTGTCCATTACATCAATTTTTAAATGTTCTGAGTCTTTTAGAAATTTCGATTTATCAGAGGACACAGAAAAACATAAATATGCTTTAATTAAAAAATGCTCAGGCAATACAAACTACTGTGCCTGATGTTAAACAAAAATAAATTGAGCTGCATGTGATTTATTTAAACCTTAGACTACACACTGTTTAAAGAAATAATGGGAAGACATTTCCCCTACATTGTTTTACTTTTTACTTATTTCGTAAATTATACATAGACAGTGTATTCTAAAATGTCACCTGTGCCTTACATTCAGTGGGAATATTTTTGAGTAATTTAGGAGGCTCTGTTTCTGTACTTGACCTGACAGATGGGCAACAAAATGTTGTAACTGGCATAGTGCATACTCTGACAGACTGCTTTTCAATAGATGCACATACCCAGATGCTTTCCTCTCGTCGATATTGCTTCCAGTTCCTCCCGCCATCACTGAACATAAGGAGGTAGCTGGTCACCCAGTCGGAGCTCCCGTATCCTCCCTGGGTGGCCACAGCTGTGACCTCCATTCTCTCTCCAAGGTCAATCTGCAGCCACTGGTATTTATTTGACACAAGAGGAGACCAGCCACCAGCTCCTTTTTGTGGGGAATAGAAAAAAGAAAAATGATAAAGATGGAGAAATCTTTGAAATTTTTATTAACCTGGAAGAATAGTATCATAAATGAAATTTATAAAAATCATACTTTCACATTCTTCCTTATATAATGCCTCACAATTGCACACACTTATACAAACAAAAAGTAAAAACACAAGTTATGTGTAAATGAATGAAGCTTATATTAACTGGATCGTCTGTAACCCCTGATTCTTTGTAGTTTGGGGGTCCCACTAAGTGAAAGTGCTTAATATAACAGGTGGACAACAGGCCATCACATCAGCGCTTGGAACTAGTATCTTTATTGGCTTTAATGCATGACTTGCCCTCTGTTGGCCATAAGGAAAATATGCAGACCATAGCAGAACTAGAAAATCTTAGTTTGGGATTCCTAACATGAGGAACTACAGTGTTGAGTACTGGGATAACAAAGATGGTTATGGCATAGCCCTGCACTCAAGGTGCTCACAGACTCATAATAGAATAACTTGAGAACAATTTAAAGAATAACTTGAAAGGCAACATGGGAGTGGTGAAGATGAAATTAATTTCTGTGCAGGGGAGCGAGGGTTCTAAACAGGCAGGAGGGAGGATGAATGAGAACCCAGAGGAGGCTAATAATAAGGAGTTTCTCACATATTGATGACAATAGGTGCAGAGTAGAAATCACTGGGCTTTGTTTTCGCCAGTGCCAGTAAGAAACCAAAGAATTACAGATTTCTGAGAATGTATTATTGGTATATTTTGTTCTTCCATTTATTAGAAACATGAGTTTTGAATTTGGATTTAGATATCATATTATATAATATGTTTTGTTCATTTAAATTATTATGCAATATAAAATTGGGAAATAGATTTGAAATGAATTCTAGAACTGATATTTTGCTAATTATCCATGTCTAGAAAACAGTGTCGTGTAAACAACCCCTAACATGAAAAAAGTAGCTTTAAAAGTTTTTTCCCATTATTCTTACACCTAATTTGAGACTCTCATAATAAAGCCTGATACTGTAGGCAACATTTATTATCTTCTTATTAAGGGCAATTATTAACATCCACACCCTGTTTACTAAAACTGTTAGGACTCAGTGCACTTCAGGAGATGTGTGACATGGTTACAGGATAGCTCAAAGGGAAATGGAAGTGGGGTACTTACAACAGTGTGTGGAGCTGTCACCAGCAAATCACCAGCAAGTGGGCACATCTATCACTTCACTACGTCCTCTGTTAATTGCACTGCATGTATAACCCTTAGTTAAGTCTGAAGCTTACAAATTCTTTCTGTGACTTCCTCTTTGTTCCAATATTATAAAGTTTCTTCTCACTGTTTCACAAGCACAATATCTTTTCTTTTGATCCAGAATCTTAAATATGCCACATTTTTGGTTGTTCTGTAATACATTTTTAAACTTTCTATTTTGAAATAATTTCAGATTTACAAAAGAGTTGCAAAGATGGGTAGGGAATTCCTGTCTACTTTTTAACCTAATGTCTCCTAATGTTAATTTCTGACATCACCATGGCACTTTGATGAAAACTAAGCTATTAACACTGGTACAAGGTTAAAGAAATGATCAACTTTATTTTGATGTCTCCGGTTTTTCTACTAACTCACTTTTCTGTTCCAGGATCCTGTGTTGCATTTAGTCGCTGTGTGTCCTTAGTGTTCTACAACCTGTGAAAGTTTCTCAATCTTTCTTTGTCTTTAATCACAGGACTGATCATCACCCAACACCTTCCTGCTACTTTTATTCATTTGTGCAAAGGTCCCAACTAATATCTGATGAATGAGAAGTCCCTCTGAGTTCTAGCTGAGGGCTAACTAATAGTCCCAAGTAATATTACTCGGCAATTGCCTGTAATTTTGTAACCAAAATAAGTCAAATATTAGGTGTTGGCATTTAGTTGTCATTTTAACTTAGAGGTTCTACTTACAAAATTTTTTATGAATCCTTTTAAATCTCTGAGAAACCATTAAATGGCCTGTATTCTGACTTATATTAGTTAGTATCAAAGGATGTACTGATGATACACTTCTTTAAAAAACTTGACAATCTTTCTGTGTCATTTTTAATCTCTTTTGAAGTCAGGAAGTAACATTAACATGTTATGAGTACCACATGTACAGAAGCACAACAGACTAAAAAGTATCAGCATGTTTCCAGCATGTTGCCTCTCTCACAGATACATCTACATCTCTGTCAACCAGTCTTCAACATCTGCAGGTAATCGACCTTGAACACTTCATATCCCTTACCTGTGGTGAAGAGGTATGCAAATTAAGCTATTTGATTAAGTAGGTACTCTGCTAAAGTAATGAAACTGCAGAATACCCTGTGCCGTGGGGCAATTCATTTCAGTTAGGTAACACAGCCACAGGGTAATCCCCAGATACCTGCTGGCTGATGATGTGAGTTACTGTGCTTTTGCTCATTCACATAGTCCACTGAGGTGACTGCCTCTTTTTCTAATGACTGGAAAAAATGGGAAATACACAAATATAACCTGAACACTATTAGGGAGCACTGAGCAGTTTTACTGACCAGTGGAGCTGAACCACTGTTCTGCAATAAACGAGATAAACAAGAGAAAATGAAGTAGCCAAAACTTCTCACAAGCATGGGATGTGCTAAGGACCTTCCCAGATGCTCCAAGTGTTACTTGACACACACCCTGCTAGTAAGACAGGTGTTATAGTCTCTGCTTTGCAAAGAAGAAACAACCATTTTAGGTTCTGATGAGGGTGTTTTATTAAAGCTTAGCTCCCTTTTCATTCTCTACCCCTTCTAAGAACGTATCTCTGTGATTTATCCATTGTTCAGTATTGTTTGTTTATTGATAGCCAGACTGTATTTAATATTTCTATACTGGCAGACATGGACCACCCAGGTGGTTCTGTGGTGAAGAATCCACCTGCCAATGCAGGAGGCGCAGGTTCAATCCCTGGGTCTGGAAGATCCTCTGGAGAAGGAAATGGAAACCCACTGCAGTATTCTTGCCTGGGAAATCCCATGGACAGAGAAGCCTGGCAGGCTATAGTCCATGGGGTCCCAAAGAGTTGAACAAGACTCAGGGACTAAAACAGCAAACAATTGGCAGATATATCGGAAGGTTTGTCTCCACTTATTCCTGTGTGACTGCTTCCCCCACCTTTGGTCGGATCAGACACAGGCAGTGACTTGTGTCTTTGGAGGAGAGGAAAGGTTAAACAGGAAACTCTCAGCTGGGGCCTTAATTATCCTGGTCACTGACCACAAAGACAATGACCCCTGCTCCTGATGACCACGGGGCATGAACTTTCATAAAGATTGTCAGCTTTGTGCTGAGAGGGAAATTACCCAGAGCCGAAAAGAAAAATAATTTCATGCCTTCCTCAACTTTCAACAAGATTCAGAGCAGAGAGATACCCAAGGGACCAATGTCAAATGGGTTAATTTGAAGTGAAGAGACCCACCCATCTCCAGGGCATCTATATGTCAAGTAAGTAAATGGCTAAATTGAAACTGTCACCAAGGAAAGTTTCCCTTCAAGATCTCCATTACATTGTCTCAAATGGATCTTATCAAGCCCTGTGTGTTTTTTTCCTCACTTAAATGCATCATAATTCACAGAAGAGACTTCCCTGGTGACTCAGATGGACCTGGGCTTGATTTCTGGGTCATGAAGATTCCCTGGAGAAGGGAATGACTATCCACTTCACTGTTCTTGCCTGGAGAATCCCATGGATACAGGAGCCTGGTGGGTTATGGTTTTTCCAGTAGTCACGTATGGATGTGAGAACTGGACCATAAAGAAGGCTGAGTGCCGAAGAATTGATGCCACTGAATTGTGGTGCTGGAAAAGATTCTTGAGAATCCCTTGGCCTGCAAGGAGATCAAATCAGTCAATCCTAAAGGAAATCAACCCTGAATAGTCTTGGAAGGACTGATGCTGAAGCTGAAGCTACAATACTTTGGACACCTGATGTGAAAAGCTGACTCACTGGAGAAGACCCTGATGCTGGAAAAGATTGAAGGCAAAAGGATAAGCGGAAAACAGAGTATGAGATGGTTGGATAGCATTACTGATTCAATTGACACGAATCTGAGCAAACTCCCGGAGATAGTGAAGGACAAGACAGCCTGGCGTACTGCAGTCCATGGGATCATAAAGAGTCAGACACAATTTAACAACTGAACAACAACAGCAAATTCACAGGAGACATATTACTGATTCCAGGTGGGGCTGGGTGAGTAGGGAGAGGATGAGAGAACCAGGAATGACAGATGTTCCAGGCAAGAGGGGCTGATGGGTGGGCAGGCCCTGGGGATGCTCTATGACCTGCCTGCTCAGAGATCTCTGGGCTTTAAATACTGATGTTTTTGTCACAACCCCACCTACCGTGCTGAGGAAAATTTAAGCATTGCTCCAGCTCTGATTTCTTAAGAAGCAGTTTCAGCTAGCTACATATACCATTCCTGACTATAAAGATGTAGAGAAAACACAGAAACTTTGCCTCTGGGACCTGTCTAGGTAACCTCTGATCCCCTTTCTGCTGTGCTCCCAGCAATCTGCTAGCAGCCTGAGCAGGAGAGAACAGACCGTTTTCCAAAAAGTGCATCCATAAGGGGGGGAAAAAAAATCACACAGCAGCCTAGTAAAACACATTCCTGTACTAAATACAAACATACCCTGTAATGGCTTTGTAAGAAGACAATTCAAAATAAAATTTTAAAGTGTATACTGATTAATGTGTGATTTCCGTTAAATGCCAGTAGTATTAAGAGGGAAAAAAACACAGTGTGACTGTTCAACTGTGACTCCCTGAAGTTCTGTCTGAAGCATCCCAAGGGACAACTTTCAATGCCTGTGGCATTTAACATTCACTGCTGCAGCTCTTTCTGCATAAAAATAAAGAAATATCCATTGCTACTGTGTGTTTTGTTTTGCTTCTCATATACACTAATGTTAGGTAGGGAGTTAGGCATTAGCTACAAGGGATGGCCTAGCCTAAAGGGATGCAAGCTGATCTCTAAATCTCACCCAGACATGCCCAGGAAAGCTCACAGATATGCTACAAAAGTAACCACAGAGACTTTTCCAACTGCTGCACAAGCATTCTAGGCAAATAGTGGATACAAACTAACCACAGGGGCTTCTCCAACTCCAGCACACAGTGCCCTTGATGCACGGATGTGTCCTCAAGTGACCTTAGGCAGCCAGAGGCCCATTAAGGGTTCATAAATATTCTATACCTATATCCATCAGATTATAACAGACTAAATTATGGGAAAGTCATGTGCAATAAATCCTACTGTTATGTAACTTGCGACTGTCAGCCAGCCTTGAGCATACATCTATTTGCATTCCTTTTCCTGATTGGTGGCTGGTACAAGCCCTACCTCTCACAAGGCAGAACCAAGAGGAGAAGATGGGAAAGTCAAGAGGGATCGTGGCCACTCCTTCAGGGTCAGGTACTCCCTCCTCTCAGGAGTGTACTATTCATTGTCTAATAAAAGATCTGTCTGCTTGAGCTGTAACTGAGCTGTAAACCAGTCTGTTGTTTCAAATTCTTGCCACAACAAAACAGGAGCCTGAGATATCCTGCCTGCATGAGCTGTAATTAATCCATCCTTCCAAATCTTTGTAAACCAACCTGACACTCCTAACCAAGTGTTAGAAAACATACAGTAGAGAGGCAATAAGAATTGAGTTGATTTTTAGCTTTTCAGTTCTTATTTGAAGTTCTGTACTCATATGACTATAAGACGATTCTGCTAATTTCTCATCTTAGAAATAAAATGAGAATTGCCCAGCAAGCCTATAAACCATCCAAACATGTAGTAGTACTTCATTATGACTAAGTAATGTGTATGACCGAGCTTATTTGTTCATCTCCTGTGAAATCTTCATGTTTACCAAAGGTGCAGTTCTGAGATCTGGTCTAATTCTATAAAAGCATCATTGTGCATTTTTCAGAGGGCCCCTGAGTTGCTCAGAACAGATATGAGTCCGGATCATTTGTGGGGTCACTCAGAATAAGCATCATTTCCCTCTGATATGTAGAGAAAGGTGGGGAATACAGGATGCCCAGAAGGCCAGGAGGCCAGGCACTCTACTCCAAGGCCCCCACCACTTCCCACGGACATGCCATTACACTTCTTAAGTCAATGGCTCCTTTTTCAATTAAATACAGTTTAGGACCATGTCAGGGAAATAACCATGAGAACTAAATCGTCCATCCATACTTGACTGCCCACTCAGCCAGAAGCCTCTGGAAAAAGTTCCGTTGATGGTAAAAGTTACATTTTCTTTAGTGATTTTATTTAGCTGCATTCATTACACTTTGTAAGCACACTGTGAAAGCCTTGGATAAAAAGAGTATGTACTGAGAACCTGTTATGTAAAACAGAGTAGTAAAGTGAGACTGCAAAAAGAATCAGACCTAAGCATCACAAAATGCAAATACAACTGATAAAGGAACATTTAGGGGTGAGTTGGCATTCATCCCCAGTAAGTTCAGTTCAGTTCAGTCGCTCAGTCGTGTCTGACTCTTTGAGACCCCATGAATCGCAGCATGCCAGGCCTCCCTGTCCATCACCAACTCCCAGAGTTCACTCAAACTCACATCCATCGAGTCAGTGATGCCATCCAGCCATCTCATCCTCTGTCGTCCCCTTCTCCTCCTGCTCCCAATCCCTCCCAGCATCAGTCTTTTCCAATGAGTCAACTCTTTGCATGAGGTGGCCAAAGTACTGGACTTTCATTGCTTAGCATCATTGCTTCCAAAGAAATCCCAGGGCTGATCTCCTTCAGAATGGACTGGTTGGATCTCCTTGCAGTCCAAGGGACTCTCAAGAGTCTTCTCCAACACCACAGTTCAAAAGCATCAATTCTTCGGCACTCAGCCTTCTTCACAGTCCAACTCTCACATCCATACATGACCATAGGAAAAACCATAGCCTTGACTAGACAGACCTTTGTTGGCAAAGTAATGTCTCTGCTTTTGAATATGTTATCTAGGTTGGACATAACTTTCCTTCCAAGGAGTAAGCGTCTTTTAATTTCATGGCTGCAGTCACCATCTGCAGTGATTTTGGAGCCCTGCAGATGGTGACTATGGAACTATTATCTGTCAGGGCGAAGCCCCTCCACTGGATTTCCTTGAAGGAAACACAGCAACAAGGGAGGAATCCACTGCAAAAATCACACTGTAGAGAGAACAGGGAACCCTTGAAATACCATCTTCCAGTCAGCAAGTGGTCCAGAGCTCCTCATTATGTTCAGAGCAAAGGCAGGAACAGCCAACAAAAGGTTCCACTAAGATATTCCATCAGCCTTAGTCACTGGCTATGGTCTTCCTGGATCAGTTTCTATGTCACCAGTTAAACAAGCAATTCAGGGTTGCTCTGCGCTTTAACATGGGACTCTTGTATCTTGAGGATACCAGATGCCTCATGAACGGTTGTTAATTGAACCTCACCCCTTTGGCAGGATTGAAGACCACCTCAATTGGGATGTCTTTCCTCATGACTCCAAAAAAAGAAAAAAGGAATATCCCCAAGAGAAGCAATGAAATTACATTGTATGAGTAAAGCAGTATGAGGTGATGGGGCAAAGCATATCTTCATAGGGATGCCAATATTAAAAGTGGAATAAACAATGACATCATGGTGTATTCAGGATGGTGATGGTTTACTCGCTAAGCCATGTCTGACTCTTGCGACTCCGTGAACTGTAGCCCACCAGGCTCCTCTATCCATGGAATTTTGCAGGCAAGAATACTGTGAAGAGTAGGTGGCCATTCTCTTCTCCAGGGGATCTTCCTGATCCAGGAATTGAACCTGGGTCTCCTGCATTGCAGGCAGATTCTTTACTGACTAAGCCACTAGCCCTCATTCATCTCAAGGATACATACTGTTAAGTAAATAACTTTCATGAACATTTCGGTATATTACACACAACATAAAAGTGAATTACTTTGGGGGGAAAAAACAGCTGAATTTGCTAGACAACTATCTTAGAATTTGGATAGTGCTTAGAAGAGCTTCTACATACCTTTGGGGAAGTTGCCAAGTACGTCATAGGTAGTATTTACTCCTGGAAAAAACACTATGGCAAAATTGTTGCCACCTTGAGATACTTACTGTGCAGGTTATAAACACAGACATAATTCTGCAAAGATAATCCATTGTGTTTTTCACTCCTCTCTCCAGCAAATCCTGTTAGCCAGTGATCACTATCCCCTTATGCTCTAGAGAAGCCAAAGAGGACAAAGACCAACTCAGAAAATAGGAAACAGTACGTGTGGTGTCTCCCTCTTTGTCAGGAAGAGATGGAAGCCCAGAGCACTGTGGGAAAGAGGGGAAATGGAGGAAAGGTAAAAGGTGGTGGGAGAAGTGATTCAGACACCTTGTTCAGGAATGAAGTCCAAGGGGGATAAAGAAAGTGAGAGGCATAAACAAACAGAGGAGAGGCTTTCTGGGGCACATTTGGAATTTGGGGTGATCACCTTGTAGGGTGATAATAGATCTTTTGACTGTGTGGATCACAATAAACTGTGGGAAATTCTGAAAGAGATGGGAATACCAGACCACCTGACCTGCCTCTTGAGAAATCTGTATGCAGGTCAAGAAGCAACAGTTAGAACTGGACATGGAACAACAGACTGATTCCAAATAGGAAAAGGAGTACGTCAAGACTGTATATTGTCACCCTGCTTATTTAACTTCTATGCAGAGTACATCATGAGAAACACTGGACTGGAAGAAGCACAAGCTGGAATCAAGATTGCCAGGAGAAATATCAATAACCTCAGATATGCAGATGACACCACCCTTATGGCAGAAAGTGAAGAGGAACTCAAAAGCCTCTTGATGAAAGTGAAAGTGGAGAGTGAAAAAGTTGGTTTAAAGCTCAACATTCAGAAAACAAAGATCATGGCATCCGGTCCCATCACTTCATGGGAAATAGATGGGGAAACAGTGGAAACAGTGTCAGACTTTATTTTTCTGGGCTTCAAAATCACTGCAGATGGTGATTGCAGCCGCGAAATTAAAAGATGCTTACTCCTTGGAAGGAAAGTTATGACCAACCTAGATAGCATATTCAAAAGCAGAGACATTACTTTGCCAACAAAGGTCCATCTAGTAAAGGCTATGGTTTTTCCTGTGGTTGTGTACGTATATGAGAGTTGGACTGTGAAGAAGGCTGAGCGCTGAAGAACTGATGCTTTTGAGCTGTGGTGTTGGAGAAGACTCTTGAGAGTCCCTTGGACTGCAAGGAGATCCAACCAGTCCATTCTGAAGGAGATCAGCCCTGGGTTTTCTTTGGAAGGAATGATGCTAAAGCTGAAACTCCAGTACTTTGGCCACCTCATGCGAAGAGTTGACTCATTGGAAAAGACTGATGCTGGGAGGGATTGGGAGCAGGAGGAGAAGGGGACGACAGAGGATGAGATGGCTGGATGGCATCACTGCCTCGATGGACGTGAGTCTGAGTGAACTCCGGGGGTTGGTGATGGACAGGGAGGCCTGGCATGCTGTGATTCATGGGGTCACAAAGAGTCGGACACAACTGAGCAACTGAACTGAATTGAACCTTGCAGGGGCTCTGCAGTCATTATTAACAGTTTCCAACAATTTCTGGTTTTCTCCCTCCAGGCACAGGGAGGATTGCACTTCCATGTCCCCTGTTGGTTGAGAGGGGCTATGTGACCACCTATGGCCAACAAGCTGAGTAGACGTGATAGTCACTTCTGGATAGGACAAAACCATTCAAAGGATTCCCTGCCCCACCCCACCCCCCACATAGTGACCCAGAATTCCCCACAGGCCATTAAAAGGGGGTATAGAAGTTAAATGAGAGTCTGACTGAATCTGAAAGGGTTAACTTGACAAAGACAAATTAAACCTGTAATCAAGGTAATTCAGGCTGGAAACCAAATGAGACTCAAGGTCAGGCTTCAAGGAGGCAAGGAGTGACACCAGACAGATTCCCAAAGAGACAGTGACTTATTCCCTGGGAACATGATCTTACCAAGAGGTATATCTGCCACAGGTTTCAGGAATGGGTGCCCAGTAACCCCCAGAGTTAAGAGCAGACAAACGTCCCTCAGTAGATAACAAGAAGCTGAGACCCCAACGTGGGGCACGCTTCCCACTGTTCAGCTCCATGAGGGCAGGAACCTGTCTGTAAATCCAAATACTGTCTTGGAAAGAAGTAGGAGCAAAAAAATCTGAGCATCCCTGGAAGATGTTCTTCTGTTCAAAAGAGGCTATGAATCCAAAAGAGACTGAAGATTGCCTTATTTGGGGGGTAGTTCTATAATTTGGGCTACATGATAGACAGAAATGACAACACTGTCTCCCTGGAGGTTGTTGACATCACTGAAAACATGCTTGGTTTGTTCTGGTTTGTGTCATCTAGTGCCTTAGGCTCTATGGGGGTAAACTGAAGACTCTAGATCTTGAAAAGGACCATGGAAGAATCAGAAAAGATGAGTTCTGTGCAATTCCATATGACAACTCTATGGCCCGGTCTGCACAAACTCTAGGATTTGATGGTTTCTCCTCCCACATGCTACTAACATGCATTTTATTATTTTATTTATTTATTTGGCCTTGCCCCATGGCATGTGAGATCTTGGTTCCCTGACCAGGGACTGAACCTAAGTCCCCTGTATTGGAAGCGTGAGTCAACCATTGGATCCCAAGGAAGTCCCTACAATCATGCATTTTAGAGGAGCTGTGATTTAGTAAAGTTACATGGTTGTCAGGACAGTGCTGCCCAGGCCTTAGTATGTCAGTGTATTTTACAGATGCTGTTACACTTGGCTTATTCATTGCACTCAACAACCACAGTGCATCTGCAGGATCACTTGTTTAAAAAATTATAATAACAACAGAAAAAAATGGTGGCTTCAAGAAAAAATGTGTATTGGCCTTAATTGGTCTAAAAACTTTTAGAAGCACAGACAAACAGAATGCAAAATCTGACATCCAAAGGCAAAAATTTCCCAGTATATTCATATATCTATAAAAATTTGATTCACAAGCTCTTTTATGGCAATTTGAATTACTCAGACTAGTATTTGGGAATACTGACCAGTTCTACCAGGCTTCTAGCCTGTGAATAAAAGATAGGAATATTTGAGAACTATGATTCTATGAAAAAATATGAGGGGAAAGTTAATTATTATAAGATTTGCATCAGAAATTTTTGATGTAATATTCTGATTTATATCAGGAATTGACATACTTTTAGACATTTTAAATTATTATTCACTCTCTCCATTTTTTTTAACTTTGTTATAACAAAGAGTGAGTTTTATATTGATAGAGTCATTTCCTAGGCAGGTTGATAGGGAGTCTAGGGGTCCCCAAGGAGAGAGGGGTCTAGAATTCTCAAGGAGGAAGAAAGGACAAACTTTTTTTCTTTCTCCACATTCCTTAGGATTATATACCAATAATGTATCCTGCCTAAGGACAGTCTTTGGATTCAATCTTCTGTTATCTTAAAATGTTAATTATGGGAGTAGACCTGGTCTTTACAAGGGTGTATCTTGCCTGAGGACAGTGTTATCTTAAAATGTAAATTATGGGAGTAGGTCTGATGAGGTCTTTACAACCTCCAGACATTCTTTGGATTATATAACCTCATTGTTAACACTAGCAGGCGGGTACTCTTTCTACCCCCTTCTGATGCCTATGTCAGAAGCTTTCTCTATCTCCTTTATACTTTAATAAAACTTTATTACACAAAAGCTCTGAGCGAGCAAGCCTCGTCTCTGGCCCCGGATTGAATTCTTCTCCTCCGGGGGCCAAGAATCCCGGTGTATTCGCGTGATTCAACAACAACCTTTCAATATCATATCTTATCTGGGATACTGCAGAATCCAAATAATCAGACATTGCAGGTTATAAGAAACTGTTCACTGTCTAATGCCCAGGTCTAAGCATTTTCTCCTAATGTAATCATACATCTTTATTTTCTGCTAAAACCTATTACATTAACTTGTACTAGTAAATGTACTTCCTAACTTGAAAAATAAGTATCTTAAAACTGAGAATAGTTCTAAAATGCTTAGTCATTCACTGTATTGGAACTTTAGACAAAAATCTTTCTTGGCTCCACCAAAATATATGTCTATTTCGAGGAAATGGGATCAATATCTCAGTATGAGAAAGGTGAAGAATTACAAAGAGAAAGGAAAACATCCAGTCATTTCAGCTTGTTTCCATCTACTTTCCGTTGGCAATACACAATATAGCAATCTGAAATGTCATTTTTGATCAAGTTAAATTTGAAGCAATCTCATCTGCACTGTTGCTGACGAGTGGCCTGCTGCAGTAGAGTGCAAGAATTTCAGCATCTGGGCCATGAATAGAGTGGTTCTTCTTTCTGGGAATGATGGTTTATGCAAGCATTTTGGAGAAACAAAAAAGAACATGATACCATGCAGGGCCCTATGGGGCTCCTGAGCACAGCTTTCTATGTCTCTCATTTCTTTGATTACAGGAAACAGCCTTCATTCAGCCTCTATGACCTCCCCTGAGTTCCAAAGGGCAGATTCATGCAGTTGTTAATTAGGGAAGGGAGGGATGTGAGACCAGGAAGAAACAGTCAAGAGCAGCCTTTGGACGAGGTCCTGTTTCCCCATCAATGGATATACACAACGTATCTTTGAGCTATTTTGCAGATACTGAAGCTGCCTTGAGGTGGGAGAAGTTAATGATTAATGAGAGTATGCTGCCCACAAGCCTGGAGACCCCAGGCCAGTTGGACCTGAAGGTTGACTCTATTTACCTCACCACCAAACCATCAAAAGAACGTCCATGACCTGATCATATCCTCTTTGAACAATTGCTATAAAAACTCTCATTACCTTTCTGAAGTGTGAACTCATGAATTTAAAAGCATTAATCCCACTGTGGCCCTGTTTGCCTGGCAAAGTAACAAAGCTATCCTTTACTACTTCACCCCAAACTCTTGAGAGAGTCATTTCCTAGGCAGGTTGATAAGAAGTCTAGGGGTCCCCAAGGGGAGAGGGGCCTGGAATTCTCAAGGCAGAAGAAAGGACAAACTTTTTTTCCCTCTACATTCCTTAGGATTCAGTTCAGTTCAGTCGCTCATGTCCGACTCTTTGCGACCCAATGAATCGCAGCACGCCAGGCCTCCCTGTCCATCACCAACTCCCGGAGTTCACTCAGACTCACATACATCGAGTCAGAGATGCCATCCAGCCATCTCATCCTCTGTCGTCCCCTTCTCCTCCTGCTCCCAATCCCTCCCAGCATCAGAGTCCTTTCCAATGAGTCAATTCTTCACATAAGGCGGCCAAAGTACTGGAGTTTCAGCTTTGGCATCATTGCTTCCAAAGAACACCCAGGGCTGATCTCCTTCAGAATGGACTGGTTGGATCTCCTTGCAGTCCAAGGGACTCTCAAGAGTCTTCTCCAACACCACAGTTCAAAAGCATCAATTCTTTGGTGCTCAGCTTTCTTTACAGTCCAACTTTCACATCCATACATGACCACAGGAAAAACCATAGCCTTGACTACATGGACCTGTGTTGGCAAAGTAATGTCTCTGCTTTTGAATATGCTATCTAGGTTGGTCATAACTTTCCTTCCAAGGAGTAAGTGTCTTTTAATTTCATGGCTGCAATCACCATCTGCAATGATTTTGGAACCCAAAAAAACAAAGTCTGACACTGTTTCCACTGTTTCCCCATCTTTTTCCCATGAAGTGATGGGACCAGATGCCATGATCTTCGTTTTCTGAATGTTGAGCTTTAAGTCAACTTTTTCACTCTCCTCTTTCACCTTCATCAAGAGGCTTTTTAGCTCCTCTTCACTTTCTGCCATAAGGGTGGTGTCATCTGCATATCGGAGGTTATTGATATTTCTCCCAGCAATCTTGATTTCAGCTTGTGCTTCTTCCAGCCCAGTGTTTCTCATGATGTACTCTGTATAATAGTTAAATAAGCAGGGTGACAATATACAGCCTTGACGTACTCCTTTTCCTATTTGGAACCAGTCTGTTGTTCCATGTCCAGTTCTAACTATTGCTTCCTGGCCTGCATACAAATTTCTCAAGAGGCAGGTCAGGTGGTCTGGTATTCCCATCTCTTGAAGAATTTTCCACAGTTTATTGTGATCCACACAGTCAAAGGCTTTGGCATAGTCAATAAAGCAGAAATAGATGTTTTTCTGGAACTCTCTTGCTTTTTCGATGACCCAGCGGATGTTGGCAATTTGGTCTCTGCTTCCTCTGCCTTTTCTAAAACCAGTTTGAACATCTGGAAGTTGTATAACAATAATGTATCCTGCCTGAGGACAGTCTCTGGATTAAACCTTCTGGCTAATCCTGTTATCTTAAAATGTAAATTATGGGAGTAGGTCTGGTGAGGTCTTTACAACCTCCGGACATTCTTTGGATTCATTGGCGAGTATATAACTCCATTGCTAACACTAATAAGCGGGTACTCTTTCTACCCCCTTCTGATGTCTATGTCAGAAGGTTTTTCTATCTCCTTTATATTTTAATAAAACTTTATTACACAAAAGCTCTGAGCCATCAAGCCTCGTCTCTGACCCCAGATTGAATTCTTCTCCTCCAGAGGACAAGAATCCTAGCATCTTTTCGTGGTTCAACAACAGCCTTTCATTCTGTTTCTTAGATTCAATTCAGCACCAGTATACAAAGAAACTGAGCAATTGACCTCAAACAAAATGTGTGTATGCTGCTGTGCTTAGTCATTCAGTTGTGTCGGACTCTTTGGGACCTCATGGACTATAGCCTGCCAGTCTTCTGTCCATGGGGATTCTCCAGCCAAGAGTGATAGGGGAAGCACACTGACTGAAACTGCCCACCCTGGCCAGGCACCATAGTAAACACTTGCATAAGATGTTTTGCAACAGAAGGTCCTGGTACAGAACACAGAACTAATAAGCCACCACCAACAGGAAGAGTTTGGGAAAGGTCAAAAGGTGACACCATGTGTACAACCACCTCTCGGAATCCTTCTTCCTGGCATCCATCTTGGCTGAGCAATGCCTGTGCCACCCTGAAGGACTCTGAGTCAGAATGATTGGCCATAGACAACCCGGAAACTAATCCCATCACCATAAAACCCGAGGCTGCAAGCCATGTGACAGCAGTTCTCCCGGGTTCCCTTACCCTACTGCTCTCTACCCAGGCACCCCTTCCCAATAACATCTCTTGCTTTATCAGCACATGTGTCTCTTTGGACAATTTAATTCTGAGTGTTAGACAAGAGCCCACTTTTGGGCTCTGGAAGAAGTCCCCCTTCCTGCAACAAGAATGCTGGAGTAGGTTGCTATGCCCTCCTCTAGGGGAATCTTCCCAACCCAGGGATCAAACCCAGGTCTTCTGCATTACAGGCAGATTCTTTACCATCTGAGCCACCAGGGAAGCCCAAGAATACTCGAGTGGGTAGCCTATCCCCTTCTCCAGGGGATCTTTCCAATCCAGGAATTGAATTGAGATCTCCTGCATTGTAGGTGGATTCTTTATCAGCTGAGCCACCAGGGAAGCCCAAATGTGTGTATACTTCCTTGTGCTGCTGCTGCTGCTGCTGCTAAGTCGCTTCAGCCGTGTCTGACTCTGTGTGTCCCCATAGACGGCAGCCCACCAGGCTACCCCGTCCCTGGGATTCTCCAGGCAAGAACACTGGAGTGGGTTGCCACTGGCTTCTCCAATGCATGAAAGTGAAAAGTGAAAGTGAAGTCACTCAGTTGTGTCCGACTCGTAGCGACCCCATGGACTGCAGCCTACCAGGCTCCTCCATCCATGGGATTTGCCAGGCAAGAGTACTGGAATGGGTTGCGATTGCCTTCTCCGATATGTCCTTCTAATCAACTTCAATTAGCTTCTGGTCAGAACCACACATTTCACTATCATACCTGTGTTTACAGATCACATGATTAAAGAGAGCACAGCGATGTTGGAATCTGAAATGCTACAGAGCCAGTCTGAGGAGTAACAATAATTGTAAAAACAAAAGGCTATTTTTATATGCAAGATACAGAATGAAAGTCCAGAATGGTTTACCCTAAGATAGTCTTTGGTTTGGGTTTTGTTTTTTTAACTTTCGTCTGGAAAAACGTGGATCAACTGGATAAAGTTTCCTTAGGAGATTTTTTAGATGAAAAAAATGAAGTTATATTACAACATTCTTATTTAGAATATACAGATTTCAGCAATCTTATTTTTATGAGAAATATTTGGTAACATAATTCTAGGAAATATCAACTTAATATTAATGGAAACAAAAGCAGCAATATGATTTTAGACTCTCTGCTTGGGTTCTGCCTGTCCTTGGAAACACATGGATCTACCCTGACTTCTCTGCTCATCCCTCTCAATATCCTTCACAGACCTCTTTTTTCTATTTATTATAAAGTCTTCTCTAAGAAATAGTTTACTCCTTTTCATAAATTAATAGAAAACAAAATAAATACATAAATAAAATGTAAAAGCAAAAATATATAAAATGAAAAACATTAAATGTGCAATAAATTCTAATAAATAAGTATTGTTATGTGTTGAATCAGTGATGTACTTTAAAATCATCAGATACCTTCAATTTTGAATTTTTTTACTTTGGTTTATACAGGGGGTAAAATTTATAGATAGATACACACTCACACAATCAAAAGTTATACATAGATTATTCTCTTATCACCTTTATATATCAGGTAGACGAAGTGATGGGCTATTATGTATAAAGCTCTTGGTGGAAGCTGTAATATTGGAGGTATTTCTAATTCTAATGAACATTCTAGAAGTTCAGTGACTTCTGGGCAAAATAAGAAACTAGAAATGTAAGACAGACCACCTTCTTTAAAACCTGTGAATATCATAACATAGACCAAGGGAATTTTAACCATATATCAGGGAGTCCAACGTGATTTTCATTGCTACATCATACACAAAATATTTTTTAAAAGCCAAAACTACTATATATTAAGAATCATCTCATCATTATGCTTATTCTGCTCATCCACATTTTATACTATCCATATTTTACCTCACAGTAATCTAAAGTGAACTAATATGTTCTCCAGCATTCATCAAGGCAAAGGAAATGTCAAAAAAAGACTCCAAGACGCTGACTTTTAAAAGAAAACACACATAAATAATCCTTTAGAAGGAATATTGATAAATTGTGCTATCTAAAACATGCTTTAGAAATGGGTCTGAAATCAGGTGGTACCATCTAGAAATATTTAGCAAAATCTACATTATATGCAATCAGAATAGCAACAACCATTAAAAAAAAAAAACCTCATTAGCTGATTGCCAATCTCTTTAATTAATTTAAATTTGCAAAGAGAGTAGTTTAAATATAGAAGATAAGCTTTGTACTTAGCATTTTATAATGATGGCTTATCATACTCTGAGTTATTAATTTTTTAATTGAATATAATAAAAATAAGTTCATCTTAAACTTCAGGATTTTCCCTTCTAATGTTTATAAACTTTCCAGTGCTACCATACTGACAGTAGTAGAGTCCTGAATCATAAACACATTCGACATATGCAAATTTGAAACACAACACACAAGCCCCTTGAGCTTCTTTAAACTAATTAAATATGGCTTATTTAGGTTTTACAATTTTAGGGCAACCATGGAAAGTTTATATGATAAACTGATATTAGAGTAACCATCAGACCAAAAACGGGTAATTTGATAATTTTATTGATCTCATTGAAATCTAGATTATGGATGATTGATGCTTTGAGGAGTAAATATCTGCCCATAAAAATTCCTTTTCCTGGGCAAAGATCATGAAGGTGGGCAATTAATGGACATGCCTTCCCACCATGAGTTCAATGAATTTCTTCACCTGTTTTCTTACTTTTCCCTGCCATTTATTGATCACTTACTAGGTTTTGGAATTTGATTCTTAAGGACACAGTAAATTCAAGCTAGACTTAAATGCTTATCTTAGAAAATGTCAAAGAGGGAGAAACACAGTCAGTCTCCTAGTAGTATCTCCAGAGTTTACAGCAGTGCTTTTACATGAGACAGTTAATTTTAACTTTTACTTTCTGAATAAATCTTTCATTTAAAAAATCTATCTCTTAAAAAACATATCAAAACATTTAAGCTTTGCGTGTATATGTTCATGTATTTAAACCACTGAATTAATATTTGTGCAACAGAAAAAGTAATTTATTCAACAACATTCAAGTAGCAAAAGTGGATGAATATCTCTCCAAAAAATAAGTCACTAACTCCTTTTCCACTAATAGGTAGGGGATCTTTATTTTCAGTAGCAGTCTTCACCTGGTCTCCTCAGGCCAAGTCCTGGGATGAAGTCATTTTACCATCATATCCTATGGCAGCTTCACATTTCACAGACATATGCAGTGGCCTATTCAGTTTTCCCCAGTGGCTGTGACCCTGGTTCTACATGTGTTGTTTTAGTTATTCCTGACCAGCACACTTGATTAGTCACCCTTCTATAACCTGTTCTAAAACCTAAAAAAGTAGATGAACAAGCAAACAGTTGCAGACTCACCGTCCCTGCGATTAAGACTTGCAAAACCAGGGCCATGGCTACTAGACAGCTCTGAGGAACTGGTGAAGGAAGCCCGGGGCAAGGAGGAAGCCAGAGGAGCATCACAGTTATCTGGGGGGAAAAACACCACATTCTGGTTAACACATTGATTGACACTTTTCTGTCTTCTCTTCCTGTTTTTTTCCTTCCCTTTTACTTTCATTTCCTTCTCATTCCCCTCCCCCTCTCCATCTTTTTCATCCATAATTTCTTTTCCTTTAATCAACAGGCTAGGAAAGCATTAGAGTCTATAGCAAACATTAGTCTTGATCAGAGGTTTATTAGTAAATGTTTAACATCGGGCTGAGTGGTAGTATTTGTCACTTCACCGTGATGTATATTGTGCCTCATGCCAAGCAAGAGACTTGGGTTCAATCTCTCAGTCAGGAGGATCCCCTGGAGGAGGAAATGGCAACTCATTCCAGTATTCTGACTTGGCAAATCCCATGGACAGAGGAGTTACAATCCATGGAGTCATTAAAGAGTCAGATATGACTGAGCAACTAGACAACAAAAACACTAGTGTAAATACTTCTACTGTGGTCAATTCAAGGCTATCAATGTGATGTCACTAATTATGAAGTTGGAAAGACAATGTATGTATTACATCATTATGTAGCATTTTCACCATGCAGATTCAAGGTATGTAAATAACCTCAAAAGATTAGATAACAGTAAGATGCCATAAAATAAAGTAGCAAACACCTTCTTCCAACAACAAAAGAGAAGACTCTACACATGGACATCACCAGATGGTAAACACTGTAATCAGATTGATTATATTTTTTACAGCCAAAGATGGAGAAGCTCTATACAGTTAGAAAAAACATCAGTTAGCTGACTGTGGCTCAGATCATGAAACCTTATTGCCAAATTCAGACTTAAATTGAAAAAAGTAGGGAAAACCACTAGACCATTCAGGTATGACCTCAATCAAATCCCCTATGATTATACAGTGGAATTGAGAAATAGACTTAAGGGACTATATCTGATAGACAGAGTCCCTGATGGAGGTTCATGACATTGTACAGGAGACAGGGATGAAGACCATCCTCAAGAAAAAGAAATGCAAAAAAGCAAAATGGCTGTTTGAGGAGGCCTTACAAATAGCTGTGAAAAGAAGAGAAGCCAAAAACAAAGGAGAAGAGGAAAGATACACCCATTTGAATGTAGAGTTTTAAAGAATAGCAAGGAGAAAGAAGAAAGCCTTACTCAGTGATCAATGCAAAGAAATAGAGGAAAGCAACAGAATGGGAAAAACAAAAGATCTTTTCAAGAAAATTAGAGATACCAAGGGGACATTTCAGACAAAGTTGGGCTCAATAAAGCACAGAAATGGTATGGACCTAGCAGAAGCAGAAGATATTAAGAACAGGTGGCAAGAATACACAGATCTGCTTTATTGACTATGCCAAAGCCTTTGACTATGTGGATCACAATAAACTGTGGAAAATTTTGAAAGAGATGGGAATCCCAGACCACCTGACCTGCCCCTTGAGAAATTTGTATGCAGGTCAGGAAGCAACAGTTAGAACTGGACATGGAACAATAGACTGGTTCCAAATAGGAAAAGGAGTACATCAAGGCTGTATATTGTCACCCTGCTTATTTAACTTACATGCAGAGTAAATCATGAGAAACACTGGGCTGGAAGAAACACAAGCTGGAATCAAGATTGCTGGGAGAAATATCAATAACCTCAGATATGCAGATTACACCACCATTATGCAGAAAGTGAAATTAAAGAGCCTCTTGATGAAAGTGAAAGGGGAGAGTGAAAAAGTTGGCTTAAAGCTCAACATTCAGAAAACTAAGATCATGGCATCCAGTCCCATCACTTCATGCCAAATAGGTGGGGAAACAATGGAAGCAGTGAGAGACTTTATTTTGGGGAGGCTCCAAAATTACTGCACATGGTGACTGCAGCCATGAAATTAAAAGATGCTTACTCCTTGGAAGGAAAGTTCTGACCAACCTAGACAGCATATTAAAAAGCAGAGACATTACTTTGCCAACAAAGGTCCATCTAGTCAAGGCTACGGTTTTTCCAGTAGTCATATATGGATGTGAGAGTTGGACTGTAAAGAAAGCTGAGTGCCAAAGAATTGATGCTTTTGAACTGTGGTGTTGGAGAAGACTCTGAGAGTCCCTTGGACTGCAAGGAGATCCAACCAGTCCATCCTAAAGGAGATCGTCCTGGGCGTTCATTGGAAGGACTGATGCTGAAGCTGAAACTCCAGTACTTTGGCCAACTGATGCAAAGAACTGACTCATTTGAAAAGACCCTGATGTTGGGAAAGATTGAAGGCAGTATGAGAAGGGGATGACCAGGGATGAGATTGTTGGATGGCATCACTGACTCAATGGACATGAGTTTGAGTAGGCTCCAGGAGTTGTCAATGGACAGGGAGGCCTGGCATGCTGCAGTCGATGGGGTCACAAAGTGTTGGACATGACTAAGTGACTGAACTGAACTGAACTGAAGATGCCATAAAGTAAGAAGTGTCAAAATTTCAAAATGTATTACTTTGTTTTTATATGATTTACTTTATTATGCTAATTTAATTAATTACTAAATTAATAAGTAATTTAATTTTATAATGATTGTATTTTCATACAAAATTCACTGAAAGTTAATGATTAGGTCTTGATAGCTGCCTAAAATTGGCTCCAGCACAATACTCCTCAATGGGAAAATACTAAAAGTACTTCCTTGAAAGTCAGAAAGAACACCTTAACCACTGTTTCTATTGAACACTACATTAAAAATCCTATTAGGACATAAAAGAAAATTTAAAAAATAAAAGCACAAAATTGGTGGGAAAAAAAGGAACTGTTATCATTTCCAGATGTTATAATTATATAGGTAGAAATTCTGAAAGTCATGGGCTAGCTTCATAGTTCCTTATACAAAAGATGATTACATTTCTAAACTCATTCATAGTTAGAAAATAAATAGAATAGCAAATGGTAACAAGATGTATAAAATACCTAAGAACAAATCTTACAGAATTTGCAACACATTTATGGAGATTATGATAAAAATTGTACTGAAAGACATTAAAGAATAACTACCAGACCACCTGACCTGCCTCTTGAGAAACCTATATGCAGGTCAGGAAGCAACAGTAGGAACTGGACATGGAACAGCAGGCTGGTTCCAAATAGGAAAAGGAGTACGTCAAGGCTGTATATTGTCACCCTGCTTATTTAACTTTTATGCAGAGTACATCATGAGAAACGCTGGGCTGGAAGAAGCACAAGCTGGAATCAAGATTGCTGGGAGAAATATCAATTACCTCAGATACGCAGATGACACCACCCTTATGGCAGAAAGTGAAGAGGAACTAAAAAGCCTCTTGATGAAGGTGAAAGAGGAGAGTGCAAAAGTTGGCTTAAAGGTCAACATTCAGAAAACTAAGATCATGGCATCCGGTCCCATCACTTCATGGGAAATGGATGGGGAAACAGTGGAAACAGTGTCATACTTTATTTGGGGGGCTCCAAAATCACTGCAGATGGTGATTGCAGCCATGAAATTAAAAGACGCTTATTCCTTGGAAGGAAAGTTCTGACCAACCTAGACAGCATATTAAAAAACAGAGACATTAGTTTGCCAACAAAGGTCCATCTAGTCAAGGCTATGGTTTTTCCTGTGGTCATGTATGGATGTGAGAGTTGGACTGTGAAGAAAGCTGAGCGCCGAAGAATTGATGCTTTTGAACTGTGGTGTTGGAGAAGACTCTTGAGAGTCCCCTGGACTGCAAGGAGATCCAACCAGTCTATTCTAAAGGAGATCAGCCCTGGGTGTTCTTTGGAAGGACTGATGCTAAAGTTGAAACTCCGATATTTTGGCCACCTGCTGCAAAGAGTTGACTCATTGGAAAAGACTCTGATGCTGGGAGGGATTGGGGGCAGGAGGAGAAGGGGACGACAGAGGATGAGATGGCTGGATGGCATCACTGACTCGATGAATGTGAGTCTGAGTGAACTCCAGGAGTTAGTGATGGACAGGGAGGTCGGGCGTGCTGCAATTCATGGGGTTACAGAGTCGGACATGACTGAGCGACTGAACTGAACTGAACTGAAAATAAGCTCAGACTACAATGATCGCAAATAGGAAGACAGTATTTCTAAGGTATCAGTTTTCCGTAGTTTGAGCTACAATTCATTAGAAGTTCAATCAAAAGCCCAGGAGGGTTCTTCATAGAACTTGAAAACACTGAACCAAACAGTTCAAGGATTCTTAAGAACATGCAGTACAGATATGATTTAGCAGGTCAGTTAAGATGAAAAGAAAATATTACATCTTAATTTTCACTAACCTCTAGCTAAATTTTAGCATATTCTTCAATCACAAGTGTAGACAAAAGAGACTGTATTCACTAGTGCTATGCATTTGTTACCAACATAAGTTACAGATACCTAGAAATATTGTTTATGGTCCTCCTTACTTCAAAATAACAGTATTTATTAAAATCACCACTAGATCTTATTATTTAATGCTCTAATAATTAAGAAGACATATTATAATTTCTAATATATTGATATCAGCATCTCAATATAACTATTTACTTTGTAACCAGATGTATACATTTTATGCATTTACAAGCATTGCTCTGAAAAGCAGTCACAGCTACAGCAAAGCGCCAGAAGGATCCATGGCACAAAGAAGAGCAAAGAATCTCCCACAGTGAGTGTGTACATTATAGGTACAAAGCTGCTAAGACATTACTGGGACATTATTATTACTGGGACATTTTTCAGAAAATTCCAGAAGATGGGGATCAAACACAATCCATAGTCAGCTGTGCTAACTCAAATGTTAACACTACAGCTTCTCAGGGGTGACAGCCTGTTGAGGAGATGGAGCCTGCATCATTTCCTCCTTTAAATAAAGGGGTTCCTGGGATCTAAGTAACCTCCCCAAAGTCACAAAGCTGTTTGAGGGTAAGTGAGGATTATTTCCATCAACTGCTTAACTTGGCAAGCCTGCTCCTTTTCCAGCCTCCACCTCACCCCAGAACAGCTTTCTTTCTAAGTCTGGCCAGATGCTCCCCACTAATTAGGCACATCTTTCTCATCTCACCATTTTGGGATCCCTCCTTACTGAATTGTAAACCTAACAAGGACCAAGTGTGGATTCTGGAGGCAGATGGGGTGTGGGTTTGGCATTTACCCAGCTGCCTACTATTGGGATGTCAGTGGCCTTCCCTACGCTTCAGTTATATCATCTGTACAATAAGGATGTTATACAACTGAATCATACAACTGGACAAAAGGAAATCATACAACTATAGAGTTTTTATGAGGACTAAAGTATTTGTTTTTATTACTTTCAGTATGGTAACACAAATCATCAAATAAACTTCTTCAAAATAGTTTATAAGCATATTTTCTCCATAGAAAGATATATAAGGCAGCATTCAGAGTTCCAAGTCATATTTTCATTTTTTATTTGTTCAAAAGAAACCATATGAATCTTAGTCTTTTTAAAAAAGAGTGAGATGTTATCACTTTTGTGATACAATATTTTTTTTTGAGAAACAATTTTAAAAGTAATAGCTTTCTTTACAACCCTAATTGTTCCAATTCAATTTCAGACAGTCGACTCTAAGAATGCACATGATCAAAAAACATGACCATGTCCCATTACATAGAAGAGCAACTCTGTATATGCTTCCCATGCATTCACTGTGTTTCTAAATAAATTACATTCAAGCAATGTGAAGGCTCAGATGCCATACAAAATCTCTCTAACTATTGTTTTCTATCTGAAATGTCTGTATTTTATGCTATAATTCCTGGAGACAAAATTGTAAAGACCCAATTTAATTTTTTATGGAATTATTTAAAAATATTTTATTTCCACTGAATATCATTCTTATCAATATTCTGATAAATGCTGTTTCTATCCCCCAATAAGGATGAATCCTGAAATGCTTCAAAGCTACAAGAATTATTCATAAACAATTGTTTTTAACAAATGAGATAGCAAAACAATTGATAAGTACAACTATTTACCACCTAGGCAGGAAAAAGAAGTGAGTACAAGTAATAAACTTATAAGAATTAACAAGTGAAAATAGATAATATTACAGTTAGATAGGCTAAAGTAAGTTTATTTCTCTTCATAATAACCACTCATAATAATAACCACTTCATAATAACCAGGCATATTCCCTGGAATGAAAAGAGCAGTGTGGTGTGCTTAATCCACATAACTGCGGTTCCATCTTCATGCAGATTTCAAATCCATGTCTTCACTACTTTGGACTCCAGCTCTGAATTTAGCCAACTGTTCTGGGGGCACTGGCCAATTTCTAGCCCTCAGCTACACACACAGTGCAGAGGAGTTGATGAACCCTTGGAATGTACAGGACATTCTAAGCTTATAAGACTGGCATGCAGGACACTCTAGGGACCCTTGCATAATTTTTCAGCTTCAGTTCATCTGCCACCACCCTCACTTGCTCCCAAAAATATGTGCTGCAGCAGGTGCCAGTGTGTTCATATCCGCAGCTACCCAGTGTGGGTCTACCTCTGGCACCTTTCCGCATGCCATGAGCTTGCATAACTGTACTAGATCCAGTTGTTTAATTTCATGACCCTCAATGCCCACTCTGATAGGAAATAGAGTAGAGGACAGCAGAGGTGATTTCTAATTTCTTGCTTTTTCCAATAAGTTATGCATTCTAATAGTAGAGCATCCTTGGTGGCTAAGACAGTAAAGAATGTGCTTGCAATGCAGAAGACCTGGGTTCCTTCTCCGGGCTGGGAAGATCCTCTGGAGAAGGGAATGGTCACCCACTCCAGTATTCTTGCCTGGAGAATTCCACAGACAGAGGAGCATGATGGGCTACAGTTCATGGGGTCACAAAGAGTCAGACACAACTGAGCAACTAACACTTTCACTTTTCTAAAGTAGAACATATTTATATCTTTGCCAGAACAAAGTCAGAAAGGGAGCATTAGACCATGTTCCTGGTTAATTTATTTAATTCACACATGCATATGTATTATGCCTAGCCATCAGCAGAGTCCAAAGATGAGCACTTTTATTTTGACTTCTTTGTTGTTCAGTTCCTCAGTCATGTCTGACTCTGCGACCCCATGGACTGCAGCATACCAGACTGCCCTGTTCTTTATCATCTCTAGGAGCTTGCTCAAACTCATGTCCATTGAGTCAGTGATGCCATCCAACCATCTCATCCTCTGCCTCGCCCTTCTCCTCCTGCTTCCAACCTTTCTCAGCATCAAAGTCTTTTCTAATGAGTCAGCTCTTCACATCAGGTGGGCAAAGTATTGGAGCTTCAGCTTCAGTATCGGTCCTTCAATTACAAATAAATATTCTTTCCCTCCCTAATTTTGCATCATAATCATTTCATCAAGTCATAAACACTCCTTTCTTTAATGAAGACACTTGCTTATCAGTTCAGTTCAGCTGCTCATTCATGTCCTACTCTTTGCGACCCCATGGACTGCAGCACGCCACGGCTCCCTGTCCATCACCAACCCCCAGAGTTTACTCAAACTCATGTCCATTGAGTCAGTGATGCCATCCAACCATCTCATCCTCTGTCATCCCCTTCTCCTCCTGCCCTCAATATTTCCCAGCATCAGAGTCTTTTCAAATGAGTCAGCTCTTCACATCAGGTGGCCAAGGTACTGGAGTTTCAGCTTCAACATAAGTCTTTCCAATGAACACCCAGGACGGATCTCCTTTAGAATGGACTGGTTGGGTCTCCTTGCAGTCCAAGAGACTCTCAAGAGTCTTCTCCAACACCACAGTTCAAAAGCATCAATTCTTCAGTACTCAGCTTTCTTTATAGTCCAAATCTCACATCCATACATGACTGCTGGATAATGCCAAGGAGTAAGCGTCTTTTAATTTCATGGCTGTAGTCACCATCTGCACCATTTGGAGCCCCCCCAAAAATAAAGTATCTCACCGTTTACATTGTTTCCCCATCTATTTGCCGTGAAGCGATGGGACAGGATGCCATGATCTTAGTTTTCAAAAGTGTCAATTCTTTGATGCTCAGCCTTCTTTTACTTCTTTAGGCTCCTTTTAACAAATAAATCTAGACCTGAAAGTTGCATGTAAAATTATTCTTCAGGGTTGAAATTTTCACTTTTCACTGTAAATCAAATAGCAACATTACAAGAACAGTCTGTCATTAATTTTAGTGCTGCAACATAGCAAATTCAGTTCAATTCAGTTTAGTCGCTCAGTCGTGTCCAACTCTTTGCGACCCCATGAATCGCAGCACACCAGGCCTCCCTGTCCATCACCAACTCCTGGAATTCACTCAGATTCACATCCATCGAGTCAGTGATGCCATCCAGCCATCTCATCCTCTGTCGTCCCCTTCTCCTCCTGTCCCCAATCCCTCCCAGCATCAGAGTCTTTTCCAATGAGTCAACTCTTCACATGAGGTGGCCAAAGTACTGGACTTTCAGCTTTAGCATCATTCCTTCCAAAGAAATCCCAGGGCTGATCTCCTTCAGAATGGACTGGTTGGATCTCCTTGCAGTCCAAGGGACTCTCAAGAGTCTTCTCCAACACCACAGTTCAAAGGCATCAATTCTTCGGCGCTCAGCCTTCTTCACAGTCCAACTCTCACATCCATACATGACCACAGGAAAAACCATAGCCATTAATTAAAACTATTACTAGGTTGCCTGTATTGTTTTGGTATAAATCCAAAACAATCATTGTTATTATAATTAAATTATACATCATGTTCCCCACAGTGGTTTCATACTGGTAGAGTTTTCTTTTTCAGATCACTGCATCTGTGAAATACCTTGCATATTTTTTGAGAAAAGATTAAATTATAAAATAGTGCATTCCAAAGTCTGATAACCAAATGGCAGAGAATATTTAGCTAGGTAACTACTTTTAATAAAAAGTACTTCCTGCCTAGTGATCTGATTTTGAACTTCAAGAAAATCAGGAACTCTAATACAAAAAGTCAGTTTTGAAAACCCTTCCTCTTAGAGCTGAAATCAATGAATTTGAAAATAGGAAGTCATGGAGAAAAGTCAATGAACCAACAACTAACTCTTTGAAAGATTAATAAAACTGTACATCCTTTGGCCAGACTAGTTTATATTAAAAAGCCACAACTTATTAATATCTGAAATGAAATTAAGGACATAAATATAGATTCCATGGACATTAAAAGGATAATAAAGGAATAGTATGAGAAACCATGTCCATAAATTTGATCATCTAGATGAAATGGACCCATTCCTTGAAAATACAATTTATATCTAATAAAGAATTTGAAACAATAATTCAAATATTTTTTTCAAATATTTTTTTAAAATATATAATAATAACCTTCCAAAACAGAAAGCACCAAGTCCAAATGGCTTCATTGGTGAACTCTGTGAAACATTTAAGGAAGAAATCATGCCACGTCTCCATAATCCTTTTTAGAAAATAAAAGCAGAGGGAATAATTTATGCCTTATTCCATGAGGCCAATATTACCACAATAGATAAACCAGTCACAGATACTACAAGGAAAAAAACCCTACATACCAATATTTCTCATGAACACAGATGCAAAATCCTCAACAAAACATTAGCAATCAAATCCAACAATGTACAAGAATAATTACATACTGCAAACAAGTAGAATTTGACCCAGGTATGAAGGGCTGGTTTAACATTCAAAAATCAATTTATATAATCCTTTATATCAACAAGCATACATGCGGAAAAGCATCTGACAAAATCCAACACCTATTCATGGCAAAAACTCTTGGTAAACTAGGAATAAAGGTGAACACGCTCAACTTGATAAAGAATATATACAAAAAACTTACAGCTAACACTACACTTACTGGTGAAAAATTCAAAGTTTTCCCACTAAAATAAAGAACTAGGCAATGATTTTTCCCTCTCAAAACACCTTTTCCAAATCCTACTGGAAGCTTATTTAATACAATTACACAAGAAAAGGAAATTTAAAAATATACAGATTAGGAAGAAAAAATCTGTCTTTGTTCATGGATGACAGGATTATCTCTATAAAAAAGAATCTGAAAGAATAGAAAAAAAGAACTTCTGGAATTAAGAAGTGGTTATAACAAAGCCAAAGGATACAGGTTAATATACAAAATCAATTGCATTTCTATATACCACCAATTTACAAATGGAATTAAGGATCTGAAACACAATGCCATTTATATTCAGTTCAGTTCAGTTCAGGCACTCAGTCGTGTCCGACTCTTTGCCACCCACGGACCACATGACGCCAGGACTCCCCAACCATCATCAACTCATGGAGCCTACTCAAACTCATGTCCATTGAGCCATCTCATCCTCTGTTGTCCCCTTCTCCTCCTGCCCCCAATCCCTCCCAGCATCAGGGTCTTTTCCAGTGTGTCAGCTCTTTGTATCAGGTAGTCAAAGTACTGGAGTTTCAGCTTCAACATCAGTCCTTCCAATGAACACCCAGGAGGGATCTCCTTTAGGATGGACTGGTTGGCTCTCCTTGCAGTCCAAGGGACTCTCAAGAGTCTTCTCCAACACCACAGTTCAAAAGCATCAATTCTTCGGCGCTCAGCTTTCTTTATATTTCAACTCTCACATCCATACATGACTACTGGAAAAACCATAGCCTTGACTAGATGGACCTTTGTTGCCAAGTAATGTCTCTGCTTTTTAATATGCTGTCTAGGTTGGTCATAGCTTTCTTTCCAAGGAGTAGGCGTCTTTTACTTTCATGGCTGCAGTCACCATGTGCAGTGATTTTGGAGACCCCTCAAAATAAATTCTTTCACTGTTTCCCCATCTATTTGGCATGAAGTGATAGGGCCGGATGCCATGATCTTTGTTTTCTCAATGTTGAGCTTTAAGCCAAATTTTTCACTCTCCTCTTTCACTTTCATCAAGAGGCTTTGTAGTTCATCTTCACTTTCTGCCATAAGGGTGGTGTCATCTGCATATCTGAGGTGATTGATATTTCTCCCAGCAATCTTGATTCCAGCTTGTGCTTCTTCCAGCCCAGTATTTCTCATGATGTACTCTGCATATAAGTTAAATAAGCACAGTGACAATATACAGCCCTGATGTACTCCTTTTCCTATTTGGAACCAATCTGTTGTTCCATGTCCAGTTCTAACTCTTGCTTCCTGACCTGCATACAGATTTCTCAAGAGGCAGATCAGGTGGTCTGTTATTCACATCTCTTTCAGAATTTTCCAGTTTATTGTGATCCACACAAAGGCTTTGGCATAGTCAATAAAGCAGATGTAGATGTTTTTTGGAACTCTCTTGCTTTTGCAATAATCCAGTGTATGTTGGCAATTTCATCTCTGGTTCCTCTAACTTTCCTAAAGCCAGCTTGAACATCTGGAAGTTCACGGTTCATGTACTGCTGAAGCTTGGCTTGGAGAATTTTGAGCATTACTTTACTAGCGTGTGAGATGAGTGCAATTGTGTGGTGGTTTGAGCATTCTTTGGCATTGCCTTTCTTTGGGATTGGAACGAAAACTGACCTTTTCCAGTCCTGTGGCCACTGCTGCATTTTCCATATTTGCTGGCATATTGAGTGCAGCACTTTCACAGCATCATCTTTTAGGATTTGAAAGAGCTCAACTGGAATTCCATCACCTCCACTAGCTTTGTTCATAGTGATGCTTCCTAAGGCCCTCTTGACTTTGCATTCCAGGATGTCTGGCTCTAGGTGAGTGATCACACCATCATGATTATCTGGGTTGTGAAGGTCTTTTTTGTACAGTTCTTCTGTGTATTCTTGCCACTTCTTCTTAATATCATATACTTCTGTTAGGTCCATCCCATTTCTGTACTTTATTGAGTCCATCTTTGCCTGAAATGTTCCCTTGGTATTTCTATTTTTCTTGAAGAGATCTCTAGACTTTCCCATTCTATTGTTTACCTCTATTTCTTTGCATTGATCACTGAGGAAGGCTTTCTTCTCTCTCCTTGCTATTCTTTGAAACTCTGCATTCAAATGGGTATATCTTTCCTTTTCTCCTTTGCCTTTGACTTCTCTTCTTTTCACAGCTATTTATAAGGCCTCCTTAGACAGCCGTTTTGCTTTTTTTTGCATTTGTTTTTCTTGGGGATGGTCTTCATCCCTGTCTCCTGTACAGTGTCACAAACCTCCATCCATAGTTTATCAGGCACTCTGTCTATCAGATCTAGTCCCTTAAATCTATTTCTCAATTCCACTGTATAATCATAAGGGATTTGATTTAGGTCATACCTTAATGGTCTAGTGGTTTCCCCTACTTTCTTCAGTTTAAGTCTGAATTTGGCAATAAGGAGTTGGAGTGGTGAGCAGTGGAACGGCCGAGAGGTGATACCCCATGACCAATGTAAGGAGCAGTGGCTGAGCTTTGCTGGAGCAGCCATAAAGAGATACCCCATGTCCAACATAAGAGAAACCCCAGTAAGACTGTAGGCACTGAGAGAGGGCATCAGAAGGCAGATAGACTGAAACCACAATCCCAGACAACTAACCAATCTAATCACATGGTCCACAGCCTTGTCCAACTCAACGAAACTAAGCCATGCCATGTAGGGTCACCCAAGATGGATGGGTCATGGTGGAGAGGTCTGACAAAATGTGGTCCACTGGAGAAGGGAATGGCAAACCACTTCCGTATTCTTGCCTTGAGAGCCCCATGAACAGTATGAAAAGGTAAAAAGATAGGACACTGAATGATGAACTCCCCAGGTCATTAGGTGCCCAATATGCTACTAGAGATCAGTGGAGAACTAACTCCAGAAAGAATGAAGAGACAGAGCCAAAGCAAAAACAATATCCAGTTGTGGGTGTGACTGGTGATAGAAGCAAAGTCTGATGCTGTAAAGAGCAATAATGCATAGGAACCTGGAATGTTAGGTCTATGAATCAAGGCAAATTGGAAGTGGTCATATAGGAGATGGTAAGAGTGAACATCGACATTTTAGGAATCAGTGAACTAAAATGAACTGGAATGGGTGAATTTAACTCAGATGACCATTATATCTACTACTGTGGACAAGAATCCCTTAGAAGAAATGGAGTAGCCATCATAGTCAACAAAAGAGTCCGAAATACAGTACTTGGAATGAGTCTCAAAAATGACAGAATGATCTCTGTTCTTTTCCAAGTCAAAGCATTGAATATCACGGTAATCTAAGTCTATGTCCTGACCAGTAATGCTGAAGAAGCTGAAGTTAAACAGTTCTATGAAGATCTACAAGACCTTTTAGAACTAACACCCAAAAAAGATGTCCTTTTCATTATAGGAACTGGAATGCAAAAGTAGGAAGTCAAGAAACACCTGGAGGAACAGGCAAATTTGGCCTTGGAATACAGAATGAAGCAGGGCAAAAGCTAATAGAGTTTTGCCAAGAGAACACACTGGTCATAACACCCTCTTCCAACAACACAAGAGAAAACTCTACACATGGACATCACCAGATGGTCAACACCAAAATCAGATTGATTATATTCTTTGCTGCCAAAGATGGAGAAATGCTATACAGTCAGCAAAATAATACCAGGAAGTGGCTGTGGCTCAGATCATGAACTCCTTATTGCCATTTATATTAGCACCTAAAAATAAAAATACTCAGGTATAAATCTATCAAAATATGTATTAGATCTATTTGAGGAAGGGCTTCCCTAGTGGCTCAGATGTTAAAAATCCACCTGCTATGGAGAAGACCTGGGTTCAACCCTGGGTCATGAAGTCCCCTAGAGAAGGAAATAGCTACCCACTCCAGTATTCTTGCCTGCAGAATTCCATGGTCAGAGAAGCCTGGTGGGCTACAGTCCATGAGGTCACAAACAGTTACACATGACTGAATGACTAAAACAACAACACAATTTGACAAAAACTATAAGACTCTGATGAATGAAATCAAAGAAAAGCTAAATATCAATACATGGAGAGATACTCCATGTTCATGGACAATAATACTCAATATTGTCAAGATTTCCATTTTTTTCCAATTTTATCATAGATTCAAGGCAATCTCAGTCAAAATTCTAGCAAAGTATCTTGTGGATATCACCAAATCTATTCTAAACTTTGTGTGATGAGGCAAAAGACACAGAATAGTCAAGACAATATTAAAGAAGAACATGAAGAAGTTGTATGAATGACAGTACCTGATTGTAAGACTTACCATCAAGTTACAGCAGTCAAGACAGGATATTGGCAAAAGAACTGACAAATAGAATAGAAAGCCCAGAAGTAGATCTAGAGAAATGCAATCAATGTACCTTTGCCAAAGGAGCAAAGGCAACACAACAGAGTAAAGATTGTCTTTTCGACAAATGGTACTGAAACAAATGGAGTTCTGTAAGCAAAAACATGAATCCAGACAAAGACTTTTCACCTTTAAAAAATCAATTCAAAAGAGACCACAGGTATAACTGTAAAGCACAAAGCTATAAAACCCTTGAAGGTAACAGGAGAAAATCTAGATGAAAGTGTGTTCTGCAAAGATTTTGCAAATACAAAGGCACAATCCATGAAAAAAATTCATAAGAGGACTTTATTAAAATTAAAAATGTCTGCTCTGCAAAAGACACTGTCAACAGAAATGAAACACAAACCAAAAGATGGGAGAAAATATTTGTAAAAGATACATCTGACAAAGGACTGTTACCCAAATTATGCAAAGAACTCAAACTCAATAATAAGAAAACAAACAAATCCATTTAAAAATGGTCTAAAGGTGACTTTAACAGACATTTCACCAAAGAAGACACACAGATGACAAAGAAACATATGAAAAGATGTTCCATGTTATATGTCTTCAGAGAAATGCAAATTAAAACAACAATAGGATACCACTGCACTCCTATGAAAATGGTCAAAATCTGGAACTCTAATTGACACCAAATGCTGGTGGGGATGTAGAGCAATACAAACTCTCATTTATTGCTAGTGGGGATGCAAAATGGTGCAGCCTTTTTGGAAGACCACCTGGCCAAGTTTTTACAATACTCAACATATTCCTACCATGCAATGTAGAACCTCCTCCTTCAACTCAAAATGGTTGAACACTCATGTCTACACTATAACATACACAAAAATGTTTATAGCAGCTTTAGCCATTCATCTCTAACATTTGGAAGTAACCAAGACATCCTTTAGTAGGGAATGGATAACCATACTGTAGTACATCCATACGGTGAAATATTAGTAACAAAAAGAAATGATCCATCAATCCATGAAAGGACAGAGGAGAAACTTAAATGCATATTACTAAGTGAAAGAAACCAGTCTTAAAAGAATGAGAAATGTAAGAGTTTAGCTACATGATATCCTAGAAAAACCAACAGTATGGAGCCACTAAAATGATGAGTGGCTGCCAGTGTTTAGATGGGAAGAGAAATGAATAGGAGGATGAGGGATTTTTTTTTAGAGCAGTAAAACTATTCTGTACAATAATGTAAAACTGGATACATGAAATTATACATTTGTTCCACAGAACGTATAAGAATAAGAATAAACCATAAAGTATGTACTTGAGATTATCACGTTAGTGTAGGTCCATCAGTTATAAAAAATGCACCACTCTGAGAAGGATGCCAATAACAGAGGAGCTAAGCATGTGTCAGGGAAGGGGCTATTTGGGAAATCTCTGTACTTTCTTTTCAATTTTACATAAGCCTAAAATTGCTCTAAAAAATAAAGTTTGTTTTTTTAAAAGGACAGGGGAGCTTTCTCTTTATCAAGAATCCTGAGAATTCACTTAAAATTAAAAGTTATGATTGACCTATTTGGCCCACCCTCTCTTTATCCTGCAAGTCTGTTCTCTATGTTTCCGTTGCCATGGCTGCTCTGCAGTTCATCAGTACCGTCTCTCTAGAGTCCATATATAGGCACAATATATGATATTTGTCTTTCTGTTTCTGACTTACTTTACTCGTATAACAGGCTCTAGGTTCATCCACCTCATTAGAGCTGAGTCAAATGTGTTCATTTTTATGGCTAATATTCCATTGTGTGCATACACCACAGCTTCTTTATCCATTCATCCATCAAGTGAGTGGGTGGTTCAAGAGGGAGAGAACATATTTATATCTATGGCTGATTCATGTTGCTATATGGCGAAATGTCAACACTATTGTAAAGCAATTATCCTCCAATTAAAAACAAATTTAATTTAAAAATAAAGGCTATATTTAAATAACACTGAGAAAAGAGATAACATTTTCATTGCTTTTTTTTTTTCCTATGTTATATATCCAGGAGCCTTTTTATAAAACTTAGTTCTTGCTCTTGGCCTGGCAACTGAAAGAATCCAGGATATCCCTTCATGGTTTTAAAATTATGCAAAATGGTGTGACTCTATCAACCTTCAGATGAATCGAATACCTGGAAAGAGAATGGTTCCAGTTTTCATGGACTGTCCTCTTCAGCACCCTAAGCAGCCAAATATTTAAACCTGTTTGAAAGGTCAATTTTAATGACCTCAATTATTATTCACCCATGGCCACTGAAAAATTATATTCGACAAAATCAACAGATTCCCCATGATGGGAGTGGTTATAAAATTCAACTGGTGCCAGTTTAATGAATCAACCTGTTTCTCGTACAGGATCAGCAATTTTTAAAAAATTGTCTTTATTTCTTCAGCTTCTATCACAATGCCTGGTACATGGTAGGCACTTGATAAATGTTTGCCGAATTAAATTGATCACAAGTCTGAGAGAACTTTCTTAAATCTCCATGTCTAAGTTGTATTTCAACTCTGATATATATTGAGCTTAAAACATTGAAACAGCCAAGCTCATCTTAACAGAAAATTCATGCAGCCTTAATATCCATGGAGGTGGGGTAGGTGTGTGACAGTGGGACCCAGGAAAATATAGATAGAGAAGTGAGATCTAACTAATAGGAAGGGACCGCCAAAAAAGCATTTATTTCAGAAGACATGCTTGTTCCTGCTTACATAGGGCATGTCAGTAAAATTTAACAGTCCACCACACTCAGATATTTTTCAGAAAGAATTCACAAATGGAAAGATTAGAACATGTCTGCATTAGAAGTCACATCTCTAGATTTATCAAGATTGTAAAATTCTGTGCAATAAAATTCAGGGGAGAAACAGACATAGTAGTTTTTCAGACACTGAAACTGCCCAAGGGATAATTCCCCACTTCTGCCCCTGAGAGTCTGATTTGTGAGAGGATTTCATTTGAGTTCCATCAAACCAGAGTATTTGAGATACAATTTATGATACTTGTGTACTTAAAGCAAATACACTCTGTTCTTCAGAGAAGGGAATGTATACTGCTTTAGGGCACAAGCTGGCAAATCTATGCAGTGGATGAAAACCTCAGTGGTTCCTGAAAAGACCGTCAACATGACCACCAGGGCTATACTGCAGTTTTCATATGAGTAGCCCTGGCATCTGTGTTGTGTTTTGTGGTTATTATACTAGAACTGGAGACTTGGGCAGTGTAAAAGACACACATTCAGAAATCCGGAACCCTATCAAGAACCCTATCAAGATAGAAGGATGCACTTGGGAAAAGTATTGATATTACGTTAAATATGTAGTTTAAAAAGATGTTAACTATCTACAGCTCATTAACTGGAGAACTTCCTTGCTTGCATATAAACCTGAAATGTCCACTTAAGGAGCAAAGTCTAATATTTCACAAACATTATTCAAATTATTAAAATAGTCACAGAGCAATAAAACATGCAATTCTGAAGTGATATCAGTATCATGGAGAAGGAAATGGCAACCCACTACAGTATTCTTGACTGGAAAATCCATGGACAGAGGAGCCTGGAAGGCTACAGTCTGTGGGGTTGCAAAAGAGTCGAACACGACTTAGCAACTAAGCAACAACAACAGTATCATGGCACTGATACTGAATCATTCCTTTTTTTAATTTTTTCCTCTCTCCTTTGATTTACAATGAATAGGACATCCATAACCGGGGGTAGCGGGGGAGTGACTTTGCACAGTATGCATGGACATCCAAGAGCTCCATCCATCTGTGCACCCAAAGTGGGTGGACTAGACCACGGAGTAGCTAGCTGAGTGAGGGAAGTAGCAGAGGAACTAGTGGCAGGAGGTAGTGACAGTACAAAAGGAGGTGGCTATTCTGGCACAGAGCAAGCACAACCTTTCTGCCAGAAGAGATGGAGGGTGAAGGCAGTAAGTGGAAGCCTGCACAGCCATGTGTGTCCCAGCTGGAGGGACCAGTTGCTGTCTTTAAGGAAAGACTCCAGTGAATGCAGAAAGAAAGGTAAGTGAGTAGACAACTGAAGGAAGTTTTTCCTGCCGTCTGCCCTTGGAGGCAAGAGGATCACCCAAGGGCATCTGGGGCTCCCCTAAAATTGAGGCTATCTCTACCACACCATGGGCATTCACAAAGCCCTGTGCTAACTATTCACATCTCACTGCCTCCTCATTTACCACCATGCTTTACTGTTTTGTTGTTGTTGTTGTTGTTGTTTTTAACTGTGTGAATTCCTAATCTTAGAAGCTGCTGGTTAACTTTGGTTGTTGTTGTTAAGTCCCTCCGTTGTGTCTGACTCTGTGACCCCGTGGACTGCAGCACGCCAGGCTCCTCTGCCCTGCACTACCTCTCAGAGTTTGCTTAGATTCATGTCCACTGAGTCTGTGATGCTATTTAACCATTTCTTCTGCCTTCAATCTTTCCCAGCATCAGGGTCTTTTCCAATGAATCAGCTCTTTGCCTCAGGTGGCCAAAGTACTGGAGCTTCAGCTTCAGCATCAGTCCTTCCAGTGACTACTCAGAGTTGATTTCCTTTGGGATTGGCTGGTTTGATCTCCCTGTTGTCCAAGTGACTCTCAAGAGTCTTCTCCAGCACCACAATTCGAAAGCATCAATTCTTCAGCACTCAGCCTTCTTTATGATCCAACTCTCACATCTGTACATAATTACTGGAAAACCAAAGTTTTTACTATATGGATCTTTGTCAGCAAAGTGATGACTCTTACTTTTAATACACTGTCTAGGTTTGTCATACCTTTCCTTCCGAGGAGCAAGTGTCTTTTAATTTCATGGCTGCAGTCACTGTCCACAGTGATTTTGGAGCCCAAGAAAACAAAATCTATCACTTCTTCCACGTTTTCCCCTTCTATTTGCCATGAAGTGATAGGACAGGATTCCATGATCTTAGTTTTTAGAATGTTGAGTTTCAAGCCAGTTTTTTCACTCTCCTCTTTCATCCTTATCAAGAGGCTCTTCAGTTCCTCTTCACTTTCTGCCATTAGAGTAGGATCATCTGCATATCTGAGGTTGTTGCTATTTTTCCCAGCAAACTTCCTTTTGTTGTTGTTTTCTTAACTGTGTGAATTCCCAATCTTAGAAACTGCTGGTTAACTTTGGTTGTGATTCATCCAGCCCAGAATTGCACATGATGTATTCTGCAGAGAAGTTAAATAAGCAGGCTGACAATATACAGCCTTGCCGTGCTCCTTTCCCAATTTTGAACCAGTCTGTTGTTCCAGGTCCAGTTCTAACTGTTGCTTCTTGACCTGCATACAGGTTTCCCATGAGACAGGTAGGGTGATCTAGTAGTCCCATGTATTTAAGTATTTTCCAGTTTGTTATGATCTACACAGTCAAAGACTTTAGTGTAGTCAATAAAGCAAAAAGAGGTGTTTTTCTGGAATTTCCTTGCTTTCTCTACAATCCAACAAATGTTGGCAACTTGATCTCTTGTTCCTCTGCCTCTTTTAGACTCAAGCTTGTACATTTGGAAGTTTTCAGTTCAAGAACTGCTGAAGCCTAGCTTGAAGTATTTTAAGCATAACCTTACTATATATATACTATATATAACACTTACTTGCATGTGAAATGAGAGAAACTGTGAGGTAGTTTGAATATTCTGTGGCATTGCTTTCTTTGGGATTGAAATGAAAACTGACCTTTTCCAGTCCTGAGGCCACTGATGAGTTTTCCAAATTTGCTGGCATATTGAGTGCAGCACTTTCACAGCATCATCTCTGGTTAAGATAAACCAAAAATTTGTGCCATAACGCCACCTTCTGGAAAACAAAAGGAAATCTCCTAACCACCAACCTGCTGAATTCTTAGGATTAAAGAGTCTTACCTAAATAAAAAAAGGTGTTCCCTTTTTAACTTAGGGAATCATGGTAACACAATATCACAAAAGAGAAAATGACAATTTTCCAGCAACCAAACCCAAAGGTATGGAATATTGTGATCTAACTTATAAAGAATTTTAAATAGCTGCTATGATGTAATTCAATGAACTACAAGAAAACTCATAAAGGCAGTTCAGTGGTATCAGAAGTAAAAAAAATAACAAGCAGAAGGAATACTTTACCAAAGAGATTAAAATTCTAAAAAGGAATCAGACTTCTAGAGCTGAGGAACTCAATAAATGAGATAAAGAGTGCATTACAATGCATTAGAAATAGAGCAGATCAGAGAGAATTAACAGGCTTACAGATAGAAATATAGAAATAATTCAGGTGGAAGAGGAAAGAGAACTATGGTTTTTAAAAAGTGTACCCTAAGAGAACCATCTGATTCCACTGGAAAGGCCAACATAAGAATAATGTTTATCCCAGAAAGAGAAGAAAGGGGAGAAAGAGCAGAGTTTACTTAAAGAAACAATAGTTGAGAAATTCCCAAACCTAGGGCACAGCTAAATATACAGATCCAGGAAGCTATCAGAACATCTTATTATCTCACCACAAAAGGTCCTCGTCCAAGACATACTTTAATGAAGCTGTCTAAAGTCAAAAATCAATCATAAATAAACAATTTTCAAGGCATCCAGGAAAAAAAAAAAAGACATATTAAAAACTTCCATCCAAGATACCCTATCCAATAAGGTTATTCTTCAGAATGAAGGAGAAATAAAGCCTTTCCCAGACAAAGTAAAGCTGGGAGAATTCACCACACCAGTAGTTCTGCCTTACAAGGAATGCTGAAAGGAACTCTTCAAGCTGAAACAAAAAGATCGAAGTATACAAAACTTTGATTCAGATAAGAAATAGAATGCTGCAAATTATTTTAGAATAGTATGTTAAACTCTTAACTATAAGTGTTAAACGGAGAAGGCAATCGCAACCCACTTCAAGTACTCTTGCCTGGAAAATCCCATGAGCAGAGGAGCCTGGTAGGCTGCAGTCCATGGGGTCAGGAAGAGTCAGACAAGACTGAGCAACTTCACTTTCACTTTTCACTTTCATGCATTGGAGAAGGCAATGGCAACCCACTCAATTGTCCTTGCCTGGAGAATCCCAGGGACGGGGGAGCCTGGTAGGCTGCCATCTATGGGGTTGCACAGAGTTGGACACGACTGAAGTGACTTAGCAGCAGCAGCAGCATAAGTGTTAAAGGAGAAGAGTGTTAAAAATAATTCCTCTGTGGCTGAGGCAGTAAAGAATCTGCCTACAATGCAGGAGAACCGGGTTCAATCCATGGGTTGAGACTGGAGAAGGAAATGGCAACCAACTCCAATATTCTTGCTGGAGAATCCCATGGACAGAGGAGCCTGGCAGGCTACAGTCCATGAGGTCACATAGTGTTGAACACGACTGAGAGACTAACACTTTCACTTTTTCATAGATACTACAACTTGGTAATGAAATTAGAGCATAAAAAGAGACAACATCTGACAAGGATATTACAAGAAAAGAAAATTAAATAATAAATTAATATATCTGACAAACATAGATGCAAAAATTCTCAACCAAATGTTAGCAAAACAAACTCAAGAACACATTAAAATAATTAAATTTAAAAAATCACTCCCTCAGAGAATTTTCCATTGGCAGAGTATAAGAAGGACCCCATCAAAAAGGGAGGACACTGGTTCTTCTCAAGGGTCAGTCACCCTCTCATTTCCCTTTTAATAAATTTCCTTTTCTTGCCTACCAAAAAAAAGAAAAGTTTTGACAAAATATATGCACCCTTATGTTTATCACAGCTTTACTCACAATAGTCAAGATATGGAAACAACCCAAAAGACCATCAATGGATGAATAGATAAAGTGGTATTCATGCACAGTGGAATGCTATTCAGCCATGAGAAGGGAAGATATCCTTCTGTTTGCTACAACATAATGCTAAGGTGCTTCCTGATAGCTCAGCTGCTAAAGAATCCACCTGCAATGCAGGAGACCGCGGTTCAATTCCTGGGTCAGGAAGATCCCCTGGAGAAGGGGCAGGCTACCCACTCCAGTATTTTTGAGCTTGCCTGGTTGTTCAACTAGTAAAGAATCCACCCACAGTAGGGGGGACCTGGGTTTGATCCTTGGGTCGGGAAGATCCCCTGGAGATGGGAATGACTACCCACTCTAGTATTCTGGCCTGGAGAATTCCATGGACTATATAGTCCATGGGGTAGACAAAGAGTCAGACACAACTGAATGACTTTCACTTTCAGTGCTTAGAGAGGGGCTTCCCTGGTGGATCAGATGGTAAAGAATCTGCCTGCAGCGGGAGAGACCCAGGTTCAATTCCTGGGTCGGGAAGATTCCCTGGAGAAGGGAATGGCTACTCACTCCAGTATTCTTACCTGGAGAATTCCATGGATAGAGGAGCCTGGCAGGCTACAGTTCATGGGGTCACAAACAGTAGGACACAACTAAGTGATAACACTTTCACTTTTTTCAATGTTAAGAGAGAAAGTCAGACAGAGAAAGACAAGTACTATATGATGTCATTATATGTGGAATCTAAAAAAGTGAAACCTGTAAAAAAAAAAAAACAATAAAATGGTTACTAGGGGATGGGCAGAGAAAAGAGTGAAGGTGTTTAAGGGTACAAACTTGTATCAAGGCACAAATAAGTCATAGAGGTCTAACTAACAGTATAATGAATATAGATCTTGAGAAACCTATATGCAGGTCAGGAAGCAACAGTTAGAACTGGACATGGAACAACAGACTGGTTCCAAATAGGAAAAGGAGTACGTCAAGGCTGTATATTGTCACCCTGCTTATTTAACTTATATGCAGAGTACATCATGAGAAACGCTGGGCTGGAAGAAGCACAAGCTGGAATCAAGATTGCCGGGAGAAACATCAATAACCTCAGATATGCAGATGAAACCACCCTTATGGCAGAAAGTGAAGAGGAGCTCAAAAGCCTCCTGATGAAAGTGAAAGAGGAGAGTGAAAAAGTTGGCTTAAAGCTCAACATTCAGAAAATGAAGATTATGGCATCTGGGCCCATCACTTCATGGGAAATAGATGGGGAAACAGTGGAAACAGTGTCAGACTTTATTTTGGGGGGCTCCAAAATCACTGCAGATGGTGACTACAGCCACGAAATTCAAAGATGCTTACTCCTTGGAAGAAAAGTTATGACCAACCTAGATAGCATATTCAAAAGCAGAGACATTACTTTGCCAACAAAGGTCCATCTAGTCAAGGCTATGGTTTTTCCAGTGGTCGTGTATGAATGTGAGAGTTGGACTGTGAAGAAAGCTGAGCGCCAAAGAATTGATGCTTTTGAACTGTGGTGTTGCCGAAGACTCCTGAGAGTCCCTTGGACTGCAAGGAGATTCAACCAGTCCATTCTAAAGGAGATCAGCCCTGGGTGTTCTTTGGAAGGAATGAGGCTAAAGCTGAAACTCCAGTACCTTGGCCACCTCATGCAAAGAGTTGACTCATTGGAAAAGACTGATGCCAGGAGGGATTGGGGGCAGGAGGAGAAGAGGACGACAGAGGATGAGATAGCTGGATGGCATCACCAACTCGATGGACATGAGTTTGAGTGAACTCCAGGAATTGGTGATGGACAGGGAGGCCTGGCGTGCTGCAATTCATGGGGTTGCAAAGAGTCGGACATGACTGAGCGATTGAACTGAATTGTAGTATAATTATCAGTTCAGTTCAGTCACTCAGTTGTGTCTGATGCTTTGTGACCCGATGGACTGCAGCACGCCAGGCTTCCCTGTCCATCACCAACTTCCGGAGTTTACTCAAACTCATGTCCATTGAGTAAGTGATGGCATCCAACCATCTCATCCTCTGTCATCCCCTTCTCCTCCTGCCTTCAATCTTTCCCAGCATCCAGTGAGTCAGTTCTTCACATCAAGTAGCCAAAGTATTGAAGTTTCAGCTTCAGCATGAGTCCTTCCAATGAATATTCAGGACTGATTTCCCTTAGGATGGATTGGTTTGATTTCCTTGCAGTCCAAGGGACTCTCAAGAGTCTTCTCCAACACCGCACTTCAAAAGTATAAATTCTTTGGCTCTCAGCTTTCTTTACAATTCAACTTTCACATCCATACATGACCACTGGAAGAACCATAGCTTTGACTGGATGGACTTTTGTTGGCAAAGTAATGTCTCTGCTTTTTAATATGCTGTAGGTTGATCATAGCTTTTCTTCCAAGGAGTAAGCATCTTTTAATTTCATGGCTGCAGTCACCAGCTGCAGTGATTTTGGAGCCCAAGAAAATAAAGAGCTTAGATGTTCATTTATGTTTATAGGAATGTTTTTTCTAAAATGCCATGTGACTTTAAAAACTGACAAAATTTAACAAAAATATAACACCTGGTACTATAATACTTGATTCATAAATAGCCATTGTTACATTTGTAGGACAAGATTTAGATTACACAAACTTTTTTACACTCTATTTGATAATTTGGGCATTTTCATTGGAAAAAATTAAAATAAAATAATTAATATATTTCAAAGTAAAGATTTACTGCTTTGTTGTAGAATAAGAAAACAGAATATACATCATTGCAAAGAAATGTGTATTTGGAGCTTTAAATAATCAACTGGGACTTTCAGAAAGCTTGTCCAACTACAGATAAGTCTATTCACATGCTGTCTTATAATCTGGATACACTTTCCTTCTGTTCCTCCCGCCCGCTCCTTCTTCCTTGTCTTCCTCCTTTCCTCTCTTCTTTCTTTTTTCCATAAGATTTAATAGGGGACAGCTGCCATTCCATAGCTAATGGCAGGAAGTACAATCAATTCATTCAAAGTACAAGTATTTGTTATTGACCCTTCCATAAAATGCTGTTTTTCTCATTTTATTGGAGGGAAGAAAAAGCAAGATAGTAATTTCTTTGTAGCATTCCAAGAATGTGTACAAATCACATAGGAGAAAAAGAAAAATTTTATATTATGAATTTGGATTCAAATGATACTTAAAGTTTTAATACAACTAATTCCTGGTAAATATTTTCTGGTTTAATTCACTGAGGTACCCTATTATTATAATATAGCATTACTGTTTTATGCAATGTTTACCTAAAATATATGTAAATATTAATAGTAACAGTTCATTGAAAACTTGGGTCTCTGCCCCAAAAATTTCCATAAAACAATCATTTTGTTTAATTGTTCATGTTTATTCAAAAGTATAGGGCACTGTTATTATGAGAGTGAAAAATCCAATCATTTTAGCAATTGTGTATGTGTGTGTGCATAGCCATGAGCACATATATTTAAGTAAATACAAAATTAGATTACTACTGAATAAGGAAGTGCATTCTCATATCTCATTAGATTCATGTATAAAGATAAAATACCTATTCGGTATTATTTTCACAAGGTACAGTAAACATTTCTTTAAAAATGTGCCTGAAGAGTGTGTTTTTTACTAACCTTCCAAACTGTGCTGGTGTGCAGCACTTACATCAGCTAGAAGGTAAAATGTTTTAATTCAGCAGTAAGTAGAAATTAAAGATTCACAGGATTTGTTGAACTTTACCAGATATGAAAGTAGCCTTTTCTTTCATAAACCTGACTATAATTTATATATGACTACATATAAGCATTATAGAAGACTATAGTACTTAAAATTAGTTTATAAAAAAATGTCTTTTATAAATCTGTTAACCTCAGGGAACTCCAGATTTTTACAGAAAATGCGTAATAAGATCCAAATTCATTTTATTTAAAAGTCTGAGAAAGAGCCAAATATTTTAATCACTCACAGAAAAATGCTTCAATTAGTTTTCAGCAATAATAACTGGTGATCGTTTCTAAGTATACTAGTATGATGGTAAAGATGTGAATTAAATTGTGTCAACCAAATCCTCCCAGATGTGCTACTCATCAACCTTTATGGTTTTCATGGGTAAGCTCCCACAAGCCAACAGAGATCCAGAAAAAAACTAAGTTGGGTAAAACAAACAAACAAAAACCCCACATGCTTAAATAAACTCTTTCACTCATTCTAAAATACAAGCACCCCTTTTTAAACCATGAATACTCTTGCTAGCAGATGAAAGGAAGATTATTTTTTTCATTAAAAAACATGCAATCATATTAAAACATGAAATAGAAAACATGACATTTGTCTAAAGAGTTAAATCAGTTTCATGATTTTGAAAAGCACAGAAAATATCACATTCAATTTATTTCTACTGATCCATCCTTCTATTTATAACACAATTTTAATCTCAATATTTAAAGTTAAATTTGATCTATTTCTCCAAGAATATTAGCAAGAATTTAGACTCCCTCTTTATCTTCTCTGCTCATGTTTTATGATGGTTTAAACAATAGTTTCTAGTTAAAAAGTTATTTTCCTCAGAACTCATATTTATTTCTACATTTCTTTCTGCTCCTGGTATTACTGCTTTGCTGAGGTCAAACTAGCTATCATTCTTTTATAGAAAATCAGTTTATATCATTATTTTTAGTGGTTTAAAATGTGACCATGTTTCTAGGTGTGTGTGTGTGTATGTGTGTTTCTGTTTTAATTATTGTTTTCCATTCATCTAATTCAGCATAATATGAGCTTTTATAATTGAGACACATTATTCTTCATGTGTGTGTGAAGTCGCTCAGTCATGTCTGACTCTTTGCGACCCCATGGACTGTAGACTACCAGGCTCCTCTGTCCATGGGATTCTCCAGGCAAGAATACTGGAGTGGGTTGCCATTTCCTTCTCCAGGGGATCTTCCCAACCCAGGGATCAAACCCGGGTCTCCTGCATTGCAGGCAGACACTTTATCCTCTGAGCCACCTTTATTTTTTGCTACTAATTTTTAAATTATTGAAACTGGTTTATTGTTAAGTAAAAATATAAATATTCCATAAGTAATTGAAAAGTCTGCAGACTTTTCATGTAGAATATTTACATCCTGTCCCTTAACTTGGCTTTCCTATTTTCCATCTCTTTATCTGACTGTAGTTTACACTGGTTATTTATCTCAAATTTGTTTTCTAATTTGCTGAGTCTCTCTTTACTTGGGTGTAATCTGCTGTTTCAGCATCTACTAAATTCTTTATTTCAATGATTCTGCTTTTCATTTCTCTATACTGCTCTTTGTCAGTTCTACTTGATCATTTTGATAGTCTTTTATTCTTTCCATTCTTTTAATCTTTTATTTCTTTATACATATAAAACATTTTGTATCCTAAATCTATTTCAATATCTACATTTACTTTGGTTTGATTTAGTAGTCTGTTATTTCTGCTGATTTTTACTCATGGTGACTTGTTTCCTCATGCATTTTATGTTTTCATTTTTATTGTGAGAATATGTTTCCTGGAAATGGATCTGTAAGCCTAGATGACTGCATTCAACAGAAAGACATGAAGAGAAAGTGCCATAAGTAGAGGGAGGGGAAAGTGAAAGTCCTGATGTAAGAATGCCAGTGTAGGAGGTGGTTGTAGGGTCAGTTAAAAGAGGGATTGGGAGCCATGAGTGAATATAAGTCACCTTTCAAGGAATAAATGAGTGAATGAATATGTGATATGAGGGAAGACTTGAAAAGCCCTACCAGAAATGCAGGATCATCAGGTAAGTCATCTTTAGGTAGATTACTCTGGCAGCAGGATGGCAAATGGATTAGAAAGAGGTAAGGCAGAGACAGGAAATCATGGAGAAAACAGTAGTAAATACCAGAGATATGGAGAACTTGAACAAGTCAATGATGGGATAACTGAAGAAAAGGGGACATAAGAAAATTCAAGACACAGAGCTAAACTTAACCTTTTAAAAATCAACCAGTAATGCTCTCTTTCCAAAGATCCACACCAATGTTTTCATACCCATTCTAATAGAGATGACATCCCAAAGCATCCAAAGTATTTTTTACTTGGGAGAGTAACACTCATTTCACAATCATAAAAGTTAGACTATCTGTATTGATGGTCATATACTACGTGTCTTAGAAGACTTTAAGAATAAACAGCCGATAACAAGAAGTTAATGTTTCAGGGGTATACTGTCTTGATCTGGGGAGTTGTTCTCAGCTAATGAAAAAACGTAAAAACTTGAAAGAAGTTTTAAATATTAAAGTTGCTAATGCCAAATTAATCCAAATAGCCAAATCAGAAAAGTTTTCTTGTTTAGAGATATGATATTACAGAAAGCTGAAACGTTTCAGTATACTGTTAGAGTTTCTAATTCTGTAACATAAACTTCTTTTTAATATTATCCTTTTGTAATAATATCTTAATCTGCACTATTAGTGACAATACTTTGGATTACAGAAATACCCAAAGATGTTTACATCTTTCCCTAAAATTGCTTATTTAATTATTCTACCCAGTCATGAACCAAAATCACATTTCTGACTTTACACCTGAGGTCAACAGGAACAATAATAATAATAGCTAAAATTCACTGAGGACTTAATATGTTCCAGACAATATTTACATATATTAATTCATTTAACCTCATGTATGCATACTAAGTCTCTTCAGTAGTGTCCAACTTTTGTGACCCTATGCACTGTAACCCACCAGGCTCCACGGGATTCTCTAGGCAAGAATACTGGAGTAGATTTCCATGCCGTCCTCCAGAGGATCTTCCCAACACAGGAATTGAACCAGCCTCTCTAACGTCTCCTGCATTAGCAGGTGGGTTATTTTCCACGAGTGCTACCTGGGAAGCCCAATTTAATCTTCAATCCTCTGAGATGGGTTATAATTGTTACTTACATTTTTAGAGACAAGGAAACTGAGATACAGAAAGGATAAGTCCATTACCCAAGGTCATACAGCTGGCATTAACCTGTGAAGTTAGAATTCCAATCCAAACATTCCTCTCATAACCACTCCACTCCACTGCCTATCTAAAAGTGTGGTTCATTACATTAGTATGTTTTGTTGAATTTTGTAGCTTTATGCTGTTTGAAAGAGTGCTGCTGGAATCATCCTCATTTATATTACCTCCACCGTGCCCTTCTGTGTAATTCTCAAAATAGAAACAATCTTCATTTGAAAATACAGATATTCTCTATGTGACAGCATGTGTATATTGTCATGCCCTTGAGCTAGCTAGTCATAAAAACTTTCAAAGATAATAACAGATTTTGTTGACATTAACAACCAGACTCAGAAATCCCTCAGCCCAGACTGAGGGCAGGGGTGGGGGGTCAAGTTTGCAAGCCCAGTGGGAACTTCCTCCTGATGTCACAAGTTACTGGACACAGAGTCCATGGCTCCTACTCCCAGAGGCAGGTATGGCTCAAAGAAACTTAGACGTGTAGGTGTCAAGGAAATAACTGGACACCTCCCTGAACTCACTGAAGTGCAACGGCCACCTGGCCACCTGCATGTCCTTTGCCCTGATGTTCAGGGAGCCTTTCCCACCTAGATTAGATACTGCTTCAAGTATCAGGTAGACCCTATGAACCAGACTTATGGAGAATGCCAATTTCACACTGCTTCCAGACACCTCTGTTTTAGGCTCCTCCTGAACATGGAGCCTGACTGAGATCAGACTTGATCAAGATCTCCTTAGATACATTCATCTTGTCTAATAACACTTGCTGGAAGGTCTCTTCTTTGCTGCTTGTTGGTCCTCGGTAGCTCTCTTGACACTTGACCTTTTCAAGCTCTCCCTTAGGACTTCACAGCAATTCTTAGAGACTTCCCTGGTGCTCAGACGGTAAAGAGTCTGTCTACAATGTGGGAAACCTGGGTCGGGAAGATCCCCTGGAGAAGGAAATGGCAATCCACTCCAGTACTATTGCCTGGAAAATCCCATGGACAGAGGAGCCTGGTAGACTACAGTCCATGGGGTCGCAAAGAATCGGACACGACTAAGCGACTTCACTTTCACTTCACTTTGGGCTAGAAATTATGTCAGAAATTTTGCTACTAAAAGAAAATAAGACACTCAAAATGGGCCAATGGATGCTTCCATGAACAAATCAGTGGCTGATAGAGACTTCAGGGACAGTCACATGAAAATTCATTTTTATTAGGTCACCTAAAATAAAAAAATTATAAAATACATGGGGGGATTCTGCAGATCTTCCATATACTTGCAAGGTAGCATGTTTAAAATATATTAATTTCTCCATTTATTTGGCACTTACTGAGTACCAACAGCAGAGCAATGTAGGGACAAAGAAAGAAGATTCTGTTTTCAGGAAGTTTAAAATCTGATTAAGGAGGAAGACACTTATCCAACCGTCTGTTCTATGAAGCCGATAAGAGCCTGGAAGCTAATACTTTTCATAATAGATGTTAAACTAATTACTTAAATGGATGGTGCATTTTGCTTTCTTTCCAAAGTGATGCAGTCAAAGCACCTGGTCAAAGATCAAGTTGCAGTCACTTCCTGGCTCCTCCCTTGGTCACAAGAAAGCCACCCTTTCCTGTCATAGTAGCTAGAAAAGAGCAATCACAACACTGTCAAAACAGTGAAAGCTATAATAGACCTGGGGATCTTGCTGGATGTTTTGAGAAAGAGAATCATTCACACTTTTACTTACCCAAAAACATATATTGAGAACCCAACCCACTGTCTTCCAGGACTTACCCCTGAGCTCTGGGGACCATGAAGTGGAAACAACAAAAAAGAAAAAGGAAGTCTTTGCTTTCTTGGAGCTTGGGTTGAAGGGATAAATAAATAAGTGCATGCTTAATGCTTCAGGTGATAAGGTCCAAAGTCCAAATAGAAGAAAGCATTCTATCACTTTGGCTATGAAGGTTGACCTTGGATATGGAGCTACCAAGCAGATTGTTGCCTGAGCATCAAACCAACACTGGAAAGACAGGGTTGAAAGATGAAGAGAGGCTGACACTGATGGCATCACCTCACCTGGATCTAATCTTGCCTGAAATGAAATGATGTGAACAATTCCCCTTTTTAAGTCACTTGCCAATACCCCAATCCTTGACACTCCCATTTCTTATTACTCCACATATAATCAAACAACCATTAAGTTCTGAAAGTGTTCTTTATGTGCAGTGTCACTTTTTCATTCTCACTGCCATCCTCCCACTTCAGTCCTTCTTACACCTGTAAGATGGAGTAACAGCAGAAGGCCTCGGGATGGAGCCCAGAGGAAGTCGTGAAAGAGGAAGGACCACTCTTTGGCCAACAAAATCCATGCAAGTCGGCCCAGGCAGCCACTCAGCATCACCTCATCTAAGAAAATGGGAGGCTCTGGCATGTGGATGCTGGGGGTTGGGAGGGAGGGTAAGGGAGGGTGGGTAACCCAGTCTTATTCCTAGGAACCTGGGATGCTGATTAATATCCAACATATGTCCTTTCCCTGTTCAACTGCACAATAGTCTGCAGGATGTATCTTCCCACTCCTGCCTCACCTTACAACAAAATTCATGAGGAAAAGCATCTTTTTCTAGACAAACATCCAGCCTCTCTTCCAAAAACTGAATCCTATTAATATCACCTATAAGAAGAATAAGTGAAATCAGTCAATAGCAATGCAAATCTCCCAAAGATTAGATTTTCATGTTTCTTAAAAGAGATCAGTAGCTCATCATGACAAAGAATAGTAAATTATGATGATGAAACATTTATTCTTATAATCTGGAAAATTGATATTATGTTTCTTAACCTTGTACCAGAGTTCAAAATAGATCATTCGACTTTCTCTAATTGGTAACTGACTCTGAGATTTGTCAATTCTACTGTGTTCTATGCCCAATTTTTTTTCAGAAATGTTCCCTGTAAATTTAAGAATGCAAAAAGTAATTGGTGTTTGCTCCCTTAAACTCTCTTAAATATATCTAACTAAACTCTTCATATCCTCTTCAGTCCCCCAATTTTTTAACCCCCCACAGTGATGGAACAGTTCACATATAGAGAAGGATAGGCTTGAAATGTCAAGTTCACAGGTTTTCTTATCAGAACGTCCATGAATCAAGAGCATTGCAGAGAAACCTAAGAATTACTCACACACAGCAGCTGGCTAGCTTTATGACATTACACAGCTATTTATTTTTTTCTTTTTACATTGTATTACTTTTAGTGTAGCAATGTCCTTATTCTCAAGTTTTTAAATATCAAAAACATAGCAAAAGTAAAGCTACATGACAAATCTTTAATTTTTATAATCTCCAAACATTCAAACAAATGTCAATAGATACACATATTATTTTTCTTAAATCAGCCAAATCTGAGACATTTAAATATTAACAGTTGTTAAAATATTTTCTTCTATAATAGTTTTGATTAAAATGACTTTCTTTGACTTGAATCAAATTATTGAATTATTTTCTAATGCTAATTGGATTCCCTTTATTATATCTACTGGCCTTTAAATGAAAATCCTACCAGCCATCCCTTAGTACTATACTAACAGGAACCAGGACCTGGGAAGGCCTCAGAGGCAGGTTAAGTGCTGCTGGTTCTAAGGGTGACTGCATACCAATATCCTAGAACACAGAATACCTCTGACACATGCAGGCAATAGTTTGAACTGGGTTCAACTGGGTCAGGACAGATGTCGTTATATTTCTTGATTGCTCACATACTCAGAAATCCTAAGTAAATAATATTTGCTTTTGCGTCATAGTAAATAAGAAATAGTTCCATCCCATAACTGGATTGTCACCTAATCCAGTCTGTGCCTCTCTTATAACTATTGACAGTTTTTAATTCCATCAGCAGTTCTCTCTGCCCTACCAGAGAGAACTGTGTGTCTGTCCCCTAAGACACACAGACATATCTGCACACAGAAGTATCATGCTGCCACTTCCCCACCAACTCACCATTCCTTATGTATTCATTCAGCTTAACCTTATCAAGCTCTTTGGTTGCCTGAGGATTTAAAAATGTTAAAATAAAAAAATTAATTACAACCTTGAGAGGTGCAGGTGGCACCTGATCTGTCCCAAGGCAGCAGGTCACTCCGTATTCATCTAAACAGCAGTATCATGCTTGCTTCTAAACTCCAGAGAAACTTTCTATTGAGTCTTGAACACTGTAAGTAGTGAGATGATGCTGAAATGAGGATGTGGGAACACAAGGTCTAAGCCACAGCGTTATATGGCTACTGAGGTTATTTAAACTGCCACTGATTCAAAATAAGGTGGAATCTTATTTGGAATAAGCCCCTTCCTCCCTCAGAGGTCCAGTGAACATGCAGCATAAAAATCCCTTCTCTTCAGGTGACAGCAACTAAGGCAAGTGATGGAACCACAGGTGATACGTTATCAAAGCCACATCTCAGTAAAACTTGGGTGTGCATATGTGCTCAGTTGCTTAGTCATGTCTGCCTCTTTGTGACCCCGTGGACTGTAGCCCACCAGGCTCCTCTATCCATGGGAATCTCCGGGCAAGAATTCTGGAACGGGTTGCCATTTCATCCTCCAGGGTATCTTCCTGACCCTGGGATCAAACTCATGTCTCCTGAGTCTCCTGCATTGGGAGGTGGACTCTTTACCACTGTGCCACCTGGGAAGCCCTCAATAAAACTCAGGAACAGATAAATTTAAATATCTGATACACCATTTATCATATCACTAAAGTGACACATCTGAAAATATTATATTTGCCACTTAAAAATGCAAAGATTTTTCATGTTTTTCTCCATAAGTTAGGTATAACTAACACATCCTCCATGAGTATCATATCCTGGCATACTACTGAATAAAAATGTAATAAAATCCATATTCTGGTAGGATATACCTTTTGTTTTTCATCTGTGATTAACAGCCTTGGAGGAATTTTTTTTTTAATTTGCCCATGAAATGGGTATATATTTTTAAATAAAAATTACTTAGTTTAAATTATAAAGCTTTTAACTTCAAACTACTTAAAATGTCAAATACTTTATGTTTCAATTTCATTTCAAATCAGTACATTGAAAATACCCATTACCTGGAAACTAAGGAGAATATTTTTACTATTTATTGTGAGCCAGACTCCCTATTTTATTATTAAAAAGGGAAGTTTCCAATGAACCAGAAAGAAAATGTATTTTAAAGCAACAACCAAACTAAGCATATTTATTATCACACAAGATTATATTTTTACCTGCCAGATATGTGCAATCTCTATGTCAAAGCAATATTTTCAAAACGTTAAAAACACAACATGTACAAATATAGAACAAATGTATGCTAAAGATTTATAAACTCATTAATGCCTACTCCAGTAAGAGTATTTTGAGAAACTAGGAATTTACAAGCATTTCTAGAGGAAGGTTAGAATGAGATTGCTAGGTTACATAAAAGCTGATCAGTGCTCTACAAGGCAATACAAACTTGTAGTTATCATGTGTACCTGATGGAAAAAGAAATCATCAATTGTAGTGTCCAAACTCTAATCAAATACTAAATGACCAAGTCAGACATAGGTGCATTCTTCTAGATACTTAAACAATCATATGGGTCTATTAAACAATTTTCCTGCATAATATCAAAAGATCATGCTACATTATTATCTTTAATTTTTTAAATTTCGTATTGGAGTACAGTTGATTTGCAATGTATTAATTTTTGCTTAACTTAAAAGTTATGTATAATTGTTCTTAGCACATTGACTTTAAAATTATGCCACATAACTCAAACTGGGAAAAACAAGTATGATATTTTGAAAGAATGTATTACACATGGTCTAATGCTGTTCAGAAATGGGCAGACATAAGTAATTCAGTTTTTTAAAGTTATCCAATATTGTGCAACAGACACTGAAAGCAATCGGTGCTACAGAGGACCACAGAGGGCAGATGGAGTGGGAACACTTCAGAAGTTACTCTAAAGAACTCTGGATGTTGACGCCAAGCCTTTAAGGGCTCTAAAATGTAAGTAGGGAGAAGATTTAGAGGTTAATTTCATACTTGCTTTTCAAGATTTAAATCAGAATTACAGGTAAACTCTGGTTCTATTAGTTCCAAATTGTTTGAGCTCTTTTAAACTTTTATAAGTATACTTACATATTGAAATTCTGATTTTGGTTTAAAGGGGAAAATTCAAGTTAAAACTTGCTCAGTTAATTGAGATTTTTGTTACTGAGAATGTCCTTTATTTAGTACTTTTGAATTTTTTTTTTTTTTTTTTTTTACAAATGGATTCCTGATTTGGTGGGTTTCCCTTGTGACTCTGTTGGCAAAGAATCTACCTGCAATGCAGGAGACCTGGGTTCAATCCCCAGGCTGGGAAGATTCCCTGGAGAAGGGAAAGGCCACCCACTCCAGTATTCTAGCCTGGAGAATTCCATGGACTGTAGAGTCCATGGGGTCGCAAAAAGGTGGACATGACTGAGTGACTTTCCTTCCTTCCTTCCTTCCTTCCTTCCTGATTTGGTTGATTTACTCAAAGGAGCAGATTTTCTTGAGCTGCAGTCTTCTCCCCCAAACAGGTTTTCAGGTGTGGTAGGGTCACTGATAATCTGTCCTTAGAGTCATTATGTTTGTTTGCTTAAAGAGTCTCCCCAAACTGCATAAGCTTCAGGCCCCCCAAAGCACAGCTCTAGCCTTGCCTGTCACTCCATGTTGATAGTCACATGGACTCAGTAAGTTTGTTTTTTTTTTTTTTTGAGGAAAAAACTGCCACTGTTTTCCCTAAATTTTAAAAATGTCCTGACCTCAGTATTTCTGGGAAGTTTATTCAAATATGATTTTTTTTAAGTCTGTTTACTAGTTTTTTGATTCTTTCCAAAAAGACTGATCCATTGCTTACTATGCTTCTGTCCATATTCCATGCTCATTTTCCTCAACACGTTTCATTACATCACGAATGGATTCCCTGTTCACTTGTTCCAGGGGCACATCCTCTGATAGGCTCTCTTCCTAAATCAAGGAACATATTACGGATGGTCTAATGCCTTTCAGAAATGGGCAGTCACAAATAATTCAATTTAAATATGCAACCAAAATACTGACATTTTCCTATTCAGATTATATCTCTTCTTCCTCCCCAAAGATAAGGAAATTCATAAAGAGTAGATTCACAGGGATAATCCTGATTAATTTGGAGAAGCAGACTTACTTCAGATAAACATTAAGCACACTATGAGACACAAAGAAACCTGCACCAACCAAAACATTAGCAGGATTTTAGTCCATATTATCCAAGGTGAAAACTTCTTTATGGACTATACAGTCATAGCACACATAGCAGTACTTGAGACTGATGGTGCTCACTTAGCAGTAAAGTATGTAGATGACACTTAGCAAATAATTACACAGAATCAGTGCCCACTGAAATGACAAAGAGTTCTGAAAACAATATCCTCAAGAAGGCACATGTGATAAACGCACTATTAGACATTCACCTAAATTCTCATGATTTTATACTTCTTAGCAGTTGAAGCATTATGTTCAGTTCCTCCATTCTGCTTGCATTTACCTTTATACCAAATTCTTCAGGTTAATCAAATTATTGGGTTAGGATAATTCATATAATGTGTCTCACTATTATACTATCTATATTATTTTTATTTCAAAATAATAATATTGTGTGATAATTTCTATGAGAGGAATATAATAATAAACTTTCATTAAAGATGACACAATAACACTTCAGCACATAAGGAAGCCAACCCTCCAATGAAGAAAGGATTCAAATCTGATACAAATCTTCAAACTGAGGTGCTAATACATTTATTGCTTAGATCAAGCATTAGGTATCACATGAGGATGACAGGTTTGTTTTCCATGTTGGCCAACAATCCTCAATCATGAGCAGAGACCTCTCACACATATGCAGGAGTTAAGAGAAGAAATATTGATGGATAAAAACAAGTCCTGATTATCACTCCTAAAACAGTCATTCAAATTGTATGCCCCACCTGTCGTGGGCCAGAATATATCTTTTCCCCCCTCATAACAAGGACACTTTTGACAGAGGAAGGAAACAAAATGAAGATTCTAGAGAAAATTGCAAGGTGGAGTTGAGTGGGTCATACTCATTAAATCGAATCCCTTCATCTATAAATGTCATCATTCATGTTAAATAATCACCATCAACAGCAGTTGAAATGTCTAACACAGGCTTCAGTCCTTTTTCTTTTCAGTGGGGAGTAGGGTTAGGGAGGGCATCAACTTCTAGGAAAATAATTCAGCTGTAAATTAACTTCCAATTGTATTGTTCCTTAATAGGAAAGACTGACCCTTACTCATCAAAGTGATATGTGATCCAGGAGACAGATTTACAACACCAAATATGCAATCAAAATACTGACATTTTCTATTCAGATTATACCTCTTCTTCTTCTCCTCCCTCTTTCCCCAAAGATCTGGAAATTCACAAAGAAATAGTAGATTCACAGGGATAATCTTAAAGCAGAGAGCTACTGCCTTCTTCCACTTGTGGCTCATAGTGGAAAGTAAGTGAACCAGCCACTGTCTTCACCACATCTTCTCACAAACAGGACTCTAACTTGGGATCTATATTCTAACTTTCCTCTTCAGTTCCAGTTAAGAACTGGAATCTTAGATTCCACTAGAATCTTGACTAAGATACAGAGAGTATCTTAGTCATCTTGACTAAGTACATAGAGTACGAGAAGGCAAACCAAGTAGAGGTACATGATTTTTACATATCAAGTCCTAGGTCAAAATTTGGAGATGCTGCCCATTCAACTTGTTTTATCTTCAAAAAGGCAGAGAATACATATATATACACACGCACATAAAGTCCTTGGTTTTTGCTCTTTAGAAACATTACTCTCTCCATACAGACTTTTTCTGACTTAAATCTTGCCATTAATTGTAAAGATTCATTTCAAAACATGGGTAATTTCTGAGATGCCAAATGTTTCAAGCAAGTCTTATATCTTGAGAGGATGTCTTATGCCAGAACCTCACCCAGGCTGACCCCTCTGTATGATTTACTACTAAGAATAAGCTGTAAACAGAGTAAAAATGTCTCTGGATCCTTTAGGGGGAAAGATCTGTACCTTTTAAAAATTTACATGCAGTTATCATTATTTTCTTATTAGGGCTCAAGAATATTTCATTTTTGTTAGTTTTAAAATCTTATCTGAAAGGATTACTTGAGTTCTTAAAATACTTCTTAGGAATAAAAAGGTTAGCCATCAAAAGCTTTGAGCAATGCTGATGTTTATGATTTCTTTTTCATAAGCCTAATTCCCATCCAGGTGGCAAACTCCTTTTTAGAATTTCTCAAATGATGGGACAGGACTGAAAAAAACAAAAACAAAAAAACCTCTACCCTGACTTAAGTAATAACAAATTTCAAATACATGCTTGAAACACCTTGTTTGTATATAAATCTACATATACAAACAAATGCCTCCCAAACATTCTAGAGTTAAGGAAAAACCCAGTTGATCCAATTAGCTAATATGGATTATAATGAGATTCACTGGCCTCTGAAGCTATGGTTACAAAGGATACTGTCAAGTGCGATTACCAAGAAATTATCACTTTGTGTAGTCTCTATGAATCTTTAAGTCTACAAAGTCATTTAAATATATACTTCACACTTGATCAACTGTAACAGCCATCTGTGTGGTGATCAAGGATTTTAACTATAGAATCTCAAATGTTCTTAACAATGCAAATTTACATAGGTACTTTTAATTCACTGAACTTTAGACAAGAGTACTAAATACATCTAAATAAAACAGAGGCTGAAAAGTTAAAACTAGCAATGATATTTGAAGTCAGCCAGAGATCCAGGTGGACTGAGTTGGGAGACATATCCAACTCAGAAAGGGATATCTGCCTGGCTATTCAGACACGAAGCACCTCAGAGCATGTGACTGCTAAAAAGATGCTCAGTATGAAGAACATTATACCTCTGTGGATTTCAGGGGACAAAACACAAAGAGAAAAAAATAAATATACAAACAACTGATCTTGCCAGTATCTTATAATCACATCTAAGGAAACAAGAAAGGCAGCACAGAACTCTGCTTATCTTACAAGGGAAGGACTGTTGAAGCTGCTTCCTTTAAGTAAGAGTGACCTCCAGTGACTTTTCAATTGCACCTCAGGGTACTGCATTAAATTATTCTATAATTCTTTCAGATTAGCAAATCATTCAGTACTAGTCATTTTTAAGTTCTCAGCAAAGTGACAAAGTGACTTGCAGGACCTACGGATTTCATGTAAATGCCCCCATTTTAATTAACTCATGGAAGTTGTACACAAAGATAATTAAAATTGTGTCTGAAACACAGGGCAGGATTTGCTAACGCTCATTTTTAGGAGTGACTCACATAATATGGCATTAAATGAGCTAATACTAAATGATGACAGCACAAAAGTATCACAGACTGGGCATATATGGATGAATGCTGGAAGGGTAACTGTATTTGTACAAAATGCTTTTCACTTTAGTGCAAACTTCACTGTGAGGGCAGAGTTGTTTCCCCTCCCCCACTCCAGCTAAATCTGGATATCCAGAAACAAGATCAGTTTCTAAACATGCCTACTAGCACTTTCTTGAAATACATACTAGCTTACCTTACTCCCTACAACTTGATTTTTAAAAATTGTTCAAGGGAATATGATGTGGAAGGAGGACATGGGGGCTTTCTTAAAATCCCTCAAGGAAAGAAAAGCCCTGTGATGGAGATTTTAATCTGAATAACACTTGGAAAACTTTTTCTGATTTTCAGATTAAAATGCCCTGAGGTCAGCTGAATCAATTTGACTAGCATCTTCAGATCACTCACGGTGCTAGTTCAGAACTGAGGGGTTAATACATCTTCACGGAACCAACAAAATCAGAAACACAACAGATCACAATATACAAGCATGTACACTTGCAAATGAACCTGAATGGCAGGTTTTATTTTTCCTTTCAGCAAAAGCCATCTACCTTTGAAGGGTCTATCCTTACCGGAATTCTGACTATCCAGGTTTGCCATCTGAGCTCTGCTGCGGAGCCCGCCCGCCTGTGCAGCTCCCGAATTCTTGGTACCCAATTCCGCAGAGCCCCAGCAGCAACCATCTATGCTAATGCAGGACCCGGCCAGGTCGGCCAGCGATTTTCTTTCTTACATTAATCCAACAAAATGCATTGGTATTAAAAAGAAACAAATGACCACATTGGCATGATCTTCTCTTCTTCTTTCTCTCTCTGGTCTCTGTCCGCCTCAATATTCTCATGCTAATTTTAGGTTTTACTAGAACTTGAGCTTTCTCAATGAATATTCAAAACAACAGCACACAGACAAAATTCAGCTCACAGACAAAAAGTCAAACAGGCTTTGTGTTTCACAGACCTGACAAGTGGGAAAACCATTGTAAACTGTCCTATCCAAGCGTTGGGACTTTGCGATGTTTTTTAAATGCCTCATTTTCAGAAACAGGCCAGCTAGTCCATTTGTAAAATTCAATTATTATTATTTTTTAATAACACGAATTCTAAGTTGTCAGCGTAAGTTTTAAAAGATGTGCTGTACTCACAAGTATTCCCTGCTGCTAATGTACTCCAGGGTTGGGCAGACAAAAGAAAGAGCATCCTGAGAAAGGTTCCCGCGACGGGGTCCATGCTCAAAGTCGCCGGGGCTCCCCCACCCCAAAATCCCACGGTGTCCAGGCAGGTGCTCTGAGCTGGGATCTGCCTGCTCCCTCCCTCTCGGGGTCGCCAGCGCTTCCTCCTCAGCGCACTGCGAACCCGCGCAGCCGGCGGGGCGGGAGCCCCAACCTGCAGCCACACCCCCACCCCCACCCCCCCCCACCCCCACCGGCTCCTGCCGCGCTGCAAGCTCCGCGAGGCCCGGGCGCCCCTGGCGGTGGCGGGCGGAAGTGCGAGTCAGATCGTTGAAGGTCTTCAACTTGAACTCTCTACAGACGACGCTGGGGAGGTCGCTCTTGATCCGGGGTCCTGGCTCCTTCACTTGCAGGTTTCCCACTCTCAGCAGCTGAGTGGTTCAATGGACTTTAGTCTAAGGAGACCGAACTTCACCATGGTGATGATGCTTGAGCACGAACACTGATGCTAGGAAAAGTGTGTTTTTGTTTGTTTGTTTTTAGTTGAAAAAAAAAAGTAGGACAAGTAATCACTTGTTTGAAGGAAATATTTGCATGTATTGAGAACTGTTGTAAAAAAGACTGTTCTTGTTTTCTCAACTCATTTAATGATTTGTATTTTTAAAAACCCTATTATAGTAATCATTTCAAAATATGTAGAGTTATATGTACAGTGTTATATGTCAAAACACATTTCAATAAAGGGGATATAAAAATAATTTAAAAAACTACCCCACTTCTACTGTAATGTCATCATTTTATTATGTGTATTCTTACTTGGAGATTTGAGAGTTATGGTCTGCAGATACCGAAAACTAAAAACTGGCACCCTGGGAGAAGGAATCTTATTCCAAACATCATCATGGAAGTGACCTTACATTAAGGAAGTAAACTGAATAACTTAATTGATGAATGAAGAGTTTTGTATCAACTTCTGTATACTGTATGTGTATTGCTTTTCACTCAAATTCTTCAATAACAATTCCCAAAAGCATCATACTGAAAAACAAAGCAATATAAAAGGCATCACAAATAAATACAGATTTCAGACTATACAGATAAAGGGCTGTTGTTCCATGGAGTCAAAAGGATTTCAACATCCATGACTTTGAAATAAGCCTGGTGGCCTCCTCTATTTTCTGAAGAGGCTGCCAGCAGGTGTAAATGAAGGCAGTGTAAGCATAGCATGACTAGGATCAATACTCTCCTAAAACTGTGCTGAGCAGTTATGAGCACTCATAGCAATGTGCTGAGACTTATGAACAGGCTCCAGGCATTCTTGTGCCATCCAAAGTGATCAGAACATGAAAGGAACTTTAGCTCTGAGCAGGGCATTATATGCCTGAACACAAAGCAGAGAAGGTGTTTCTATTATTTCTATTCTGCAACCTGAGTAAAAAACAAAAACAGGAATAGAAAATGAAAATAACTTGGCAAGGTCACAAGAGTTTACAAGTAGAACTTCTGAGAATTTGCCCAAGTATGGAGATTCTCAACTTTCTAGATTTTCCATTCATATTCAGGGCCCCTGGGAATCATGAACTCTTCCTACTCACCCAGCCACCCCATTAATCAACAGGCCTGGGGAAACACTGACAGCAAATCTTGCTTGAAGGGTGCATTTAGAACCCTGAAAAAAGCCACAAGCAGTAGAATGACCTGCATTCATTAAACACACATATTTTCAGTACCTACTATATATCCCAGGACCTGAATATTTTATTTCTGATTTTAAAATAAAGTAATGATTTACATTAAGTGTTCATTATTTTTTTAAAGCCTATACACCAGTCTGTGTGTGTGTGTGTGTGTGTGTGTGTGTGATCTAAATAGATGGTCACAGCATCCCTTTGAAGTAAATGTTATATGCCCATTTAATGAATAGGCAGACTAACTTCAGAGAGTTTAAAGGATGTGTCACAAAGCAAGCCAGACTTAGAAACCAGATCAGCTGAGCTCTGAAACCCCTTCTCATGGGCCCTAAGTTGTCTGAAACAGAAAAGTTGTCACCTGTGAAAACTGTTTAATCTTTAACAGGAAATCCATTTAAAATGAGTTAGTAGGCACCTCAGTGATTGATGCCAATTAAAACCAAAAAGAGCAATGCTGCTAAAGTACTTGAGCAGACATTCAGGATGGAGTTTCACAAATAAGAGATGAAACACAACACACAAGAGATTGAGACTTGCAGGCAGAGGCCCATGTGCAGTGTACAACATTGATCTCTGGACAGACATCAGCACTGGAGCCACTGCATGACAAGGGCAGCCCTAAGTGAGGAAGGTTGAAAGCAGCACCCAAAGCAGGGACTTGCTAGCAGACAGCTGATGTAAAGCTCCTGGTTTTACCCTTTGAGCTACCTTCTTTAGTCGGGTTTCCCCAGTGGCTCAAACATAAAGAATCTGCAGTGAAGGAGTCTCGGCTTTGATTCCTGGGTCAGGAAGATCCACTGGAGAAGGGAATGGCAATCTACTCCAGTGTTCTTGCCTAGAGAATCCCACAGGCAGAGGATCCTGGCAGGCTACAGTCCATGGGGTCCCAAAGGGTGATACACGACTAAGCAACTAACACTTTATTTAGTTGGAGACTTTGTGGCTTCACTTTTCTTGTTTGTAAAATGGTGATGATAACCAATCATAGAGCCATTGTGAAATTACAAATATGAAACCCCCACGAAGTGCTGCAGCCTACTGAGCATTCCATATACCAGCCACACAGCTGCCCTGGGCGTTGATACCCTCCTGTGAGACCCTCACAGCTGCTCAACACCTGTGATCCTCAGCTTCGTTGTCTGTTTCATAAGATAATAGAAGTCTTACCAACAGAGGACTGATCCAAGGGTTACAGGAGAAAATGGAATGTCAAGTACTTAACACCATGTGCATTCACGGGGACCTGGATCAGGTAGAGCTGTAGGCACAGAGGAGAAAGGATGCCTAACAGAACCAGGATGCCTAACAGAACCACCAAGTTCTCCGCTCTAAATCCCTGACCACTTTCCATAGCACTTTGTTCTTTTACGTAAGAAGGTTGATAGACAATCAACAAGGACCTACTGTATAGCACAGGGAACTCTACTCAACATTCTGTAGTAACCTATATGGGTAAGGAATCTGAAAAAAATGAATATATGTATATATAACTGAATCACTTTCCTGTACACCTGAAACTAACATGACTCCAATATAAAATTAAATTAAATGCTTTAAAAAATTGAAAATAAAAGATGAAGAAAATGTGTAGACAAAATCTTGCACATTTCTGTAAGTGATGATTCAAACTTTCAAAATCATGGGTGTGTGTGTATGTGTGACTGCAGAGCTCACACCAAACAAAAAAGAGGACTTGAAATTGGCAAGAGTCACAAAACAGAAGACAAGAAATCATCTTCAGATGTTCAGAAGTATGTGGATTCTCATATGTGTAACAGCAGACAGGCTGCCTAGGAAAGTATATTTTAACTGAAACTACACGGGTAACAGTCCTGACTAAACTCTTCTGGTTTCCTATTTCCTGCTCACTGGGGGCAGTCTGTGCACTCAGGATTCCCTACCCTGAGAGGAGGAAAGATCAGCTTGCCCCACCTGAATGAATTCCTTTCTCAGTGCTCTCCATAGATCAAACATGACTCCATTCGTTTTTCTTCTTCATTCAATAGTTTTCTCCCTATAAATTATTTCTGCATTGTTTTATTTAAATCTGAAAATATGTTTAGCTTTACTCTGGTAATGGGAACACTTTTGTCATTAAATCCTCTGAAAGTTAGAATACTGTGAATAAAATATAATAGTATTTCTATTAGGGGTAATTTTTCCCATAAGCCCCCAGGCAACAAATCCTGAAGAACAATAATGGAGAGACAGACTCCAGAGAGAATAAATGTCACACGCACAATATTAAACACACAGTGCACAGCATCTTCGCAGGTTCTCTCCGATGAGCTGTGTTCTCTATAATTAGTCCTTGGAAGCCTGGGTTTTAACAACCAAAGGATAATGCATCTAATTATGTAAGTCTCAGCTACAGGAATTGTCAACCACATATTGTTACCCGAAAAACTGGGTCTGCCTGTTGGTAGATGTTGAGCTTAAAAAACACAACCAAGGCCAAGAGTGGAAGAAAGAAAGAGTTATTACTTGCAGCAAGTAAGTAGAACACCAGCAACAGGTCCCAAAGCAATGTCTCCATGAACAGCAAAACTGGGGAAGTTTTATATTAAGGGTAGGTGGGTATTCATAAAGAGGCTTGGGAGGTAGGCAGAGTCCAGCCTTTAGCTGACTGAAATCCCGAAGGTCAGAAAAAGTCAACACCATCATCTTTTAGGTTGCACTTGACCAGGTGGCTAATCTTTACCACTGAAACAGAACTGGGAGTCTTTAAAACTGATATCTTTGCTATTGTTACTTGTCTTACCTGATAACAGTCTGAATTCTTTTTTCCACTTCGGATCCTTAATTACTGAGACCTGTTCAAGGGCAAGTATTGTGGCCAGACTTTGATTAGAAAAGGACTTGGACCAAAAATGGCTTCTCTTTTGTCAAGAAAGCAATGCCATCACGAACCCCCTACCTTATCTGCTTACAACACTTCTTTCCAATTCAGCCCTCTTTAATCTAGTAAGACTTTGGGGGACTAACACTGGTGTCTAAGATAGACACCGGCTTCTCTCGTGGCTCAGCAGTAAAGAATCCTGTAGCCCAGGAGATGTGGATTTGATCCCTGGGTCAGGAAGATCCCCTGGAGAAGGGCATGGCAATCCACTCCAGTATTCTTGCCTGGAGAATCCCACGGACAAGAGGAGCCTGGTGGGCTACAGTCCATGGGATTACAAAGAGTCGGACATGGCTGAAATGACCAGCACATCTAAAATAGATGCTGGTGTCTAAGGAAAATCACAGCTAAGATCTTAAAGTGTAAAAGCAATACGTCTTGATATTTCCAAAAGTACTCAATAAACATTTCATATGATTGCACACAGATAAACAACACAGATACTTTTCCTGACATTCTGGCACAAATAGAATCAGAGAAACATAAAATTAAAATGAAATACAGAGTCAGCTAGCCAGCATTCCACCCAAGTCAATATTCACAGTCTCCAATATCATCTTGCACACATGCCCACTGATGGCAGTAGCTAAGCTGCAATTATGTAAAGTAAAAGGAGGTTCTAGAACTTCCTTCAGTCACATCGCAAAGAAGGATAAATTCACAGAATCAACAGCATGAGTGCCCAGGGAAAAACATTCTTTTTATTCCATTTTTAAAAATTAAGATATACTCTTTAAACAAAATTTCTAATTTTATGAAAGGCATAAGGGTAATAGTTTTTCTTTACTTCTATTGGGAAGGAAGAGGGAGGCAGAGTTGAGTGTATCCTTCAAAGTTCTTTTCTAATTTAAAATCAAAATAGACATCTGATCTTGATATAAGAATTTTTCTATTGAGGTATAATTGACACAGAACACTATATTAGTTTCAGACATACAATTCAATCATTTCATATTTGTATATATTGCAAAATAATCATCACAGTAAGTCTAGCTAACACCCATCACCATACACAGTCACAGATTTTCTCTTGTGATGAGAACTTTTAAGATTTACTCTCAGCAACTTTTAAATATGCAGTACAGTACTGTTAACTATATTCACCATGCTATACATTACAGCCCATGTCTTATTTATTCATAACTGGAAATGCATACCTTTTGAACCCCCTTTACTCATGTCACCTATTTCCCACCCTCACACCCCAACCTCTGCCACATATCCTTTGGAGTTAGTGTTTTCCTGTTTTTTCCTGTATAAATACACAGAAGTAAAATTGTTGTATCATTTGGTATTCTCAGTTTCGATGTCTTGAGGAAACTTCATATGAGTTTCCATAGTAATTGCACCAATCTTTGTTCCCACCAAGAGTGCACGAGTGTTCCCTTCTCTCCACATCCTTGTCAACACTTGTTATTTCTTATCTTTGGAAGAGGATCATACTAACAGGTGTGAGGTGATAGCTCATTGTGGTTTTGATTTGTATCTCCCTGCTGATTAGCGATGTTGAGCAACTTTTTCTTACACATATTGGTCATCTGTATGTGTTCTTTGGAAAAATGTCCATCTAGATCCTCTGCCCATTTTTAATTAGATTGCTTGTTTACTATTGAGTTGTGTGAACTCTTACTGTATATTAGACATTAGCCCATTATCAGATACATTATTTGCAAATATTTCCCCCACTCGCCTGGCTGCCTTTTCGTTGTGTTGATGGCTTCCTTCACTGTACAAAAGCTTCTTAGTTTGATGAAGTGTCACTTCTTTATTTGTACTCTTATTGCCGTTGCTTTTGGCATCATATATAAAAAATCATGGCCAAGACTAATGTACAGGTGCTTGCTGTGTGTGTATTATTCTAGGAGTCTAATGATTTCAGGTCTTACATTCAAGTTTTTATTCCATTAAGTTATTTTTTGTGTATGATGTAAGACAGTAGCCCAGTTTTATTCTTTTGGGTGTGGCTGTCCAGTTCTTCCAACACCATTTATTGAAGAGATTGTCCTTTCCCATTGCATATTCTTGGCTCCTTTGTGATAAATAAATTGACTATATCTGTGTGGATTTGTTTTGCGGCTCTCAATTCTGTTCCCTTAATCAATGTGCCTGTTTTTATACCAATACCATACCATAGTTTTGTAATACAATTTAAAATCAGGAAGCATGTTACCTCCAGATTTGTTCCCTCTTAAGATTGCTTTGGTTATTCAGGTCTTTTGTGGCTCCTTACATATTTTAGGATTTGGTTTTTGTTTTTTGGGGGTTTTTTTTGCTCTATTTCTGTGAAAATTACCATTGGAATTTTGATAGAAACTGAATTGAATCTGTAGATTGCTTTGGGTAGTATGAACATTTTAACAATAATTCTTCTGATCTATGAGCCACAGAATATTGTTCCATTTATTTCTGTGTTCTTCAATTGCTTTCATCAGTGTCATAGATTTCAGAGTACAGGTCTTTCACCTCCATGGTTAAATTTATTCATAGGCATTTTATTTTTTTGATGTGATGCTTAATTTTTTTTCCTAATAGTCCATTATTAGTGTATAGGAATGCAACCAATCTTTGTATATTGATTTTGTAGACTGCAACTAGAGTTGTTTGTTAGTTCTAAGAACTTTTTGGTGGAGTATTTAGGATTTAGTATAACATCATCTGCAAATACTGAGAATGCTACCTTTTCCTTTCTAACTGGATGCCTTTGACTTCTTGCCGAGTTACTCTGAGTAGGACTTCTAATACTATATTGAATAAAAGTGGCATCTGTGGACATCCCTCTCTTGTTCCTGATATCACAGGAAAAGCTTTCATTGAGCATAATGTCAGTAAAGGGCTTATCATATAGGGCCTTTATTGTTTTATATCCCATCTGAATATCTCCCACCTGGCAACTTCACTTACTCCCCATTTTCACTTCAAATTGTATCAGAAACTTTGAAACATCTTGCTTTCTTTCAGTTTCATCTTGGTTTAGATAATAGAAATGTTTAACATTTTTCTAATTTAGTTCAAATAATCACTGCATAATTCAAGTAGATTCAAAAGCAAATAGACTCTAACTTATAATAGCAAGTTCTGATATAAATGCCACTAGATGATACTCTGAGTATATGACATGAGCTGGATGACTTTTTAATTATAGGAATTTGTAGCTTTTGCAAAGATAACTTCTTTTTAAAATGCTTTTCTAGATGTTTCTGTCTTATCACAGAAATACATGATTGTATGTACAAGTATAATTGGCATAGAGAACTATTAATAACAACTCCCCCCCCCCACACACACACACAATTCCATTGCTCTATTGTTTTGTCATTGACATAATGATGATAACTGTCTATCGTTATGTCCATACACACATTTATAGGATTAGGTTTATTTTCCTTGTATTGTGATTACAAAATGATATTATTCCTCAGTTTAAACTAGGTTAAAATTTTGCATTTCCATTTTTCATTTCCGTAAAGTGATTTCATGTGTGGGAAATGAAATACTATTTTTGCCTGTCAGTCTAAAACCACTTTAAATCCTATATTGGTCTCCTATGGTAAACCTTTAAGACTTCTTTTTTTCTGGTAACATTTTCTACATGGTGGATTGTATTAGTTACATTAATTAAGTAGAAAACACCCACCTACCTTATTGAGGTGGATATGCTTTTAATCCATAAACACAGATCAAAAGAAAGAAATGATTATATTATTAGAGTTAAAAAACAAAAAGTGGTAGCTCTAGTTGATTTTTTTTGTAAAGAATGATTTAAAAGCAGTACCTTGAAGTGGGAATCTAAAGTCACTCCTTTATTTGGAGGCTTAAGTAACTGTACCTACCAGGAAACAGACCAGAGCCTTGCCTCTCACTTACCACTCCCTTTCATGTGTTTCAATTACAGGGAAGGTTAATGGTGCTGAACAGCCCAGGTATGAAGGCACCTTTCATTATCTTCCCTGTCAGGAAGTCCCTAGAGCCCATTAGCCTTCCCTCTGTGTTTATGGGGAAAGACACAGTGTTCTCTCACACCCCAGAGAACATGAGAACTGACTTCTCACAGTCTAGCAGACTTTTACCAATGTTTTCTGGAAAACAATTTTGCCCGTTTCAGAGCCAGCCTGGAATGTAATTTGAACTCAAATACCAATATCATTTAGAATGACTGAAATAATACTTAAACTTGTGAGATCAGCAAACTACTATGTATAGTCACATTTTTCTAAATTTTAGCTTTAACTGTGTTTATTAATCGAGCAAGCACAAAGTATACAAGTAGAATTTTTCTTTGAATTTTTTATGTTGAATGAATTGAAATAATTGGGATGTTAAAGAATGAGAGAAGTTGCTTCATTCGTGTCTGACTGTTTGCAACCCTATGACTGTAGCCCACCAGGCTCCAGACTCCATGGGAATTCTCCAGGCAAGAATACTGGAGTGGGTTGTCATGCCCTTGTCTAGGGGATATTCCAGACCCAGGGATTGAACCTGGATCTCTTATGTTTCCTGCATTGGCAGGTGGGTTCTTTACCACTAGTGCTACCTGAGAAGTGCAAGGAACATATATGCACTAAAGCATTTACTCTGTACTAGGTAGGTTCTCTTTTGTATCATACCATAATGCCACCAAACACTAAAATTTAAAACAATCTATAGGTGTCCCTTATGACCCCTCTTCTCTGAATATTGTCCTCCATGTAGATTCCATCAGGATTCACCTTACCTAGAAACAATAGGTAACCTATGAACAGGGAATATGTTCAGGGAATGTAAATACAGTTCAGGCTCCACCAAACTTCTCTTGCCAAGTTCAGATGGGCTTGTATTTAGCCTGAGACAAAAATCTTGCTCCTCTTCCTCATTAATGTTCCTAACCTGTGACAAAGGCAATTGTAGGAAAGGCAACATGGCCCTAAATTTCCCCTCATCCGTTCTCTAAGAACTTTCATTTTCCAGAGAAGACTGTGGTCTAGAAAAGGACATCAAACTCCAGATTAAGGTGGGATATGTGGAAACATGACCATTGGTATGGCATTGCCCAGATATATACCATGCCCAGATAAGCTTGAATTTCATATAAATATGTAGTTTGGGAAACATGAACAACATGTAAATATGTAAAGGGCTTCCCGGGTGGCACTGAAGTGTTAGTCGCTCAGTCATGTCTGACTCTATGCAATTCAATGGACTATACCCCACAAGGTTCCTCTGCCCATGGGATTCCACAGGCAAGAATACTGGAGTGGGTTGCCATTCCCTTCTTTAGGAAACCTTCCCAACCCAGAGATCGAATCCGGGTCTCCTGCATTGCAGGCATGTTCTTTACCACCCGAGCCACCAGGGTCTGCCTGCCAGTGCAGGAGACACAAGAGACATGGGTTCAATCCTTGGGTTGGGAAGATCCCCTGGAGTAGGAATTTGCTACCCACTCCAATATTTTTGCCTGGAAAACTCCATGTACAGTGGAGCCTGGCAGGCTACAGTTCATGGAGTCACAAAGAGTCAGACATGACTGAGCACACACACACACAAACATATAAATATGAATCTGGTAACTCAATATTTGCACCACACAGATGAAAGATACTTTTAAAAAGGAGGGTCATGGAGAGGGAGTATAAAAAATGAATGTGAAATTTCAGAGTTTTTCTAGGGCAAGAGTCAACAAACTCTGGCATGGGATCAAATCTGCCTTGTTCCTAACTAAAGTTTTACCGAAACACCACCACACCCATTCGGTAGGTACAGTTCAAGGCTGCTTTCACTCTGCATGGCAGAGTTTAGTAGTTGCAGGCCAACAGAGCCCCAAATATTTACTATCTGGCCCTTTAACAACAGCAAAAAAAAAAAAAGACCAATCTCTTGTCCCAGTTGAACTCCCAAAATGACTCTGTCATTCTAAATACTCACTATTTCCTATCTCTAATGTAAGACTTCTTTCCATAGTCATGCTGAATATTATAAAACTGAAAATATGTAGGCTATTAAATAAAAAATATTATTTTACTCAGTAAGTTTAAACATAAGGCAATTTTGTCACTTTAAGAAAAATAAAAAGAGCTTTGAGAAATCTTTCCATATGTCAACATTTGTGTTTCACAACTCAGACAGCCTAATGTAAACTTTCATTTTTCAGCACAATAAAGCAAAGAATATTTTTAAAAGAGTCCGGGAAATCAAATCCATCCACTAATTAGATCTTCCAGTCTTCAGTACAACATTTCCTACCAAATGTGGCTCAATATGGCATAAAGGGGCATTTGTTTAACCTCATGTGGAAAACTATGGCTATGGAAGAATGAGGGCATTGTTCTAATGCCCTAAGTAGTAAGAAGAATAATCTCTACGTAGTAAGAAGAAAAGCAAGGTATGCACTGGTAATGTGCCAGTGAGTAGCTGGAAGTAACCTTTCTATTGGAAGGTAAGATTCATTCCTCAGGAAACCAACACACTCCTGGGACCCTGGGCTGAAGCCATTTGGTGGGTGGATAGCATGAGACAGGTCTGACAATCAAAGTCAACCCATACTGCTGAAGCAGACAGCTGGCAGAGACTGTTCACAGAGTGACTAGAGGCTTGAAAACCTAGTCCGGCAGCAAAAAAGTATAGAGAAGAAAATTCTATTTCTAATCTACCTGGAGAAGGTGTGGGTGTAATTTTCAGACTATGAAGTATTGAAGGAGAAAGGCAGTCCTGAGTGACAGTGCCTCAGCCTCCAGGACTCTGACTCAGAGGCTCAGCAACAGTGTTGGAGTGAACCCAGCCTACTGCCAACACCATGACCAGAGACCAAAGAAGACACATGGCTGGGTTTCCTAAATGTGTATGGTAAATAACCCTGCATACAAATCTTCCAAGCCTTGACCTAGATCGTGTATTAGAACACATAATAAAGAAAACAGGATGGTTGATATTGAGACAAGAGGACCAAATCAGTTTCAATAGACTTGAGGTTCCATGGACTTAAGGAAGAATACAGTACAGAGTCCAACAGGCTAGCAGACAAATGCATTGGAGCTCTGTTCCTCACCACAGTGCACTAAATTTATCTCCACACTTCAAAAAAGTTTTTATTGGTGTGTAACTGATTTACAATGTAGCATTAGTTTCAGGTATACAGCAAAGTGAATCTGTTATACAAATACATATGTTGTATAACAGATTCACTTTTTCCTTTTTAGATTCCTTTCCCATATAGGTCATTAGGATATAGAGTAGAGTTCCCTGTGCTATACACCTCATTAGTTATCTATTTTATGTAGCAGTGTATATGTGTCAATCCCAATCTTCCAATTTAGCCCTTCCCCTCTTACTCCCTTGGAACACCATGTTTATTTTCTACAAATGTACTTTACTTCAGTTTTGTAGATAGGTTCATTTGTAGCCATAAGGAGTACGTCAAGCCTGTATATTGTCACCCTGTTTATTTAACTTATATGCAGAGTACATCATGAGAAACGCTGGACTGGAAGAAACACAAGCTGGAATCAAGATTGCCGGGAGAAATATCAATAACCTCAGATATGCAGATGACACTACCCTTACGGCAGAAAGTGAAGAGGAACTAAAAAGCCTCTTGATGAAAGTGAAAGTGGAGAGTGAAAAAGTTGGCTTAAAGCTCAACATTCAGAAAACGAAGATCATGGCATCCAGTCCCATCACTTCATGGGAAATAGATGGGGAAACAGTGGAAACAGTGTCAGACTTTATTTTTCTGGGCTCCAAAATCACTGCAGATGGTGATTGCAGCCATGAAATTAAAAGACGCTTACTCCTTGGAAGGAAAGTTATGACCAACCTAGATAGCATATTCAAAAGCAGAGACATTACTTTGCCAACAAAGGTCCGTCTAGTCAAGGCTATGGTTTTTCCTGTGGTCATGTATGGATGTGAGAGTTGGACTGTGAAGAAGGCTGAGCGCCAGAATTGATGCTTTTGAACTGTGGTGTTGGAGAAGACTCTTGAGAGTCCCTTGGACTGCAAGGAGATCCAACCAGTCCATTCTGAAGGAGATCAGCCCTGGGATTTCTTTGGAAGGAATGATGCTAAAGCTGAAACTCCAGTACTTTGGCCACCTCATGTGAAGAGTTGACTCATTGGAAAAGACTCTGATGCTGGGAGGGATTGGGGGCAAGAGGAGAAGGGGACGACAGAGGATGAGATGGCTGGATGGCATCACTGACTCGATGGATGTGAATCTGAGTGAACTCCGGGAGTTGGTGGTGGACAGGGAGGCCTGATGTGCTGCGATTCATGGGGTCTCAAAGAGTCAGACACAACTGAGTGACTGATCTGATGTGATAGATTCCATGTATAAGCAACATCATATGGTGTTTGTCTTTTCTCTGTCTGACTTCCTTCACTCAGTGTGACAATCTACAGGTCCATCCATGTTGCTGCAAATGGCATTATTTTATTCTGCTCAATGGCTAAGTAACATATCATTGTGTATGTATACCACATCTTCTTTATCCATTCCTCTGTTAGTGGACATTTAGGTTGCTTCCATGTGTGGGCTATTGTGAATAATGCTGCAGTGAACTTTGGAGTGTATGTATCTTTTTGAATAATGGTTTTTCCCAGATATGTGTCTAGGCGTGGGGTTGGTGAATCATATGGTAGCTCTATTTTTAGTTTTTGAAGGAATCTCCATACTGTTCTCCATAGTGGCTATACACATTTACATGCCCACCAGCAGTATAGGAGGGCTTGCTTTTTTCCCCCAAGCCTCTCAAGCATTTATTGTTTGTAGATTTTTTGATGATGGCCATTTTGACTGATGTGAGGTGATAGATACCTCATGTAGCTTTGATTTGCATTTCTCTAATAATTAGTGATGTTGAGCATCTTTTCATGTGTATCTCCATGTCTTCTTTGCAGAAATGTCTATTTAGATCTTCTGTTCATTTTTTTGATTGACTTGCTTTTTGATATTGAGTTATTTGCATATTTTGGATATTAATCCCTTGTCAGTTGCTCTCTTTGTGAATATTTTCTCTCATTCTGAGAGTTGTCTTTTCATTTTATTTATGGTTTCCATTGCTGTGCAAAAGCATTTAGGTTAAATTAGGTTCCATTATTTTCATATTTTTGATATGAGAATAAAATCACCTCTGGATTTTATAAAAATCCTTCATAGAAAATGGTGAGGGTCAGAAATATCATGAGATTCAATAAATATAATTACCTATATATTTACTAACAGAAATAGATACAATAATCTAATAAAAACATGTTTTATCACCTAACTCGCTTCTATCTCAGAGACTTCATCTATACCATTGTGGTTCCTAAACTGTATGTTTTCCAGTAGTTGCTATGATGAAATGTTAGTGTTTTTGGTCCTATAGTTCCTGTAGTTTCCTGTTGCAATGTTACAGACTGATGTTTCCCAAGAGTAATTTTTCTATGAACAAACAAATAAAAGTGAGAAGCACCCATATGGAGCCTTTATTAAATATTAAAGCATAAACAGTTCTAGTTTAAAAATAAAAGGATTATAGTTTTAAGTCTGAATTTGACTAATTGTGCTTTTCAAAACCTACTGTCAAATCTTCACAACAGTAAATCCTAAGTTATGATTTAAAATTTTCTTGTGAAATAACACTTGACAAAATGAACTTTAAGCATGACATCTCCCATCTAAACATAGTCTTAAATGATTATTTCAATTTAAAATAAGGACATTTTTGAGTGGAACTGGAACTTGTCAGTTGGTTATCTTTCTATGAATTCTCACTAAGTTCATGAGACCTCCAACAGTGAGTAAGAACACCACCTTGGCAGAATCTTGGTAGTAGTCAGAAGCAGGAGTTGTGGGAACATGTTTACAAGACTTGGGATCTAAACAGAAACGGTTTAAGGTGGACTTTTCAAAATGGGAATGTGACTGGTTTTAGGCAAAATTCATGACACAATAGTTTTGATTTTGAGGTACAAAGGCAACTCAGTGGATAAAAGATAGTCAGTTCAACAATTACAGGGCAATTTAATCCTTATGCAAATAAAAGATAAACTTTCACTCATTCACATTTTATACAAAAATTAGTTCAAAATGGACTGTAGACCTAAATGCAGAACCTAAAATAATACAACTTTTAGAAGAAAAGATAATAGAAAATCTTTTGTGACCTTGGAGTAGGCACACCAAATAACAACACATAAAAGAAAAAAATCATAAATACTGCTCTTCAAAAGAAGCATTCACGGTTAACAAAATTTAGGGCTATGGACTGGAGATGATATTTATAAGTAACATACTTAACAAATAACTTGCATCTATACAGAACATTTAAAGAACTCTTATTAATAAAACTCAATAATAATATTTGAATAACCTAAGAGGAGATGGAATTAATGATCAAAAACATCTCAACATAAAGGTCCAGAACCAGACTACTTAACTCGTAAAGTCTACCAAATATTCAAACGAGAATTAATGCCAATCCTTTTCAAACTTTTCTAAAAAATAGAAGACATGGGACTACTTTCAGACTCATTTTATGAGGGCAGCATTACCGTGATACCAAAACCAGACAAGTACTCCAATAAATAAATAAATAAAATCAATAAATGGCTCATAAAAATGCTAATACAAATAAATCCAAGAATCTAATAAGAATATGTTTTATAACCTAATGCATCTGGGGTCACCCATTTCTATCCCAAAGTTTTAATCCCTCTTGAACAATAAACACAGGCTTTCCAGGTGGCGCTAGTGGTAAAGAACCAACCTGCCCAGAATGGAACAAAACAGAGAGCCCAGAAATAAACCCACAAGTATAAGGTAAATCAATGTGTGACAAAGGAACCTAGAATATACAATGGGGAAAGACAGTCTTTTTAATAAATTGTGCTGGAGAAACTGGACGTCCACATGTAAGCAAAAGAAGCTGGGCTACTATCTTCCACCATACACAGAAATTAACTCAAAACGGATTAAAAACTTGAATGCAAACCATGAAACCATAAAACTACCAGAAGAAAACATAGAAAAAAAATACTCTTCCTGGGTCTTGACAATGATATTTTCAATATGACAACTAAAGCACAAGAAACAAAGTGAAAAAAAAGTGAGTCTATATCAAATGAAAAGCTTCTGAGCAGCAAAGGAAATAGTAAGCTATAAGAAAAGGCAACCTATGGAATGGACAAAAGATATTTGCAAACCACACATCTGACTAATAATTAATATCCAAAATATATAAGGAACTCATACAACTTAATAGCAGAAAAATCAAATAATCCAATTGAAAAATGAACAGAGGAGAAGCTAAAGGCAAAGGAGAAAAGGAAAGATTTACCTATTTGAATGCAGAGTTCCAAAGAATAGCAAGGAGAGATAAGGAAGTTTTCCTCAGTGATCAATAAAAAGAAATAGAGGAAAACAATAGAATGGGGAAGACTAGAGATCACTTCAAGAAAATTAAAGATACCAAGGGAACATTTCATGCAAGTTCAGTTCAGCTCAGCTGATCAGTCATGTCCAACTCTTTGCGACCCCATGAACCACAGAATGCCAGGCCTCCCTGTCCATCAACAACTCCCACAGTTTACCCATACTCATGTCCATTGAGTCGGTGATGCCATCACACCATCTCATCCTCTGTTGTCCTCTTCCCCTCCTGCCTTCAATCTTTCCCAATATCAGGGTCTTTTCAAAGGAGTCAACTCTTTGCATCAGGTAGCCAAAATATTGGAGTTTCAGATTCAACATCAGTCCTTCCAATGAAAACCCAGGACTGATTTCCTTTAAGATGGACTGGTTGGATCTCCTTGCAGTCTAAGGGACTCTCAAGAGTCTTCTCCAACACCACAGTTCAAAAGCATCAATTCTTCAGTGCTCAGCTTTCTTTATAGTCCAACTCTCACATACATACATGACTACTGGAAAAACCATAGCCTTGACTAGATGGGCCTTTGTTGAACAAAGTAATGTTTCTCCTTTTTAATATGCTATCTAGGTTGGTCATAACTTTCCTTCCAAGAGTAAACATCTTTTAATTTCATGGCTGCAGTCACCATCTGCAGTGATTTTGGAGCCCCAAAAATAAAGTCAGCCACTGTTTGCCCATCTATTTGCCATGAAGTGGTGGGACCTGATGCCATGATCTTAGTTTTCTGAATGTTGAGCTTTAAGCCAACTTTTCACTCTCCTCTTTCACTTTCATCAGAAGGCTCTTTAGTTCACTTTCTGCCATAAGGGTGGTATAATCTGCATATCTGAGGTTATTGATATTTCTCCAAGCAATCTTGATTCCAGCTTGTACTTCATCCAGCCCAGCATTTCTCATGATGTACTGTGCATAGAAGTTAAATAAGCAGGCTGACAATATACAGCCCTGACATATGCCTTTTCCTATTTGGAACCAGTCTGTTGTTCCATGTCCAGTTCTAACTGTTGCTTCCTGACCTGCATACAGGATTCTCAAGAGGCAGGTCAGGTGGTCTGGTATGCCCATCTCTTTCAGAATTTTCCACAGTATATTGTGATCCACACAGTCAAAGGCTTTGGGATAGTCAATAAAGCAGAAATAGATGTTTTTCTGGAACCCTCTTGCTTCTTTGATGATCCAGTGGATGTTGGCAATTTGATCTCTGGTTCCTCTGCCTTTTCTAAAACAGCTTGAAAATCTGGAATTGCACAGTTTATGTATTGCTAAAGCCTGGCGTGGAGAATTTTGAGCATTACTTTACTAGCGTGTGAGATGAGTGCAATTGTGCAGTAGTTTGAACATTCTTTGGCATTGCTTTTCTTTGGGATTGGAATGAAAACTGACGTTTTCCAGTTCTGTGGCCACTGCTGAGTCTTCCAAATTTGCTGGCATATTGAGTGCAGCACTTTCACAGCATCACCTTTAAGGATTTGAAATAGCTCAACTCCATCACCTCCACTAGCTTTGTTCATAGTGATGCTTTCTAAGGCCCACTTGACGTCACATTCCAGGATGTCCAGCTCTAGGTGAGTAATCACACCATTGTGATTATCTGGGTCATGAAGATCTTTTGTATAGTTCTTCTGTGTATTCTTGCCACCTCTTCTTAATATCTTCTACTTCTTTTAGGTCCATACCATTTCTGTCCTTTGTTGAGCCCGTCTGTGCATGAAATATTCCTTTGATGTCTCTAATTTTCTTGACGAGATCTCTAGTCTTTCCTATTCTATTGTTTTCCTCTATTTCTTTGCATTAATTGCAGAGGAAGGCTTTCTTATCTCTTCTTGCTATTCTTTGGAACTCTGCATTCAAATGGGTATATCTTTTCTTTTCTCCTTTGCTTTTGGCTTCTCTTCATTTCATAGCTATTTGTAAGGCCTCCTCTGACAGCCATTTTGCTTTTTTTGCATTTCTTTTTTTGGGGATGGTCTTCATCCCTGTCTCCTGTACAATGTCACGAACCTCCGTCCATAGTTCATCAGGCACTCTGTCTATCAGATCTGTTCCCTTAAATCTATTTCTCACTTCCACTGTATAAGGGATTTGATTTAGGTCATATCTGAATGGTCTAGTGGTTTTCCCTACTTTCTTCAATTTAGGTCTGAATTTGGCAATAAGGAGTTCATGATCTGAGCCATAGTCAGCTCCCAGTCTCATTTTTGCTGAGTGAATAGAGCTTATCCATCTTTGGCTGCAAAGAATATAATCAATCTGATTTCAGTGTTGACCATCTGGTGATGTCCATATGTAGAGTCTTCTATAGATGGGCACAATTAAGGACAGAAATAGTATGGAGCCAACAGAAGCAGAAGATATTAAGACAAGGTGGCAAGAATATACAGGAGAACTATACAAAAAAGATCTTCATGACCAGATAACCACGATAATGTGATCACTCACCTAGAGCCAGACATCCTGGAATGTGAAGTCAAGTGGGCCTTAGGAAGCATTACTATGAACAAAGCTAGCGGAAGTGATGGAATTTCAGTTTAGCCGTTTCAGATCCTAAAAGATGATGCTGTGAAAGTGCTGCACTCAATATGCCAGCAAATTTGGAAAACTCAGCAGTGGCCACAGGACTGGAAAAGGTCAGTTTCATTCTAATCCCAAAGAAAGGCAATGCAAAAGAATGTTCAAACTACCACACAATTTCACTCATCTCACACGCTAGCAAAGTAATGCTCAAAATTCTCCAAGTCAAGCTTCAACAGCACATGAACCATGAACTTCCAGATGTTCAAGCTGGCTTTAGAAAGGCAGAGAAACAAGAGTTCAAATTGCCCACATCCGTTGGATCACCGATAAAGCAAGAGAGTTCCAGAAAAACATCTGCTTCTAGTTTATTGACTACGGCAAAGCCTCTGACTGTGCTGATCACAACAAACTGTGGAAAATTCTGAAAGAGCTGGGAATACCAGACCACCTGACCTGCATCCTGAGAAATCTGTATGCAGGTCAAGAAGCAACAGTTAGAACTGACATGGAACAACAGACTGGTTCCAAATTGGGAAAGGAGTACGTCAAGGCTGTATATTGTTACCCTGCTTATTTAACTTATATGCAGAGTACATCATGAGAAATGTTGGACTGGATGAAGCACAAGCGGTAATCAAGATTGCTGGGAAAAATATCAATAACCTTAAGTATGCAAATGACACCACCCTTATGGCAGAAAGCAAGGAAGAACTAAAGAGCCTCTTGGCGAAAGTGAAAGAGGAGAGTGAAAAAGTTGGCTTAAAACTCAGCATTCAAAAAACTAAGATCACGGCATCTGGTCCCATCACTTCATGGCAAATAAATGGGGAAACAATGGAAACAGTGAGTGACTTTTTAGGGGGGACTTCAAAATCACTGCAGAAGGTGACTGCATCCATAATAGTGAAAGATGCTTGTTCTTTCAAAGAAATGCCATGAACAACCTAGACAGCATATTAAAAAACAGCGACATTACTTAGCCAACAAAGGTCCATCTAGTCAAAGCTATGGTTTTTTCAGTAGTGATGTTGGATGTGAGAATTGGACTATAAAGAAAACTGAGCACTGAAGAATTGATGCTTTTGAATTCTGATTTTTGAGAAGACTCTTTAAAGTCCCTTGGACTGCAAGGCGATCCAACCAGTCCATCCTAAAGGAAATCAGTCCTGAATGTTCATTGGAATGACTGATGCTGAAGCTGAAACTCCAATACTTTGGCCACCTGATGTGAAGAACAGACTCATTTGATGCTGGGAAAGATTGAAGGCAAGAGGAGAAGGGGACAGCGGAGGATGAGGTGGTTGGATGGCATCACTGACGTGATGGACATGAGTTTGAGTAGGCTCCAGGTGTTGGTGATGTACATGGAAGCCTGACGTGCTGCAGTCCATGAGGTTACAACGAGTTGGACACAACTGAGCCACTGAACTTAACCGAAATGAAAAATGAATGAAGAATCTACACAGACATTTTTCCAAAGAAGATATTCAAACAACCAACAGGTAGTATGTGAAAAATGCTCAATATCACTAATCACTAGGGAAATGGTATTTTGCAGAAAGTTTTACTTTCATTTTAGGTTCAAAGGATTATTAACAAAAGAAGCCACTCGTTACACACATAAACAATTTCAATTCTTTACAGAACATATTTTGACTTAATTTCCATATACAGTCATTAAAAAAAAGAAAAATGGAAAGAATGAAGAGAAGTACCAGTGTATACATCACCAGATTAAGTCAACCTACATCCAGACTTAAACAGTGCTGAAAATTGTTAACAGCAATCTGGTGTCCCAGCTGGGAGAGGATCCCAGGCAGTGTGTCCATCTCACGGGTCAAATTTCAAATTTCAGTTTCAGGGGCTCCTACTTATACTCTCAGACCAAGAACTGATATCATCATTAGTATGCATGTGCAAAAATGCAGCTCTGGTTTTAACTTTTTACAACGCTATTTGTTTCACCTAAAGAGTCATGGGATTTCATTAGACCCTAAGGGATTAGCCAGGGACTCAAGAATTCCAAGATCCACTTTCTTTCTTATCTAAAGTGCAGTTTGACTTGCTGCATTTGCAGGCAGGCACAGAACCTGGGCACTGCCCAGGCAGGTCAGAAGCAGGTCAAAGGCCTGGTCCCCCGCTTCTGAAGCCTGAACAAGACTTCCTGCATTTTAATATCCCTAGTAAATGAAAATCAAAACTGCAATGAGACATGACTTCATGTCTGTTAGTATGGCAATCATCAAAATGATAAGAGATGAGAATTAGCAAGGATTTGGAATAAGGGAACCCCTTTGCACTTTTGAGGGGAAAGTAAATTAGTGCAGCCTTTATGAAAAGCAGTATAAGGGTACTTTAAAAATTCACATTGGAATTGCCGTATGATCCAGCAGTTCTGCTTCTGGGTTTTTAGACAAAGAAAATAAAAGCAGTAACCCCCCAAAAAATCTGCACCCCCATGATCACTCAGCATTATTTACTATAGCCAAGATATGGAAATAGCCTAAGTTGTCCACTGATGAATGAATATGTAAAGAAAATGTGGTCAGTCAGTTCAGTCGCTCAGTCTTGTCCGACTCTTTGTGACCCCATAGGCTGCAGCACACTAGGCTTCCCTGTCCATCACCAGTTCCCAAAGCCTACTCAAACTCATGTCCATCACATCGATGATGCCATCCAACCATCTCATCTTCTGTTGTCCCCTTCTCCTCTCGCCTTTAATCTTTCCCAGCATCAGGGTCTTTTCAAATGAGTCGGTTCTTCACATCAGGTACCCAAAGTATTGGAGTTTCAGCTTCAGCATCAGTCTTTCCAATGAATATTCAGAACTGATTTCCTTTAGGATGGATTGGTTGGATCTCCTTACTGTCCAAGGTACTCAGGAGTCTTCTCCAACACCACAGTTCAAAAGCATCAGTTCTTCAGTGTTCAGCTTCTTTCTAGTCCAACTTTCACATCCATACATGACTACTGGAAAAACTATAGCTTTGTCTAGATGGACCTTTGTTGGGAAAGAAATGTCTCTGCTTTTCAATATGCTATCTAGCTTGGTCATAGCTTTTCCTCCAGGGAGCAAGAATCTTTTAATTTCAGGGGTGCAATCACCATCTGCAGTGATTTTGGAGCCCCCCAAAATAAAGTCTCTCACTATTTCTGTTGTTTCCCCATTTATTTGCTATGAAGTGATGGGACCAGATGCATGGTATATATATATATATAGTGAAACATTCCATCATTCAGTGGTTAAAAAAAGAAAATAATCTTGCCATTTGAGTTACCATGAATGCACTTTGGTAGCATTATCCTAAGAAAAAATATGTCAGAGAAAGAAAAATACTATATGATCTCAGCTATATGTGGAATCTAAGGAAAACAGAAGAAGAAAAAAAAAAAAAAAAAAAGCGAGCTTATAGATTTAGAGAAGAGACTGTGGGTTGCCAGAAGTGGATAGTGGGGAATAAAATAGGTAAATGGTATCAAAAGGTTCACAACTGCAGTTACATTTAAAACAAATAAGTCATTAAAATGCAATGTACAACACTTAGACTATAGTTAAAAATACTGTGGCACATATTTGAAAGTTGCTAAGAATGTAAATCTTAAAAGTTCTCAATACAAGAGAAAACAGTTGTGAAACTGTGTATAGTGTCAGGTGTTAACTAGAATTACTGTGATTATCATTTTTCAATATAAACAGATGTTTAATCATTATGTTGTACTCCTGAAACTAATATAATGTATGCCAATTATATCTCAATTTTTTAAAATATTAGTAAAAGCAAAACAACACATCTTTTGAAAAAGTGTTCAAAAATTTGGAATAAGCATTTTACCAAAGTTATATGAGATGCAAATTAACACATAAAAAGCTATTCTGTGTCATAGTCATTAGGGAAATGCAAATGGAATTTCCAATGGTATTCTTCTACATATCTATTTGGTTAAAATTAAAAAGACTGATGATAGCAAATGTTTCATTTATAGTGCCTAACTTGGAAATGGCACAAATATTTATCAGTAGTTAAAAGGGTAGATAAATTGTGATATATCCATATACTAGAATATTCAATAATAAAGATAAACACATTGTAGGTAAGTTATAGAATATAGATTACTTACACAATAACTATGTAGTGGAAGAAATGAGGCAAAAAAAAAAAAACTGTACATATGATATAACTCTATTTCTATAAAATTCTATGTGCAAATTAAACTGGCATCCTTGGTGGTCAGTTGATGGGAAGAGCAAAGAGGGGTGAAAGAAAAAGCTTATAAAGGAACAATAAAAATCTTTGGAGAGATGGATACGTTTGGAGAGATGGGAAGATGGTGCCATGGTGCCATGCTTTGATTTCAAAGCGTCAAACTGTATGCTTCAAATATGTACAGTTTATTTAAAATTGATTATACCTTCAAAAAAGTTGTTAAAAAAGAAAATATCTCCTTACAAAAAAAGTTAAAATATTAGGTAATTAGCATTATTATTTTTCCTGAGTTTGAATCCCCGAAGACACTTTGTCAAATAGTACTTTTCAGTGAAACTTTCCAATGAGTCCTCCTTCGTCTTAAAAAAAATAAGCTCCTAAGTCACGTTTCAAAGGGTCAGACACTCTCCACTCTGTGAAAGTGTGTCTTACACTAAGAAAAACAAACCATCTAGTTTGCTAAGGAAAAAGACTTGCAGAACCAGGAAAATGGAAACAGAAAGCTCATGGGAACTAGCCAAATGCCTGTTGAGAAACAGCAGGACAACATCCAGGAACCTTTCCTCTTTGTAGGGAAGTAGTGGGATAAAAAATTATAACTTCACTAATAAACATTCAACAGATCTTCCTGAAGACAGAACAAAATCCATCCTTCCTACCATAGGGTAGAATGGCCTTCTCACATGCTTGAAAGATTAGTGAAGGAGACCAGGACATGCCATCTCAAAACATGCCACTTTGGCATAAGGATGGTTTTGAACTGAAAGAAACTGAGAATCAACAGATGCAGGAAGAACTCTTACTTCACCTTTTCTGCCTAAAAGCAGGGCATGAATTTCCCCTATGACAGTGCTCTCCTCTTCCAAACCAGAAAGAGGGTGACTCTTGTTACCAGAGGTGGAGAATGGGTGCTGAGATGAATCTACATAAGCAAATCTTATGAAATTAACATTTATCTCCCATCAGTTTCCCTGATGTATTTCCTACTCACTTTCCTGTAATTTGTCAAACCTCAAAGTCCCAAATCCCTTTTTCTTGCTAAACATGAAATATAAATCCTTGAGATTAACGGCTTCCTTTAGTTTCACTTCCTTTCTTTTGGACTCTCCTACACATGAAATATGAATAAATAATAAAAATGTTATGATTTTTTCTCCCATTATTCTGTCTTCTGATAATTTAATTTGCAAACCTCTAAGATAAGCCTGTATGCAGGTCAGGAAGCAACAGTTAGAACTGGACATGGAACAACAGACTGGTTCCAAATAGGAAAAGGAGTATGTCGAGGCTGTATATTGTCACCCTGCTTATTTATCTTGTATGCAGAGTACATCATGAGAAATGCTGGGCTGGAGGAAGCACAAGCTGGAATCAAGATTGCCAGGAGAAATATCAATAACCTCAGAATGCAGATGACACCACCCTTATGGCAGAAAGTGAAGAGGAACTAAAAAGCCTCTTGATAAAAGTGAAAGAGGAGAGTGAAAAAGTTGGCTTAAAGCTCAACAGTCAGAAAACGAAGATCATGGTATCCGGTCCCATCACTTCATGGGAAATAGATGGGGAAACAGTGGAAACAGTGTCAGACTTTATTTTTTGGGGCTCCAAAATCACTGCAGATGGTGACTGCAGCCATGAAATTAAAAGACACTTACTCCTTGGAAGGAAAGTTATGACCAACCTAGATAGCATATTCAAAAGCAGAGACATTACTTTGCCAACAAAGGTCCATCTAGTCAAGGCTATGGTTTTTCCAGTGGTCATGTATGGATGTGAGAGTTGGACTGTGAAGAAGGCTGAGCGCCGAAGAATTGATGCTTTTGAACTGTGGTGTTGGAGAAGACTCTTGAGAGTCCCTTGGACTGCAAGGAGATCCAACCAGTCCATTCTGAAGGAGATGAGCCCTGGGATTTCTTTGGAAGGAATGATGCTGGGGCTGAAAGTCCAGTACTTTGGCCACCTCATGTGAAGAGTTGACTCATTGGAAAAGACTCTGATGCTGGGAGGGATTGGGGGCAGGAGGGGAAGCGAACGACAGAGGATGAGATGGCTGGATGGCATCACTGACTTGATGGACATGAGTCTGGGTGAACTCCGGGAGCTGTTGATGGACAGGGAGGCCTGGCGTGCTGCGATTCTTGGGGTTGCAAAGAGTCGGACACAACTGAGCGACTGAACTGAACTGAACTGAACTGAAGATAAGCCTAAGAGGGTTGAAGCAAGAAATTTCCTCTCAGACATTAGCAATAGAGGGGGAAAAATGTTTTAGTAGTGATGTGGGGATAAACTTTGGAGTTGATCAGATCACCTCAATGGTCACATCAGTCTTGTATTCTGAGCAACACTCCCTTGGTATTCTTGTTCTGTTGTTATTTCTCGTGATATCTGGTGGCACTGCAGTGTCCAGAGATGCAATATACTCTCTCCGATGTGAGGCCTTTGTTCTTGTTGTTCAGTCTCCAAGTCGTGTCCTACTCTTCACAAACCCGTGGACTGCAACATGCCTGACTTCTTTGTCCCTCACCATCTCCTGGAGTTTGCCCAAGTTCACATCCATTGAATCGGTGATGCCACCCAACCATCTCATCCTCTGTCATCCTCTTCTCCTTCTGCCTTCAGTCTTTCCAAGAATCAGGGTCTTTTCCAATGGGTAGCCTTTCCCTTCTCCAGGGGATCTTCCCAATCCAGGGATCGAACCCAGGTCTCCTGCATTGCAGGCAGATTCTTTACTAGCTGAGCTGCAAGGGAAGCCCTCCAGTGAGTCAACTGTTCACATCAAGTGGTCAAAGCATTGGAGCTTCAGCTTCAACATCAGTCCTTCCAATGTGTATTCAGATTTGATTTCCTTTAAGATTGACTGGTTTGATCTCCTTGCTGCCCAAGAGACTCTCAAGAGTCTTCTCCAGCACCAGACCTGTATGCTGATATTATTTTAGAAACTATTTCTATACCTCCCTTTAATCTTATTCAAGCTAAAGTCATTGAATTCTTGTTTTAAGCTCTAAGGCAGTACAGCTCACATAGCAGAGTCTTGACAAAGCACCACGTGCTTATGGATCTCAGACATGGTATCAATGTCAGCCTCTCGATTGCACCAAAAGCAATTCTGCACTCCTTCATATTCACCAAACATGGGTAAAATACTTCTGCTGCTGCTACTTGGACACAACTGAACAACGAAGCACAGATATCTGGGAGCCTGTAAGAATTCACTGATACTGTGCTTTCTAATGGAGAAGGCAATGGCAAGCCACTCCAGTACTCTTGCCTAGAAAATCCCATGGATGGAGGAGCCTGGTAGGCTGCAGTCCATGGGGTCGCTACAAGTTGGACGCGACTGAGCGACTTCACTTTCACTTTTCACTTTCACACAACGGAGAAGGCAATGGCAACCCACTCCAGTGTTCTTGCTTGGAGAATCCCAGGGACAGCAGAGCCTGGTGGGCTGCCGTCTCTGGGGTCGCACAGAGTTGGACAGGACTGAAGTGACTTAGCAGTAGCAGCAGTGCTTTCTAAAAGAAGTTTCTGCTCTCACTCAAAATTATCCCCCACATGGCAAGGTTTTTCTTTAATCATGTGGATAGCTTCAATAGGGTTTTGTTGTTGTTGTTTTGTTTTTTACAGTAGGGCAGCTTGATAATGTATCTGGGAATACTCTTCCCAGTGATTCTAGTCTCCTTGATATCAGTAAGATAAGGAAGAGAAAAATCTTTGTAAAACAGTGCTGAGAAAACTTATCCAAAGCCAGACGGGGAAAAAAAAACAAAAACAAAAACTAAAGGGACTTCTGCCTATTCTTTCTATATTATGCTAGGACTTTATTATTAGGCCTGCCTGTGGATTATCTGAATCTCTAGGCATGTACCTTTGTTTAGAGAACTTGCTATTCACTATTGATAAAAAGTATGTTGTAATTCTGAAGGGGTTGCCTTGCTTTCTGTCAGATAGAAAATCAAATAAACTCTGTCCAGTTTGGATACAAATGATTCCTGTCTGATAGAGATAATCTCCAAAATTCAGAATGATTTTTGATCTGAATCAAAAATTTAGCTGATTTTCCCTATAGATCATTAGCTATTTTTTATCTAAAAGCAGTAATCCTATTTAAGAATTCTCTCTTCTAGCTACTATAAATGCTTCTACCCCATCTGGTTCTTTCGAATCAGCACTACCATCATGCCGGGTCTCTTATTAATGAGTTCATTAAATCTGTGACATAGACTCATTTACATTGGCATGAGAGTCATGAGTTTAATTTATGAAAATGGTACCTTGACAAAGAGCCCTTGTGAGTAGCACCAGGTGTACCAGTCAATAAACCATGGGCATACAAAGAGCCACCTGCATGGACACATACATTGGGAAACTGGTCATTTCAAACAGTATCTCTTCCATCTTTCCCCTGCTTTTATTTTGGTTCATAAGAGCTAAGACTTTGCAATATCTAGTAGATATGGGAAGTTTCTCTGTTAAAACTGTGTAGGCTCAGATCTGTTTTACACTCATATATGTTTTAATTGAGACTTTGGAGTCTGCCCTTTTCTACAAAAGAATTAATGCCTAGTGCTTTGAAGTGTGTCTGATAACAGGCTCCCATCCAAGGCTGAGGTTTGTTCTGGAAAGTTTCAGCCTACAAACCCACACTTCCTTAACTCTGAGATGTCCTTACTCACCAGCACTTCCATGGCATGGTTGTTCCCACTGTTATCCTGGGGAGAACCTCTACCACTTCCTTCTTTTTGGTCTTCTTTCTTAGGGAGATTTCTTGTACACTACTGCTTCTCCTTTTCCCTTCACTTTGCCCCTCTTTTAACAAGTCTAAACATCCTCCTTTGATGGAGCTATTTCCCTTGCAGTCAACTTCATTGCAACTACTTTGATTGATGAATGTTTGTGGCATCCTCCTATCAAAAAGAATTAATCAAACATCAAACCTGATGAGTGGGGATTGATTCCACTCTTATGAGCTAAGAAGAGCTGAGAGGAGACTGTTTCCATGAATGTACTTGTGAATTTTTTGGTTATGAAGAGTTTTGCATCCTATACCATTTAGCAATTGTATGCCTATGAAACTGAATTTTAAACTAACACAGACTCTGCATTATTCAATTCAAAGAATATGTTCCATTTACTATCCTGCACTAGAACAGATGTTGAACTAGGACCAAAGATGAATAAGCCATTTCAGCATCCCTCAACCAGGTCAGAGTTCAACTGAGTTGATAGACATATACACATAGCACACAAGATTTATTTTATAAATATCATAGAGGCAAAAACCAGGTAAAAGTAAGGCATAATTACTTAGTGAGAAACACATCACTGAAAGAATCTAGAAAGGTTTACAGGGGGCATTACAGTTGCAGTGGACTCTCAGCAATCACCTGGAATTTGGTGAGTCAAAATCTGAGTAGGCAGAAATGACATCCAGATGCAAAAGTATCCTGTTAAAGATCTGAAAGCCTGTTTCTTTTCCAGGTCTCATAAAAATGCAACCTTCAGTGATAGTTATTTCTTAGATGTGTTATTATTCAAAAGACATTTTTATAAAAAAAATAGAATAGACTGAAGCTGTGTGTAAATTAGATTCCCTCCAAAATGTCATCATTTTTTGATTTTGATTAAAAGAAACACTTCCAACAAGATCCTACTGTATAGCATAGGGAGGGAACTATATTCAATACCCTGTGAGAAACCATAACAGAAAAAAATATGAAAAAGAATATATATTTGTATTATATATATAATTGAATCAACTTGATATATAGCAGAAATTAGCACATTATAAATCAACTATGTTTTAATGAATTTTTTTTTAAAAAGTATTTCCAAATGTGTGCTTCTTTAAAGGCATACTATAAAAACTATGATTTTCCTAACTTCAAAACAGCTTTATCTCTCCTCTGCAACCTCCTTCCACATCCACTACAGGATGGGAAATGTTACCCCAGAAACAGTCAGGGACTAGAGCAGGAGGTGCAGCTGTGTGGTCTCCAAGAATATGCCAAGTGGAAGCAGCATGAGCATGTGTAGAACCTTCAGAACCAAGTGGAATATTTGGCATTCTCTTTCATTTTCTCAAATTGCTTCCAAAGTCACCCATCTTTTGTTAACAGTGAAAATTCTCAAGGTCACATGGAACCATGGAGATTAAAAGCCAGATGAAATGGTTTTGAGTCCCCTGCTTATTTAACTTATATGCAGAGTACATCATGAGAAATGCTGGACTGGAAGAAACACAAGCTGGAATCAAGATTGCTGGGAGAAATTTCAATAACCTCAGATATGCAGATGACACCACCCTTATGGCAGAAAGTGAAGAGGAACTCAAAAGCCTCTTGATGAAAGTGAAAGTGGAGAGTGAAAAAGTTGGCTTAAAGCTCAACAGTCAGAAAACAAAGATCATGGCATCTGGTCCCATCACTTCATGGGAAATAGATGGGGAAACAGTGGAAACAGTGTCAGACTTTATTTTCCTGGGCTCCAAAATCACTATAGATGGTGACTGCAGCCATGAAATTAAAAGACGCTTACTCCTTGGAAGGAAAGTTATAACCAACCTAGATAGCATATTCAAAAGCAGAGACATTGCTTTGCCAACAAAGGTCCGTCTAGTTAAGGGTATGGTTTTTCCTGTGGTCATGTATGGATGTGAGAGTTGGACTGTGAAGAAGACTGAGCGCCGAAGAATTGATGCTTTTGAACTGTGGTGTTGGAGAAGACTCTTGAGAGTCCCTTGGACTGCAAGGAGATCCAACCAGTCCATTCTGAAGGAGATGAGCCCTGGGATTTCTTTGGAAGGAATGATGCTGGGGCTGAAAGTCCAGTACTTTGGCCACCTCATGTGAAGAGTTGACTCATTGGAAAAGACTCTGATGCTGGGAGGGATTGGGGGCAAGAGGAGAAGGGGACAACAGAGGATGAGATGGCTGGATGGCATCACTGACTCGATGGACGTGAGTCTGAGTGAACTCCGGGAGTTGTTGATGGACAGGGAGGCCTGGTGTGCTGTGATTCATGGGGTTGCAAAGAGTCGGACACGACTGAGCGACTGATCTGATCTGATCTTGACAAATGGACTCTCTAAATTTGGGAGTTTAACTGGTAGGATGAGATTTGGGGAGATGTTTTTGGGTGGATATACACCTGGATTGGAAGCTCTGGGGAGAAGCTGGTGCTGTAGAAATAAAATTGGAACCTTTCGGAGAATGCAGGATTATAGGAAACCTATTGAACTCCATGAAAAGGTGCAGGATAATAGGCAATCAACAAGAAAGGGTGTGTAAAGAGAAAAAGAGCAGAACTCAGGACACTGAACTCATTTATAAGATATTTTGCCATGAAAAGAAGAAGGAGTAGATGAGGGAGAATGGCAGCAAGACTTTTGATAAGGGCAGTTGGTAAAGGAAATCAGAAGAATGCAGGATAAAACACTGAGACTGAATATACAAATGGAAAACTGGTCAGACCATATATAAAACTAGAACTCTGATCCACTACCTGCAGTGACCTGACCAGGAAACCAACCACTTCTGTGTAATACCCACCCCAACAAGGCATTCTGCTGTAAGTCAGATTTTTAACTCTATAAGCAATACAGGAAACCAAACAATAACTTCTGCAATAATCAGCTCAAAATGCTAAGGACTTGATTAATAATCGGCAGCTTCCCTAAAAATTGTGTCTTACTTCCATCTTCAGACCCACCAGAGAAAGCCAAATATGTCCCCCTAACTAATCACCTGGAATGCCACCTTGCTAGGTAGCTATCTGCAACTTATCCGCACCAAGAGCTTCCACTCAGGGCCACCCGAGTCTTCCCTTTACTTTCCATTGCCCTCCTGTCTGCCTTTGCATCTCCACCCAACACAAGTGGTAGTGTCTGACTCCTTTGCTATAGTGAATATAGTGCTATATAATTTGGTTGGTCTGCATCTGTTTCCACACACGGCAGTTAAATGTTTTCAGAAGACAAGAGTATTGATGGGCTGAGTAAGGTGAGAAAGAAATGAGTGTGCCCCTTGTGCTTGGCAACATGGAGGTCATGGGTGACCTTGATGACCTTGTCATTTCATGCAAGTCCTGGGACATATGTGAGTCATTGAACAGTTAATAAAGATTAAGAAAACTGACACAATAAACACGGACAAATATCTCATGAACATTTTACCCAGAAGAAGAAAGATAATTTGTACAGTAAAGGATTGAAAAATACAGGGAATTTTTTGTTGTTTGTGTGTTTTTGTTGTTCGTCGCTCAGTCGTATCTGATTCTACTGCAGTTGCCAGTAGGAATGAAGGACCTGATGAGAGAAAAATGCTTGTTTTCTTAATTAAGTGTGAACTAAAGCTATTAGCTGAGAATGAAAGAGAAGCTAGTTGGTAGGACGTTTTCATAGATGTTTAGAAAGCAACTTACTGGAAAGTATAGCAGGATTGCATAGCACAATTAATTGTCTGTTTCAGTGAAAAGGAACTAAAAAGCCTCTTGATGAAGGTGAAAGTGGAGAGTGAAAAAGTTGGCTTAAAGCTCAACATTCAGAAAACGAAGATCATGGCATCCGGTCCCATCACTTCTTGGGAAATAGATGGGGAAACAGTGGAAACAGTGTCAGACTTTATTTTTCTGAGCTCCAAAATCACTACAGTTGGTGACTGCAGCCATGAAATTAAAAGACGCTTACTCCTTGGAAGGAAAGTTATGACCAACCTAGATAGCATATTCAAAAGCAGAGACATTACTTTGCCAAGAAAGATTCGTTTAGTCAAGGCTATGGTTTTTCCTGTGGTCATGTATGGATGTGAGAGTTGGACTGTGAAGAAGGCTGAGCGCCAGAATTGATGCTTTTGAACTGTGGTGTTGGAGAAGACTCTTGAGAGTCCCTTGGACTGCAAGGAGATCCAACCAGTCCATTCTGAAGGAGATCAGCCCTGGGATTTCTTTGGAAGGAATGATGCTAAAGCTGAAAGTCCAGTACTTTGGCTACCTCATGCGAAGAGTTGACTCATTGGAAAAGACTCTGATGCTGGGAGGGATTGGGGGCAGGAGAAGGGGACAACAGAGGATGAGGTGGCTGGATGGCATCACTGACTCGATGGACGTGAGTCTGAGTGAACTCCGGGAGTTGGTGGTGGACAGGGAGGCCTGGCGTGCTGTGATTCATGGGGTTGCAAAGAGTCAGACACGACTGAGCGACTGATCTGATCTGATCTGATCTGATTAGTGATCAAAAATTTAAAGTCAGTTTGATCGATCCAGTGATGAGATCTGTCCCACCTTCTTCTCCCCAAGTGTAGAAAGACTCACATTGTTGTTAGGTAGGATTGGGTTTAGGGGGAGGCAAATGTATGGAGGCAGAAGGGATTTAAAGAGTTAAAAGTATTTATGAGGAAGAGATCATAATGTTGTATGATGGAGTCTAACATGAACAAGGAGGGAATTAAAGCAAGTATTGTTGAAAAATGTCACCTAGTGCTGGGTCTGGCTTCCCAGTGAGATAGAAATCTGGGGGTAGAAATGCTGAAGCTATTGCACTAGAAGGATAGAACATGTGGTTGAAATTTGGACTACTTAATAAATATACTTTGGAAATGGTACAGATTCTAATGATGATCACAGTTCTAAGGGTGTGATGCAGTGGAAACTGATGGAAGAGGTAAAGAAATTAAAGGACAGGGAAGTAGTATAGATATAGATCCCTGGTGTCATAATTTAAAATACTATAGGTTGTATAACAAATAATGTTCTCAGTTCCAAAACTCAGGAGTTCGGGAAATGTTACAACATTTATAATATTTATATTCCTTAAATCCACTCACCTGAGATTTCAGGTTTCAATGACCTAGGTGGGAGAAAGTAACACCCCATCATTCTTGTCCCTCCCTCCCTCCAACTAGAATCACATTAAGGTTCCAGCTGCTCCTGCGATGAGTTCCAAGGGATCTCCTCTCCTAGTACACAGCCTCTGCAGGTATACACATTGCTCACCTTTTGAAACCTTGCTTCCATATTGGATTTCCCATCGCTCTCTCCTCTTTCTCCCTGACCCTCTCAGATACCAGACTTGCTCCTAAAGACTGTCTCCTCTTGCATGAGGCCCTGCAGAGAGCCCCAAGCAAGGAATTAGAAAACTGGTTTACCAGAATAAATGAGAGAGGAAGGGAAAATGCAGGAGAAGAAACAAGATTTAACGTTTCCATAAATTATTCTGACAAAATTAGTATAGCCTTGGTGTTGGTGAATATATATGGTATATTCTGAATACAGTAAGCATGCTCTAAAATGTAAATTGGCTTCTGTTTATATAAGTGAATAAGAGATTTTGAAGTCTCATTATGGCTTTTCAAGTGCCTGTACAAAAATCTAAGCACATAATGGCTACATAATCAAACATTATTATTTATTTTTTAGTCCAAAAGTCATTAGAGAGTAATTTTCTTTCCTGCTGACAAATTAACAGAAGAAAACAAAACAGAAATGTCTTTTACTTTAAGCTTGCATTCAACTTTAGGAGTTAAGATAATTACAATATATCCATTCAATCAAAGGAAGCTCCCCACAAAGGAAGGAGTTATAATTAAAAAAAACAAAAGTTTTATTCCTGGTATTGAAAATGACCAAATAAAAACCCATCAAAGCTAGAATCTGAAGAAAAAGAAACATTCTCAGGAGGTATCCAACTTCCTCTGACCTTTCTTTGTAGCTTCCTGGGGTTAAATCATTCTTATCTGTCCTTTATAAAGAATTAAACTCTAAAAATGTAAATAAAAAGCACACCATCAGTATTTCATTGTTGACTGCACCTCTGTAAGCATGTGGCTCTTCTGGTTCAATCTGAATGGTGCCCCGCTGGCCTTCCTGAGTGATGTGGGGAATTCTGACACTGCATCTGCTCTACTGTAGCGGATGGTGAGTGGGGCAGGGCAGGGACTCCAGGAGAATTTGTGGCATATTACACTGCCAGGATCATGCCAGACAAACAGTGTAACTGTAAGGTTTAAAAACTCTGTCACATGGTCCTTTAAAATAAAAGTAAATATAGTAAAAATGAATATGGTGAAAAAACTAGAAAGAGCTCTCTAGAAGGATACATAAGGGGCTACAGAGGCCCTGGAGGCAGTGGGGAGTTGTGACAATGAGTTTGAACCTTATAGAACGGGTAACGGAAGCTCCCAGAATCTTAGCTTACCTTTTTATTAAGAATCTTAAGCCTACAAAGCAATTCAGATTGTCCTTTGACTGAATAGATAATTAGTGTTTAACACTCTAATCCTAGTGGTAATTGGTTCATATGTTGCCTGAATTTAATTTTGTTAACTTAATTTGACTTATTTTAATCAAGTTATTAACAAATATAATATTTTAATAAATATAAAATATTTATATTAAAATAACAGAAAATAATATAAATAGCAAATATTTTGAGACTACCCTGGAGTACAAGAAGTAAAACATCCTCAATGTGTTTTTTTCCTCATAATGTTCCCTGTTGTTAATACATGTGCATGTCTCAGTTCAGTTCAGTAGCTCAGTCATGTCCGACTCTTTGCAACCCCATGAATCACAGCACGCCAGGCCTCCCTGTCCATCAACAACTCCTGGAGTTCACTCAGACTCACGTCCATCGAGTCAGTGATGCCATCCAGCCATCTCATCCTCTGTTGTCCCCTTCTCCTCCTGCCCCTAATCCCTCCCAGCATCAGAGCCTTTTCCAATGAGTCAACTCTTCGCATGAGGTGGCCAAAGTACTGGACTTTCAGCTTTAGCATCATTCCTTCCAAAGAAATCCCAGGGCTGATCTCCTTCAGAATGGACCGGTTGGATCTCCTTGCAGTCCAAGGGACTCTCAAGAGTCTTCTCCAACACCACAGTTCAAAAGCATCAATTCTTCAGTGCTCAGCCTTCTTCACAGTCCAACTCTCACATCCATACATGACCACAGGAAAAACCATAGCCTTGACTAGATGGACCTTTGTTGGCAAAATAATGTCTCTGCCTTTGAATATGTGCATGTCTAAATGGCATATTATTTGAGTTTGTTCTTGGAATTTTTTAAAAGGATATTACAATAAATGTTGTCTTTTTCCACTCAACAGTGTTTTTGCATGATATGCTCAGTTTGTCCTACAGAATTGTAGCACTTTTCAAAAAACATTAATTCATTTTAATTGGAGGTTAATCACTTTACAATATTGCGGTGGTTTTTGCCATACATCGACATGATTTTAAAGCTGAACCCAGCCTCTGTATACTGACACCAAAATAAATCTTGGAGACAGAGTTTTGGATGAAGTAGAAAAGAATAACTTTATTGCTTTGCCAGGAAAAGAGGGGCATAGTGGACAAATGCCCTCAAAACTGTATGCCCAAACCTGGATTGTGGGGGGTGGGGGGGTTGTGAGGAGTTTTATAGTCAAGAGGAAGAATTGAGGATAAGGATCAAGGTGTCTGCAGGGGCCACATTCCTTTATCCTGAATGTATTTGGCAACAGCTGATGATGGCAAACTGCGACCTCTCTGGATTGGAGAGTGCTTGTCAGGTAGTTAACATCTTTCATTGGGTGGGGGGTTTAATTCAGCAGAAGAGCTCAAAGATAATGGAAGATCAGTTCAGTTCAGTTGTACAGTCGTGTCCAACTCTTTATGACCCCATGGACTTCAGCACACCAGGCTTTCCTGTCCATCACAAATTCCTGGAGCTTACTCAAACTGAAGTCCATTGAGTTGGTGATATCATCTAACCATCTCATCCTCTGTCTTCCCTTCTCCTCCTGCCTTCAATCATTCCCATCATCAGGGTCTTTTCAAATGAGACAATTCTTCGCATCAGGTGGCCAAAGTATTGGAGTTTCAGCTTCAATATCAGTCCTTCTAATGAATATTCAGGACTGATTTCCTTTAGGATGGACTGGTCTGGTTGGATCTTCTTGCAGTTCAAGGGACTCTCAAGAGTTTTCACCAAAAGCACAGTTCCAAAGCCTCAATTCTTCAGTGTTCAGCTTTCCTTATAGTCCAACTCTCACACCAATACATGACTACTGGAAAAACCCAAAGCTTTGACTAGACAAACCTTTGTTGGCTAAGTAATGTCTCTGTGTTTTAATATGCTGTCTAGGTTGGTCATAATTTTTCTTCCAAGGAGCAAGCGTCTTTTAATTTCATGGCTGCAGTCACCATCTGCAGTGATTTTGGAGCCCAAAAAATAAAATCTGTCACTGTTTCCATTGTTTCCCCATCTATTTGCTGTGGAACGATGGGACCAGATGCCATGATCTTAGTTTTTTGACTGTTGAGTTTTAAGCCAACTTTTTCACTCTTCACTTTCACTTTCATCAAGAGGCTCTTTATTTCTTCACTTTCTGCCATGAGGGTAGTGTCATCTGCATATCTGAGGTTATTGATATTTCTCCCAGCAATCTTGATTCCAGCTTGTGCTTCATCCAGTCCAACATTTCTCATGATGTACTCTGCATATATGTTAAATAAGCAGGGTCACAATATACAGCTTTGACATACTCCTTTCCCAATTTGGAACAAGTCTGTTGTTCCACCTCCAGTTCTAACTGTTTCTTCTTGACCTGTATACAGATTTCTCAGGAGGCAGGTCAGGTGGTCCAGTATTCCTATCTCTTGAAGAATTTTCCACAATTTGTTGTCATCCAGAGAGTCAAAGGCTTTGGCATAGTCAATAACATAGAAGTAGACGTTTTTCTGGAACTCTCTTGCTTTTTCAATGATCCAGTGAATGTTGGCAATCTGATCTCTGGTTCCTCTAACTTTTCTAAATCCAGCTTGAATATCTGGAAGTTCATGGTTCACTTACTGTTGCAGTCTGGCTTGGAAAATTTTGAGCATTACTTTGCTAGAGTGTGAGATGAGTGAAATTGTGTGGTAGTTTGAGCATTCTTTGGCATTACCTTTCTTTGGGATTGGAATGAAAACTGACCTTTTCCAGTCCTGTGGCCACTGCTGAGTTTTCCAAAGTTGCTGGCATATCGAGTGCAGCACTTTCACAGCATCGTCTTTCAGGATTTGAAATAGCTCAACTGGAATTCCATTGGCACTGCTAGTTTTGTTCATAGTGATGCTTCCTAAGGCCCACTTGACTTCACATTCCAGACTGTTCGGCTCCAGGTGAGTGATCACACCATCATAGTTATCTGGGTCATGAAGATGTTTTTTGTATAGTTCTCCTGTGTATTCTTGCCACTTTAAAAAAAAAAATCTTCTGCTTCTGTTAGATCCATACCATTTCTATCCTTAATTGTGCCCATCTTGCTTGAAGTGTTCCTTTTGTATCTCTAATTTTCTTGAAGAGATCTCTAGTCTTTCCCATTATACTATTTTCCTCTATTTCTTTGCATTGATCACTGAGGAAGGTTTTTTTATCTCTCCTTGGTATTCTTTGGAACTCTGCATTTCCTTTTCTCCTTTGCTTTTCATTTCTCTTCTTTTCTCAGCTATTTGTAAGGCCTCTCAGACAACCTATTTGCCTTTTTTGCATTTTCTTTTCTTGGGAATGGTCTTGATCACTGCCTCTTGTACAAAGTCATGAACCTCAGTCCATAGTTTTCAGGCACTCTGTCTATCAGATCTAATCCCTTGAATCTATTTGTCACTTCCACTGTAGAATCGTAAGGAATTTGATTTAGGTCATACCTGAATGGTCTAGTGGTTTTCCCTACTTTCTTCAATTTACATCTGAATTTGGCAATAAGGAGTTCATAATCTGAGTCATAGTCAGCTCCCCATCTTGTTTTTGCTGACTGTATAGAGCTTATCCATCTTTGGCTGCAAAGAATATAATCAATCTGATTTCAGTATTGACCATCTGGTGATGTCCATGTGTAGAGTCTTCTCCTGTGTTGTTGGAAGAGGGTGTTGCTATGACCAGTGCATTCTCTTGGCAAAACTGTATTAGCCTTTGCCCTGCTTCATTCTGTACTCCAAGGCCAAATTTGCCCGTTACTCCAGGCATCTCTTGACTTCCTACTTTTGCACTTCAGTCCCCTATAATGAAAAGGATATCTTTTGGGGGCGTTAGTTTTAGAAGGTCTTGTAAATATTCATAGAATCATTCAACTTCAACTTCTTCAGCATTACTGGTCTGGGCATAGACTTGGATTACTATGATACTGAATATTTTGTCTTGGAAATGAACAGAGATCATTCTGTCGTTTTGGAGACTGCATCCAAGTACGGCATTTTAGACTCGTTGTTTAACTTAGATGGCTACTCCATTTCCTAAGGGACTCTTGCCCACAGTAGTAGATAGAGTGGTCATTTGAGTTAAATTCACCCATTCCAGTCCATTTTAGTTCACTGATTCCTAACATGTCAGTGTTCATTCTTGCCACCTCCCGTTTGCTGCTGCTACTGCTGCTAAGTCACTTCAGTCGTGTCCGACTCTGTGCAACCCCATAGATGGCACCCCACGAGGCTTCCCGGTCCCTGGGATTCTCCAGGCAAGAACACTGGAGTGGGTTGCCATTTCCTTCTCCAATGCATAAAAGTGAAAAGTGAAAGTGAAGTCGCTCAGTCGTGTCTGACTCTTAGCGACCCCATGGACTGCAGCCTACCAGGCTCCTCTGTCCATGGGATTTTCCAGGCAAGAGTACTGGAGTGGGTTGCCATTGCCATCTCCTGTTTAACCACTTCCAATTTGCCTTGATCACCATCTGCAGTGATTTTGGAGCCCCAAAAAATAAAGTCTGACACTGTTTCCACTGTTTCCCCATCTATTTGCCATGAAGTGATGGGACCAGATGCCATGATCTTTGTTTTCTGAATGTTGAGCTTTAAGCCAACTTTTTCACTCTCCACTTTCACTTTCATCAAGAGGCTTTTGACTTCCTCTTCACTTTCTGCCTTAAGGGTGGTATCATCTGCATATCTGAGGTTATTGATATTTCTCCTGGCGATCTTGATTCCAGCTTGTGTTTCTTCCAGCCCAACATTTCTCATGATGTACTCTGCATACAAGTTAAATAAGCAGGGTGACAATATACAGCCTTGACGTACTCTTTTTCCTATTTGCAAACAGTCTGTTGTTCCATGTCCAGTTCTAACCGTTGCTTCCTGACCTGCATACAGATTTCTCAAGAGGCAGGTCAGATGGTCTGGTATTTCCATCTTTTTCAGAACTTTCCACAGTTTATTGTGATCCACACAGTCAAAGGCTTTGGCATAGTCAAGAAAGCAGAAATAGATGTTTTTCTGGAACTCCCTTACTTTTTCCATGATCCAGCAGATGTTGGCAATTTGATCTCTGGTTCCTCTGCCTTTTCTAAAACCAGCTTGAACATCAGGAAGTTCACAGTTCACGTATTGCTGAAGCCTGGCTTGGAGAATTTTGAGCATTACTTTACTAGCGTGTGAGATGAGTGCAATTGTGCGGTAGTTTCAGCATTCTTTGGCATTGCCTTTCTTTGGGATTGGGATGAAAACTGACCTTTTCCAGTCCTGTGGCCACTGCTGAGTTTTTCAAATTTGCTGGCATATTGAGTGCAGCACTGTCACAGTATCATCTTCTAGGACTTGAAATAGCTCAACTGGAATTCCATCACCTCCACTAGCTTTGTTCGTAGTGATGCTTTCTAAGGCCCAGTAGACGCTTACTCCTTGGAAGGAATGTTATGACCAACCTAGATAGCATATTCAAAAGCAGAGACATTACTTTGCCAACAAAGGACTGTCTAGTCAAGGCTACAGTTTTTCCTGTGGTCATGTATGGATGTGAGAGTTGGACTGTGAAGAAGGCTGAGTGCCGAAGAATTGATGCTTTTTAACTGTGGTGTTGGAGAAGACTCGTGCGAGTCCCTTGGACTGCAAGGAGATCCAACCAGTCCATTCTGAAGGAGATCAGCCCTGGGCTTTGTTTGGAAGGAATGATGCTAAAGCTGAAAGTCCAGAACTTGGCCACCTCATGCAGAGAGTTGACTCATTAGAAAAGACTCTGATGCTGGGAGGGATTGGGGGCAGGAGGAGAAGGGGACGACAGAGGATGAGATGGCTGGATTACATCACTGACTTGATGGACGTGAATCTGGGTGAACTTCGGGAGTTGGTGATGGACAGGGAGGCCTGGCGTGCTGTGATTCATAGGGTCACAAAGAGTCAGACACGACTGAGCGACTGAACTGAACTGAACTGAACTGATGAACCTAACATTCAAGGTTCCTATGCAGTATTCTTCTTTATAGCATCCGACTTTCCTTCCATGACTCAGATCAGTTAAATATATTGGTAACAGAGACTCAGTAAGACTAAGAAAATGCAGGAAAAGAAAGCACAGCTTTAAACATGGAAACTTCCCAGCAGTCAGTAACAAAGCGCAATGAAGTACTAGCAGGCAACAGAGCGAGTTAGCAAGCCAAGTAAGAAGATACAGACCTGGAGTGGTGGCAGTCATCATCTAGACAGTGTGTTCCAACACCATTTGTTTCAAACAAATTGCAGAGACAGGATGAACTTCCACCCAAACTTTGGTTTGTATGTCAAAAATGATGACCCTTCTTCCCAAAGACACAGACACATACAAACACATACACACAGCAAAAGGTTATAAAGTAATATGTAGTGAGGTTTTCTGAAAAGAGCAAAGAAGCCTTCTCCAGCTGGTCCAAAAACTACTTAAAAGAGCAAGGAAAAAAAGATGACCTGGGGTGTTTGTGACTATTAGGAATTGGAGTTGGAAAAAATATTTTCATGTGTGGCTTGAATTTCCCACCTATACCAACGTCATCTCTGGTGGCCTTGGCCTGCAGTTACTTGAAGCAGGGCTTTAGTTTCCCAGCCAGAGATTGAGGTTGGGTGGTAGCAGTGAGAGCATCAAATCCTAACCACTAAACCAGTGGTCAATGACAAGGCCTGGGCTCTTCAGCTTTGCGGAAAAGCATTCCCGCAACGGCAGAAAGTAGTGAAATAAGAAAAGTGTTTATCACGAGGAAAAGGGTACAGTGCATGTGCATAGACATACCCGAACTCAGACTCATGCCCTCATGAAAGTTTAAATCTCTTATATAGAGCATTTCTTCAAGTTTCCTTTGTCCATTAATTTTGGTTTGCCTAGTTCAGAGTCCAAATTTGGTATATTTCAGAATCCTCCTAAGAGATCTATGGGCAGTTAGTATCACTTCCCTTTTGACCTCCGAGGAGCCTTTCTGTGCTGTGTAGTCAGGGAGGTCTCCTGACTTCAAGAATAGGAAATATGTGGTCTCTTATCTTCTATCTGGGCAGGGCTCGGCCTCTACCCTCGATTGTCCAGGTAATTTCAACTTGGTGTATTTGTCAACAGAGAAGGGACTCCAACTGTTTGCCCCAGGGCCCCCATTTATCTCCTGACTCTGCAAGGAGATCCAACCAGCCTATCCTGAAGGAAATCAGTCCTGAACATTCAGTGGAAGGACTGATGCTGAAGCTGAAATTCCAATACTTTGGCCACCTGATATGAAGAACTGACTCTTTGGGAAAGACCCTGATACTAGGAAAGATTGAAGGTGGGAGGAGAAGGGATGAGATGGTTGGATGGCATCACCGACTCGATCACATGAGTTTGAGTAAGCTCTGGGAGTTTGATGGACAGGAAAGCCCAGCTTGCTGCAGTTCATGGGGTCACAAAGAGTTGGACATGACTGAGTGACTGAACTGAACTGAGTCAGGATATTAGAGCAAACAGGAGCTAAATATTAGCAAAGAAAGGGCAGGGGGCACAGGTCAGGTAGCAGGAAATCATGCATCTTGTAAACAGCAGGGGTGCATGGGCAGACAGGCAGCACTCTCCAGACTGACTGGAAATCACACGTGCTGGAAAGCAGACAAAAATAAAGGTAAAGAAAAACAGGAATCTCCTGCATCCAAATGTAACATGTTTCTCATTATGCTTTTATTACAATGAAATTTGGTTTCGTTCAGTCACTAAGTGGTGTCCAACTATTTGCAACCCCATAAACTGCATCCCTCTCCTTCACTATCTCCAATAAAATTATCCTTATAGATAAGAAGTTCCCCTTCATGCAATGACACCATAACATTTCTGATCTAAGCTAAATAGGGTTGAAATTCCCTCTTCCCCTTGGGGAGATCGAGCTGGGATGAAAATCAGGGAATACAACACCCAAATTCCTCCTTCCCCAGTGAATATTCCACCCCTTCATTTGTATGCCCCTCATAACTATCTTGCTAAAGAAACCCAGGGCAGTGGCTCCTGACCTGTCTGCCTACTTTCTGTCTCAGAGCATATTCTTGTTCAAATAAACTCTCACTTTACTTTCTTAGCTTCCTTGCTTCATCTCTGAAATCTTTCTTGATAAATAAAGAACTTTTAACTCACCAGGAACAGGAGTTATTATCAACACTGAGGGAAAGAAGTCATGTGTCTTGGCCTAGGACCATGTGTCTTGATGGCAGCATTTCTAAAAGCAAGAGACCCACTAGGAACCTCACCAAATATCTTTTGCCACTACTGTTTCTGCAGCCTGTGGCTCTGTCACAGAAAGGTTCATGGTCCTCAAGTTTATAGAACCTGAGGTTATAGATCCTCAGGTTTATAGATTGTACAACATCCTTGAGGCACAGTGTGGGAGTTAATCAACCATCTTTATGGCAGAGGCCACAGCTGAAACCTAGCAGGAACTGCAGGTCCCTCCTGGCTACAGAAGTTCCCCTGTGTCCCTTATTTCTTGTTTTAAAATAGGAGAAAAGACTTTAGTTTCCTAGGCCTTCCCTGAGTCCAAAGAATAGGCTCAAGCAATTAATAAGACAATAGATTCATAGGGTTTCTAGTTCCTCCTAAAGGGGTATGATAACATTATATGATGATTATCTTCAAATTATTCTTACAGAAACTAAAACCCTCCCCCCCACATCGTGGATGGAGGATGGTGACTATAAGCTAATCACAGTAAGTAGAACCCAGACTAGTTGAACCAGAAACTTGAGATTCCAAAGACATCATACTGTTACCTTATTACCAACCATTTGGAAAGAAGTCATATACCCTGCAGCCCTCACCCCAAATTTTGCCTTTAAAAACTCTTCCCTGAAAACCATTGGGAAGCTCAGGTCTTTTGAGCACAATTTATCAGTTCTTCTTGCTTCATCTTCACAATAAATATTCCTCTGCTCCAAACTCAGATGCTTCAGTTTGTTTAGCCTCATGGGCATTAAGCATACAAATCTGCATTTGACCACATTCTGTGATGATAGTGATATGAGAGTCTCTGAAGGAAGAAATGCATCACTCTTAGCAGGATCTATGACCTGAAGCGTACCCAGTAACTATGGAAGAAGGAAAAAAAAAAGAGAAAGTAGTAAAGGAGGGAAGGAAAGAAGAGCAAAAGAAGAAAGAAACAAAAAGTAAGAAAAAGAGGAAGTAAGAGAAAGAAGGAAATCTGAATACAGAAGGAAGAAACAAAAAAACTGAAAGAGAAGTTCACAATTTGACCCATTTGAAAATGCAAAATTTATTGAAAGAACTTAAGCAACAAACAGATAAAAAGTTGTTGATTGACTTTTGTGCTTCTGCAAAATAGGTTCTGAATTAACTTTAACATCTTCTGAAATACAGCTTCATAGCCTTAATCAATACTGGGTCTAAGACTACAGTTATACCTTGGGTTCCCACCAAATTTAAAAAAGGCTCCATTTCTAACCTTGGGGAAATTATTGAACATAAAATATAGGAGACCAGTTATATCTCACCTTAATTGTAACAACTGTTGTCTTGTCTTAGTCCTCATAGTCATCATGCCTTTTCCCCTAAATATCTCATAGTGGGCCTGACATTCTGATTCAATAAGCAATAAAATTAAGACTGGCACTTTAAAGAGTCTTGACAAAATGGGACACTATAGACCATCTCCTTAGTCAAAATATTTCATATATGGCACAATGTAAATAAAACTCAACCCTCAAGGACTATCCCCACCGAGGCACCACTCAACAGCCCAGTGTGTCCTGTTCTTATACTTGGGAAGAAAGAATAGTGCTTCGTGATGGGTTACCACAACCTTAAGGCCGTGTTACCATCCATTAAATCCCCTGTGCCCAATATTATTGAAATCACAAACTCAATCATATCAGAAATTGATAACATTTTCTAATACAGTTTTTGCTAATATGTTTTATTCTTTGTCTCTTTCAACAGCCCCTTTGCTTTTATCTCCAGAGGGACATCTGCTTCATCCAGCTTTATCCAGCTACCCAGGAGTACCTCACTTGCTCTGCCATTGTATACCATCTTTACAAACAAGATCTTAACTGTATCCAATTTCTCAAAGAGCACAATTATGTCATCACACTGTTGACATCCTCCTCCAAGGAGATTCATTTAGCATACTCATTAAGGATTTTCTCCTAGTTTATAAATTGCCTTTTCGTTTTGTTTCTTTTTCTGTGTAGAAGCTTTTGAGTTTGATGTAGTCCCACCTGTTGATTTTTATTTTTGTTACTTATATATTCATTATTCTTTTTCCCCAGAGCTTTCTTCACTTTGGCCTTTTTATTTTGATATGTATTTTACAGTCATACTACCAAGTTCTTTGAAAAACCCTATAGAATCTTTATTGAATTTCTTCAAATCTACAGATGAGTTTAGGAGATCTGACATCTTAAAGACGTTAAGCCTTTATATCCATGAACATGGGCTAAAACTTCATCATTAAGTTCTTTTTATATGTATTTCATTAAACTTTTAATAGTTTTCCACATTCAGGGATTGCACAGAAAGGATGTGTTATTTAAAACTATGTATTTTCACTATTGCTATTATATAGAAATCTACTTGTGTATATATTAACCACATGCCTTGCCATTTTTATAAGCTCTGTTTTTTTAATGGTAATATTTTCAACTGTGAAATAACCTATTGCACATGGCTACTATGAAATTAAAATGAGGAAATCCTGTGTAAACTGTCTAGCTTTTTAAGTGCACCCTCTCAACTCTTGGTTTGTACTGCTTTTCCTTTGTTCAAATACACATCCCTTGGTTGATACTGAATGAATTTAGGAATCCAAGACTCTGGAAGTTGCCTGAATTGACTATTGCTTTTTCCAAGACAATAAAAAATAGCAAAAGTTGTGTGTCCTTTTACTTATGAACCTTATACTCTGTAAGATTGGCGAAACTGCAGAAGTCTTTGTCCTTGGGTAATGTGCTTTGGATTTCACCAAATGAACTGAGCCTGTGAGAGTAACCACTCACCAATCTGCACTAATTTCACCTCACTGAAACACCTTTCTCCCAACCCAGCAGGGCAGCATGACTTGATGCATTCTTCCATACACATTTGCATGCAATGAATATAAGATCTACTATTTCAAAAGTTTACAGTCTGTCGTTTTGTCACTTTTTTTCACACATAAAACACACAAAGAAATAAAAAAATCAAGAGATTTTATAGATGAAAAAGCTGTTATCTTTGATATTACAGACTTTTCAGAACCAAAGAATAATAACAATAATAAAAGCATAACACCTTTAACTCAATAGCAATTTTCTTTTCTTTTTTTTAATATCAGGTTTCTTACAAAGAAATCATATACAGCTGGATGTGAGAATAAAAGTAAAAGTGAGCTTTGTGACAGAATAAGAGAGCAAGTTTTTAGAAGTTACACCCCCAAATTTGTTTAATGTATCACATGTATACTGAAGACCAGAATACAGACTTTTCATCTTTTTAAACAATTCTTACATCTAAAGTTTTATTGATTAAAATTTCAATGTCTTCAGCATAGCAGTTAATTATAAATTTTTGATAAACAACAATTATTGACAAATCAACAACATTATTATTTTGTTGATTCAGATTCAATCAAGTATGATGGTTATCAGAGTTTCTTCTCTAGGAAAGGCTTTGCTAATCTTTGAAAATGTTAATGGTTTACCTTTTTATGAGTATTGTATTAAGAATTAGTATCACTGAAATTAATGAAAGTTATTATGTAACTGGTTGACTTTCAAAGCTAATAATGTTAAACCATTTTGATCAACATAAATAGAGTTTTCATAGGTACTGATCCTTTCAAACAAACAAACAAACAAAAAATCCAGTGTTTTGGCTTTATATGAAAATGAGTCAAAGAATAGCTTTTTACACTGCATTCAAAATTTAATTATAAATACCAGCTTGAAATAGAGTTCACTCCTCTAAGGTTTTACCATTTGGGGCAGTTAACTCATTTCCCATTGTGAAAGGCGGTAAAACACTTCCTTGTAGCTCTTCCTGTCACCATTTTCCTTCTCAAAACGAAGTCCCTAGTTTGTTTTCTCTCTCTGTTTTTCTATAAAGAAAACATATATACAAGAAATACTATATATTTAAGTTGGTTCAAACATAATTGCAGTTTTGTACTGTTGAAATTTGCCAGTTGATATTGGAATACATTCTTAAGTAAATGTGGTTATGTTATACATCGTTTCAATGCACATATCACTCTCTACATTTTTTTGTTAATTACTTATTACTTGCTGTTTATTTTATATTATTTTAGACTATGGACATGATATTAGAAAGCAAATTCAAGCGATTTTCTTATTCTAATTCAAACTGGGTCATGAAGCAGTGGAGACAACTGACAACGTCAATGACTCATTTGTCCCAGTAACTTCTAACAGATGTGCAATGCAGTGGTGGTTCAGGATGTTTTTCAAAGGAGACAAGAGCCTTGAAGGTGAGGAGCATACTGGCTGACCATTGGAAGTTGACAACAACCAACTGAAAGCCATCATTGAAGCTGGTCCTCTTACAACTACACAAAAAGTTGATGAACAGCTCAACATCAACCATTCTATGGTCGTTGGGCATTTGAAGCAAACTGGAAAGGTGAAAAAAACCTCATGAGCTGATCGAAAATATAAAGAATTGTCATTTTGAAGTGTCATTTTCTCTTATTCTGCACAACAATGAACCATTTCTCAATCGGATTGCGATGTGTGATGAAAAGTGGATTGTATATGGCAACCAGCAATAACCAGCTCAATGGCTGGACCAAAAAGAAGCTCCAAAGCACTTCTCAAAGCAAATTTGCACCCAAAAAAAAGGCTATGGTCACTGTTTGGTGGTCTGCTGTTCATCTGGCTCACTACAGTTTTCTGAATCCTGGCAAAACCCTTATATCTGAGAAGTATGCTCAGCAAATCAATGAGATGCACTGAAAACTGCAACACCTGCAGCTGGCATTGGTCAACACAAAGGGCCCAATTCTCTGCAACATCACCCGACTGCACACTGCACAACCAACCAATGCTTCAAAAGTTGAAAAATTTGGGTTTGCCTCATTAGCCACATTCACCTGACCTCTCACCAACTGACTACACAACTTCTTCAAGCATCTAGACAACTTTTTGCAGGGAAAACCATTCCACAGGATGCAGAAAATGCTTTCCAAGAGTTTTGTAGAATCCCGAAGCACAGATTTTTATGCTACAGGAATAAATAAACTTATTTTTCATTGGCAAATATGTTCTGATTGTAATGGTTCCTATTTTGATTAATAAGATGAGTTTTGTCAGGGGACATTTAACTTTAAGGAATCCAATATGTTGCATTTTTCTTCCTTTGTGTGCCATTTCTCAAGGATTCTCTGTTCCTTATCAGTTCCTATTCCAGGAACGAGCAGAGCTGCACGCAGCTCTCAGAAATGAGATCAAGCACGCAGCTCTCAGAAATGAGATCAAGCACGCAGCTCTCAGAACATGATCTCAGAGATCATGATAAAATGTATCCGCTTGAATTCCTTTCTGTAACTCCCTTCAGTGACTATTTTCAGCGTCAGCGACCTTATATGTATTAGACTATCCATATTGTGGCTATTGATAAAATTTCATCCTGTGTAATAGCTGAGTAATCATCTTACTAAAGATATATATAAGCCTGCATTTCTGTTAATAGAATACCCTTGCTCCATTAGAGCTTGGGTCCCCATGACTTTCTTTCTTTTTTCTCTCTCTCTCTTTCACTTTCTTTTTTTTTTTTTTAATTAATTTTATTTTATTTTTAAACCTTACATAATTGTATTAGTTTTGCCAAATATCAAAATGAATCCACCACAGGTATACATGTGTTCCCCATCCTGAACCCTCCTCCCTCCTCCCTCCCCATACCATCCCTCTGGGTCGTCCCAGTGCACCAGCCCCAAGCATCCAGCATCGTGCATTGAACCTCGACTGGCATCTCGTTTCATACATGACATTTCACATGTTTCAATGCCATTCTCCCAAATCTTCCCACCCTCTCCCTCTCCCACAGAGTCCATAAGACTGTTCTATACATCAGTGTCTCTTTTGCTCTTTCACTTTCTTATCATCAACTCTGGACTGCCAGGTTCTGGTCCATTAAAGGACCCCAACAGTTTGAGCTCAGCTACAATGATTTTAAATTCACAGTCTGAAACCATAGTTACTTTTGTGTATATATAATATACGATACATTGCAATTTATGAACTAATATTAATACATTATTATTAACTAAAGTCCATACTTTACATAGAGTTTACTCTTTGTGCTGCACATTCTATAGGTTTAAGAAAAGTATAATGATATAATCCACCCCTATATATAAGAAGTAGTTCTATTCACTTAAAACTCCCCTTGCTTCACCTATTCATCTCTTCTTCACCTCTAATCCCTGGCAACCACCGGTCTTTAAACTGTTTCCATAATTTTGCCTTTTCTAGAATGTCACATAGTTGAAATCATGTAGTATGCAGTCTTTTAAGATGCTTTCTTACTTTGCAATATGCTTTTAAGATTCTTCCATGTCTTTCTGTGGTTCAATAGCTTCTTTCAATGGCTACTGTTATTTTATTGTCCAGATATAACATAGTTAATTTACCTATTGAGGACATTGTAATTGCTTCCAAGTTTCAGCAATTATGCATAAAGTTTCTATAAACATGCATGTGCAAGTTTTCATGTGGACATGAGTTTTCAACTCATTTGTGCACATATGAAGGAGTATAATTACTGGATTATATGTTAAGAGTATGAATATTTTGTAAGAAACGATCAAATTGTCTTCCAAAGTGACTGTGCCATCTTGTATTATCACAAGTGAGAAATAAGCATTTATGTTGCTCCACATCCTCATCAGTATTTAGTGTTGGCAGCATTTGGATTTTACATCTTTCTAAAGTGTGTGCAGTGGTACATAATGGCCGATTTGATGTATGATTTCTAATGGCATATGATGTTAAGCATTTTTTCATACACTTACTTGCTATCTGTATATCTTCCTTGGTGAAGTGTATCTTAAGATTTTTGTCCATTTTTAATTGTTTTCCTATTGTTCAGTTGTAAGAATTCTTTGTATATTATAGAAATCAGTCTTTTAACAGATATCTTTTTGCAAATATTTTTCCCAGTCTGTGGCTTGACTTTTCATTCTATTAACAGTGTCTTTTGAAAAGCAGAAGCATTTTATTTTAATTAAGACCTATCACATTTTTATATTGAATTCCATGATCCATTTTGAGATCCATTTAATGTATACCAGAACTGTAAGGTCTTTGTCTAGATTCACTTTTTTGGCATGTAGATATTCAGTTGTTCCAGCACAAAAATAACATAAAGAGAAATAGACAATCTCACCAGCCTATGTATACTAAAATATTTGAAGCTATAATTAATAACTTGCCAAAAAGAAAGCACGAGGGCTACATGGGTTCACTGGTGAATTTTAGCAAAACATTTTAGGAAAAATGCATGCTTGTTCTCTAAAAATATAACTAGAATGAATACTTTCTAATTCATTTTAGGAAGCCACCATTATCCTAATATCAAAAGAATACAAAGCATTATAAAAAAAAAAAAAGGAAACATTCAGACAAATGAATATAGTTGCAAAAATCTTGAACAAAATATTAGTCAATCAAATTCAATTATGTATGAAGAGAATCATACACCATGAACAAGTGGAGCCTATTTCAGTTATACAAAGCTGGTTTAACATAAGAAATCAAATTTGTGTAATTAATCATATAAACAGGTTAAAGAAAAAAAACTATAAAGTGATACTAGTAGATATAGAAACAGGATTTGACAAATCTAACGTTTATTCATGACAAAAGCTTCCAGTAAACTAGAAACACAAGGGAGCTATTGCAACTTGATGTTGAGAATTTATAATACATCTAAGGATAATACAGTATTTATTAGTGAGAATCTAGATGCTTTCTCACTAAGATTAAGAACAAAGCAAGGGTATCCCTTCTCAACACATTTTTTAACATTGTCTTAGAATTCACAGCTAATATAATTAAACTAAAAATAAATTAATAATATATAAATCAAAAAGGAAGACATAAAGCTGTCTTTGTAGCTGGCATGATCAGCTATGTAGAAAATCTTGCAGAATCAACCAAAAAACTTTGGGAACTATAGCAATTATAGCAAGGTTGCAGGATGCACATTCACATATAAAAGCTAATTGCTTCCTTGTATACGAACAATGAACAATTGGTTTTTAAATTTAAAAAAAAGTATCATTTATATTAGCACCCAAAATGAAATACTTAGATATAATTATGTGCTGCTAAGTCACTTCAGTCGTGTCCGACTCTGTGCGACCCCACAGACAGCAGCCCACCAGGCTTCCCTGTCCCTGGGATTCTCCAGGCAAGAACACTGGAATGGGTTGCCATTTCCTTCTCCAATGCATGAAAGTGAAAAGTGAAAGTGAAGTCGCTCAGTCATGTCCGACCCTCAGCGACCCCATGGCCTGCAGCCTATCAGGCTCCTCCTTCCATGGGATTTTCCAGGCAGGAGTACTGGAGTGGGGTGCCATTGCCTTCTCCGATATAATTATGTACTATACCTAAATGAGGAAAAACTACAAACCTCAGAAAAGAAATGAAATCATTTCAATAAATGGAGGGATACTCCATGTTCATGTATAAGATGACAAAAAGTGTTATGATGATGCCAGTTCTTCCCAGTTTGAGCTACAGATTTAATATGTGTATGCTCAGTTACTAAGTTATGCCCAACTCTTTGCAATCCCCTGGACTGTAGTCTGCCAGGCTTCTCTTTCCATGGAATCTTCCAGGCAAAAATATTGGAGTGGATGGCCATTTCCTTCTCCAAGGAATTTTCCCAAAACAGGGATCAAACCCACAATTTCTGCATCTCCTGCATTGGCAGGTAGATTCTTTACCACTGAGTCACCTGGGAAGCTCATAGATTTAATTAATCCCAGTCAAAATCAAAAGTTATTTTGCAAATACTGACAAATTGATTCCAGAGTTTATAAAAACCCAGAATGGCTGATACAATCTTGAAGAGGAAGAGCAAAGTTGGAAACAACATCAAGACTTACTATAAAGTGATAGTAATCAAGACAGTGTAGTATGGGGATGAGAATAGACAAATATATCGATGGAACTGAATAGACAGCCCAGAAATAGACCCAGACATGCACAGTAAACTGATTCTGACAAAGGAACAGTAGCAATATGAAGAACAAAGATTGTCTTTTCAACAAGTGGTCCTGAAATAGCTAGACATCCACATGCAGAAAGGGAAAAAAAAAAAGTGAATTTATAAATAAACCTTATACCTTTTAGAAACATTAAAAATAAAAATGAAGTTGTTCTGTCATGTCCGACTCTTTGCGTCCCAGTGGACTACAGTCCTACCAGGCTCCTCCTTCCACGGAATTTTTCCAGGCAAGAGTCCTGGAGTGGGTTGCCATTTCCTTCTTCAGGAGATCTTCTCAATCCAGGGATCAAACCTCCATCTCCTGCATTGCAGGCAGATGATTTGCAGTCTGAGCCACCAGGGAAGATTTTACTTAAAAGTGAAAGTGAAAGTCGCTCAGTCGTGTCCGACTCTTTACAACCCCATGGATTATGCAGTTCATGGAATTCTCCAGGCCAGAATACTGGAGTGAGCAGCCTTTTCCTTCTCCAGGGGATCTTCCCAACCCAGGGATCGAACCCAGGTCTCCCGCATAGCAGGTGGATTCTTTACCAGCTAAGCCACAAGGGAAGCCCTAAATATAAAGCACAGATCTAAATATAAAATGGGCTTCCCAGGTGGCCCTAGTGATAAAGAACCTGCCTGCCAATGCCGGCCATGTAAGAGACATGTTCCATCCCTGGATGGGAAGATCCCCTGGAGGAGAACATGGCAACCCACTCCAATATTCTTACCTGGAGACTCCCATGGACAGAGGAGCCTGACGGGCTACAGTCCATAGGGTCACAAAAAGTCGGACATGACTGAGTGACTTAGCATGCATGCATGCACACAAATATGAAACACAAAGCTATAAAACTTCTAGAAGATAATATAAGAGAAAATCTTCCAACTCTGCAACATTCTGGGAAAGGCAAAACTATGGAGGCAGTAAAAAGATTACGAGTTGTCAGGAATTAAGGAAAGAAATGCAGTGATGAACAGGTGGTAGACCATAGGAATTTCTAGGGTAAGGCAGTGAAAATATTCTGTATGAGATTGTAGTGGCCAATACCTGTCATTATACATTTATTCAAACCCATAGAACAAACAACACAAATGGTGAACTAATGTAAAATTTAATTAATCACAACATATCAGTATAGGCTCATCAATTGTAAAAATGCACCTCTAATGCAAGGTGTTAGTAACAGGGGAAAGGGGGAGGGGTTTTGTCAATGAAATATATGATATCTCTATGCATATCTGCTTAATATTTCTGTAAACCTAACATTGCTCAACAAATAAAGTTTTTTAATTTACAAATAATAGCAGAGAGAGTTGGAGATTCATATCAAAGTGCTGATTCATGAAGGTTTTAAAGATTTAACAAAAAAGCAGTAAGTGATAGCTTAGGGTTGGGAGGGCATGGGATTTCTTCTTGCAGTGACAAAATTGTTTTAAAGTTAACCATGGTGATGAATGCACATATCTGTGAGCATACTAAAAATTACTGAACTGTACACTCTAAATGGGTGAGTTGTAGTCCTATATCAATTATATCTTAATACATTTGGCTAAAAAGTTAAATGTCCTAAATCTGTGTTATTTAATTAAGTAACAGTAGTTTTTATATTCCTGAAGTTTATGCTATAAGGTTCTAACATCTGACTTCCTTCTGGGAAGTCAATAATGTTTAAAAGCATAAAATTCCAGAGTAAACATCAAGTTTTTTAAATTTTCAATGATAGTTACAAGAATCACAGATGCATTGACTGAGAGTCATTAAAATATTTTCCCTCCGGATCACAGACTAATGAGCAAGATTTTCATATGTCACTATTGATGACAATGTTAATTTGGAGTGAAGCTTTCAGTATTTACTTTTGAATGAAAACAATTACAAAACCCTCTTCCCAAACACACACGTTCGCACACACAAATGCAGAAGAGTGCATCCTCCTTCATGAAGCTACCAACTCAGCTGCTTTTAATGAAGGACATACAAAACGCAGACTGCATTACACATATCCATTCCTGCCATCACCTCAGTAAGAGATGAGTAGCTTTATCATCAGAAGGAAGTGAGAGAAAGGAAGAACAGATGCACATCTGGATTATAGGGACACCTACAATAAGCATCGCCCTAGGTGGAAGGCTTGCCTCCAGAAAGAAATTAGGTTTTAGAAGAAACATGAAAGCAAAAGAAAGGAAGAAGCTTTAGGGAATCTAATTACTTTCTTTGGTTGTTTTATTTTGTGGTACGTGTTTGACAGATTGATTGCACAGAACTGCCTTCTCTTACATGAGTGAAATTGAATTAGTGCAATTATTTTAAATTGAGGCTATCTTATTTAAAAAAAAAAGCTAAAGAACTAAGATTGATAAAATGATTACTATTTAACTGGAGTCTAATTGCTTTACAATGTTATGGTGGTTTCTGCTGTACAACAAAGTGAATCAGCTATATATATATATATATATATATATATATATATATATATATCCTCTCCCCTTTGAGCCTCCCTCCCATCCCTACATCCCACCCCTCTAGGTCATCACAGACCACTGAGCTGAGCTCCCTGTGCTATATAGCAGCTTCCCACTAGCTATCCATTTTACATGTGGTAGTGAATATATGTCTTTGATTCTTTTTAAATATTCTATAAGAATCCAACTTTTAACAGGGACTTTAGGTCACTGGTATTTGGGATGATTTTGTACTCTCTCTTCCATAATTTCTATTTCAACTTCATTTCATCAAATGGAAAATTACATTTCATTCTAGATCAACTTCATTTCATCAAATGGAAAATTACATTTCATTGCACTTGTGCTCCATTTGTGCTCCATGTAACATCCTCCCAACCTCGTTCTGGTATTACCTATGATCCTGGGAGATTTAATCTAAACTTGAAAATTGACACATGGATAGTTTTGAACCCTAAGCTTAGAACATCAACCAATTATCTGTTTGAATTCATAAGACTGAAATAGCCATTGGCAGTAGTGTAACCAGGAGAGGAGACCCCCTTCTTACACCTCAAACATGTACATACATGTACATTTCACATAAGTGCCTTTACTGTAGCTTTATTTTTTTTTTTAATAAATTTATTTATTTTAATTGGAGGCTAATTACTTTACAATATTGTATTGCTTTTGCCATACATTGACATGAATCCGCCATGGGGGTATACGTGTTCCCCATCTGAACCCTCCTCCCACCTTCCTCCCCGTCCCATCTCTCTGGGTCATCCCAATTGCACCAGCCCTGAGCACCGTGTCTCATTCATCAAATCTGGACTGGCAATCCGTTTCACATATGATAATATACATGTTTCAATGCCATTCTCCCAAATCATCCTACCCTCACCCTCTCCCAGAGTCCAAAAGACTGTTCTCTACATCTGTGTCTCTTTCGCTGTCTCGCATACAGGGTTATCATTACCATCTTTCTAAGTTTACTTCTTTCTTGTTAAAAGAAGTCCAGACATAGGCAGTCCTGAACAGGTCCAGCTTTATAACAAAGATGTTTAACCATCTGACAATTAAAAAAAAAAAACTTTGGTACTCTAAATTCTTGTCATATTCTTCAAACTTACTCTTCTAAAAACATTTGTATAGAACAACTGAATTTCAAAGGTACATTCTAAAAAGCTTCCTTAGTTTTAAGCTTTTTAAATTTATTTTTAAATTTTTATTGGAGTATAGTTGATTTACAATGTCGTGTCAGTTTCAGGTGTATAGCAAAGTGAAATAGTTACATATACATATACCCAGTCTTTTAAAGATTCTTTTCCCATATAAGCCATTCTTTTCCCATAGAGGCCATAGGATTACTGAGTAGAGTGCAGTAGGTCTTTATTAGTTATGTTTTATGTACAGCTGCGTGTATATGTCAACCCCATTCTCCCAATTTATCCCTCCCCACCTTCTTCAGTTCAGTTCAGTTTAGTCACTCAGTCGTGTCCGACTCTTTGCGACCCCATGAATTGCAGCACGCCAGGCCTCCCTGTCCATCACCAACTCCTGGAGTTCACTCAGACTCACATCCATCGAGTCAGTGATGCCATCCAGCCATCTCATCCTCTGTTGCCCCCTTTTCCTCCTGCCCCCAATTCCTCCCAGTATCAGGGTCTTTTCCAATAAGCCTGACTGTACTATACTGCAATTCAGTAAACTCAATTATAAATGTTACAATTCCTTTTGACAGTAAGGAGCAATATAATTCTTTGTTGGGAACAACATAATTTGACAATTTTTCTTAAGAAAAGGAGAATTTATCAAAATATGAGTTTGCAGAATCAACGAGAGGCTGAAGGACTGAACTTGGGAAATAAGTAGAAACCAAACACCCTGGATAAAGGGTGGGAGTGAGTACAGGGGCAGAAGCACATTTGCCTTTTTGCGGGACTCTGCTCACTCTTTATCTTTGCCTGTGCGGAACCAACCAAAAGCTAACAATCCTCTTCTTTTTAGTTTTTTGAGGAACCTCCCCTGCTTCTGGGCATATATGTAAAGGAATCGAAATAAGAATCTCATAAAGACATCTTCACACCTATATTCACTGTAACAAGATTATTCACAATAGCCAAGATATGGAAGTAACCTAAATGTCCATCAACAGATGAATGAATAAAAGAGATGTGAGGTATACACAGTGGGATATTATTCAGTCTTTTAAAAGAAGGAAATTCTGCCATTCGTGACCATATGAATGAACCTGGAGGACATTCAGTCAGTTCAGTTCAGTTCAGTTGCTCAGTCATGTTCAACTCTTCGAGATCCCAAGGACTACAGCATGCCAGGCTTCTCTGTCCATCACCAACTTCCAGAGCTTGCTCTAACTCATGTCCATTGAGTTGGTGATAAACATTAAGCTCAATGAAATAGGTCAGATACAGAAAGACAAATAATGCATGATATTGCCTACGTGAGAATTCTAAAAATAGTCAAACTCATAGAAGCATAGAGTAGAATAGTGATTGTCAGGGGCTGAAGGGAGGCAGAAAAGTCAAAGTGTTAGTTAAAGGGAAGGAAGTTCCAGTTATGCAAGATGGATAAGTCCTAGAGATCTTCTTCACAGCATTGTTGTTGTTCAGTCATTCAGTCACGTCCAACTCTTTGTGACTCCATGGACTGCAACGTGCCAGGCTTCCCTGTCCTTCACTATTTCCCAGAGTTTGCTCAAACTCATATCCACTGAGTTCATGATGCCATCCAACCATCTCATCCTCTGTCACCCCTTCACCTGCCCTTAATCTTTCCCAGCATCAGGGTCTTCTCCATTGAATCAGCTCTTCGCATCACGTGGCCAAAGTACTGGAGTTTCAGCTTCACTATCAGTCCTTCCAACGAATATTCAGGACTGATTTCCTTGAGGGTTGACTGGTTTGATATCCTTGCAGTCCAAGGGACTCTCAAGAGTCTTCTCCAACTCCACAGCTTGAAAGCATCCATTCTTTGGTGTTCAGCTTTCTTTATGATCCAACTCTCACATCTGTATATGACTACTGGAAAAACCATAGCTTTGACTATATGGACTTTTGTTGGTTAAGTGTCTCAGCTTTTAATACATTGTCTAGGTTTGTCATAGCTATTCTTACAAGGAGCAAGCGCTTTTTAATTTCATGGCTGAAGTCACAGTCTGCAGTGATTTTGGAGCCCAAGAAAATAAAACCTGTCACTGTTTCCATTGTTTCCCCATCTATTTGCCATGAAGTGATGGGACCAGATGCCATGATCTTAGTTTTTTGAATGTTGAGTTTTAAGTCAGCTTTTTCACTCTCCTCTTTCACCTTTATCCAAAGGCTCTTTAGTTCCTCTGCACTTCCTGCCATTACAGTGGTGTCATCTGTATAGCATAGTGCTTTTTAGTTTTAATGACACTGTGTTGTGCTATTAAAAATTTGCTAAGGAGATAGATCTTATATTGTATTCTTATCCCCAAATAATAATGGTGGAAGAAAAAGCCAACAACCTGCTTAACACAGAGTGCAGGTCACAACCCTACTCTTATCTGCAGGGAGAATGAAGTGGTTTCCATAGTAGCAGGAAGCATATTGCCTCTCAAAAGAAAATCATATCTGGAGAAATTCCCCAGAGCCAGGGGACAATGTGTGTCAGTCAAAAAATAATAAGCACAGTTTTCCCAAATTTACATCTATTCATGTACACACTTTGTTTCCCCAGTGGTTCAACAGGTAAAGAATCCACCTGCAAAGCAGGAGACACAGGAGACACGGGTTTGATTCCTGGACTTATCTGTATACCTGAATAGGCCATGGCTCCTGCTGGCTGTACCTGCCCCCCTCAAAGGACTCCATAACCTCCATCACCACAGCAAATCCCACCCTCCTTTAGCGTTACTCCACTTGTTCCTAACTCTGGTCTTCGGTTGCAGGATCCCATTGACAGAGCCAAATGTCCATGCCCTTACATTGGCTGCAAGGAACACCAAGAAGGGAAATCTGACTCTTTCATTCATCGTCGGGCTGAATGAAATGATATATTTAAAGCTTTAGAAATAATGCCTGGCTTGGGGCTAATGTTACTCTCACTGTATTTTCATGTCTTCCCAGAAGAGAGCTGTCTACAGGACTGCCTACTGTAAACAAAGTCTATTAGAATTAGAATGTAATTGAAGAATAAAATTTAAAAAATTAAGTTAAATAAATAACACATTGATTGCAAGAATCAGGCCATGTGTTCTCATTTTCCTTTTTAGTGCCAATGAAACAGACTCCAAAGTACTCACATGGTTAATTAATAGCAGAACTGGAATGAAGATGCCACACTAAATATTGAGCTACCTAGGAACACCATCCAAGCCTTATACATTCATTCTGACTGTCACAAAGTAAGCTCCAAATATTTTTTACTGAATGACAGAATCCTCACACTTTCTAATATATTAAGCTTCTGTGGGATTGGAATGAAAATTGACCTTTTCCAGTCCTATAGCCATAGTTGAGTTTTCCAAATTTGCTGACATATTGAGTGCAACACTTTCACAGCATTATTTAGGATTTGAAATAGCTCAGCTGGAATTCTATCACCTCGACTGGCTTTGTTTCTAGTAATGCTTCCTAAGGTCCATTTGACTTCACATTCCAGAATGTCTTGCTCTGGGTGAATGACCACACAACTAGTTATCTGGGTCATTAAGACCTTTTGTACAGTTCTGTGTATTCTTGTCACCTCTTTTTTATCTCTTCTGCTTCTGTTAAGTCCTTACTGTTTCTGTCCTTTATTGTATCCACTTTTGCATGAAATGTTCCCTTGATATCTCCAATTTATTGAAGAGATCTCTAGTCTTTCCTATTCTATTGTTTTCGTCTTTGCATTATTCATTTAAGAAGACTTCCTTATCTCTTCTTGCTCTTCTCTGGAACTTTGCAATCAGTTGGGTTTAATCTTTCCCTTTCCCCCTTGCCTTTCACTTCTCTTCTTTTCTCAGCTATATGTAGAGACTCCTCAGACAACCACTTTGCCTTCTTGCATTTCTTCTTCTTGGGGACAATTTTGGTCACTGCCTCCTACACATATTATGAACCTCTGTCCGTAGTTCTTCAGGCACTCTCTCTACCAGATCTAATCCCATGAATCTATTCATTACTTTCATTGTATACTCATAAAGGATTTGATTTAGGTCATACCTGAATGGCCTAGTGGTTTTCCCTACTTTCTTCAATTTAAGCCTGATTTTTGCAATAAGGAACTCATGATCTGAGCCAGTCAATTCCAGGTCTTGTTTTTGCTGACTATATAGAATTCCTCCATCCTCTGCTGCAAAGAATATAATTAATCTGATTTCAGAATTGGCCATCTGGTGATATCCATGTGTGGAGTTGTCTCTTGTGTTGTTGGAAGAGGGTGTTTGCTATAACCAATGTATTCGCTAGAAAAACTTGGTTAACCTTTGCCCTGTTTCATTTTGTACTCTAAGGCCAAACTTGCCTACTACTCCAGGAATCTCTTGACTTCCTACTTTTGCGTTCCAATCCACCACAATGAAAAGGATATCTTTTTTTGTTGCTAGTTCTAGAAGTTATTATAGGTCTTCATAGAATTGGTCAACTTTGGCTTCTTTGGCATGAGTGATTGGGGCACAAACTAAGATTACTATGATGTTGAATGATTTGCCTTGGAAACAAACCAAGATCATTCTGTTGTTTTTGAGATTGTACCCAAGTACTGCGTTTCAGATTCTTTTGTTGACTATGAGGGCTACTCCTTTTCTTCTAAGAAATTCTTGCCCACAGTGGTAGGTATACTGGTCATCTGAATTAAATCTGCCCATTCCTGTCCATTTAAGTTCACTGATTCTTTAAATGTCTATATTTACTCTGGTCATCTTGTGTTTGACCACAGCTAATTTGCTTTCATTCATGGACCTAACATTCCAGGTTCCTATGCAATATTGTTCTGTACAGCATTGAACTCTAATTTCTACACCAGACAGACTTTACTTTCACCACAGACACAGCCACAACTCTCATTTTTGCTTTGGCCCAGCTGCTTCATTCTTTCTGGAGCTGTTAGTAATTGCTCTCTGCTCTTCCCCAGTAGCATATTGGACTCCTTCCAACCTGAGGGGCTTATCTTCTGGTGTCATATCTCTTTGCCTTTTCATACCATTCATGGTGTTTTCTCAGCAAGAATCCTGAAGAGGTTTGCCGTTCCCTCTTCCAGTGGACCACATTTTGTCAGAAGTCGTCACTATGACCCACCCATCTTGGGTGGCCCTGAAAGGCATGGTTCATACTTTTATTGAGTTATGCAAGCCCTTTCACCACAACAATGCTATAATCCATGAAGGATAATGGAAAAGCTGACGGGAACTCAATCAGAGACCAAGAACCTGTCCAGCACTCCTATCCCAGTCCTTTATCCCCACCACACATGGTCTCAGGGGTCATGTTCATTGAGTGCCTACCACTTGGTCAATATCATATTTGGTTTTACAGAGAAACAAGTCACATTTTCCTTCCTATTACAGAAGATATTTTTGTGATTTTGGTAGTGAAAATGCATTCAAAGAGCATTTCTAAAGTAAATCTTTCCAAATGTGAATATGTGGATGTTTTTTGTCTGTACATTCAATACTATGAAACTATGATGACTTAAGGAGTATAATTAAAGTAGGAAAAAAACCCACTCTCCTTTCTCCATAAAAATATGTCAGAATAATTGGGCTTATAAAAGCCTGGAATCACAAAGGCTGATGATGAAAACTATGTCATTGGGATAGTTCCAATTAGATACTTTCTAAAATATTTTTCTTTCTGAAGTGTTTTAAGCTACAGAGAAGCTCGTTAACTGTAATAGAGCTCATTGAAAATGGATTCTTTAGAGATAAGCAGAGCTCTGCCAGCCCTCAGGTGCCTGTGTGGAAGAGATACTCTCAGTTCAAGGCAGACTCTCTGTGCCCTGTGCGTGTGTGGTCAGTCATGTCCAACTCTTTGTGACCCCATGGACTGTAGCCTGCCAGGCTCTTCTGTATATGGGATTTTCAAGCAAGAGTATTGGGTTGCCAGTCCTTCCTCCAGGGGGTCTTTCCCACCCCGGAATCAAACCCATGTCTTACATGTCTCCTGCATTGGCAAGCAGATTCTTTACCCCTGAGCCACCTGGGAAGGCCCCTCTGTGCCCTGAAATCTGGCCAAAGCTGCACAGTGCTATGAAGACAACTTGTGAGGAGAGGGGCATGTGCAGGAATGCAACAGAGGATGGCTCTCAGGGACAATCACATTTTAGGGGCCAAATAGTCTGGGTTTGCCCTGGTTCCCAGTCCAGAGCAAGCTTGGAAATATAATTTCAGAGTTTCTCAAGCTATACATGAAGTCTTTAAATTCTGGATCAGCTCTGTAAATCTTTGTTTTCATCGATTCACAATTTACTATGTAACCTCTTGTAATCGTCATTAGTTTTCAGCAGCGCTGGACTTATCACTTACCTTGACATCAGAGATCTACAGAGTTGCTTAAATTAATGAAAAATTCCATATAGCATGATATCATTTATCTTAAGAGACTGTCTTTCTATCCTAATGTTGTTCATTGATTACTAGATTTATCTACCTGTGGTTAACCTACCTCAAAAGTTGGAAAATATTATTCAGCAGAAAGTAATGTTTCTAATACAGTGTGTCGAAAATTACATCAAAATTTCCAAATATAATCCCCTAATACAATTTTTGCTTCTTTTATTATGTTGCCAATGATAAAATGACTGCCTCAGAGTTGAAGTTGTCTTGAACAGTTTAGCACCCTCAAGAAAAAAATTTTATATAGATTTTTTTCTTATTTGAGCACATTACTTTTTTTTTTTAGTGATTTGTTTTGCCATAATTATAGACAGCCAGGGATGTGCAAAAGTAGGACAGAGACTTCAAGTAATCTTGGTCCAGTTTTCCTAATTGCTTACATTTTGTATAAAAACAGGACTATATCAAAGCTGGGAAATGGACATTGCTACAATGTAGATGTATCATTTTATCACATGTGTTGGCATCACCACGATCAAGATACACACCTGATCCATCACCACAAAGGTCTCCTTCCTGTTGCTCCTATATAGGTACATTTACCATCTTCCCACCTTGGCCCCCATGCACCATCCCTAAACTTTTGGCAACCACTTGTCAATCTCCTTTTTTGTCTTCTTGAGAATCTATATAATGTATTCATGTAATATATGGCCTTCAAACACCAACCTCTAAGGTTGGCACAGTGTTTTACAAGAGCCATCCAGGTACTCTCCAGTTAGTCTTTTTTATTGTTAAGCAGTGTTTCATGGTATTCATGTACCACAATTTGTTTAACCATTCACTTATTCTAGAACATTTTTGTTGTTTCTAGCTTGGAGCTATTACAAATGAAGTTGCTAGAAACAATCATGTACAAATATTTTCATGGACATAAGATTTAATTTCTCTGGGATGAATGTAATGACATTTTTGGAAAACTAATCTATGTAGTTATGTTCTTCTGTTGCTCCTTATGCCACTGAAAGAAATGGATGAACCTGAATTCCCAGCTCAAGTGCCTCATAAATGACTTGAGAGCGTCTGTGTGTGCCCTAAAGGACACTACTATTTCCTGTAGTACCGGGCTGAAAATCAAGCACAGAGCCTCAACACGCATCTAGTTGAATTGCAATGTAAGTTGAACTTGCTGCCTGAAAGGGCATCACATGTTGAATTAACATGAGGCCTTTGATTGGGAAAGAACTGGATCCTCTAACATAGGGTGGGGATCTGTGGGAAGATCCTGATGAAGCTGGGGACACTGAGCCCCTAAATTGTGATAAGTATTTCTTACCAGTGGCCCCAGGCATCAACATAGATGGCCTTTTCAACCCCAGTCGAAGTAGCATCCCCTGACACAGGTGTCGTGTAAGACAACGCTTATTCTCCTCAGGACCCATCCTTACCACATCTCTTTACTTGTGAACTTTCACTAGAGTTAGCTCCAGCAGGTCCCAAAAGATGAATACACACTCTGACTCATGAGGAAGTGTGCTAAATTCCAAAATAATGACTTTAAGTTATACATAAAAAATATTGGGAAATGTGTGGAAATGGGTACTAAAGGCATGGGATGATGGAAGAAAGAATGCCGTATAAGATTGGATGAGGCTGAATTTATGTGTTCACTAAATAAGACTGCATTTAATTTGCAGCTTAGAAAGCACTCTAGAAAATTTGGGTGATTGGTCAGCTGATACATAGGCCAAAAGGTGGCCTCTCGGCCCCCTATCACCCCCCACGCCCCACCGGCATGAATACACTGGAAATGCTGGACTTGCATCAGTTTAATGGAGAGAAGAACTGCAAAAGCTTAATGAGAAGGGAATGTTAGGGTGGATTTATCATTTAAGACATACACACCTGACCGGGGGGCTGGAGGGGGAGGTGGGATCCAGAAGTTTTACCTTCCACCAATACTATGAGGAATAAATTTATGAGAAGACCATCAATAAACTTTGTAGACAACAAATGTCCCCTGCCATACCATTAGACAAAGGATGTTGCAGCCAGCAAGCCATCAGCCCCTGGAGCCACCATTGATAGTGGACCCTGAGGGTATTCAAGATGTAGAAAGACAGGATTTGACCTTAGATGTGCATGTGTGCTAAGTAGTTTCAGCTGTGTCTGACTCTGTGACCCTATGGACTGTAGCCCGCCAGCTTCCTTTATCCAGGGGATCCTCCAGGCAAGAATACTGGAGTGGGTCGCCATCCCCTCCTCCAGGGGATCTTTCTGACCTAGGGATGGAACCTGCATCTCTTGTGTCTCCTGCATTGGCATATGGGTTCTTTACGACTACCGCCACCTGGGAAACCCTGGCCCTAGATGGTTGAGATGTATATCAAAGGAGTAATTTTACTAAGCCCAGACTCTTGCAGCTTCTCATACATGGAAAAGTGGTAAATTCATTAACTTGAGATGTCTGTTTTATTGCTTGTTTGTTTTCTTTTTATTGACATTTGATATTTTACTACCTGGGTTTTTTTTTTCCCCAGAAACCACTATATATCCTATTTCTCTTTGAAACAGTCCTCAGAGAAGTTGTAGTCCAGGAAGTCCTCAGTGATGTTCCAAATAAGACATAATTCTGCACTTTTAGGTTGTGCTTTTTTTTTTTTTCAGTTGACACCTTGAAGACTCTGTTGTTGCTTCTCTCAGTAACTGCATTGGGAAACCTAAATGCAATGAAGGTAATTGAATCCTGGGGTGACAGGAGCCAAGTGGCAATATGCAATTATCAAAAGCAAAGAGGGCATGTTTACCTTAATGAAGAGTAGGGTCAAAGCAGCAATCAGAATGTTGATCACAGTGTTCCTGGAAGTGAAATAGATGGGAAGCCTACTAAATTTATATTTATGTGTATAAGCAGAAGAGTTCCAGGTCAAGGGAGTAAAAGTCTAGCCTAAGTCATAAAAACAGATCATTACATCCCTTCAGTCCATTCCCAGAAACAAGCCAGTTTATGCACCCAGAATCCCTGGAATGAAGGTGAGGCTGGATCTGCTTGAGGAAGGACCCCAGTGCACTACTAAAAAGTTTGTACTATCAATCCTTATCTCAGCCTTCCCCAAGATGACTTTTGGTCTTTTACCAGGGTAACTATGCATTGAGAAAAAGGAAATATTAGACCTTTTGGGAACTACCGACTGGCTTTGAACTAATACTAATTCTAGGAGACCTAAAACATTGCAGTGGCCCTAAAGTCAGCATAGAGCCTTATGGAAGTCAACTGATCAATGGAGTTATAGCTCTGTTCTGCCTCACGGTGAGCCCAGTGGGTACCCAAACCAGTCATGTGGCTATCTCTGCAGTTCTGGAATGTATACTTGGAATAGACATATTTAGCAGCATCAGATTCTTCACATTTGTTCCTTGACTTGTGGAGGAAGGGTTATTATTGAGGGGAAGGCAAAGTAAAAGCTATGAGAACTACCTAGAAAAATAGTAAATAAAATTTAACAATACATTCATAGAGGGGTTGCAGAGTTTACTTCCATCACCAAGGACTCAAAGGATGCAGGGGTGGCAATTCCTACCACATCCTGTTTGGCCTATGCAGAAGACAGATGGATCTTGGAGAATGACAGTGAATTATCATAATCTTAACCAGCTGGTGACTCCAGTTGTAGCTGCTGTTCCAGATGTGGTTTCATTGCTTGAGCAAGTGAACACTCACCCTGGTAAATGGTATGTAAGTTTATGTATTTAACCTGGAAAACGCCTTTGTATCTATCCTTGTCCATAGGCCCACTAGAAGCAGTTCACTTTCAGCTGACAAGCTCAGTAATATACTTTCACTGCTCTGCCTCATGGGTGTATCAACCTTCCAGCCTGACGCCATAATTTACTTTGGTGTAAAATTGATTGACTCTCCCTTTCAGAAGATATCACACAGGTCTGTTACATTGCTGCCTCTATGCTGGTTGGCTCTAGCAAACAAGAAATAGCAATTACTCTAGATTTGTTGGTCAGGCATTTATGTGTCAAAGGATGGGAAATAGATCATACAAAAGGCAGTGGCCTTCTATATCAGTGAGATTTCCAGGGGCCCAGTGGTGTGAGCCGTGTCAAGAGCTCCCTTCTAAGGTAAAGGATAAGTTGTGACATCTGGCCCCAGCCAAGAAATAGGCACAGCACTTGGTGACTTCTTTGGGTTTTGAAAGCAGCATATTCCTCATTTGGATGTGTAACTCCAGGCTTTTTTATGAAGTGACTCCAAAAGCTGCTAGTTTAGAATGGAACTCAGAACAAGAGAGGGCTGTGTAATAGGTCCAGATTGCCACGCCGGCTGCTTTGGACCATAAGATTCAGAAGATCCAGTGGTGGTTGATGTGTCTGAGGCAGCTGTGGACATCCTTTGACGCCTTCTGAAGGCCCTTAAAAAAGAACTGATGCACAGGACTTAAGAATTGTGGAGCAAGGTCCTTCTATCATCTAGGTAACCAGTCTACTTTAGAGAAATAAAACATCTGCAACCTTTATAGAAATTGAATGCTTAACCTTGGGCTATCAAGTTACCATATGACCTGAGCTGCCCATCATGCACTAAGTAGTATTTTAACCACCAAGCTGCAGCACAGGATGTGCATAGCAACACTCCAGCATCAAATGGAAGTGGTATATATGTGATCAGGCCAGAGCAGGTCCAGAAGGCACAATTAGTTATATGAGGAAGTAGCTCAAAAGCGCACAGTCCTCACTTCTGCTACACTACCTTTTCTCTCCCATCCTGTGCCTGTGACCATGGGGGTCTTCCCCACTATGGTGGAGAACCAACAGGGGAAGACTCAGGCAAGCCTGGTTTATGAGTGGTTCTGCACAAGATGCAGGCATTACCTAAAAGTGGACGGCTGCTGCCCTCACCCCATCTTTGGGACATCTTTGAAGGAAGGATGGTGGTGAAGGGAAATCGTCCCTGGGGACAGAACTTGAGGCAGTGAGCTTGGCTAAGGGAGAAACACTTGGGAGGAGAAATGATCAGACACGCTGAATGATCAAGGATTTGAAAAAGTCATGATTGGTCAATTAGTCACAAAGAAAATCGGGGAAGAGGTATGTGGAAAGACTTCTTTGAATACTTGAAAGACACGAAGATATTTGTATCTTATGTGAATGTTCCTCAAAGGGTGATCTCAGCAGAGGAAGATTTTAATTATCAGGTAGATAGAATGATACAATATTTATTCCCTCTGCCTAGAATGTGCTTCCTCAGCCTGGCTTGACTGGCTCCAAAATGGCATTCAACTCTGAACAGGAACATTACTTTTGCTTATGCAAACAAGATTCCCCAGTTTTCTCCTAAACTTGCTTCTTACCTTCAAATCATTTGTGATTAAAAAAAAACTTGCTGCTGCTGCTGCTGCTAAGTCGCTTCAGTCGTGTCCGACTCTGTGCGACCCCATAGACGACAGCCCACCAGGCTCCCCCATCCCTGGGATTCTCCAGGCAAGAATACTGGAGTGGGTTGCCATTTCCTTCTCCAGTGCATGAAAGTGGAAAGTGAAAGTGAAGTCGCCCAGTCGTGTCTGACTCCTAGGGACTCCATGGACTACAGCCTACCAGGCTCCTCTGTCCGTGGGATTTTCCAGGCAAGAGTACTAGTGTGGGGTGCCATTGCTGATGTGTTATTTAAAGATTTGCTTTCTGAGGCTACCATACCTAGGAGTTGGTGACTACATGGGGACAGAAACTCACCAATGATCCCTCATGTTTTGATTAAGAAAATACTTGGGAATATCTGTTTAAATATTGATCTTTGAACTGATCACTGATCAGAAGTCTGCCTCTATCAACTATTGCTCTCTACTGTTTGATTTGTAACATCAACATATTTATGGTTTACAGTAATATTTTTATAAGTTTATCATTAATTTTGCATAAATTCATCCTCCAGGATTTGTGTTCAATAATCTGTGTTATTTGTGTTCCATTTTCTTCCCTGGAGAAGGAAATGGCAACCCACTCCAGTATTCTTGCCTGGAGAATCCCATGGACTATAGCCTGTAAGGCTCCTTTGTCCATGGGGTCACAAGAGTGGACATGACTTAGTGACTAAACCACCACCACCAATAATAATTAGCTGGAAGTCTAACTTTATGTTAGGTTTTGTTGGTTTTCCACTCATCTACTACTGATTTTTCAGTACCATGTGTTTAAATAATTTTGATAAGTGAAGAATTATTTTTTCCCAAAGTTATTTTGATATTAAACACTAATAATACATGTTCCCCTTTTTTATGAAACTGATAAAAAAGACTTAGTGCTGAAAGCCTTAGTAAAGAAATTCTCAAATCAATGAAAACGATTGCAATTGAAGCTTTAAAATTTAAGAAGAAATCTTCTGGTTTAACTATGGCATTGTTCCTAACAAAATATTTTTATAATTATTAAATTTATTGAATTTTAGGTGTTAATGTATACTAGAAATCAACTTTTTTATATATTTCTGAGAAGTCAACTTGGCTTAAATGTCTATTGTTATTATTGTTATAATTTAAGTGCAACTAGGTTAGGAGGATAGGGATTCAAAATTACACATTTAAAACAATTTAATTCATGAGAAAATATTTTGTAGATACCTAATAAATCATCTGTATTAATTCTTTTTTAGCTCTGATAGCCATATAAGTTTTTTGCTGATTTTTCTGAAGAAAGTAAATCCTTAAAATAAAAAAAATTTTTTTTCAAAATGGTGAACTACACAACTTCAGAATTATTTTGACATAGAAGATTGCTTGATTTTAGGCAACAATTATACATTTCATTTGATTTAAGTATTATGAAGTGAAATTTAAATTCCTCATCAAATGTGCTACACTCCACGGCTGCATTCATTTGCAATGCAGACCTGTCATTTTGTAGGAAGCACATCTTGCCAACACTGACTGGGTCATTTTTGGTAGTATCAGGATGCAAATTTGAATACAACCTTGATTCTGAGAAGAAATGGAGAGTCCAGAAAAAAATTGAGCTGAGTGAATTCTTACTTCTCACTTAAGGAATAAAAATATGTGTGTGTGTGTGTGTGTGTGTGTGTGTGTGTGTGTTGATTCCAATCATTTGTAAAAGCAAATAAAACAAGCACTTCTCATTTAACAAAATGAAACTAGATGGGCCTTACATGCACATGGGAAAGGGTCTGATTTTGTGGTAATTCAGAATTTTAATCTAAAGACAGGTTTCTCTTTTCAAAGCAATTTCTTCAGTAGCACATACATTATGCCAAATATTCTGCTAGATCTCAGAACTCACTTCCTATATATAGATAACAATTAAACTGCAGAATCTTGGGGTGTGGATGCTTGGATGTGTAAGTCTGTTAAGAGTTAACAGGAAGGCTGGGACCAAACCTATGTGTTTATGGTATACATTAACCATAACCATGTGGTTATGTATGTATTGGTATACATTATTATTTAATATGATGTGAAAAAGGGCTTCCCTGATGGCTCAGATGTAAAGAAGCTACCTGCAATGCAGGAGATGCAGATTCAATCTCTGGGTCAGGAAGATCCCCTGGAGAAGGAAATGGCAACCCACTTCAGTATTCTTGCCCCCAAAATCCCATGAACAGATTCCCTGTAGGGCTACAGTCCAAAGGGTGGCAAAACGTCAGACACAACTGAATGACTGAGCACACACACGATGTGAAAATGCTCCAAGTTTATTTAGTTTTGAGGGTTTGATCTGTCCCCTTTAAAAGTCTGTAAGGATTTAAGAGGAACTCTATATTATTCTTTTCCACATATTTTTCTGAGTGTCTTTTGGCCAGGCAAGTACAGTGTTGCCAGAGGCCCACAAATTGATTCTCCTAATATAGGTCTAGTGTTACCAATTTATGCTGCGTGTCTGGCCCCTGAAATAATCTGAGTTTGAAATGAGATTTGCTTCAGTCCTCTTATTTGACAAAAGAGAAAATTAAAACCAGATTGTTTAAAGGATTTGCCTAAGTCCTGATAGTAGGACTATTTTATGACTTTCATTGGTTTATTCATTTCCTATGACTGCTATCACTAATTCCCACAAACTTAGCACCTTAGAACAATAGAAAACAAGTATCTTAGAGTTTTGGGGTTCAAATGTCTGAAGTGAGTCTTCTGAACTAAATTCAAGCTGTCAGCAGGAGGCTCTGGGGGAATCTAATCTCATGCTTTTTCCAGCTTTTAGTGAAAACCCACATTCCTTGGCTCATGGCCACATCCTCAGCCTATGAAACACATTGCTCCCACCTCTATCCCTAGCATCATATCTCCTACCTCTTTCTCTTATGTCCGCTCTGTTTTGTAAGTATCCTGGTGATCACACTGAGGCCCCTGAGGTAGTCCAGGATTCTCCTACCATCTCAGGATCCTTAATGTGCAAAGTCCCTTTTGCCATTCGATGTGACACACTAACAGGTTCTAGGGATTAGGGTGTGGGCATCTTTAGGGTGCCCACTCTAACACAGAGCACTCCTAACATTTTTGTCTAATGGGCTACTTCCTCCATTACAAAATAGTAACAGATACACAGTATGACTGTCTTAGTCTAGAGACAAATGTAATTCAGGCTCAACTTCTTATGAAACACATTATTATTATGTTCATTGTTCTCCTAATTTTAAAAGAAATGAAAATTAAACCGGTTCAATGGCCTGTCATACCTCATAGATAAGTAGACCCTGGATGAAAAAGGTAAAAATGCAACACAGGTTTGTGAATTTTCATTTTATTCATCTTTACACTAAAATTTCAGGCCTAATTTTGAGTTTCAGATGAAACTGTTGTTAACTGCACACTGCTTTGGCATGTGCTACCACTTATGGTTACCTGTAACTTGATTCAAGTGTTCACTGAGCAATACAATATTTTGGACAATGCCTGTTGTCACTAGACTGTTTTTAGACAAAATCCAGCAGCCACACAGGAAAGACAGACATCACATCTACATAGCTCTTTTCTCAACAGAAAATGCTTTTCCCAAGAGGTGCACTTCTTAATTTCTTGCATCCCATATTCTTTTGTGCATTCTAGCTTAGTCAAAGATCCACGAAGAAATATATTTCCCTCTGAAGTACAAATCTACCTACATTCCTTCTCCAAATTGTTGGTGTAGTCTTTAGCACATAGCATGAAAGAGGAGTCTGACAATTTATTCTGTGACTTTTCAACTATTAAGAATGGCACATTAGTGTCAGTGTCTTTCCCCAGAGAAGGGGCAATGCTGCTGCTGCTGCTGCTAAGTCGCTTCAGTCGTGTCCGACTCTGTGGGACCCCATAGACGGCAGCCCACCAGGCTTCCCGGTCCCTGAGATTCTCCAGGCAAGAACACTGGAGTGGGTTGCCATTTCCATCTCCAATGCATGAAAGTGAAAAGTGAAAGTGAAGTCACTCAGTCGTGCCCAACTCTTAGCGACCCTATGGACTGCAGCCTACCAGGCTCCTCCATCCATGGGATTTTCCAGGCAAGAGTACTGGAGTGGGGTGCCATTGCCTTCTCTGCTATTAGTCATAGGCATCCCTTTTTTGAAAAAATGTCTATGCAGTTCTTCTTCCCATTTTTGAATCAAGTTATTTGGTTTTCTTTTTCTTTTAATACTGAGTTGTATGAGCTGTTTATGTTGGTTATTAATCCCTTATTGGTCATACTACTTGAAAATATTTTATCCTTTTCTGTACATAGTCTTTTCATTTTGCTTATGGATTCCTTTACTGTGCAAAACCTTTTAAGTTTAATTAAATTCTATTTATTTTTGTTTTTATTTCTTTTGCCTTAGAAGACAGATCCAAAAAATAATGCTTTTATTTATATCAAAATGTATTCTGCCCATGTTTTCACCTAGGAGTTTTATGATATCCAGTTTTACATTTAGTTTAATCAATTTTGTATGTATTGTTATCTACAGTGTTAGAAAACGTTCTAATTTCATTCTTTTACATGTAGCTTTCCAGTTTACCCAGCACCACTTATTGAAGAGACTCTCAATTGTATATTCTTGCCTCCTTTGTTATAGATTAAATGACCAAAGTGTGTGAGTTTAGTTCTGGGCTTTGTATTCTGTTCTAGTGATCTATGTGTCTGCTTTTGTGCCAGTACCATACTATTTTGATTACTGCAGCTTTGTAGTATAGTCTGAAGTCAGCTGAGCTCCTCGATTTAAGAAACAGCCTCCATGGGGACAAGCTATAATCCTGAAAGCAAAAGAGTCTGGTCTTCATCATTAATACACTGTTGCTCAGTCATGTCTGACTCTTTACAACCCCATGGACTGCAGCTTGCCAGGCTTCCCTGTCCTCCGCTATCTCCCAGAGTTTGCTCAAACTCATGTCCATTGAGTCAATGATGCCATCACACTGTGATGTCCTTTTAAAAATGCTATCTTGATCCAGCATAGAGAGCTCTAGCTAGAGGCCAATCAGTTCCCACTCTTGAACAGCTTACTAACTGCACATCCAATCATTTCCCTTATAGGGCTTTCACATGTTTGTCCACTAGTCCCCTGCCTTAATTGCTCCAGGGCCTGGTAGTTTACAATTAAAAACAACTCCTCTGCCTCAGAGCCCACTGGAATTATTTCAAGTAGCCAGTGCTAAGCCTGCTTACCATGAAATGCATGTTCTTTCCCAAGGAAACCACAATAAAATCTCTTGTCCATAATTTCCATTCACTTGCTCTGCCTCCTGCCCTCATTGTGGTGATTCTCACATGGCTCTTCATGGTGTTGCGTGTTCCCTCCTGTTGTAATCTGTGAATATAATAAACTATCTTTTCAATGACTGTCATCTGCTGATCTGTTGGCCTTCCCAAAATTAAATAGTAATAAAATCTATTAAGGCATACACCTCTCTACAACAAATAGTCATTGAAATAATGAGACTCTTAATCCAAAGAACGCATGGAACCCAGAGTCACACATGTAAAAGAGTTCATGAATTTAACAATGAAATTTGTAAGTTAACATATTCAAACTATAATATGAATAGTAAGCCATTTGGAAGATAAAGATGAATGAAGGTATGTTTAAGTAAACAGCTAGTAAATGGGGTCTGCTTCACAATTGGTCTTATGGGAAGAAAGAAAAATGCCCATTCATTGAATATTAATTGCACATAAAGCATTTTATAAGAACTGTCTTACTTAATCCTTATCACATATGTTGAGAGTTCTCACTACAAATTTAGAAATTGAGGATCAAGAAATGAAAATAATTCTCTAAAGTCATATAACTAGCAAGATGTACAGCCAGATTTTCAATCAAGTCTCACTTATCCTTGCCATTTCCAAAATGTAAATTTATACTTCTAGGTTTCCTCAGATGTTTTTGAAAAATATTCAGGAGTTAGGAATTGAGGCCAATTCACAGTAACAAGTTGAATATGGAAAAAATCTTTTAAAAGGATGCCAAAATTTAAAAGTCATTTTAAAAGAGAAGAAATTACAAAGTGTGTTGGGTTTGGTAGGGGGAAAAAAAAGTCATCTCCATATCTTTAGAGACAAGTCAAGGGCTCTGTTTCTTTTGAAGTTTGTTTATTTTATCAGGGAAAGATGAAAGCCTCTAAAATGTAAGGCAAAGGGTAGGAAACCTGCTGTTATAAGCTGCCATGATTTCATTTTTTAGTCCCTGCCATTTTCATTTAATTCAGGTTTTGACCTTGCTATTTCCTCCATGAGGGTACTGTAAACAGAATGTTCAATTGCAATGATCTGAAATGATTATTTTCCCAATAAAAATTTGTTTACAGCCTATTAATTCTTTGATCAAAGGCTTTGCAATGTAGTTAAAATATTTTTAATTTTTTAAATTACTATTTTTATTTCATTCTAAGTGTTTCAAATATTTCCATTCCTTTCTTTCTATGTTAATTGTAGAGAAATAATTGATTTATTAATTCTTCCCTTTGTAACATCATATAATATTTTACTCAGTCTAGTTTTTCTCATAGTGCATTTCTCATAGAGCATTGTGTGTGTGGACATTGCTTTAGTTAATCGGTTGAAATTACCCAAGGTCTTACAGATTTAAAATGTGTCAACTTTTACCCAAAATGTTTTACCATGTGCAGTTTTATCTTTTGTCAGTATTATTTTGGACCAGTTATTTCTACCAATTATAAAATTTTGCATATTTATATTGCCATTTTCAATATTGACAAACTATGTGATTCAGCAATATTTTTACCTGCAATCAATTAGTATTGTCAACTCTAATTTATCTTGACTCCTTTTACCAGACAAATCACTACAGTTAGGTAGTTTTAGATGTGCCTACCATCATGTTTTTATGACATATATTTTAAATTATTTATAAATGATTACTTGACCCAATTAAAAAATCACCCTACATATACTCTTCAGAGGAAAAATATAATCTTTTTCATCCTACAAATACCAAAATAGAGGTATTATTTCAATAAATAGTATTCTTGGGAAAGATGATAGCGCATAACCTGCCATCTCTTGTATAATCTAATAAGTGTGGCCTCAGGCTTGGAACATTTCCTTACTTGTAGCCTGCACTGGGCTTATTACTGGGTTTGCGACTATCTTCACCTGTTCTAAACTTAGCATGTTCTTTGTTCTGTTTAAATGTGTATATCACATGACACATGGCCAGCCCACTGCTTTATCTGTTCCCACCAGGGAAAAACTGGTTCCCCTGAAACCCAGAGGGGCATGTGCACACCACCACCTTACATGGGCTGCCGGTGAGACCCAATGACCATAGGAGATCATTCACTATTGAGGCTAATCTTGATCTGTCTCTTCTTTATGTGAGTAAAGCATTGTTCCATCCTGTGCTTGTGTGAATTATCTTTTTTCTGGCAACCCCAACATCTGTAAGCCCTGCAAGGGGCTGAGAGCCTGATACTATTGCTCCTGATGGTGGGATCCTCCAGCAGGGGTATCCTCCCCTGCTTACTTTACAATGACAAGATTCCAGCTTTATTTGACCTGCCACACAAGACTGATTATTCAGTTAAATAAGCATAATATTAATTTTGCCTTGGATTTAGTAGAAGGAGTGTCTTATATTTTTAGAATCTAAGAAATATCTATAAATTGAAAATCACTAAATCAAAACCAAAAATTCTAAGCCATAAAAAAGAAAATTTCTTCATTCCTTTCTTCCCTCCTTCCTCTTCTCCTTCCTTCCTTTCTTCCTTTCTAATGAAAGTATTCCCTTGACTATAATTTTTTGTTATGAAACCTTTGAACCTCATGTTGGTATTTTTGTGTTCTCTATCAAAAAGATGCTGTTAAAAAAAAAATTCAAAAGGTTAAGGTTGAGAATGTGATTTTGACACATTTATCTAATCACACTAGGCTTTAGTTTCCTCACCCGTAAAATGAAGTTGACAATACACTTATTGCAGAACTGTGTGCAGACTAAATGAGCTAATGAGTGTGCATTCACACTCAGAGTTACTGGCATATATTAGATCATCACTGGGCTTCCCTGGTGGCTCAGTGATAAAGAATCCACTTTCCAATGCAGGAGACTCAGGGCACATGGGTTCAAAACCTGGGTTGGAAAGATTCCTTGGAGAAGGAAGTGGCAACCCACCCCAATATTTTTGCCTGGGAAATCCCATGGACAGAGGAGCCTGGCAGGCTACAGTACATGGGGTCACAAAAGAGTCTGACAAAACTTAGCGACTAAACAACAAATTAAATCATCTATTCACAGTGGCCGTTAGTGACTTAGCTTTTTTCCATGAGGAAAGCCTAAATTTAAAAGTAAGAGCTTAACTCGGGACTGAATTTTGTCTATTGTATTCTATCAATAGACATTTTTCCCTTTTCCAGTTACCTAAATCCAAGCAGTTCTTCTGACAAGAGGACAAGATTTAGGAATAAAACTCAATCTGAGGGAAAAGTTTACCTCTATGCTTCTCAAATCCTTTAGTTAATAAACAATATAAATATGATCATTTGTCTTAATGCTACCTTTCTCCAATGATGACTTTATTCTGTAGGTATGTGTATCTGTATGAATGAGGCAGGATGGGGAATAAAAGAATGAATGACATTTGGTGAGAACCTGTGTGTCAAGTACTGTATTAAAAGATTTCTCGTTATTTCTCTTTATTAGTTCTCAGAACATCCCCCGGAAGTAAATGTTATTCATTGATTTTATTTATAACAAAATTAATACTTGGAAAATATGACCCATCTTTGCAAAGATAACATACCCATGAAGAAATGAACTGGGTTTTGAATTCCTGTTGATTTTATGTTCTTTCTACTATACCAGGTTTCCATGGATATGGAGACTGTATCCTCATAGTCAGTCAAATGATATGATTATTTGTATTACTTTCCAAAGATTTCCTATAATAAAATATGCTATTTGCATCCACCATAAATATTTTATTGATTCTGTGTATTGCCTTTAGATTCAGTGTTTTTGTCACCATAAACTGCAGGCTTAGCTGGGCAGAATCCTGCACCTTCACTAGATCTGTGTATAGTGTTCTTCTCATTAGAACTCATGTATCCAGCTCTCCCACTGACCAGAACCAGAGAAGATGAGGCAGAAAGAAATTACAAAGTTATCAGGGGAAGTAAGCAAGACAAGGAGAGTTGTAATGTTTTCTGTCTTCAGTGATAGAAGAAGAGTACATTGGGTAGCCTTCCTTTTTGATCAGTTTTTATCAGGAGGCTCAGAATTGACCACAAAGACTTGAGTTATCGTATTGTTTTAGCTAAATTAGTATAGTCTAGTTTTTTTTAAATGTGTATTAGACCAACTTGGTGAGAATATATGTGACTCATAATTGAATTGTGTCAAATCACATTTTTCTGAAACAAATTTAATGTAGCAAAGAGCTTTTAAAATGTTGATGCCAAATTGTAAAAGAATGAAAAGGGAGGTGCAGTTGAATCTGAGTAATAGACACAACCAAGATACAAAACACCACAGTAAATTGACAGCAATAAAATATGGTATTTCATTTGCACTGAACTAAGCCATTCTGAAGGAGATCATCCCTGGGATTTCTTTGGAGGGAATGATGCTGAAGCTGAAACTCCAGTACTTTGGCCACCGCATGCGAAGAGTTGACTCATTGGAAAAGACTCTGATGCTGGGAGGGATTGGGGGCAGGAGGAGAAGGGGACGGCAGAGGATGAGATGGCTGGATGGCATCACTGACTCGATGGACGTGAGTCTGAGTGAACTCCGGGAGTTGGTGATAGACAGGGAGGCCTGGCGTGCTGCGATTCATGGGGTTGCAAAGAGTCGGACACGACTGAGCGACTGATCTGAACTGAAGCCATTGATATACCAAGGAAAATTAAAGGAAAAAGAAAACAGAGCAAAATGAAATAATGCAAGAGACTGGTAAGGACTAAGCATATATGAAGATGACAGAACTGAACAGTAACAGAAGAAAAGGCAATTTCTTTGTAACATCATATTGCCAAGGAATAAAAATGTAACATTTATACAGTTTTAGGAAATATATCCACATAAACACTTGTAGATAAGATTGATGAAATCCTGTCTATATAATAGAGGAAAATCTATTTTACTTTGGACTCAAAACTATAAATTTTGGATATCCTTAGTCTTCACAGTTTCATTGGAATTATTTCAACAAATTAGTTGGATAAATTTACAATTTATATATAAACAATGTTTACTGCATAGAAAAATCTGTAGCTAGTATATACAGATCCCCCAAAATGCCTTGAGTGTTAATTGATCGATAAACCCAACAGGATGTACACAAAACTTCATTAATAGTAGATAAGATAGACAGAGATGGCAGAATCAGAGGAGGGAAAACAGCATTTAAGAAGTAAAATGTTACACTTTAAATTTTCCATGTCCTTTGAAATCTTGAAAATTGTGATTTTTTTTATGAATCAATTTTAAATTTCTCTGTGATGAATGACAATTTTAAATATATGCACTAATACTTTGGGGAGCATTGAAATGAAGCTTTAATATTACAAGGTCCTGAGCATGTTTGTGTAACAATGTCTCCATCATTCAAGCTCCTGAGATTCAGTCCAATAGCAACAATGAAAACAGTCCACATGCCTGGTTACAATTCTCTCCAATATCACCCTTTAGTTCAGTTCAGTCCAGTTCAGTTACTCAGTCATGTCCAACTCTTTGCAACCCCATGAATTGCAGCAGGCCAGACCTCCCTGTCCATCACCAACTCCCGGAGTTCACTCAAACTCACATCCATCGAGTTGGTGATGCCATCCAGCCATCTCATCCTCTGTCGTCCCCTTCTCCTCCTGCCCCCAATCCCTCCCAGCATCAGAATCTTTTCCAATGAGTCAACTCTTCTCATGAGGTGGCCAAGTACTGGAGTTTCAGCTTTAGCATCACTCCTTCCAAAGAACACCCAGGACTGATCTCCTTTAGAATGGACTGGTTGGATCTCCTTGCAGTCCAAGGGACTCTCAAGAGTCCTCCAACACCACAGTTCAAAAGCATCAATTCTTTGGCACTCAGCTTTTTTCACAGTCCAACTCTCACATCCATACATGAGTACTGGAAAAACCATCACCCTTTAGGTCACTTTCAAATTTGAGCCTTCTCAGCCTGTTTTTCTGATCTATAGGGAGTGTCTGTTCAATACAATAATGAGGAATTGCCATACATTATGAAGTCTATATTTTGGTTTTATGGAAGATGGTGGCAGAATCAATGGTATCAGTTTTCCTATATAGTCAACACTTGAAAGGACACATGATATACAAAAGAGATCAGTCAGTGAACTTCAGGATATTTGTATTTGCATAAACTCAGATGACAAGCAATTATGTCACATACTTTCTTGACATATAGTATACTTTTCCTTGAAAGTGTATTCACATCTATAAATAACTCAATTTAAGGAGATATATATTTTTTCAGGGAAAATTTTAAACACTTAAATCACAGCAATGCCTTGCACAATAAATCAGAGAAGTAAAATGTATAGCTCCAACTCTCCAGTTCATCTGGAGTCCCAGTTTCTACCTCCACTTTTGATTTTGCATCATATTTCTTTTTATGCTGAACATTTCCATTTGGAGGTTCATATTTATGATTTTCCACCTGACAATATCTGTGCTTTATGATTTTTACCTTCTTGTTCAAAGGAACCATTTTTGTTGTAGATCCTGCACTCAGAGCCATGTTCATATGAGCAAAATAAAGTCAAAATTTAATTTAAAAATCTTCCTCATTAGGAAAAAATACCTTTAAAAGTCTATACTTATGATTTTCAAATAGAATATTGATTATTCTTTATGTGGCAGTTTCCTTTGTAATTATATTTTAAATGATTTGGTAAAGCAATGAGAAATACAAGGCATGTTTCAATGCTTTGACTATTTTCTAGCTGCATATAATATTTTCTCCTTGTCTCTAACTTTTAATAGTCTGCCTAGGAAGTACCAATGTATTATTTTCCTTATCCTGTTTAAGATTTAACAAAAATCTCTGTGTTAAAATTTTTCATCATAGAAAATTCTCAGCTAGTATCTCTTTAAATACTTTAAAAATTTTGCCTCTGCATCTATTATTTTTTCTCCTCTTGAGACCAATTACACATATCTTAAAAATTTTGAGGATATCTTAAATATCTCTGATGATTTTATTTTCCTTGATTCCTATTTTCTTTTGTTGTGGAATTTGGAGTCTCAAAACACACCCAGAGGACACTCAAGACAGTGGAGTACGGTTTATTACACCAGCGGGTCCAAGAAGAATCAGTTCCCAACAAGGACTCTGCTGTTTCTGAGAGGCCCAGTTTTATACCCTTCGCTCCATGACTAGTTACATGTTAGCAAGCCCTTTGTTGTATATGATTGAATTTTACAACAAATAGGTGCTAAGAGAACAAACAATTAAGGTTAAAGGGAGAGGGGGGACAATGATTATACATCAAGGGGGATGTCTCCATGGTTAATCTAACAGGGGCAGCCTGACCTCAGCTACAATCTCTGTTCATCATCTGTAGGGAGGGAAGTCTCCAAGAGACCTGTTTTTCATTAGCAACAGTTTCCTGACTCTTGGGCAGGGTTCAGGCCCAGTTGACATCCTGTCTTTATGATGGATGACAGGCTTCAAGATGGAGTCTCTCCTGCTTTCCTCACACTGGCCCCAACGCTCTCTTATCCATTTTAGATATTTTCTATTGATTTGCTTTCTAGTTCAACAATCCTGTTCAAACTGCTCTTAAGCTTACCATTGTCATAATCTCAGATACTGTATTCTTCAGTTCTAGAATGACCATTTGATTTTTTTATAGACTGAAACTTTCTGATAAACCTTCCATTTTTCTCTTCTTCATTTATTTCTTAAATGAATCAGTTACTTCACTTTTTAATTTTTTAATTGAACTATAATTGATTTACAGTGTTGTTTTAGTTTCCGGTATACAGCAAAGTGACTCGTCTAGTCAAGGCTATGGTTTTTCCTGTGGTCATGTATGGATGTGAGAGTTGGACTGTGAAGAAGGCTGAGCGCCGAAGAATTGATACTTTTGAACTGTGGTGTTGGAGAAGACTCTTGAGAGTCCCTTGGACTGCAAGGAGATCCAACCAGTCCATTCTGAAGGAGATCAGCCCTGGGCGTTGTTTGGAAGGAATGATGCTAAAGCTGAAAGTCCAGTACTTTGGCCACCTCATGTGAAGAGTTGACTCATTGGAAAAGACTCGGATGCTGGGAGGGATTGGGGGCAAGAGGAGAAGGGGACGACAGAGGATGAGATGGCTGGATGGTATCACTGACTTGATGGACGTGAGTCTGAGTGAACTCCGGGAGTTGGTGATGGACAGGGAGGCCTGACGTGCTGCGATTTATGGGGTCACAAAGAGTCGGACACAACTGAGCGACTGATCTGATCTGATCTGACTCAGTTAAACATATATATGAATGTATTTATTCTTTTTTATTGGAGCATAATTGCTTAACAATTGTAGGTTAGTTTCTTCTGTACAATGAAGTGAATCAGTTATATGTGTGTATATATATACATATATATATATACATATATATATATGTCCCCTCCCTCTTGGATGTTGTCAGTAAAATTAAATAGTTTTATTCAGGCTCAGAGGCAAAAGAGCAGAGCAGTGCTGTGGGTGTCAGCCACACCTCCTGTGAGTGTCCTAAGAAAAACATGGTAGATAGGAAGAGGATCTTGGAATTTGTTAAGTGCCTAGAGGAGGTCTGGCCAACTACTCCCTGGACTTAGCAACATTCCAAGATTTGCAGGACAAAGCAAACAGGATTGTAAAAACTTAATACCAGAGCTGCAGTTTTGCTCACAAACTAATAATGATATAGGTTTGTGACATGGGGACTATAAGCAGGGGCCTGAGATAAAGCAATCTAAGTCTCACCCACGGAGCAGACACACTGCCTGGGACATTTTCCCAGTCGGAACTCTGGACTGCTGTTACACAGAGCTTCAAAGAGCTGTTTACGTCTGGATGTTGGCAAATCCAATTTGGTGATCTATGTACTATTGCTCTCCTCTGCTATTTTTTTTTTCTTTTAACGTTAGTGTGTTGAAAGTAGACTAGATAGTTCTCTGATAAATATTTGTATTGTTTATCTGTATATAACAAATGACTTAGTTTGTTAACAAATCCTTTGAATCTGAGATGAAAGTACAAACTTTTGGCAAAACAGATGTGCCTCCCACCATCCCCACCAATCACCCATCTAGATCACCAGAGCATCACGCTGAGCTCCCTGTGCCACACAGCATCTTCCCGTCAGCTATCTATCCTACACATAGCAGCCTATATTCTCTCAATTCGTCCCACCTTCACCATCCCTCCATGTCCACATGTCCCTTCTCTACCTCTGCTTCCCTATTCCCACCCTGCAAAACTGTTCATCTGTACCATTTTTCTAGGTTCCACATATATGCATTAATATGCAATATTTGTCTTTCTATTTCTGACTTATTTCACTTTGTATGACAAACTGTAGGTCCACCCATATCTCTATGAATGACCCAATTTGTTCTTTTATATGGCTAAGTAATATTCTATTATATATATGTACCACATCTTTTTTATCCATTCATCTGCCTATGGACATTTAGGTGGCTTCCATGTCTTGGCTATTGTAAATAGTGCTGCAGTGAACACTGGAGTACATGTATCTTATCGAATATGATCCTGCAATCTTCCTCCTGGGTATATATCTAGAAAAATCCATAATTCAATTAGTTATTTTAAAGTCCTTGTCAACCACAGGTAAGAGCTGGACTATCTGTGATTCTGTTTCTATTGTTGCTTTTTCCTCATGATTACCAGTTACACCATCTTGCTTCTTTACATGTCTGGAATTCGAGAGTGTGCCTGGCCCATCATTAGAGGACCCAGTGACATCTTCCACTATTGAAGGTGCTTTCCTTTGCTATACACAAAGCATGAGGGTTGATTCCCTATGTCAGGTGCTTGAAAAATACTTAAAAATAAAATCTGCCAATCCAGAAAACAGCTCCACAGAGGTATATGTAAAAGAGGCCTTTTATATAACCAGACAGACACAACCCATTGCATACATGTAAAGCGTCTTTATGTATCAAAAAGAAAAAATGAACTTCTGTCATCTTTTCAATAAGCAGGAAGTCACAACTTGAAGCTAAGTATCTAAGCCTGAGGTCCCAGAGACAGGAAGACATCTCTTTGAAATAAAAACAAGGAGGACTTGCTTCTTGTTGTTTGTATTTCAAACAGAGAGCTCCAAAATCTCCAAGAAAGGCATTCCTAGCAAGTAAGACCAGCCAGAGTCTCATTTAACTTTCAAAAGGATGTGCATACACAGGAAGCCCAGCCTAAAGCTCTGTGATGACCTAGAAGGGTGGGTAGACAGCGGGAGAGAGGCTTTACAAAGAGGTGATGCACATATAATTCGGGCTGCCTGCAATGTGGGATACCCGAGTTCAATCCCTGAGTCAGGATGATCCACTGCAGAAGGAAATGGCAACCCACTCAAGTATGCTTGCCTGGAGAATCCCATGGACAGAGAAGCCTGGTGGGCTACAGTCCATGGGGTTGCAAAGAGTCAGACATGACTGAGTGACTAACGCTACATGGCAGAAACCAACACAACATTGTAAAGCAATTTTCCTCCAATTAAAAAATAAAGTTACAGCAGCCACTATGGAGAACAGTGTGGAGATTCCTTAAAAAACTGGAAATGGAACTGCCTTATGACCCAGCATGGAGAAGGCAATGGCACCCCACTCCAGTACTCTTGCCTGGAAAATCCCATGGACGGGGGAGCCTGGTAGGCTCCAGTCCATGGGGTCGCTAAGAGTCGGGCACGAATGAGTGACTTCACTTTCACTTTTCACTTTCATGCATTGGAGAAGGAAATGGCAACCCACTCCAGTATTCTTGCCTGGAGAATCCCAGGGACAGAGGAGCCTAGTGGGCTGCCGTCTATGGGGTCGCACAGAGTCGGACACAACCGAAGCGACTTAGCAGCAGCAGCATGACCCAGCAATCCCACTGCTGGGCATACACATTGAAGAAACCAGAATTGAAAGAGACATGTGTACCCCAATTTTCATCGCAGCACTGTTTATAATAGCCAGGACATGGGAGAAACCTAGATGTCCATCAGCAGATGAATGGATAAGAAAGCTGGGGTACGCATACACAATGGAGTATTACTCAGCCATTAAAAAGAATACATTTGAATCAGTTCTAATGAGGTGGATGAAACTGGAGCCGATTATACAGAGTGAAGTAAGCCAGAAAGAAAAACACCACTACAGTATACTAACGTATATATATGGAATTTAGAAAGATGGTAACAATAACCCTGTATGCGAGACAGCAAAGAGACACAGATGTATAGAACAGTCTTATGGACTCTGTGGGAGAGGGAGAGGGTGGGATGATTTGGGAAAATGGCATTGAAACATGTATAATATCATATAAGAAATGAATCACCAGTCCAGGTTCAGTGCATAATACAGGATACTTGGGGCTGGTGCACTGGGAAGACCCAGAGGGATGGTACAGGGAGGGAGGTGGGAGGGGGGTTCAGGATTGGGAACATGTGTACACCCGTGGTGGATGCATGTTGATGTATGGCAAAACCAATACAATATCGTAAAGTAATTAGCCTCCAATTAAAATAAATAAATTTAAATTTTACAAAGGAAAAAAATGTGTATACATCTCATAGAGGTAGAAAAAGCTTACAATTTCAAATTTTCTAAAGCAAATGCAAAAGAGGAGTGAGGAAAATGAAGTTATTTTGATCCTGGACAGCAAGGTAAATTTTAAACTTACCTTTTTTTTTAAAATGATGGTCACCTTTACATGTGTCAGAGTTGCACTCCATCAGGATGGGGTAGCAGTTTTAAAGAGCTTTCTACTTTTGTTCAGTTCACCTCTGTTCCTTTCAATTGAGAGTCCAATGTATCTAGTGGTTGCAGAAGATCCATATCCTCTTTACAGCTCACTCTTGAGCCAGCCAGACAATAGCTTCAAAATCTCACAAATGTCTTGAGTGAAAAACCCACTATATATTACAGGTCCTTCAAGTCCCCAACTCTGTCACTTTAATCCCTGCAACCGTCCCCCAGCAAAGTCTTCTGCCAAATGTAGCACAGAGCCTCAGGCTGGAAGCAAGGATAGAGCCTCAGGGTCAACTCACTCCTCCCACTACTATAAGTCCTTGTTTCTTAAAGACCTACAGAAGGTAGGTCTAAAGAGACTACAGAAGTCCTACTATGTTTCTGAGAAGTTTTGGCATAGCTCTTTCTCCTATGCAAAATTCAGCTAATGTTTTCTGAGGAAAGCCAGAATGTGCTTAAAACCCTTGAGGACTCCCATTGTATGACTCTGCGTAACTGCCAAGAGCTTTGCCACTTTCTCTTTTTCCCAGAGGTTGTCCCTGACCTTGGCCAAGCTGGGTTTCTCAGCCAATTCCCAGAACTAGCAAATACCCCTTAGGGGTAGGGAAACTCAGCTTGCCTGGAATTGTCATCTCTTCTTGACATTTGTACTTCACCTGATTCTCATGCTTTCTATAGCCCTCCATTGTCATTAAAAATACAATATTTGTAATACTTTCCTTTCTAGGTATTGTTAGAAAGACTGATGGTACATATTGGTGTATAATGGAAGCCTAGAATGTTCTCATGTTATTCCTTGAGGTTTCACTTTAAAGACAAAACATGGACCCCTGTTTCCTAATCAAAATAATATCCAAAACCTACAAAGAAATGTTCATAAAACTGAACATTAAAAAACCAAACAACCCAATTAAAAAAATTTGACAGAGTATCTGAATGCACATTTTTCCAAAGAAGATATACATATGGACAATAGGTACATTAAAAAGATGTTCAACACCATCAATCATCAGGGAAATGCAAATCAAAACCACAATGGGATATTACCGCACACCCGTCAGAATGGCTGTTAGAAATAACAATAAATAACAAATGTTAGCCAAAATGTAGAAGGAAGGGAACACTCATGCACTATTGATTGGTAAGAATGTAAATTAGTGCAGCCACAATGGAGAACAGTATGGTGATACCTTAAAAAAATAAAAATAGAACTACCATATAATCCAGCAATTCCTCTCCTTGGTATTTGTCTGTGCGTGCTAAGTCTCTTCAGTTGTGTCCAACTCTTTGCTACCCCATGGACTGTAGCCCACCAGGCTCTTCTGTCCATGGGATTTTCCAGGCAAAAATACTGGAGTGGGTTGCCATGCTCTTCTCCAGGGGATCTTCCTGACGTAGGGAACCTGTATCTCCCGTGCTCCTGCATTGCAGGTGGATTCTTTACTGCTGAGCCACTTGGGAAGCCCACTGGGTATTTGTCTGAAGAAAACAAAAACACAAATTAGAAAAAATATGTGCACCCTTATGTTCATTACAGCATTATTTACAATAGCCAAGATATGGGAGCAACCTAAGTGCCCATCAGGAAATGAGTAGGTAAAGAATATATGGTGTACATACACACAATGGAATATTACTCATCCATAAAGAGAATGAAATCTTGCCATGTGTGACAACACGGATGGACCTAGAAGGTATTATGCCAAGTGAAATAAGTCAGACAAAGAAAAACAAATAAGGTATGGTTTCAATTATATATGGAACAAAATAAAAGAACAAAAAAGTAATAAAATCAAGAGTTTTAAATACAGAGAACAAAGAGGAGGTTACAGACCAGAGAGGGATGAGAGAGGAGAGAAATAGATGAGAGAGATTATGAAGTACAAAATTCCAGCTGCAAAATAAGTGATTCAAATATGAAGTTATGTATGGAAGTATAGTCAATAAAGTCAATGTAATATAATGTAATATCTTTTTAGTGTGACATATTGTAGCTAGACTTATTGAAATGTATATAGGAATATTTGAATAACTATGTTGTATAACAGGAACTAACATAGTGTCATAGGTCAATTATACTTCAAACAAATAAACATACACACCAACTCATAGGAAAAGAGATCAGATTTATGATTACCAGAGTTGGTGGGGGAGAAGGATTGAATCAGGTGTTCAAAAGGTGTTCAAACTTCCAGTTATAAGATATTTAAATACTAGGGACATTATATACAACATGATAGATATAATTGAGACTGCTATATGTTATACATAAAAGTTGTTACAAGAGTAAATCTGAAGAATTCCCAGCACAAGAAAAATTTTTCTATTTCTTTTCCTTTTTATCTATATGAAATAATGGATGTTCACTAAACTCAGTGTGATAGTCTCTTCATGATGTATGTAAATGAAATCTACATGCTATATACCTTAAGTTATACAGTGCAATATGTTAATTTTATCTCAATAAAATGGAAAAAAATTTAAGTAATAATAATATCTACATTTTCCCAATAATTTGTAACTATTAATTCTCCCAAAGCACAAGTTAAACAAATATTATCTGATTTTTTCAAATGCCTCTGTCCCTGTAATGAGTCACTTCCTGTTTTGTTTCTTTTTCTTGACCTCTCACATTTTTTTTAAATTGTGGTACTTCCACCCTAGGCACAGACACATCATTGCAAAAGTCCCTCTACACCATCTTCCTCTCATCTTTGTAATCTGACATCTAACTGGTTTAAAAATAAATTATTAATTTGTTTCTATGAGCTATAAACAAAGCAGGGTTGCTTTTACTTGCTTAGCAAAATAGAGGGATGTTTTAATGTGAATAATAACTCATTAACTGGCTTGTTAGGTTTGCATAGTTATTTTAGAGTAAAGTGCAAGTTCAGTACATTATCTATAATGGCTTAGAAAACTTAATAGTTAAAATATATGCACAGCTTCCCTGGTGGCTCAGATGGTAAAGAATCTGACTGCAATGCAGGAGATCCGGGTTTGATCCCCGGGTCAGGAAGATCCCTGGAGAAGGGAATGGTTACCCACTCCAGTATTCTTGGGTAGAGAATTCCATGGAGAGAGGAGCCTGATGGGCTACAGTCCATGCGGCGGCAAAGCGTCAGACATGACTGAAGCAACTTAGCATGCATGCGTGCATGCACAGATTATATGAAGAGTACAATGCAAGAAAATATTCACCCTGAAGAATAAAGAAAATAATACGTCCTTGATGTGTCAGAGGTCACTTTAGAGAAAAGTAGTGCTCTGAGTTATTAATTGACTTATTCATTGATACAACAAATATTGATCAAGTCCTTTATTAAAAGCTTCAGTGACCACTGACTGGTGGCTGTTTAGAATTCTAGTTGGTAGAGAAAGTGATTAATCATTTGTAAACAGATTTGGAAGATGACAGACATTGATTAAAGTGCTGGAAAATTAAATATCAAGGGGGATATTAACAGATTACCCAAAGAGGATATGAACAGCAAAATATGAGATGTTCAAAACTCCAAGTATTTTTACTAAAGTGCTAACAAAAAATTGATATGGGCCAAAAATGGTTTATCCCCTTCATGTATCATAGACACTATTAGTAAAAGACTGTTCAGTTAAAAGCAAATAGCATAAATAACATAAATTTTGGTCAATAATACCAATCTTTTGCTGTCTACTCCATAATGATGAATCTTTATGCTATAAAGTATGAAAAAATTAGAAGTCTTTATATTTGCCATGGGAAAGACTATAAAATCTTTAGCAAACGGGAAGATAAAACCATTTGTGTATTCATTATTTAAAACTGCAGCAGCGGGGAGTCCTGCCTGTAAGATGCTTGAATAGTCCTTGGTTAGAAGAAATCTAGCAAGCAGTAGGACACTAATGAACTGGAGCCTTGTTTCAGCAACAGTAAATGTGAATGAGATTTGAAGTAGTGAAGCAGGTTGTGTCTCCCCAAGGCGCAACCAACACAAAGTAATTTCCTTACACCTTTATATTCTTCATATAACACCAGCATCACCTGACTTTCAGTTATTGCTGACTCGATAATGCCTGTGGTCACAGATACTTGTGTGTTGCTAGGTGATAACAAAGTCCCATGGATAGCAGCAGTCTTATTCAGCCTATTCCTGCAGATGAGTGATATATATTTGGGTCATGATTCACACATTAACTCAAGAAAGACTTTTAAAACCATGTCCACTAAATAGGATTAAGGAGTCAGAAGATCTGGGGTTCCTCTATCAAATTCAACTCCCATCTCTAGATATTGAACAGCATTCACTTGGGGAACTATTGATAGCAAAATACTGCAAACATCAAAACACACCTCAAGTTCAATCCTGGGTGGGAGCTTGGTCATGTGGACCTAATCTGGCCATCTCTTTGTGCTAGAAGTTCCACCACTTAACTATGGACTCAGGAGAAGGTGAGGGAGTGAAAGAAAACACTGAATGCTTGGCCACCAAGGATTCCGCTGCTGGGCTAAGATCACCAATAGGTATTTTGAAACTTTATTGAGTAAAGCAGAGTTTATTTATTTTTAATTTTTTAATAAACCTTTTTTTTATTAGAGTATGGCCGATTAACAATGTGATCATTTCAGATGAATAGCGAAGGGACCTAGCCATACCTATACAAGTATCCATTCACCCCCAAATTCCCCTCCCATCCGAGCTGCCACATAACATTGAGCAGAGTTCCTTATGCTATACAGGAGGTCCCTCTTGGTTATCTATTTTAAATATAGCAGTAAAATGTGGTTTTAAATGTAAATAAAATAAAGTTCTCTTCTTGTTGTTCAGTCACTAAGTCATGTCTGACTCTTTGTGACCCCATGGACTGTAGCACGCCAGGCTCCTCTATCCTCCTCTATCTCCAGGAGTTTGCTGAAATTCATGTTCATTGAGTCAGTGATGCTATCTAATCATCTCCATCCTCTACTGCCCCTTTATCCTTTTGCCTTCAATCTTTCCCAGCTTCAGGGTCTTTTCCAATGAGTCAGCTCTTCACATCAGGTGACTAAAGTTAAAGACTAAACTTTGAAGATCCACAGAAAGAGAGACAAAGCCATCTCTGAAATGGGTGTGAAAGTCTCGAATACATAGGGCAGCCATAGTAACCAGACCTGCATGGGACCAGAGAGGTCTATGTTCTCCCAAGCAGCACGAGATCAGCATATGAGGGGGGATGGAATATTAGGGAGATAGTTCCAAAGAAGCATGAGAAGGGGATTAACGAAGTGAGAGGGAAGAAAGGAAGGCAACTCAAGATGCACAGATGAGCAAGTGGCTACTATGAGTCAGTCACACAGGGGTCCCTGAGGGACAACACACCTCAGAGTTGTTAATAAGACAATGATGACCTGGGTGTGACATTGTGCATGGCAGAGGCTCCAAAAGAAAAGGGACATTCCCAGGATTCTTGGCTGCCCACTGATCAGATCAGATCAGATCAGTCACTCAGTCGTGTCCGACTCTTTGCGACCCCATGAATCGCAGCACGCCAGGCCTCCCTGTCCATCACCAACTCCCGGAGTTCATCCAGACTCACGTCCATCACGTCAGTGATGCCATCCAGCCATCTCATCCTCTGTCGTCCCCTTCTCCTCCTGCCCCCAATCCCTCCCAGCATCAGAGTCTTTTCCAATGAGTCAACTCTTCACATGAGGTGGCCAAAGTACTGGACTTTCAGCTTTAACATCATTCCTTCCAAAGAAATCCCAGGGCTGGTCTCCTTCAGAATGGACTGGTTGGGTCTCCTTGCAGTCCAAGGGACTCTCAAGAATCTTCTCCAACACCGCAGTTCAAAAGCATCAATTCTTCGGCACTTAGCCTTCTTCACAGTCCAACTCTCACATCCATACATGACCACTGGAAAACCATAGCCTTGACTAGACAGACCTTTGTTGGCAAAGTAATGTTTCTGCTTTTTAATATGTTATCTAGGTGATCATAACTTTCCTTCCAAGGAGTAAACACTTTTAATTTCATGGCTGCAATCACCATCTGCAGTGATTTTGGAGCCCCCAAAAATAAAGTCAGCCACTGTTTCCACTGTTTCCCCATCTATTTCCCATGAAGTGATGGGACCGGATGCCATGATCTTCATTTTCTGAAGGTTGAGTTTTAAGCCAACTTTTTCACTCTCCTCTTTCACTTTCATCAAGAGGCTTTTGAGTTCCTCTTCACTTTCTGCCATAAGGGTGATGTCATCTGCATATCTGAGGTTATTGATATTTCTCCCGGCAATCTTGATTCCAGCTTGTGTTTCTTCCAGTCCAGCGTTTCTCATGATGTACTCTGCATAGAAGTTAAATAAGCAGGCTGACAATATACAGCCTTGACGTACTCCTTTTCCTATTTGGAACCAGTCTGTTGTTCCATGTCCAGTTCTAACTGTTGCTTCCTGACCTGCATACAGGTTTCTCAAGAGGCAGATCAGGTGGTCTGGTATTCCCATCTCTTTCAGAATTTTCCACAGTTTATTGTGATCCACACAGTCAAAGGCTTTGACATAGTCAAGAAAGCAGAAATAGATGTTTTTCTGGAACTCTCTTGCTTTTTCCATGATCCAGCGAATGTTGGCAATTTGATCTCTGGTTCCTCTGCTTTTTCTAAAACCAGCTTGAACATCAGGAAGTTCACAGTTCACATATTGCTGAAGCCTGGCTTGGAGAATTTTGAGCATTACTTTACTAGTGTGTGAGGTGAGTGCAATTGTGCGGTATGGAATTTCTATATTCTCTTTGACCCCATCGGGTAAATAAAATCTTATAATAGAGCATGGGCCACAACCTAAATGAAAATGACAATTAAATACTCAAACAAAAAGTATGTTGAACATTGGAAGTCTGATTTTGTATAGGAATCCACTATTAATTTTTTTTAGTTCCATAATACATAAATTTTATTGAAGTACAGTTGACTTACAATGTTTCAGATGTGCAGCAAGGTAATTCAGTTATACATGAACCACATATATTATTTTTTAAATTAACTTTTTTATTTTCAAAATCAAGGTATATTATAAAAATTCTGAAATTTTAAAAATGTGTGTAGGAGAAAATATAAGTCCTTTGACATTCTAACCCTCTTAGTGTAGATGAGTTATTTTGGTATGTTTACTTCCAAAATGCTTCCAGTTCATTTCTTTGCCATTTTAGCACAGCTTTCTACATTTGGCATATTCATAATCAACAATGCCAATGTCTGAATATGACACCATTTGGAAAGTGGGAATTGGTGATTTAACTTTTTGTAGATTGGTCTCTGTGTTCACTGAAGAAACTAAGGGGGCTCATGAGACCATCCATCCCAATCTTGCCTAACCTGAGCATCTGGGTCAAAGACACACTCTTGGAGCACAGAGATTATGCCCATGTACTGAGACTACAGAGAGCAATGAAAGATGTGTGTTTCTTATAAGCTTCTCACTCTATGGTATTCTGCTATAGCAGCCTAAATTGTCTAAGACAGAAATTGTTTACCAAGAGGTAAGGGTCTTGCTGTAACAAAATACCATAAAAAAATGTAGAAATGTCTTTGGAACTGGAGAATGGGTAGAGACTGGAAGACTTTTGAAGTGCATGCTAGCACAGTCTAGATTGCATATTTCATTAGGTTTCTAACATGGTTAGTCAGCCCCAACACAACTGACATTTTGGGCGGGATAATTCTATGTTATGAGTTGTTACCCTGTAGCATCACAAAATGCTTAGTGTCATCCTTGGCATTACCTATTAGATGTCAGTAGTATGCATTTGTGACAACCAAAAATGCCTTCAGACATTATGAACCCCTGGTTAAGAATCACATATATATATATATATATATATATATATATATATATATACACACACATAAAGAATCACTTATATATATATATATATATAATACTTTAAATAACACTCTTTCAAATATAGAAGTATAATTCATTTTTTCAAGTTGACTTTTAACTTGCAGCATTGCTCACTCATTTTTGCATTCTAGGAACTTTTTTGTAGAGTCCTAGGGACTTTCTGGCTTCCCTGGTGGCTCAGTGGTGAGGAATTCACCTGCCAATGCAGGAGATGTGGGTTCAATCCTAAGGCTGGGAAGATCCCTTGGAGAAGAAAACAGCAACCCACTCCAGTATTCCTGCCTGGAAAATCTCATTAACAGAGGAGTCTTGTGGGCTACAGTCCATGGGGTCACAAAAGAATCAGACATGACTCAGCAACTAAACAATAATAATTTTCTACATAGACAATCATGTTGTCTACAAACAGAATATTTTATTTCCTCCTTTTTCAAAAATTTTTCCTTGACTTATTGAAATTGCTAAACTTCCAGTACAATATGCAATAAGAATCAGGAGGGCAGATATCCTTGCCTGTTTCCTTGCCATTCAGTTTTTCATTATTAAGTAGAATTTAAGCTGCAGGGCTTTCTTGTTACCTTTAACAGTTCTTTTATATTCCTAGTTTGATATGAAATTTATTTGCTGTTGTTCAGTAGCCAGATCATGTCCAACTTTTTGCAACACCATGGACTGCAGCCTGCCAGGCTTCCCTGTCCTTCACCATCTCCTGGAGTTTACTCAAACTCATGTCCATTGAATCAGCGATGCCATCCAACCATCTCATCCTGTGTTGCCCCCTTCTCTTCTCACCCTCAATCTTTCCCAGCATCAGAATCTTTTCCAATGAGTCAGCTTTTCTCATCAGGTTGCCAAGTAATGGAGCTTCAGTACAGAGTAAATAAGCCAGCTTACTGTGTTCCCTATATACTCATGAAAGTACTCAGTCCCCAAAGTTTTGATGTGAACACCTGTGCCATCAATCACATCCTCTTATTTTTAACCCAGTGCCTCCCATACACCAACAGAGCCTGCACAGAGCTGGATTTGGGGTTCTTAGGATCCCTTAAGAAAGACATTTTAAAAGACACAGATGTGCCTGATCTGAATCTGGAGATGGGGTTCACAAGGTGGTACATGTATAAGAACTACTGCTTTAGCTCATATGGTACAGCTTTATTTCCTACAGTCCAGAGCAATAGCCTTTATGGCAAACTGAATTTTGAAATATATAGAGGATTTGAATATGTACAGGTAGGAAAGAGCCATTCTAAGCAGACGTTATAACCAGTCATAGAAACAGTTGCAGAGAAGAGTGCTTCCTGCAGTGACTTTTGATGACTGCTGGTCCAGTTGTATGACTGATTTGCTTGGAGTGTGGGGTACAGTGTGCATTTAGGAAATATCTGGGATTGGAGTGTAGAGGGCCTTGCCTGTCAAGTACATCCAGGTTCTTTGCCCAGGTAAAAGGGAGTCAGTGGAGGTTTTCAAAATGAATGAAGACATGATAGAATTACGGGCCCAAGAACCATATGTCTAACTGCTAACTGCAATAATAACTGATGTGTTGTGAATGAACATGAGAGACAGAAGGCAAGGTCAACAAATGAGAGAAAACAAAGATCAGAGGTGGCACTGGGGAGTATATACTGGACACTAGAAGTCAAGGAGGAGGAGATTTGGAGACAATTTCATTTGAGTCAGATTTTAACTTTTAAGGCCAAGCAACCAGTTTAAGTGGGAATCAGTGTTTTAATTTACAAAATCAAAAATTCACCCTTAAGATTTACTCAGTGCAGAATATCCTGTGGATATATATTGGATAAATGTGCTAACATTTCCAATGTAAATTTAACTTGCAGTATCTCATTTCTCTATAACTTTTTGAAGAGTTCTCAGTCCTTTATTAAATTGCAACAGAATAAATGAGTTAAGAACTTGGATTACTTTCTAGTTCAAGACCTATATGTAATTACCCTCTGTTATCTTACATTATTGCTTTTTTACCTATGCTATTTCTTAACTTTAACATTGTATTTCTCATTACCCTGTATCCGCACTTAACTCAAGGAAATATAACTAGAACTAACTTCTGGGACAGTTTGTGAGAATTGGAGGACTTGAGGGATATTTTTAATGAGAATTTTTCCAAAGGATAGAAATACAGCTACGTATGACCAAGGCATTCCTCTAATATACCTCAGTCAATAAACTCTCAGAGAAGGCAATGGCACCCCACTCCAGTACTCTTGCCTAGAAAATCCCATGGAAGGAGGAGCCCAGAAGGCTGCAGTCCATGGGGTCACTGACGGTTAGACACAACTGAGCGACTTCACTTTCACTTTTCACTTTCACGAGTTGGAGAAGAAAATGGCAACCCAGTCCAGTGTTTTTGCCTGGAGAACCCCAGGGACGGGGGAGCCTGGTGGGCTGCCATCTATGGGGTCACACAGAGTCGGACATGACTGAAGAGACTTAGGAGCAGCAATAAACTCTAAGTCTTAATTCACAATATGTTTCTATTTTCTGACTGATTTTTTCTCACTTTATGAAGGAGAATTCAACCTTCACATTTTACCATAGCTATCATTACATGAGCAGTAAAGATTTTGATGCTATCCCCTAAGGTTTGTTGACTGTATAGAGCTTCTCTATCTTTGGCTGCAAAGAATATAATCAATCTGATTTCGGTGTTGACCATCTGGTGATGTCCATGTGTATAGTCTTCTCTTGTGTTGTTGGAAGAGGGTGTTTGTTATGACCAGTGCATTTTCTTGGCAAAACTCTATTAGTCTTTGCCCTGCTTCATTCAATATTCCAAGGCCAAATTTGCCTGTTACTCCGGGTGTTTCTTGACTTCCTACTTTTGCATTCCAGTCCCCTATAATGAAAAGGACATCTTTTTTGGGTGCTAGTTCTAAAAGGTCTTGTAGTTCTTCATAGAACCATTCAACTTCAGCTTCTTCAGCGTTACTGGTTGAGGCATAGACTTGGATTATTGTGATATTGAATGGCTTGCCTTGGAAACGAACAGAGATCATTCTGCCGTTTTTGAGATTGCATCCAAGTACTGCATTTTGGACTCTTTTGTTGACCATGATGGCCACTCCATTTCTTCTAAGGGATTCCTGCCTGCAGTAGTAGATATAATGGTCATCTGAGTTAAATTCACCCATTCCAGTCCATTTTAGTTCGCTGATTCCTGGAATGTCAACATTCACTCTTGCCATCTCTTGTTTGACCACTTCCAATTTGCCTTGATTCATGGACCTGACATTCCAGGTTCCTATGCAATATTACTCTTTACAGCATCGGACCTTGCTTCTATCACCAGTCATGTCCACAGCTGGGTATTCTTTTTGCTTTGGCTCCACCCCTTCATTCTTTCTGGAGTTATTTCTCCACTGATCTCCAGTAGCATATTGGGCACCTACTGACCTGGGGAGTTCCTCTTTCAGTATCCTATCGTTTTGCCTTTTCATACTGTTCATGGGGTTCTCAAGGCAAGAATACTGAAGTGGTTTGCCATTCCCTTCTCCAGTGGACCACATTCTGTCAGACCTCTCCATCATGACCTGCCCATCTTGGGTGGCGCCACAGGGCATAGCTTAGTTTCATTGAGTTAGACAGGCTGTGGTCCTGGTGTGATTAGATTGACTAGTTTTCTGTGAGTATGGTTTCAGTGTGTCTGCCCTCTGATGCCCTCTTGCAACACCTACCATCTTACTTGGGTTTCTCTTACCTTGGGCATAGTGTATCTCTTCACGACTACTCCAGCAAAGCGCAGCCGCTGCTCCTTACCTTGAACGAGGGGTATCTCCTCACCACCACCCTTCCTGACCTTCAACTTGGGATAGCTCCTCTAGGCCCTCCTGCACCCACGCAGCCACGGCTCCTTGGACATGGGGTTGCTCCTCCCGGCCGCCGCCCCTGGCCTCGGGCATCACTACGAACAAAGCTAGTGGAGGTGATGGAATTCCAGTTGAGCTATTTCAAATCCTGAAAGATGATGCTGTGAAAGTGCTGCACTCAATATGCCAGCAAATTTGGAAAACTCAGCAGTGGCCATAGGACTGGAAAAGGCCAGTTTTCATTCCAATCCCAAAGAAAGGCAATGCCAAAGAATGCTCAAAGTACCGCACAATTGCACTCATCTCACACGCTAGTAAAGTAATGCTTAAAATTCTCCAAGCCAGGCTTCAGCAATATGTGAACCGTGAACTTCCTGATGTTCAAGCTGGATTTAGAAAAGGCAGAGGAACCAGAGATCAAATTGCCAACATCCGCTGGATCATGGAAAAAGCAAGAGAGTTCCAGAAAAACATCTATTTCTGCTTTCTTGACTATGTCAAAGCCTTTGACTGTGTGGATCACAATAAACTGTGGAAAATTCTGAAAGAGATGGGAATAGCTTGAGCAATTTGTATGCAGGTCAGGAAGCAACAGTTAGAACTGGACATGGAACAACAGACTGGTTCCAAATAGGAAAAGGAGTTCATCAAGGCTGTATATTGTCACCCTGCTTATTTAACTTCTATGCAGAGTACATCATGAGAAACGCTGGACTGGAAGAAACACAAGCTGGAATCAAGATTGCCGGGAGAAATATCAATA